>NC_138748.1:28264056-28913735 GCF_965113315.1 Podarcis vaucheri
GTGCCTGTGGGCCTCAGGCCATTTGTCAGGTTGGCTCCGTACCCTGAAAAACAACCCAGTTCAAGAGTGAGGAAACTACAAATGCAGCCCCCCCCCTTTTCACTGTGAATGTTTCACATGGAAATTTCAATATGGACTTTGTGCCGGACTTCACACAGTACTACCATGAGACAAACATTTATTTCCGAAAGGCGATTTTTCTTGTTATATTTATGGATCTGCCTTGACATGTGTACCCTGCAGTAAGGTAAAGGTAAAGGGATCCCTGACCATTAGGTCCAGTTGTGGCCGACTCTGGGGTTGCGGCGCTCATCTCGCTTTACTGGCCGAGGGAGCCGGCGTACAGCTTCTGAGTCATGTGGCCAGCATGACTAAGCCGCTTCTGGCAAACCAGAACAGCGCACGGAAACGCTGTTTACCTTCCCACCGGAGCGGTACCTATTTATCTACTTGCACTTTGACGTGCTTTCGAACTTCTAGGTTGGCAGGAGCAGGGACCGAGCAACGGGAGCTCACCCCGTCGCGGGGATTCAAACTGCCGACCTTCTGATTGGCAAGCCCAAGAGGCTCAGTGGTTTAACCCACAATGCCACTCGCGCCCCTGTACCCTGCAGTACTTGGTCACAAATCTACAGACAAGTAATCAAGAGGCAATTTGCTTGATTACCGCATTGGCCTGAATATAAGCCTCGCTTTCCCCCCAAATTCTGACCGTGAAAAGTTAAAGTGCAACTTATGTTCACGACCTTACGGTATGCAGCCAGGAGCGAGGGGCAAACAGCGCCAGGAGTGCGGCAAAGCAGTGCCTGCCCCGTGCGTAGGCCCCTGTCCTCTCCCCCAAGGCTGGGAAGGGAGAGAGTGAAGAAGGGAAAAGGCCATCGGCAATGCAGCACAGCTCTCCCCCCCCTCAATATGCAGCCAGGAGCGAGAGGAATGGAGTGGCTGACATTTGGGTATTTTTCTTTTTTCTCTCCCCCCCCCTCCAATTTTAAAGGTGCAGCTTATATTCTTGTGCGGCTTATATTTGGGCCAATACAATATTCTACAGGGGTGCCAACTAGAATAAAATATTGGGGGACCCCAGGTCAGCCCCTCCCTGCATAATCAATCACATGGTTGATTATCACTGCAATGCGCTCAAATGCACCTTTGTGTTTTTTTTGTTTAAAGATTTTTTATTGATACAGCAAGAAAAAAGAAACAAACACAAATGCCAAATTACACACAGGAATAACTATAGACACATAATTTTCTTAGCAAACAATATAACATATATTGGTCTTAACACTAAAGGCCCAACGTCCCATCTATTTCATATTTCAATTTCATGATACTTATTGCCAATACACAAATGCACCTTTGAAGGTGACCCGGAAACTACAACTAATCCAGAATGCGGCAGCTTGACTGGCGACTGGGAGCGGCCGCCGAGACCACATAACACTGGTCTTGAAAGACCTACACTGGCTCCCAGTACATTTCCGAGCATAATTCAAAGTGTTGGTACTGACCTTTAAAGCCCTAAACGGCCTCGGTCCAGTATACCTGAAGGAGCGTCTCCACCCCCATCATTCTGCCCGGACACTGAGGTCCAGCACCGAGGGCCTTCTGGCGGTTCCCTCACTGCGAGAAGCCAAGTTACAGGGAACCAGGCAGAGGGCCTTCTCGGTAGTGGCACCTGCCCTGTGGAATGCCCTCCCACCAGATGTCAAAGAGAACAACAACTACCAGACTTTTAGAAGACATCTGAAGGCTGCCCTGTTTAGGGAAGCTTTTAATGTTTGATGCATTACTGCATTTTGATACTTTGTTGGAAGCTGCCCAGAGTGGCTGGGGAAGCCCAGCCAGATAGGCGGGGTATAAATAATAAATTAATATTATTATATTATTATTATGTGTCACCCCCACCCATTCGAATGGCAAAGTCCATCAACTTTGGGAGGCCCCAGCCCCATCAGTTGGCTCCTATGACTCCCTATAACTGTGGTAGCCATCTTTGTTATTGGGATTAACTCCCATCACCCCTGAGCTTTGGCAGGGGCTGATGGCATCGGAGTCCAACAATGTCTGCAGGGTACCATGCAGGATATTCCTGATCTATATGGTGACAGCAACACCAGCTGATTCCCTGAGTGGATTCTGGTAAAGTAAAGGAAGACGTAATCTTAAAATTGGGCTTTGAATGGTGGAGGGGTACCTCCCTATGGCTGCTTAGCATGGCACAGGAAAAAGACAAAAAGACAATGAGACAACTAATGAATTGCTCTTAATAGATGATCTCAGGAGACTAACGTTTAAACTGTAGTGTATTTATTATATTTTTATCTTCTCCCACTTTATCCTCACAACCTGTGAGGTTAGTTAGCCAGAGAGAGAGAGAGAAAGAAAGAGAGAGAGAGAGAGGTCCGCTGCAAGCTCACATAAAAAGCAGAAATTATCAGGTAAGGAAATGGGTGGATTAAGTGGCGCTGTGGGCTAAAGCCTCAACGCCTAGGGCTTGCCGATCGAAAGGTCGGCGGTTCGAATCCCCGCGGCGGGGTGCGCTCCCGCTGTTCGGTCCCAGCGCCTGCCCACCTAGCAGTTCGAAAGCACCCCCGGGGGCAAGTAGATAAATAGGTACCGCTTACCAGCGGGAAGGTAAACGGCGTTCCGTGTGCGGCTCTGGCTCGCCAGAGCAGCGTTGTCACGCTGGCCACGTGACCCGGAAGTGTCTCCGGACAGCGCTGGCCCCCGGCCAATAGATGTGAGATGGGCGCACAAACCCCAGAGTCTGTCAAGACTGGCCCGTTCGGGCAGGGGTACCTTTACCTTACCTTTACCTTAAGCGCAGCCAGAGTCTGCTAAATCATCTTGGATCTGCGTACACAGTGCCTAGTAGCAACCCTGTGCGATGGGATTGGTGGGGAAAGGATGTCAATAAACCCATACCACACAGATTGCATATTTTATGGAGGCGAAGAGTCATATTTTGTCAATGCCACTTACTTTTATTGCAGTGCCTTCCATGCCAGCCTTCTCGACACTGGCATGTGTTAGGTTCAATACAGATCCCATACGATCCACAACCAGGTTCACAAACAGCTACAATAAGACACCTACAGTTAATATCGAAACCAAGTGTTTCCTTTCACAGCAGCACACTAACACATACCCACTGTTTAGCATGAAGGTTACAAAATCCCGAATCTGCTGCAAAAGCTTTTTTAGGAAAAGGTTGAGTTGATTGAGCACTTACGCTTTGAACAGAGATCTCCTTGGTAGCCTTTGGAACACTTGCATTTATTTTTACCGGTACATTTGCCTCCATTTCTACACGGCTGATGGCATTTGCCTAGAAATGATTTAAAAAAAAAAAAAAAAGGATGATAGCACTGCCTTTATTGCCTTAAGTGAAATCCGGCCCAGCCCCATTAGAGTTGATTACAGATTTAACAGCAGTTATTACCTATGAGATGCAAATGGGACAACCACTGTGATCAACAAATACTGACATCCCATACTCAATAGACTTTGTACCCAGAATATAGGCCTGGCTTGCACATTGTATTTATACCACAGCTTCGCAGGAGTGTGAGGGCTCCAAGAAAAGAGATCATGGCTGCTTTGCTCTTCCCCAGGTCATTCAGCATCTATATGCCCTTACCCCATGACTTCTGTATCCTTAGTAAACACCAATCCATAAACCAACAAACCAGACACCAGGCAGCCCAGTGTTGTGAAACCTAAAGCTCGAACCTCAAGAAGAATCTTTTCAGTCTGCTGAAAATGGCATAAAATCAGGACTCACTGATTTCACACTGATCCCCCTCAAGTCCTGCAGGACAAATACATTTTCCTGGATAAAAACATGTTCCTCCATTGAAGCAGGTCGTTGTGCAGTTCGCTGGGGAAGACAAAGCAAAAGTATGAGACTGGATAGGTAGGCTTTCACCACCAGAAATGGATAGCTTTGGTAAGGTGCAACAAAGTTTGGGGTCTTTTCAAAAGCCAATTAAACCAGCCTCAGCTGAGCACTATTCCTAGCACCAAAAATTATATTTTCCTGCCATCACAGTTATGGCTCTGATGAACAGTTCGTTCAAGGCTGTCCTTTTATTGAACATGGCAGTTTCTTGCATGTGAAAGAGATGCTGTACCTCCAAATCCACATTTGAGTGCATTTGGTGCTAGGAATGGTGCTCAGCCTTCGCTGAGGCTGGCATCCTAAAGGGCAAACGACAAGAAAAACGAAACTGTCCCAGAATCATTGGGGCACATTCTAAGGTTAAGCTTTGGTGAGACTCGGGTAGGATGTGCTAATCAGTTATGGTTTCTCTCAGTTTTTCATTTTTCCAAACTTAATTTCAGTTCTCCATGTTTCTCCATCAGTTTGAGATTATTTCTTTTAAAGTCCTCATGAAAATTCAGCAGGGTTTTAATGCGAATTTCTCCTAATATACACATTTTTGTATGCAATCTTGTTCCCCAACTATACTGCATTTTTTGTATGTCATTTTCATGAACATATGTATTTTAATGCACATTTTTTCTCAGTATATGCATTTTTTTTTCGGGCTAGAGCACAGTATCACTAAAATCAGAGAAGCGCAGATTTCGAAAAATGGCCGTGTTTCCAGCTCACATATTGTTTCAGAAAGTGTAGGTTGGGCAGAGCTGCCTTTAAATGCTAACTGAATCAAATTCCTCCCCGTCCCTAGACTGTCTGCTCTTTACTTTTCCTGCTCAAATTTTTTTGTTTGCAGTTCTCCCAATTAACTGGAGGTGATTTTTTAAAAAAATCTGCTGTGAAAGCTTTGATGGCTTAGCCTACTGAGTGAAGCTCAGTTAGCCTACTGAGTGAAGCTCAGTTAGTTAAAGCTCACAGGTCTCGCTGTAATCCTTTTTTTAAAGCATACCTTTGTCGCAGTTGATGCCATAGAAACCAGGTGGGCAAATACACAATCCAGGCATGACGCAGAGTCCACCATTCATGCAGTGCGGAGTACACAGAGCTGAATGGAGAGAATCAACACTATAGTGAGATGTTGGCACTGATGCAGAGGGGAAAAACCTTCAAAGCATAAAGCACATTTTATCTTGCAACTCATACGACTCCTTAAGATGAACTGTCTCTTCTGCAGGCAAAATGAATTCAGCCTGAAATCGGGTGTAATAAAACCCTTGAGCTTTGATTTTCAGACACCTGTCTCTGCAAATTATTTTAAAATAATAATATTAATTTGTATTGAAGATTTTTCTTAGTTTGCAAAAATACACGCATTGTCGCTTTTTTCACGTTGCGTTTTCTACAGATCAGTTACGTTTGTTGTGAGACATTAGTGTTGCATGCAGTATTAGGTTGGGAAGAAAAGAGGGGGAAAGCGGGGAATGGTGATTGGGGTGGGGTGGCAATGCTTTTTTCTACTTAGCATACGTGTGGGGTCAGCATCACTTGTGTGGGTTCTCTTTCTATTTGCTTGTTATATTTCCTTGGTGGTGAGAGAGGTTGGGGGTAGCCTAGTGTTAAGTTGTGGGTGAACATATCAGACGACACAGTGATTCTTCAGACAGCTCTTGTTTATTCACAGGCCAGAACAGAACAGAACTGAAGGGTTCCGCCAGCCTGCTTATATAGAGCTCCAGTACAACGCAACTGTAACAACTTTCTGTAACTATCCAATCACTGAACGTCACTTTCAATCCCTTATTTGCATATTTGGACCTGAGTGAAAACTATCTACAGTATCCGCCTGCTGGCCCAGGGTGAGAACTTCAGTACATAACACCTAGGGTGTGGTTGGTTGTCTTTGGTTGGCTGTAGAGAAATTTGTTTATGTGTGTGTGTGTGTGTGAGGAGGCAGCCATATTGATTCGTATGCTGTCATGTAAATAGCATTTTAGGCATCACGCTGCCATGGAAGAAAACTATGGGCTATATACAATGTTAGCTGCTCGCTAACGCGAAGGCTAACAGGTGAGTTTTAATGTCGCTCCACAGGGGAATCCAGTGCAGCAAGTTTGCCAGCGGAAACTCATTGCTCAACAGATGGCACCGTTTACCGTGCAACCAAGTTACTCTCAACCTGCTTGTGCATTTTATTGTGTGACTATGTCTTGCAGGCACAAAACCTTTCACCAGAGGAACAAGTCTACCACTAATTGACTTTAACTTAGCACTGCATTGGATATAAACTGGTAAATTCATACTCTCCGACAGCAAAATCTGGTACATCATCTTCCTGGGTGTCACCTCATTTTCCTCACTGGACATTTAGGGAGCCATGATTTCGCACCACAATTTGTATTTGGGGGGGGGCACAGAGCCGCAAAACATGCGTTTTAGGATGCTGCACGAGATCGCAGCCCACCCAAAAGCACTTTTTCATGGGGGAAATTGCACCGTGAAATTGAGCAAGATCACAGCTCCCCAAATGGCTGCTGTTCCCTTGTGAGAGAGAAACAGAACCTCCCATTCCTCCCCCCCACACCCCGGACACTTGCGGGTTGTGTAAATTTGCTCATCCTTGTGCCTAAACACAACCACACCCAGGCATTCGCTGAATGCGCGAAATGGCAGGCGAGACTACTGGGCCCCCATTGCATAGATACCAATGGGCTGTGAAGAAGAGACCTTTCTCATTATTATCACAAAGACCATCTATCTGGAATTTTTAGCTATGATTCCTGGGCCCCTTCCAACTCTACAATTCGATTATTCCCTATAGTTGCTGGGAATCGTGGTCAGTGAGTGTGGGCTGGTTTGGGGCAAGTGTAGTAGCTGTGATTCTACTTCCCCCTTCTGGCATGTAAATAATGTGTGAGGGAGTATGTGGGTCCAGCCAGGTTGCCCTGAGTCTATAGTGACATGGGCCTGGGCGTGGTTAATCTTTTCATTTTCATTTCATTTACATATTTCCACCCTGCTTACAGTCTCAAAGGCAAACCACTTCAACCTCGAATAATGATGGAAGAATAACTCTAGGTGCATGAGTGCTTCACCTAAAATAAATAAATATCGAGATACCCAGAAATGCCTGCCAAAAGCAAAACAGGGACAAATTACAGGCAGGGATTTACAAGGCACAGATCTGAGGAAATCCGAACTGATTCCGGCAAACAAGGCCCGCTGGAAAGGAGAAAAGGCTATTGCGCTCTCTCTCCCAGGCAGGCTGTGCCTCTGCACAGATGGAGACGCTTTCATGATCAAATTGGGACATTCTCTTCAGTAACAATAGCCGAGTAAAATAACTGTGGTACTTTTACAGCTAGTGTTCATTAGCAACAGCCTTTTACTTAATGTTTTGCCAGATGGACGCTCATTCAGTTGTTGGTCAGTCCTGTTCCGTCCTTTAAACCATTCAGCGGAGACTTCTTTATCTTTTTGTATAAACAATCTATGTTTTCTGAGAAGCCACAGCTCGTAAAATATTTTTCTTATGCGTTTAGATTTAATTTTTGGAAGCGGCCTAAGCCACATCTGAAAATCTCTACAAAACAATATTTTGAAAGGCAGCGCCTGCTTGGCTGTTCTCGCAGTGTAAATAAAAGCGCATGAAATAATTGAAGCCTTTCGATTACCTTTTTCGCAGTGAGGACCATAAAATCCATCTGGACATTCGCATACATGCCTTTCATTGCAAAACCCGCCGTTCCTGCATCCTCCAGGACATTCAGCTTCAAAGAAGATGGTAATAATTATTGGATGAATTGAATATGTGTTGTGTGAACAGTCTGATTACAGTCTGAGGTAAGAGCACCATAGTTTGTGGAGATGGAGCAGTGGGAGATGCCCAGGAAGTTAATCCCGGTGTCCAAATGATGGACATTTTGGTAGTATACATTGACTGAGATGCTCAAATAAAATGTACAAGAAAACTAGATATTCACAGGCTCGGATCCTGAGGCAGCAATCCTAAAGGAGGAGAACTGAAGGCAAATGAGCTGCCACACCCAACACCCTGGGTAGAAGTGAAAGGAAAGTAGTGTTATCAAAAAAAATCCCTTTCCCCGGCTTTTATTTTCCCTTTAATAATTCTCCTCACACTGCAATGTCCTGATCCATTCCCTTTTTGCCCCACCAGTGTAGGAGCTCAGATATTGATGAGGCTAGGGCCAGTGGTGGGCTTTCAAACTGTGCAACACCAAAATTCGGGTGCCCCCTGCTTCTCACCTTCTGCTCTAAGTCATTGCTGTGGCACCTCCTGTGGCAACCCTCTCAGCCTGGTGCCCAGTGTGGGGGAACTGGTTGCACTTCCCTAAATTTGCATCTGCTAGAGCCAGAGATGTTTCCATGGAATAGGATATACAAAGTCAGATTACTCTCAAAGAGAGAGGTCTGATATATCCTATTGCTCCGGCAGGGCCCACCTGCCCATGAGGTGAACTGAGGCAGTCACCTCAAGTGGTGTAACACTAAGAGGCAGTGCCCCTGAAGGTACCACAGCTTCTCCACCATCTCCAGTGGTGAGGAGAAGTGGTGGTAGCAGCCGCGGCAGCTTCTGGCGAGATTTCACCAAAATCTCACGAGATGTTGCTGGAACCCACCGCTGCCTTTGGGGGAGGGGTGGAGTGGAGGTACCTTCCTATGAAGCCTCTGGCTGCTCCTGACCTCCTGAGATGCCCTCCTAAAGACCGTAGAATTGTAGAACTGAGGAACTTTCCCCCTTCCCTCCCTCAACCCTGTAACCCTCCCCAAAAAACCTCTCATCCTCATCTGTATTCATAGTAGAAATTGCGTCTCAGCTTGTTTCTAGTCTGACAAATGTGACCCGCTATTCCCCAGGTGTGTGAGGACAATGACAAGACAGACAAACTTCCCTTCCAATGGCAGGTTCTGGTTACCTTGCTGACATGTCTTAAAGAAGATGGCGTTCTGTGGCGTTTGGAGTATGGTATTGCCTTCCGAATTCATGATAATGACCGTCACCTCAAATGCCGCCACGCCATCTTGTTTCCCAAGGCAGGGAAATCCAACCTGGACAACTAAAAAAAAGGGAAGGGGACAAAGTGCGAAGAAAATAAAAGATGGTCTTACTGATTCTCTGTGAAATCTGGAATTTTTTTAAAAAAAGACATTCCACACCAATGACAATCTACCGATAAATAAGCAAAACAAGCACAGTACTATGATCATATTGCAAAAGTGCTACAATAGGTGCTAATGATTAAATTATCTCGTCCAATGCACTGTGGTACCATGGTGATTTTTGAGTCAAACAAGCTGCATCTACACAGTTCATGGAACTTCTGTCTCCGTCCGTCGCCCATCTAATTGTGCCAAGGGATGTCAGTTATCAACAAGACATGTGAGGGTAGTGGCACTGCTTTTAGGCACTGTTTTTGTGGCACTTATGTGCTGCTTATGTACACCTAACCAGTGTCAGAAACAGGTATGGGTCTGATCAAGGACAGCTTTCCTTGTGTTCTTATGACTGCCTTGTGCACCAATGTGAGCAAACCTTGGAAGCTACAATCAATAGGGTAACCCTATAACTGGATAACTGGATTCTTGCTGCCCACCATTAAATTATTCTGAGTTCATATTCCCATTCTTAAAATAAAGAAATGGACCGGTCAAGTCTCCTTTTAAAAATAATATTTTCAACAACACTGACAAAATTCTTCACACTCTGCACTCATTGAGTGAATGATCTTAGCCTTCCATGTCGGGACATTTCCAATCTTGTTTGCAGCTGGGACTTGTCTTTGGCTGTGGCTGACAGATCATTTTCTTTTGCTCTGAGTGATGCTTAAAGAGAATTGGTCAGGGCTGCAACATAAGATCCTTCCTATGTCCCCGGATATCCAGGCAGCTCTGTCACATGTGGATATAGATATTTTCTAAAGTACAGTCCTATACGTAGCAGAAGAAAGTTCCATTGAGTTCAATGGAATATACTCCCATTGAAGTTTGCAACTTTAGTTTCTTCAGTGCAACCATGGTTGCAGGGGCAATGGTTTGAAGATGCAGGATGCAGCCACTGGCAGTAGAAGAAGAGTGCGGGGGGAGCACACCACCCCCGGCAGCGCGATCCTGGTGGGGTGCCATCACAGCTGCCCCCCCACCCCCGCTGGACACTATGCCCCTGCAGGCAGCATGCCACGCCCCTGGGACGCACGCCAGCCCCCCCCCCGGTGCCAGAGCATGAAACTCCGCCATTGGATGCAGCAAACCTTGCTAAAACTAAGCAGGTCTGACCAGTCTGACACCAGGATGGTACACAGCCTAGAAATCCTTTGTATGACGCCCTGGGTTGCATCATGGAAAAATAAATAAATGCAGTAACATAATCCACACTTTGCTTTAAATGTAAATCTCAATGTAACAACAACAACAACAACAGCAATTTTATTATTTATACCCTGCCCACTCTGGGCGGCTCCCAACAGAACACTAAAAACAGAATAAAACTTCAAACATTAAAAACTTCTCTAAACAGTGCTGCCTTCAGATGTCTACTAAAAGTCAGATAGTTATTTATTTCCTTGACATCTGATGGGAGGGTGTTCCATAGGGCGCACACTACCGAGAAGGCCTTCTGCCTGGTTCCCTGCAACCTCACTTCTCGCAGTGAGGGAACTTCCACAATGTTAATAGAGAAGAAGCACCAGTGAAGTCTAAATGTTTCTATTTGTACTCATTGTTGTTGTTTAGTCGCGTCCAACTCTTCGTGACCCCAAGGACCAGAGCACGCCAGGCACTCCTGTCTTCCACTGCCTCCCACACTTTGGTCAAACTCATACTGCTAGCTTTGAGAACACTGCCCAACCATCTCGTCCTCTGTTGTCCCCTTCTCCTTGTGCCCTCCATCTTTCCCAACATCAGGGTCTTTTCCAGGGTCTTTGAGGTGGCCAAAGTATTGGAGCCTCAGCTTCAGGACCTGTCTTTCCAGTGAGCACTCAGGGCTGATTTCCTTCAGAATGAATAGGTTTGATCTTCTTGCAGTCCATAGGACTCTGAAGAGTCTCCTCCAGCACCATAATTCAAAAGCATCAATTCTTCGGCGAACAGCCTTCTTTATGGTCCAGCTCTTACTTCCATTCATTACTACTGGGAAAACCATAGCTTTAACTATACGGACCTTTGTTGGCAAGGTGATGTCTCTGCTTTTTATATCTTTTAGCAAAAAAAAAAAGGCTACGTTAAGCAACAGTTCTGTCATTTCCCCAAGGAATTGGAGAGAAAAACTATAAAAGATACCGGTTTAAACCAAAGGTGTTAAGTGTTCTAAATGCAACAAATAGATGGGAATGGCTGCCTTTAATGCAAACTTTCTTTTAACTACAAAGAGCCAATGGAAGGCAGTAAATCTGGAGTATTTTAATGAGGAGAAAAGCCTGGTAACCCCAAAGCCTTGGAATGCTGTTTTGTGGTTGTTTCATTTGAACGCTGCTTGAGATTAATAGTGACATTTATCTGCTTTCTTTATGACCAGCTTCTCATTGATGCTTTTTGGAACTGCACCTATTAGGTTCCCCTCCCTCCGTACAGCACATTTTGAGGATTTTACTGCAAAATACTCTGCTAATAAAGATATTCTGCTAGTAAACACCAATCTATTTTGGGGGTGATCAGCTCACTCTTTCTGCAAACAAATACTAATCGCAAACAGACACAACAGCATCATCATACGAAACATAAACCGTTCTTCATTATAGATGCTGTTTTGTATCAGTTCCATGTCATACTTTTATTTGGCTCAAAGGAGCCATGAGGTAAAGTGGTCATAGCTGTCAAATTCTAGGGTGTTTCTTTCCCACTCACAGGCCACAGAAAAAGTTATTTGCTGAGCTGCCTTGTTTCAGAATAACCGGCTCCGCTGAGACCTGAATTACTAATGTGTCATGTTGATGCACACACATACATTTCAAACTCAGCTTACTGAATAATACTACTGCAAGCCATATGTATTAACTTAGCGGGCGCTTATTATTCAGCGCAGCCTGTAAGTATATTTGTATGTCTGCACATGCTCGCCATATGGAAACAAAGTCTACATCTCCAAAGCAGTCTTGGAACTCAAGTCACCAGAACTACAATTATAGCGAGCCTACTTTCATTCCATTCAGACCTCCCAAAAGGAGAGAAACCCAAGGAGTCCCTTTCCAAGACTGGACGAGGAAGAGAGCTGAGACTGAGCATTCCAAAATGGTCAGTTGCTGAAGCAACTTCAGAACGCACAAAACCTGATCCTTCCACAAGTCTTGCCCGATTTGCATGGGAAATCGTGTTTCACAGCTCCGTGATTTTGCTGCTCTGCAAGCCTGAAGCTCGCTCACTCCTTCTTTCATCCCTTTCAGATGTGGAACATGAGATAACTTTGACAGCAAAAGTTCAAGAGCTTTTGCGGTTACCAAGCTATCAGATCATCTGACACAAACAAGTTTGTGGGGGCAGATGCAGCAATGGCAAAAGACCTTTCCCACATGTATCTCTCTCAATAACTTGCAATTTGAGGGGAAACGTGCAGTCTACACAAACAAACCAGCACTGTATGGATGCATGCAATGGTTGCAATACCAAGTTAATGGCTTGCTCGTGGGGAAAGGGCTCTGGCAGATCCGACATCAGACACAGACCTTTCCCAGAATCCCAGACACAAACATTTGCAACTGGAGGCAGTTCCCACATTCAGCTGAGAGCCATTAAGTGATATAAATCATGGAGCGATGCAGTTTTAAGCGATAAACATGTATGTGTGAATCAGCCCTTGTGGGATGGCCACCAAGAGGGAATCTGCCAGATTCCTTCTGAGGGGGCAATAATTCTATGTAGCAGCTGCAACGTATGAGATTCGAGATATGGGTTTTCTCCATTGCAGATACAGTTTTGGCCTCAGTGCAAGACGCATTGTAGCCTCTGCGCATGGCAACTTCGCAGAAGCATAGCCCGTATTGCACTAGTGCAGTCTGCAGGTTATGTGCCTCACCAGTATTGCTGATGTATTTTTGTATTTCATTTTAGATCTTGTTGTGATTTATGTGGAAATTGTTCGATTTGGTTGTGTAATTTAAAAAAAATGTTTTATTCATTGCTTATGACTCCTTTTGTTTTGTTGTAGTTACGTATTTTATCCATGTTCTAAGCCGCCTTGAGCATGGTTTGAACCAGGGCCAGATTTAAGTTTGATGAGGCCCTAAGCTACTGAAGGTAATGGGGCCCTTTATATGTCCAGCTGTCCTTTGTCAACAACAAATTGTCGCTGTTTTTTGTGTTGAATATGTGCTATATGGTAATTTATGGACCTAATGGGTATCTAAATCCATTTGCACATAACAAATAGGAGCCTACACAACACAAAATACTGTTGCTGTATGTAGGTTTTTTATCTTATATTTTGGAAATGTACATCCCGGTTTTTCCCCCTTTAATTTCTTTGGGGGGGGGCCCAAGAGAGTGGGGCCCTAAGCTATAGTTTGTTTAGCTTATACGTAAATCTGGCACAGGATTGAACTGGGGAAAGATGGCATGCAAATAAAATTATGTCTGTTTGTGTGTATTTCCCTTCATTCACTTGCTCTGCCTGCTGTTGACAGTGTGATCATTTGTTTTTCTTACAAAAATACTATACAGTAAGAAAAGCAAACTTTTCCCTTGAGCACTTCTCTCTCCCCCCCCCCCCCGGGCCCATGAAGAACCTTATTGGTTGCCAAAGTTTACTCGTTACTGCCTTTTTAAAGTTTGAGGTCTTTGCCACCTGGCAATTAAATACTTAATCTCTAATTTTGAAACACACACACACACACACACACACACACACACACACACACACACCCTTTTCAGTCTGGTACATCAGTAAAGTGGATAGAAACCACCTTGAAAACCATTTTGCTCCCGTCATCGTTCATGTCCGCTGACTGGAACCACCAACTGTTATTTGGCTAATGCTACGGAGATGCCGAAAGCTTATAATAGTAACGCCTTTGTAAGCATTGAGAGTAGGAGTCACATTTAACATACATATATTTTATGCTTTGCACTTTGGACTGGCTTTTGCCAGACTGCACCCATTAGCAATACTAACAAGGTTAGCTTGTACAGAGAAAATACATAAAAGATGCTATTCATTAGCTGTTTCAGAGGAGAAGTTACATTCTCTTGATCACATATTATTTATTCAGAATAAATATTCAGCATTATGGCAAACCTTTCCCCTAACAGATCAGTTTGACCTATAATATTTTTTTTTATTCATTATGAACCGTAAAATTACCATATTTACTTGAATGTAATGCACACCTTTTTTGGCCAAATTAGGGTGTGCATTAGATTTGATGGTGCATTAGATTAAAGTAAATATGGTATTTCCTTGCAACCCCCCCCCCCCATCTTTGAACTCATAAATGCATACAGATCCACAAACCTGATGCCTGGCGAGGTATTGTTCCAAGCAGAGGGATGTTCACAGTTGGGTCAGCCATTATGCCTTTATCCAATGAGCGCAAGGACAGGAATTCATAAAAGTATTCAGCCTGCAAGAAAATGAATGCATAAGAGAGGTTAATTTTTATCGCATCGGGCTATCTGTTCTTCATGTTCATCTAAGGTGAGCAATACAACTAATGCTTGCAATCATATGTATCAACGAGTAAGCTCCAATGAACATAGGAAGACTTACCTCTGAGTAATAGAACTGGAGATTGAACATTGGATTGGATTTTTGGCTATTTACAGATATTGTAATTTATTTATTTATTTGCATTTCAACTGTTTTGTTTTCTTTAAAAAAAAAATTCACACATTTAAAGTAAGAGTGCAAAGGAACAGAATAACACTGACACGAAGGAAACTACTCTGTTCCCCACAAATTATATTCAGCCGAGTCCTTCCCAGACTAGACCCTTTGAAATCAACAAACCTAAGTTAGTCGTGTTGGTCATGAATGTTCTGTTAAGTGAACTTGTAATGTCAGTGGAGATATTAATCCTCAGTTGTTGTTGTTTTTGGTAGATCTGAAACAGATACTTGAAGGGTCTTAAGAGACTGAGGGGTCCACCACTGCATCTGTAGCCTCATGACAGCCGGGGCAGAAGGCAGGGACAGATAAATCAGCCGGGAGCTGTGCAGCAGGGCCCAAATCGGGTCCCAAGCCATCCAGTGGGGCCAGCTCAGAATCCAGCAGATCCCAGGCAGACTCAACCCTCCCTATCCCCCACCATGTCATTTTGCCATTCATATATTGAATAAAGTACTATAGCAGCACTATAATAAAGCAGGGTGGAGCACAGCAGGGGCAAAGTATATTTCTAAGGTAAAGGTAAAAGTAGAGGACCCCTGGACGGTTAAGTCCAGTCAAAGGTGACTATGGGGTTGGGGCGCTCATCTCGCTTTCAGGCCGAGGGAGCCGGCGTTTGTCCACAGATAGCTTTCTGGGTCATGTGGCCAGCATGAATAAACCACTTCTGGCACAACAGGACACTGTGACGGAAACCAGAGTGCACGGAAACACCATTTACCTTCCCACCACAGCAGTACCTATTTATCTACTTGCACTGGTTTGCTTTTGAACTGCTAGGTTGTCAGGAGCTGGGACAGAGCAACGGGAGCTCACCCCATCGTGGGGATTCGAACCGCCGACCTTCTGATCAGCAAGCCCAAGAGGCTCAGTGGGTTAGAACACAGCGCCACTTGTGTCCCTATAGTATATTTCTAGGACCCAGGTGGTCGAGAAAGAAAACAAGGGCAAATGTTAACGACAGGAGTTCAGAAATGAGGGGGAAGCAGGGAAAGCTCATTGTTTGGTGTGGCACTCTGGTAAAGGAGAACTAGACAGGACAGGGGTGTCCCTTTGTGCAGCCCTGCAGGCTTCTACACATGAAGCTACGCTGCCCCAGAGCTCCTATTCCACCAAATGTTGGGTGGAAAGAAATGCTGCTAATGGGGTGCCTGCTGCTGGCAGTACACATCTAAACAGGACATTCTGGGGGTGGGGATGGGGAGGGTTGAGTCTGCTTGGGATCTGCTGGATTGTGAGCTGGCCCCACTGGCATCATTGGATGGCTTTGGACCCAATTCTGGCCCTGCTGCACAGCTCCCGACTGATTTACCTGTCCCTGCCTTCGGCCCAAGCTGGCATGAGTCTACAGACGCAATGGTGGACCCCTCAGTCTCTTAAGTCCCTCTGCTTCCTGGCTGGTGTGTGGATTGCAGTGAAAGTGTCACCAAATGCCAACTATTAAGTACTGTTGAATTTCAACCATCAGATATTAAATACTGGTTGATGTCCCACCAAGTCATGCTCAGAATGGCTGAAGTCCACCGATTTTAATATGTCTACTCTAAGTATAATAATCAGTTACTGAAATACCAGATATTCAATATCTGGTGAATAGTTGGCAAGCAAACTGCAGAGGGATTAAAAAAAACTACACGGTGGTACCTCAGGTTAAGTACTTTGTTCTGGAGGTCCGTTCTTAACCTGAAACTATTCTTAACCTGAAGCACCACTTTAGCTAATGGGGCTTCCCACTGCCGCCACACCGCCAGAGCACGATTTCTGTTCTCATCCTGAAGCAAAGTTCTTAACCTGAGGTACTATTTCTGGGTTAGCGGAGTCTGTAACCTGAAGCCTCTGTAACCTGAAGCGTATGTAACCCGAGGTACCGCCGTACAGAAAAATTGGCACATATTGAAGTGGAAAAGGGAAATAGAAAAATAAAATCTGTCAACTGTCCCTCACTCAAAAGATCTACTCTTTTGCCCCTATGCGTAGCACTGAAGCCCTTAAACCTTTTGGTACTTGGTAAGCAAGTGAAAATTTGCCTAATGGAGGCAGAATGCTCCACTCAGTAAAGGACATTTGAGAGAAATACAGTGCAGAATAGGAAGGTAGCAAAACAGGAGATAAGAGGTGAAAACTACAGCTAAATTTCAGGGTAGGTTTTAATACAAGGCATGCAGTTTTTCCACGCAATGTGGAATAAGCAAACTATCCAAATGGTCTGTACAACTTTGTTTATGAACACTTGTTTTAAAAACAAAATAGTCTGCTCAGAAGAAAAATAATTGTTTTGTTTCCTGTCGATCCCTACGAAGCCATGGCATCAGAGCTACGGCTGTACTGTCTGTTTCTCATTGTTTCAGCTTTGATGTTTTAATTATATCAAAACCCAGGTTATAATGGGCTTTGTGATTAAAACAATGTGTTCTTCATAGTTTGAAAACAACAATTGGTGAGTCAAACCAGCAGCTCTCTCCATCTTAGCGCTGCTTTCCACTCTGCAATTCTGCCGTAGCATTTTGGAAGGTAGCTGGGAGACCCGGCATAGAATAGGTGAAGATCCGAGCCGAGTCATTCTTCAGGGAGAGCCATGGGACTCCTACTAAGTGGCCAAGCTTATCTGTACAACAACACTGTGAGGTTGGTTACACTGAGAGCTAGGGTAACAGGATGATGAGTTTCAAGGCTGAGTGGGGATTTGAATCCAGGTCTCTGTAGTCCTAAGGGAATGCAGCCCTCAAGAGAAAAAAAGTTTGCCTACCTCTGTAGCTTGGGCTAGTGGGTGATCTCAGCAATTGCTTTATTCCACACTTGTGGTTATTGCTTCCTAGCTGTAAGAGGAATGGTGCAAGAATCTTCCTGCTCCAGACTATGGGCAATAGATTATTTCCACCTGAGAGGCCTGTGTTGCAGATCAGGAGATGCTGTTTTCTGGATATACCCACAGCCACTCACTGTTCCTTTCAGGCCAATTGAGACTGTATGCACTACAGATGTCTACAAGCAGGTTTGAGATGTTGTTGGGAATTAGTGCCATGCCTACTGATATCACAGTATTGAAGGCACTCTACTCAGGCTGCCTCACAGAGTTTTCATTCTACACAATTCTTAAGATAGAGGAACGTCGGAAGCTGCCTTATAATGAGTTAGACCATTAGCTAAGCAGCGTCTGCACTGACTGGTGGCATCTCTGGAGGGTTTCCCGATAGGGATTTCCCCCAGTCCTACCTGGAGCTGCCGGGACTTGGACCTGGGATCTCTGCTTGCAAAGGAGATTGTCAGTCCCTGAGCTATGGCCCTTGAAAAATAAAGGAGGTTGTAAGAAGTTGCTTCCTCCATCAAAGTTTGTAGGTTTCTCACACACAATTAAACTATCACTTCTTTTGCACATTCCAGATTTTCTTCCAACTAGGTGCTCCAATAAAACAGTAAAAGAGGGAAAGAAAAGACTCATAGGCACACAGAACATTTTTTTTCTGGGAGCATACCAAATTGCAGTTTTATTTTGAAGAACAAAAATACAAATAGAGATTTTATTCTGAAAGGCAGGAGAGATCATTTTGGGGGATTGAAGCTGGGAAGTAGTTTATTACTAAACAAGCACATGCCTGTCTACACAGACGGAGTCCCATTTATTACCACAGGGCTTACTCCCAGGCAAATACAGCCTTAAGGATTGCAGCCTTAAGCCAGCAATGTTACTCGAAGAAGATGATGTACAAAACCCAAAGGATGGATTCTCACCTATTTATTTATACTTTTTCTCTGCTGCGGAGAAAAACAAATCATGTCAAGCCTGCTGCAATTTTCTTTTCATTTGCAAGATTAAAGGGAACGAGCCTTTGGGGCAAAATAAATAAACATGTCTTTAGAACCGTGTGTAAATATACAGGTTTCCGAGTGGCATCGCTGTAAATTAAAAATGTATACTTAAAGATTTTCATCTGCCAGAGACAGAAGTTTACCTGATGTGATGAGAGAAGAGTTCACAGCCGATGGAGAGGATCCCCGACCCCTTTGAATGGTAGGAAGCACGAATTGAACATGCAAGGTCATTTTGGCCATGCTTCAAACTAGGGAGGCCTTTGTTCTTAAGGCTCAGAAGACAGCTTTGAAGTTTGGGATAAAACTCCTCTAGCACACCATTACCAAAGAACAACCTTTTGATTATGATCTCATGAAAGTATAATCAATAACTTACATAAGTGAAAAGTGTGGCTAGAAGCAAAGGTTCTGTAATTGGACCTTTATTGGTTCCACGTGCTGCCCTACAGCTCGCTCCCTTGCACTGCTTTATAATAAATATCTACCTCCCAGCCCCTGCATTTTTTAAAAACTCTCTTTAAAATGATGAAACTTCAGCAGCTACTGTCAGCCTTGAACATATCCAGGCCATAAGTGCAAGGCGCTTGTTTAAGATGTGAAATACCCTTGTCAAAATCTAACCTAGAATAGATAAATAAAAAGCAAAATGTGGGTACCGTATTTTTTGCTCTATAAGACTCACTTTTTCCCTCCTAAAAAGTAAGGGGGAATGTGTGTGCGTCTTATGGAGCGAATGCAGGCTGCGCAGCTATCCCAGAAGCCAGAACAGCAAGAGGGTTTGCTGCTTTCACTGCACAGCGATCCCTCTTGCTGTTCTGGCTTCTGAGATTCAGAATATTTTTTTCTTGTTTTCCTCCTCCAAAAACTAGGTGCATCTTGTGGTCTGGTGCGTCTTATAGAGAGAAAAATACGGTATTTTCTCCCAAATATTGGTCATGTATTATGTCACTGAAGAGGTGCTCTTGTTTTGTGAACAGACATTTTGATAGATATCATGGGCATGATCCAGTCCACCACGAGCACAGCACCCATGCATGGAGGATTCTGTTGCCTCAGCAGAGCCTCCCTTTTCTCTTTCCTCCACCTACAGGTAGACAGACAGCATTGGTCATCCATCTAATAAGGGAGCAATGGCAGGTAGCTCAGCGGGGGGAGGAAGTGGCGGATGGAGCAGTGCAATATGGGAAATGGAGTCAAAAACATGAACCAGAGGTAAAGTATTCTTGTTAGGGTGGAAAAGAGCAGAGAAAACAGGGAGATGAAGGATGATGGACCAGGGAGACAAGGTGAGGGAGGCTGAAGAAAGGTAGCAAATCTTGAGATCCAGAGAGCTACATGCTATTTTGCAACTGAGTTTCAAGCCTGCACCCAAATCAAAGGAGGCTGCATATGTTAGACTAGTGGAGAGGTTAAGAGCTATTTTTGAGAAGTTGTTCATCTCTTCCTTCTCTTCCGACACCTTTTCTCGACTATGCCCTGTTTCGTTTTTCTTGTTTACAGTTGCCGCCATGGTCTTAGACAGCACTGATTCAATCCACACTGCCAGTTGCGGTGGTAGCTGCTCTTGCTGTAATTTTAATCCTTCCCCAAGTAATAGGAATGATAAACTTGATCAGCTCGCCTCCATTACTCTGAAAGCTAATGAGCAATCACCATTTCACATACCCAAACAACACCCTGAACTCAGCTAGCAATAATGTGAATCTGTCCAGCCACACAGCCAGAAGAGCATTTCTTTCATGGGGACCTGTCCTTCTGCCTTACTTAATCTACACCTATGGTGCAATTCTGTGGTGATTTAAGAGGGTTTTCTCCATTGTCTATAACTCAATGAGTATTTCTTTCATGATACTAACCAGTGCATCAGCACACAGCCACAATCTTCCCTGCACACTGCCATTGACTGCACTGACTACACAACAAACGTGAATTCTGAAGGGATGTCTTCCAGATAGGTGTTCATCATTATACGGGTGATACTCTACCTCTCTTTCATATCAGAACCACTGAAGGTGGTGAAGGTCCTGTGTGAGTGTCTGGAGGTGGCTGGAGGATGGATGGTGGCTAACAGACTGAGGTTGAACCCTGACAAGACAGAAATACTGTTTTGGGGGGACAAGAGGCGGGCAGGTGTGGAGGACTCCCTGGTCCAGAATGGGGTAACTGTGCCCCTGAAGGACCAGGTGCACAGCCTGGGAGTCATTTTGGACTCACAGCTGTGTCCAGAGCAGCTCCATCTGGTATGCAGGCTGAGACCCTATCTGCCCGCGGACCGTCTCGCCAGAGTGGTGCATGCTCTAGTCATCTCTCGCTTGGACTACTGCAATGTGCTCTACGTGGGGCTACCTTTGAAGGTGACCTGGAAACTACAACTAATCCAGAATGCGGCAGCTAGGCTAGTGGCTGGGAGTGGCCGCCGAGACCATATAACACCAGTCTTGAAAGACCTACATTAGCTCCCAGTATGTTTCTGAGCACAATTCAAAGTGTTGGTGCTGACCTTTAAAGCCCTAAACAGCTTTGGCCCTGTATACCTTAAGGAGCGTCTCCACCCCCATCGTTCAGCCCAGACACTGAGGTCCAGCTCTGAGGGCCTTCTGGCAGTTCCCTCACTGCGAGAAGCAAAGTTAAAGGGAACCAGGCAGGGGGCCTTCTCGGTTGTGGCACCTGCCCTGTGGAATGCCCTCCCACCAGATTTCAAGGAAATGAACAACTATCTGACTTTTAGAAGACATCTGAAGGCAGCCCTATTTAGGGAAGTTTTTAATGACTGATGTTTTAATGTATTTTTAATCTTTTGTTGGAAGCCACCCAGAGTGGCTGGGGAAACCCAACCAGATGGGTGGGGTATAAATAATAAATTGTTGTTGTTGTTGTTGTTGTTGTTGTTGTGATTCAGTTTTTACAGACAGTGTTTCAGCCACCACACTGAAACTGAGGTAATCATTAATCAACATCAATTACCACATATTCTCAGTCATGCAAAGTATGATGCCACACACAGCCTCCAAAAGAATACATTTGTCATAGTTAAAAAGACCAGCAAAGGAGACTCTGTCATCACTGGGAACAAATCCGACTACATACAGGAGGATGAGAATAAGCTCTCCACCACATTTTACAGGGCCCTGTCCCCAAGAGTGACTGAGGGAACTCCACAATGTCCTTCTACATTCTACACAGGACAAATCTGACATCAGAAATGACAACATTCATTCTCCAGTGGCGGAACATTTCAACCTTTTCAAAGATTCTGCAAGTGACATTTAAGTGGCCATCCTGGAACAAAGAAACTTCAAAAGGGAACTGCAAAATGAAATCACTGAATTACAATGCACACAGGGGTTTAGTGCTATCACATGTAGACAGAACTGAGGCAAAGGATTTTCAGCATATTGTGTTAACAGGTCGATCATGATAAACTGGTAGATCGTGGGGTGTTCCTGGTAGATCCTTGGCCCCTCAGTGATCTCCCCTCCCCCCAAAAAGGGGGGGGGCACAACTGTGGCTTCCTTAAAAAAGCTCAACCATTTTGCCTTTCCCAAAAATGCTCGACAACTTTGGTCCATCCAACGACAATGGGTAGATCACTGCCAGTTTTTTTATACTGTAAGTAAATCACAGTCTTTTGGGAGTTGTACCGTATGTCCCTGGTCTATGGCATCAATAACGGGTGGTGCGGTGGGTTAAACCACAGAGCCTAGGGCTTGCCGATCAGAAGGTCAGTGGTTTGAATCCCCGCGATGGGGTGAGTTCCCGTTGCTCGGTCCCTGCTCCTGCCAACCTAGCAGTTCGAAAGCACGAAGTGCAAGTAGATAAAGAGGTACCGCTCCGGCGAGAAGGTAAATGGCTCTGGTTCACCAGAAGTGGCTTAGTCATGCTGGCCACATGACCCGGAAGCTTTACGTTGGCTCCCTTAGCCACTAAAGTGAGATGAGCGCCGCAACCTCAGAGTCTCAGAGCAACTGGACCTAACGATCAGGGGTCCCTTTACCTTTAAGTATCTAATTATCACTGTTTGTACTACTGAGTATTTCATTTTCCTCTGACACACCCTAACCATGCATGCATATACAGTACCTGCAACTCAGGATAATGTTCCATACATCTGATAAAGGGGACAGTAATCCACAAAAGCTTGTGTCATAGCAAATGTGTTAAGACTTTAAGGTGTCACAAGGCTCTTTGTTGTTTAGGATAGCTGTAGTCAGCACTCAAGAAACATGATTGTGTGAAGTGGCTCTTAGAGGAGAGATAGGCAACCAATTGTTGTTGATCTAAAGCTCTCACCAGTGCCAGCCAGTATTGCCCAATGGTCAGGAATTTGAGCAGTTACAGCAGAGTAACATCTGGAGAGCCACATGTTCCCCATCCTTGCCTTCAAGGCAACAATCCCATAAGCCAACCTCCTCCCCCCCCCCGGCTAAATATAATAGTCAAGTCCAGAAACAAGCTGCGTTTCAGCAAATGATCTCAAAGATGGAAAAAGCCTGTTTCTCAAGGTGAAAACTCCAGACATGGAGGAATGAATGTGCGTTTGAAAAGGAAGACCATTTATTTCGTGCCAAAAAAAGAACTTTCGAAATATGCCAACTAGTCTGGATACTGCATGTTTCTGTCTGCTTGCGAGTCGGAAGAAAATTGAGGGGAGGATATGGTGACTCAAAATCATTGCAAGCTCCTCAGCCTTTCGTGAGACTTTAAAGAGCTTATGATAGCGCTAGAAGACTGAAAGGATCTGTGAGTAAATATGCACTGAAGTGTAATCCTTTTCATGAATGGCTAGATGAAAACCTGCCCTATTCTAGGATACTACATTCCATTCCCCTGCCTCCTTCCACCCTTGCCAGTTTTCTGGTCTTCCCCAACATTCAGCCAGCATTCCATGCCCCCTGAGCATCCTCACTGAACTATTTTGAGGTTTCCACCAAAGAGGGGCAGTTCTGAAGATGCCTTGTTGTTGTTGTTGTTGTTTAGTCGTTTAGTCGTGTCCGACTCTTCGTGACCCCATGGACCAGAGCACGCCAGGCACTCCTGTCTTCCACTGCCTCCCGCAGTTTGGTCAAACTCATGCTAGTAGCTTGGAGAACACTATCCAACCATCTCGTCCTCTGTTGTCCCTTTCTCCTTGTGCCCTCCATCTTTCCCACCATCAGGGTCTTTTCCAGGGAGTCTTCTCTTCTCATGAGGTGGCCAAAGTATTGGAGCCTCAGCTTCAGGATCTGTCCTTCCAGTGAGCACTCAGGGCTGATTTCCTTCAGAATGGAGAGGTTTGATCTTCTTGCAGTCCATGGGACTATCAAGAGTCTCCTCCAGCACCATAATTCAAAAGCATCAATTCTTCGGCGATCAGCCTTCTTTATGGTCCAGCTCTCACTTCCATACATCACTACTGGGAAAACCATAGCTTTAACTCTGCAGGCCTTTGTTGGCAAGGTGATGTCTCTACTTTTTAAGATGATGCTGTCTAGGTTTGTCATTGGAAGATGCCTTACTTTGGTGTTTTTCCAAGCCTGCTGGCGTTTCCATTCCCTTGTGCATGGATGTTGCCATTTTGGCTGCAAAAGAATGGGCAGTTGGAGAACAGAGATCACGGTTAGTATATATTATGGAGCAGCCAACATGGTGCTTTCTGAATGTTGTGGGATTGCAACTCCCATCAGCCACAAGCTCACTTGATTGGAGAACAGCTATGAGTGTTGAAAATGGAGTCAGACTGCAGAAATAAGTTGATGTTTATCTGAAGCCCCCTGCGCCATTCCTCCCCTGCCCTGCCTGCTGCTTGACTGATCTGTGAAAAGGCAGGTTTGTGGGCCACGAAAGATTGGACAGTGGGCCAGAAAAAGCCCAGGGAACAAAAACCATACCTTCTGAACAGGAAATAGAGAAAAGCCATTGAAATCATGGAGTTTGAGGAAGGAACATGCAGGGATCGAACCTGCAACCTTGACGTTATCAGCACTACACTTTTACCAAATATGCTATCCATGCAGGGCATGTTTCTTAGTGACTATGCATAATGACTGGAGAATTTGCACATTGCCTGGAGAATTCAGCAGATATAATAGGCACATTCCCCAAGGCCTGCCAGAGGTTATGCATTTTCACCAGGAAATGTGCACAATTCCTTCTTTGAGGAAGGTTTTTTTTTCACATTCTCTATGAGGTCTGGTGAGTGTGTACAATGGATAGTTGTGATGCACATTATACACTCAATTTGCACCCCCCTAACTATATATAGAATGGGGTTTTTTATATATGCACATGTACACACAGTGGGAAATGTAAATATTGGGACCAAGGAATGTTCCAGTTATTGCTATATTGAGTGTTCACTATCCTTCCCTTGTATACGTTTGTGCTTTGCATAGAATTGCCAGGGAGGGAAGCTGTAAAGATTTAAGGAGGACATTATTATGAAGAGGTGTTTGGGGTATTTTTTTAAAGCGCTAAATAAACTATGCACTTGGGAAAACAGCAAAAGTTCTATCCATTTGTCTTCGATACATTCATCATAAAAGCTACTTTACTATCATTCTTATAGACTATCGATATTTGAACACAAAAAGTCAGTTTAGGGTTCTTGTAAACATCCAAATAACTAAAAACATGTAACAAGCTACCATTTGACAAATCTACATGGATGGGGTTTTGTTTTTTAAATAGAACTATATTTATTCTCTGTTTATTTAAGATGATGAAACAGTGGTTCCTGCCTGACTCAAGCTTGGAGTTTTTGATGTATATACTTTAATCCATGTGGTATACATTCTGCAGATGAAATGTGCAGGAGATCAAACTCCATTATCACAGCCCACGACTATGAGAGGGCAGGGGGGTGAATTGTTAGGATTACTGGGTAGTAAACCATAAATTACCCCACTAAACCCATAGCGGAGGGGGTGGATTTTGAAATGGCAACTAGACTGGCACTGCCTTTTCTCTCTTGGTACCTAGCCTTCATAACTCTTTTGACAATAAGATAGTAGTCCTTAGCGCATCTTGGGATGCAAATTCAAGAGGGGCTTATGTAAATATGTTTAGGATTAATTGCTGGTATCCAAGTTATAATATCCATCTTATGTGGCTCACACTATATTGCTCCTGTTTAGTTTTTGCACTAAGTGTGCGATGTTAACTATAAGCTTCAATTGTGCTACAACTACTATTCGTTTTCCATTGTGTGATTTGTAACATTCACACACCAGCTATCAGAGGAAGTACTGCTACAGCAGAGTACAATTTTACAAAATGCTATTACAAACTATTTTTAAAATGGGTATATGCTGGGGAGGAAAACATTTGAGAACTGAATGGATTTTCTCTCTCAAAAAACTTTGACAAATGAAGGGAAAAGAACCTACAATCACATAAAGAAAAACTGCAAAACAACAAAAACAAAAAACCAAAGCAACCATTTTGCATTTAGTATTTCTAAGTGAGGTACATAAAAAAATAAATCATATGGAAAATGAAGTACTAAAACTGAACATAAACCAAAACACTATCATGAAATGCCTACTGGAATAAGAAAATATTTTCCTTGTGCCTGAAAGTCATCACAGATTAATATAGAAATGAGCTGGAATGGGTTTGTGAATCAACACATTCAAAATTTACACAGAACAGAGGTAGACTGATCCTCCATCTCTACAGAAGTCACTTATGGTTGTCATGGCAGCTGTAAGCAGGTGACCTCCTATGTGCCACACAATGAGTACCACAAGAAGTCACCTCAGCCGGTTATCCTAACGGCCTCTTGGTACTTTGGAAAGTTGCATGTGCTATTATTATTATTATTATTATTATTATTATTATTATTATTATTATTACTACCCCACCCATCTGGCTGGGTTTCCCCAGCCACTCTGGGCGGCTTCCAACAAAACACTAAAATACAATAAAAGCTACCCTAAACAGGGCTGCCTTCAGATGTCTTCTAAAAGTTTGGTAGTTATTTTTCTCTTTGACATCTGGTGGGAGGGTGTTCCACAGGGCAGGTGCCACTACCGAGAAGGCCCTCTGCCTGGTTCCCTGTAACTTGGCTTCTCACAAAGAGGGAACCGCCAGAAGGCCCTCGGCGCTGGACCTCAGTGTCCGGGCAGAACGATGTGCTAATGCAATGATGCACCTTGGTCTGCCAATGGTATTAAAGAGGGAATTGTGTCTGCAGCATATGAAAAAGCACAGGAGGCTGTGTTCAATGTGGCAGCCACACCACCTCTCACTTGCGCCGGTGTGGCTATCCCTCATACCATTCACTCCCGTGGCTGCAAGCCTTGAAATCTAAATGTTGCCAAACCAAGAAAAGCAAATACACCCTCCCCACAGCCCGGTTTACAGCGCTTTCCCCCATTGGTTTGGGAAATGCGCCCACCAAAAAATGCCTAAATCTCACTGGAGCCGGTATTTGCCAAATTTTTATGTTACCGTGAAGAAGAGGGTGGGGAGAAGAAGAGGAGAGTAATTCTGCAGTTTACAGATATGCCATGTAAATGACTGTGCGAACCAGATGTAGCTTACAAGGTACCTAGTAACTCATCTCTGCTGAGCAATAAAGCTTTTCTGGCAAAAGTTTGAGAAATTTACTGCTGTTTTCTGTCAGCAGCTACAACAGATGGCGGGCACATGCCTGCCTTGGTAAATGAAGTGGGATCTCTACAGCACGATGCTTTGATCTCTGGTGGCAGGTCCACAACACTGAGATGCAAAATACCACAGCAGAAGCACAATCTAAATATTAGAGGTTCAGAGCTTCACTTTTGATACAAAGACCCTCGTTTCTTTCTTCCCTTTTTAATTGTGTCCATAAGCATGTTCACATTCCACGTTGCCGCTCAAGTATGGAAGTCAGAAATTTTTTTTTTTTCCTCCCTGTCTGGTGACAGGAAAGCGGCGAACATACCATTCAGGCACAACTGCCCCCGTCATAACTGTCTGTGTGTAGCTGCCCGAGTTGGCTGTTGGATAAACGGTGGCAGAAAAATGCAAGAAATAAATATGAAACATTGAGGGAAATGTTATGGATGAAAGGGTGGCTTCAGAAAGGAAGGACTCCTGTGCCAAATCCACTCAAGGAAGAGGGTGGCCTATGTTCGTTCACACTTTCTTTGGAACAAATATTTGAGCCGAAGCCGACTGCCACACTTTTGTTTAAATGTTAACAGCACCTTGGATGAAATTTTCAAAAATGGAGAGGGGGACAAACGGCCTCTTGTGCCAACAGTGCATTATAATAAACAATCCCTTTACCTTTGTGAAGGAGGCTAGGATAAAAGGGGTCAACCGTGGCAGTCAAAATTCCTTTCCTCTCCTCAAACTGATTTCTGATCTACCGTATTTTTCGCTCTATAACACGCACCTGACCATAACACGCACGTAGTTTTTAGAGGAGGAAAATCCGTAGGCATGCCACCCGTAGGCATTCCCTCCATAACACGCACAGACATTTCCCCTTACTTACTAGGGGGAAAAAAGTGAGTGTTATGGTGCAAAAAATACGGTAAATAATGTACACATGCATAGAAACTCAGCTCGGGCGACATTTGTTACACACTTGTTGAAAGAGTTGGGTTTGTTTAGCCTAGGTAAGAAAAGATCGGTGGCAAGTATGATATCTGCCTTCAAGTATCTGATGGGCTGTCAAAAAGAAGATGTAACAGATGTATTCTCTGTTGCTTCAGAGGGCAGAACTGGAGCCAATGGATGGAAACAACAGAGAAGCAGATATTAATAGAAAGTCCTCATTTAGGGTGGAAGGATCTGTCCATTTTGGATCTCTCCTATAATTTTAAATACACCTAAACTGACAAATGTCTCAACTGTATTATCTTCAGTGGTTTGCTGTCAGTGGACTAGGGGGACTAGGCCAGTCCCCTAAATATTCCTGGTAAATTAGAGAATTAAAGTATTAAAGTCTGGCCTTTTTTAAATTTACTGCGGCCCATGTTTTGTTAGCCCCAAAATGGAAAGCGGGCGAGGCCCCAACCAAAGAAGAATGGCAACGTAAGTTGACAGAATATGCGCAGCTTGCAGACTTAACATATAGAATAAGAGAACAAGCAGAACATACGTTTAGAGAAGACTGGAAAACATCTATTGAATATATGGGAAATAACTGTGTACAGCTGAAAAGGCTGGCAGCGTTAAGATAAATTCCAACAGTGTAACTAAGTTTTGATGGATGTAACAATGGATTACTGAATGGTATAGTTTTTGTAAAATACGCAGGGATTTATGATATGCAAAATGAACCATGGAAAGAGAAGAAGGGAAGTCATTGATATTTTAAGGATGTAAAAATGAGTACTTTAAATTGTAAAACAGAAAAATTAATAAAAATTATATATATATACAGTGGTACCTCGGGTTAAGTACTTAATTTGTTCTGGAGGTCCGTTCTTAACCTGAAACTGTTCTTACCCTGAAGCACCACTTTAGCTAATGGGGCCTCCTGCTGCTGCCGCGCCGCAAGAGCACGATTTTTGTTCTCATCCTGAAGCAAAGTTCTTAACCTGAAGCACTATTTCTGGGTTAGCGGAGTGTGTAACCTGAAGCGTATGTAACCTGAAGTGTATGTAACCCGAGGTACCACTGTATATAAAACAAAGTCTGGCTCCTCCTTCCCAAAACTCAGGAAGCTTCTGCCCAGCTAAGGGACTGAGTCGAAGAACTCTCTCTCGTCACCTTCCCAAAGCCCGCCCTGCTTTGGGAAGCTGGCAGGAGAGCTCCTGCATCCTGTCAGAGACCTGGTGCCTCCTCCCCAAAACCTAGTTTAGGGAGGGCAGCACTATGCCCATGTACGTGCCATTGGCCCCCCACATTCACCTCTGGCCCTAACTGGCGCCTCTGGCCCTAATTGTTTCCCTACGAGAGATTTCACCGCATGCTACTGATTATCTTCCTTGGATGAAAAAGTGAGAGAGGCTTTGCAGCAAACAGAGCCTCATGCTCTTCACCCAGGGACAGGGAGGTCCCCAGGCTGGTAGGAACAGACGCCTGCAGGAGACAGGGTACACTCTTTTCCTCCCAGTACGGCTAAGCACAAGACAGTTCAAGCTTGAGTCGGGGCACCTGAGTGATGTTTGTGGTTGGGCAGTCAGACCGATACCTCAAATATATATAGTGGTACCTCAGGTTAAGTACTTAACCTGAAACTGTTCTTAACCTGAAGCACCACTTTAACTAATGGGGCCTCCGCACCGCCACCGCGCGATTTCTGCTCTCATCCTGAAGCAAAGTTCTTAACCCGAGGTAATATTTCTGGGTTAGCGGAGTCTGTAACCTGAAGCGTATGTAACCTGAAGTGTATGTATGTACCACTGTAGTCAAGAAGAGAGAGGTATTCCATTCATCCCGCACATATATCTATCCCAGATGTTCATTTGATTAAGAGATGGGGAACCTCAGGCCTGGAGGCCAAATGTAGTCCTACAGGCCTCACTACCTGACTACAGGAGCACCCCTTAGGCCAGGATATTTCCTTTGGGGACTCACCTGTCCAGCCCTGCATTCTCTTAAACCCAGCCAACAAGAACATTGCAAGTACTAGGATCCAGTGACTGAGAGAGAAGCTAGCGGCAATAGGTCACACTTGAAGGAGGTATCATTATCTGTCTCTGCAACGGGAACTTCAGATCATATTTCTAACCACGTTTAATGGAACTCTTTGAAATAAACACCATCCCTGAAGTAACGTGGCCAATTATCTGCAATAAGCAAAATCATACACGAGAAAAACTATCATTCAAAAAGCTTCAGAATTTTAAGAATAAGCAAGAATTGCAGCCAGTAAAATAGATGATTGAACTTGTGTACCTTCATAAGTAGGATCAAACAGTATATAGAGTCATAGAATTGTAGATTTGTAGATTTGTAATTCAATGCATTGTAGTTCAATGCAGGAATCTCAACTACTGTAAAGACATCCAGTCTCTGCTTTAAAACAGAGTCCACCACCTTCTGAGGGAGTCCTTTCCACAGTTAAGCAGCTTTTACTGTCAGACATTTCTTCCTGATGTTCAGCCAGAATCTCCTTTCTTGTAACTTGAATCCGTTGGTTTGGGGGTCCTACCCTCTGGAACAGGAGAAAACAAGCTTGCTCCATCTTCCATGTGACAGCCCTTTAGATATTTGAGGATGGCTGTCATATCTCCTCTCAGTCTCCTTTATTCAGACTAAACATACCCAACTCCCTCATTAGCATTTTGGTTGCCCCTCTCTGCACAAGCTACTAAGGAGCCAATGTGAATACTAGAAAAATTGGAAACTAGAAAACTAAAAGTATCTTCTCAAAGATGAACTGAACATGTAACAGACTTCTAAACTTTCACGTGGGATCTTAAAGGAGGAGCAAAAGTAGAAACTAGTTCCCTGAATTCCCTGAATCGCATACACAATATCAAAAACGGCACAATAAATAGCACAGCAATTTCAGTGATTCTTTACTCATCACAGAATCCTTCTGAAGCAGTAATTATAGGTTTTTCACTGCAGTCTAGCTACCAAAATATAACCGTACCAGATTAACAAATCTAGAAGCTCCATTTACAGAAGATGATGTAATTAGAACCTCAAAACATGAGGACCTGATAACTTCACCACAGAATTTTACAATAAGTTTAAAGAGTAGTTAAAAACAAGTAGAATAAATGAATTACTTAACCTAAAAATCAAAGACAGACGTGTAGATAGTAGAAACGATTCACATTACCTTGCGCCTATCATTTAATATCACTCATTAACCAGGACTTTAAAATATGGACAATTATCACTGGAAAACTTAAAGAATAATATACCATATGGACTAAGACCAAGCAAGCTTTATTAAAAACAGAAAGACTTATAAATTGTATCGCGATAGCCCCATTTGCATCACGAGCAATTTCGGGTGACAAAAAAACACACCTTTGATTGAGTGGAATGCGGTTTTCGATACAGAACCTAGGACTAATTTAATCATGGAATTGTAGAGTTGAAAAGGACCCCAGGGTTTGTCTAATCCAACCCCCTGCAATGTAGGAATCACAGCTAAGGAATCCCTAAGAGATAGCCGTCCAACCTTTGCTTAAAAGCCTGCAATGAAGAGGAGTCCACAAACCCACTGATGTAGCCTGTTCCATTGCCAAACAGCTCCCACTGCCAGAAAGTTCTCCATCATGTTAAGGTGGAGAACCTTTCTTGAAATTCGAATCCTTTGGTTTGGGTCCTACCCTCTGCACCAGCAGAAAACAAACTTGCTCCATCCTCCATGTGACAGCCCTTCAGATATTTGAAAATGGCTTGAATAATAATAATAATAACAATAATAATAATTTATTTATAGCCCGCCCATCTGAGATATCACATCTCATTCTTCTCTTCTTATGGCTAAGCATACCCAACTCCCTCAACCATTCCTCATAAGGCTTCTTTTCCAGATCCTTTAGAATCTTAGTCACTCTGCTCTGCACATGTTCCAGATTGTCCATATCCTTATTTTAAACAGTGGTGCCCAGAACTGGACACAGTAACTCTGTTTTTAAATTATCCCTCAAGCACCCTAATTACGTCAACATATCAAGTAACATTACTGTATATTGAAAGTATTTTGTAGTGCTTGTCTGATAGTATCATTAAATGATTAATCAAACAACGCATTTTTATTCAGTCTCCATTGTAATAATGTTGTAATGTTACTCAGTCTCTTAATGTTATTTGCCTTTGAACTTAATAAAAATGGAAAATAGGACAGTGGCATTTTAGGGGGAACTTCTCAGAGCTAATATAGTTTAAACCCCAGTGTTCAGTACGTGAGGCTATAGTCAACAGCACTAAAGCCCTGAATTATCACTGCTTATCTTGGTAATATTTAAGAATTGAATAAAAAAAAACCCTCATCACAAAGTATGAGAGGTTTTTTTCAGTTTCACATCAAAAAATTATTTTATCAATCTACAGGTGGATTATCAATGGTCACGTAATCACAATGATCTTGTTATTCCGCTGGAAGGTTAACGGTACTCTTTCAAATTTGGCACATTGTTACCCATTTGTTAACTAAATGCAGCCACCTTCATGAAAAGCCAGTGATAAAGAACTGTATTATCAACCCTAATACTAAAAGACTGGTCCAGAAAATGTTTGGTTTTCTATCTGACAAAAATAACTGGATCACAAGCAAACATCTTTGCCGAAAAAATGTGGGAAAGACCCAAAGCGTCTAAGCTTTATGCGAAAACAAGAATGGAATTGATTGCTCAATAATGTGCCATCAGCATTAATAATGACAAACCAGAGGAAAACTGTTTTAAAATATCTACCAGTGGCACCTCATTCTGTGTAAACGAAGCAAAATGTATCACTCAGCCTCAGATTTATGCTGGTGATGGCAAGCATCAAAGGCAGATTGCATGCATATTTTTTGGTCAAATTTTTTCTACTATTATACAAGAGGTTACAAGTTACCATTTTATACCCAGTCTCAAAGTGGCTCTTCTGTGTTATTTAAAAACCAAAATTTTACAAGCCGGTGCACCTTTTGTGTTATGTTTAACCATTAGTAGCTATGGACAATATTAGAAAGCATGAGAGAATAATTAAAGAAAGTTTGGGAAACTGCTTCGTTAACAAAACCTCCATTCTTGGCCAGGTGAAACATATAAAATTCACGACAACAATTTGACTGAAGAAATGGTCTTTATTGTAAATTACTGGAACAACAAATTTCAGGACAATTTACAACTGTGTTTTGATGACCTTGCCTTTTACACAACTATTTTTCATATTTCTCTATGCTAGCATCAATCTGATCAAACTCACATGATCTCTGTGCCCAACATTTTCTATTTTCCATTGCCAAGCTCTCACTTTTAAAGAGTTACTGTATTCATATATGTGAGTATATTTTTCTGTTTCTACTGCTTACACTCTGAGATCCTGTAAATTTTCTGCATTTTTGAAATAATATAAATATATTTAAAATTATTTATAAAAATAGAAAATAAAACCTGCAAACTAACACAACAAATTATAGCAACGTTCAAACAGGCAGGGAGATTAAACTGCTCTCGTTTAAGAGCTTGGGAAAACAGAAAATGTTTTCGACTGGTCCCTAAATTATAATCATGAGAGCATCGGGCGGGCATGGGAGACTCAAGTGATAACTCATAAACCTTTCTGCAAGGTTTTATTACAATTAAGTGGTATGTAAATGGGATGCAGGTGGCGCTGTGGGTTAAACCACAGAGCCTAGGACTTGCTGATCAGAAGATTGGCGGTTCGAATCCCCACTACGGGGTGAGCTCCCTTTGCTCGGTCCCAGCTCCTGCCAACCTAGCAGTTCAAATGCACGTCAAAGTGCAAGTAGATAAATAGGTACCACTCCGGCGGGAAGGTAAACGGTGTTTCCGTGTGCTGCTCTGGTTTGCCAGAAGCAGCTTAGTCATGCTGGCCACATGACCTGGAAGCTGTACACTGGCTCCCTCAGCCAATAAAGTGAGATGAGCGCCGCAACCCCAGAGTCGGTCACGACTGGACCTAATGGTCAGGGGTCCCTTTACCTTTACCTAAATGTTGTGAAATAAAGAAAGAGCACAAAGTAGGGCTCCTTCTCAACAGACTTCTAAGGGTCCTCACCAGATTGTGGAAATGAAGCAGAAAAATACTCATTCGTGGGAAACTTAGAAGTGTGATAGCAATGATCCTAGACAGCAGTCTCACTCAAAGATGAGGCGAGCAGCTTTAGTGCAGTGGTGAGAACATCTGCTTGGCATGTAGAATTCAATTCCCAGCATCTTGAGATAGGCTGGAAAGGACTCCTGCCTGCCACCCTGGAGAGCTGCTGCCAGTTATAGAATTGTAGAGTCGGAAGGGACCAGAAGATCAGCTCCAGCATCTTGCGATGCACGAAAACGTAGCTGTCCCGTACGGGGATTGAACCTGCAGCCTTGGTGTTATTAGCACCATGCCCTACCCAACTGAGCTACCTCAATGTAGGATGTGCAGGCCATTTGGCCTCACTCCTGGCACTCTGTGTGCTAAGAGACCCTCTCCTGGCATCTGCATGGATAGCTGTGCATGCAAATATCTTCCCTGCAGACATTTATGCTATGTGCGCAGATGGCAGGGACATGGCATGGGGGGGGGGTAGCAGCTCAACTTGGCATGGCTTCCATGTTGCACAAAACACTAGAGCGCAAAGGAGAAGCAAGAGGGTGTCCAGGAGAGCAATTACGTCGGCAACAAGTATCTGAAATTGCCAGAAATGGCTCGTGCTTTTCAACGCTCACAAAAAATGAACAGGAATCGAGGCAGTCCCAAAATAAACGTGCTGTCCCTCAGCCTAGCTAGTCTTCATCTCATGCTCTTGTGTGTCCAAGCCCACTGACATGTGAATCCACTGAATTAACTTGATGGACATTTGGACATGAAAAGTGAGTTTAGAGCAGAACATTATAGAAGAACTATGAGAATTATGTCACACCCTGTTGAAATGGATGGTGATATCAGAATGCATGAAAGCTCACTGAGATGGTTGCTCATTTGCTTTAGAGGAGTCATAAAAGCATGAGAGTGCTTAAAAGGGAAGGAGATGAATGCCTTTCTTCATTAAGGAAAAAAAAAAGGATCAGCCAATCTTATGTGCATCCCATTTAAATAATGTCCTGCTTCTTGAGCTGATTCTCAATTAGCTCCAGAGCCAAGCTGCAACCCTAAACACATTTAGGAAAGAGCAGGTCTCACTGAACACAGTGAGGCTTACCTCTGAGTAAATGTGCATAAGATTACAGTGCATGTTAGCTATGCTTTAGATGCACTTGAAATCAGTGAGACTTCCATTAAGCACAACTAGCTTCCTCCATTGATATCAATAGATCAGAAGTGTTACTAACTTAACATGGATCCAACCATTGCAAACAACATGCTTATTAATTGTTTGGATGATTTCTTCTTTTTTTTATTCCACCTGAAAAATACGTGTCTATTCACAGCATTTTCCCCAGTGCCCTGAAGGCTTTTATGCAGATTCACCATATGTTGTCATGATGTCAAACTGCACATGTGCGTGTTCATACCAGGCATTCCTACACAATTTGTAGAGGTTTGCTGGGTGTACAGATGCCAGTGCCCCAATCATTTGCAAACAGTGCTTTGCAAATTTGCCTGGGCAGAGTAGTTGTCTCATAGTACCTCCCTTGGTACAAACATATCAAATGCATAGTAAAGGTTGAAGGTCTTCATTTTATCTATGGGTGCCATATTGAAGCCACATGCAGACAGGTAACAGCACTGAAATCTAAGAGCTAGCGCAACGTAGCGAATAAGGTCACAATTCTATGCGTGCTTTTTCCTGCAAGTAATCCCCACTGAAGACAGTGGGGCTTGCTTTCGATTTGTGGAACAGACTCCCATGAGTGGTGATAGATCCTCTTTCCTTGGAGACTTTTAAGCAGAGGTTGGGTGGCCATCTGTTATGGGTGCTTTAGCTGAGATTCCTACATTGCCCCATCGGGGTCTAAGATTGTATGATTAAACATGCATGGGTAGGATGGTGCAGTATGTGACTGAAGCAGCAAGGGCTTCAAAGCTTGCCTCTGCCACTCGCTAGATAGCTTTAAGCAAGGCACTTTTTCTCAGCTCCAAGCTCAGATCTGTAATGGCGGGTAGCAACAGGCTTCATAAGTCCAATAATTAGCACATCTACCTCAGTAGCGTTTATCCTAACTGGCCACCTCTACCTGAAGCTGTGCAGTCTGCCCCCCACCCTGATTTATTACAGGCGACTTGCAAAGATGATTAATATTACTTAAATGAAGGGCCAGTAATGATGTACGGAAGTGAGAGCTGGACCATAAAGAAGTCTGATCGCCGAAGAATTGATGCTTTTGAATTATGGTGCTGGAGGAGACTCTTGAGAGCCCCATGGACTGCAAGAAGATCAAACCTATCCATTCTGAAGGAAATCAGCCCTGAGTGCTCACTGGAAGGACAGGTCCTGAAGCTGAGGCTCCAATCCCTTGGCCACCTCATGAGAAGAGAAGACTCCCTGGAAAAGACCCTGATGTTGGGAAAGATGGAGGGCACACAGAGAAGGGGATGACAGAGGACGAGATGGTTGGGCAGTGTTCTCAAAGCTACCAGCATGAGTTTGACCAAACTGTGGGAGGCAGTGGAAGACAGGAGTGCCTGGCGTTCTCTGGTCCATGGGGTCACGAAGAGTCGGACATGACTAAACGACTAAACAACAACAACATTAAGGGTCTTGTGCACTGGAAAAGCACCTTATGAATGGCAAATGTAATTGTTAAATGCTTCCAAGAATGGAGTGTTATATAAAGCATAAGATCAGCTATCTTACAAAGCTCTGGGTCGCTGAGTATTTTGTCTACTAAACATTCTAGTTGTGTGTGTGTGTGTGTGTGTGTGTGTGTGTGTGTGTGTCATGTTTTCAGCACCTTTCCATATACACCTGATAGTTTCTGAACGAGATTGTGAGCTATTTTCCACTTTAGGAACAAAGTTTCATAGAAGATGGAGAGGAAGAGAGAGAGAGAACACTGTATACTTGTGCGTGTCATAGATGTGATTTATTAATATTTCTTATGACAGGTGATTCAAGGAACCACTTTGTAGTGACTTTTTGGCACATCACTGAAATATTTTCCGTGAATATTTTCATAAACTAAATATTTGCTCTGATTAAACATGCAGCTCTTCTCCCCTCACCGGTCAGAAGTTGCGCTCCTCTTTGCCAACTTTTCCCAATCCCAGACTCTACCTACCCTTCCAGTTGCTTGCCAGGTGAAATTCATAGAGTGGATATTGACCGGGATGGCAGGCATCCTTTGCTGGGCTTTCCTGAAATCGTGGGTGAAGGGGGCCATCTTCCCCTCAGAAACAATAAGAATATCCTCTTCAAAGCCTGTAAAACAAAACCAATTAACTCAAAACAGGTGGGAGATTAATCGTAATGGAGGATGAAAAGCAAATGGTTTTTTTTCCCCGCTGAAGCTTTCGCAGACAGGCAAGCAAGACTCCTGTGGGGAGGGGGGGGCGCTTCTGAAATTTCCTACACGGAAAGCACTTCTGTGGAGGGAAAAGGGGGCAAACCTTATGCAGATTGCCAGGCGTGACAACGGATGCACACATATCTTCGCGTACACAGGCAAGGAAGCCGCAATTGGCCACAGCACACTGGCGCTCTGCAACAAGTCCATGTGAGTGGGAGCACCGTGACAATGCGTACATGTGGCTTTGATTGTGAAAGCATGGGGCTGCTTTCGGTGCGGGGGTGGGGGGTGGGGAGAGATGCACTCCTGCAATCATCGCACATGATCTAGTTGCTCTTCCCTGCCCCCCCCTTTCTCCTTGAGCTGCACAGAATGTGGCACAGATGAAGAGGCCCTGAGATTTCTCCCTCTTCCGCCTCTTCCCTTTTTTTTCAGGGCACATATAAGAACTGGAACATTTAAAGAATTCGGCACAAGCCCATGGGCTGCTGCTTCTCTCCCCCCCCCCAACTTACAGCAGAAAAATGCTAATCCATTCAAACTGAAGGCCGACATCCTATGCACATTTATGGGGGGAGTAAATCCCACTTAATACAGTGGAAATTAATCAGACCTACCAGACGGGCAGAGGGCAATTTAGCCCCCTTAGAACCAGACAGAGGGCCTTCTCAGTAGTGGCGCCCGCCCTGTGGAACGCCCTCCCATCAGATGTCAAGGAAATAAGCAGCTATCTTCTCTTTAAAAGACATCTGAAGGCAGCCCTGTTTAGGGAAGTTTTTAATATTTAATGCTGCATTGTTTTTAACACTTGATTGGGAGCTGCCCAGAGTGGCGGGGAAACTCAGCCAGATGGGCGGGGTATAAATAAATAAATAAATAAATAATATTTATTATTGTTTATAATAATAATTTATAAATTAATAATAATAATAATAATAATAATAATAATAATAATAATAATAATAATTTGTGATGGCTGCCTTAGCTTCATTTCCAGAACTTTGTTTAGGAGAGACAGATTGGGCTAAACTTTGGAGGTGGGTGGGTGAATCAGGAGGGGACTGACAGGTTTCATTAAGGTCCCCCACTCACTTTCTCCTTCATCGTTCCAGCACTGCCTTGCTTCCAAGTAAACTGAGCATAGGATCGCTCTGCAAACAGACATGGACGGCAAGTGGCACTGGACAGACCTATGTCCAGCTTTAATGTGAACAGAGGAAGCTGGCATCAAATTAGGCAGACTTACGACGCTTCCAGATGAGAGTGTTTATGGTGAGATCACAGAATGGTGGAGATGGAAGGAACCACCCCCAGGGTCATCTAATCCAGCCCCCTGCAATGCCCAATGCGGGATTCGAACCCACAGCCCTGGGATTAAGAGTCTCACGCTCCACTGATGGAACTGCAAGACCAACGCTCCTCCTCGCAGCCTCCGCACCGTGGGCGTGGCGGGGAGGGGGCAGGCAGGGGGACGGCTGCACTCCCCTAAACCAAGCAAATAAATAAAAATAATTATTAAAGCAGAAATTGCAGAAAGAGATCGACAATTTTTTTCCTGAGCATTTGCAGTCAAAAGAAAGTAATTCAAAACAACTGTTGTGGAGGCCATTCACTCTGAATCTGCTAGACGGAGCCACGCAGAGGGTGCTGGCAGGTGGGTGTCCGTCCGTCCGTCCGTCCCCCCAAACATAAATCCCGGCTACGTCCATTCCTGCGTTTGGCGTTCATGTGAATGGACGAAACCGGCATCCGATCAAGCAAACTTTCGCAGCTTCCAGACTGGGGGGTGTTTATGGCGAGGTCATAGAACGAGAGAGTAGGAAGAGACCCCATCGGGTCATCTAGTCTGACCCCGCTGCAACGCAGGAAAAACTCCGCTGCAACGAAGGAAAAACTTTTTTTTGCTCAACGCGGGGCTTGAAACCCACCACCCCGAGACGAAGAATCTCACGCTTCGTTCCTCCTCGCATACCACGTCCTGGCACCCTAATGCCAGGCTCTCATTTCACTTTCCCCCCATGAAAAACCCCATGACTTTATTGGTGCTGCTAATGAACCCGATTGCCAAACAGCAACAACAACAATTTATTATTTATACCCCGCCCATCTAACAACCTGATGTCTTTTCAGTTGCCACCAGTGGCGTAGCGTGGGTTGTCAGCACCCGGGGCAAGGCAAGTAATTTGCGCCCCCTCTGCCCTAGGGGCAGAGAGCTGCGAGTGCGAGCGTGTCCCCCCCCCCCAGATGTTGCGCCCGGTGCGGCGGGCCCCCCTGCACCCCCCACGCTACGCCACTGGTTGCCACAAAACTGTTGCGTGGGGGGGGACCCGTGGCTGTCCCCCCCCAATCCGCGTGGGCGCGGGGCTCCTCCCGCCGGGCGCCTTACCTATGAGCACGCGGGCTTGGTGCGCGTCGATCCACAGGTAGAGCGTGTCCTCCTGGCGCGGGGCGGCGCGCGCAGGCGGCGGGCTCCCCAGGCACAGCCACAGCCAGAACGCCCAGCACAAGGCGCCGCCGCCGCTTCCCCTCCTTCCCCCGGCCATGCGGACGGGCAAAGTCCTGCTTCGGAGAGCTGCTGGCGCGCTGCTCGCTCTGTCCTTCTCCTTACAACACACGCGAGCGAGCGAGCGAGCGAGCGCTTCTCTCAGCGCCGAGGCGGGCTGCTTGCTTGCTTGCGTTCGCCTGCTGCTGCTGCTGCTGCTGCCCGAGGTGGGTTTGCCTCTTGGCAGGCGCCGCAGTTGTGAGCGGGACTCCTCCGAGAGGGGGACGTGCCCTTGTGGGGGAGAGCGAAGTGCGGGGAGGGGGGACGGCGGGTGGGAGCGGTGGCGCTCAGCTCCGCCAGGGGGCGCCGTGGCACCGAGGACGGAGAAGCGACTCTGGCCAGGGCGAGGTATAGAATCATTTAGAACGATCCCCTCCAACAGGAAAATAGGGGCATCCTATTCCAAAGTGAGGAGGAATGAAAGAACCTTTTAATGAGGGTGAAAGAGGAGAGCGCAAAATATGGTAAAAAAAAACGAAGATCATGGCCACTGGTCCCATCACCTCCTGGCAAATAGAAGGGGAAGAAATGGAGGCAGTGAGAGATTTTACTTTCTTGGGCTCCATGATCACTGCAGATGGTGACAGCAGCCAGGAAATTAAAAGACGCCTGCTTCTTGGGAGAAAAGCAATGGCAAACCTAGACCTTAAAAAGCAGAGAAATCACCTTGCCAACAAAGGTCCGTTTAGTTAAAGCTATGGTTTTCCCGGTAGTGATGTATGGAAGTGAGAGCTGGACCATAAAGAAGGCTGATCGCCGAAGAATTGATGCTTTTTGAATTATGGTGCTCTTGAGAGTCCCATGGACTGCAAGAAGATCAAACCTATCCATTCTGAAGGAAATCAGCCCTGAGTGCTCACTGGAAGGACAGATCCTGAAGCTGAGGCTCCAATACTTTGGCCACCTCATGAGAAGCGAAGACTCCCTGGAAAAGACCCTGATGTTGAGAAAGATGGAGGGCACAAGGAGAAGGGGACGACAGAGGACGAGATGGTTGGACAGTGTTCTCGAAGCTACCAGCATGAGTTTGACCAAACAGCGGGAGGCAGTGGAAGACAGGAGTGCTCTGGTCCATGGGGTCACGAAGAGTCGGACCGGGAGGGCTTCTGTAAATCCAGGACTGTCCCTGGGAAATAGGGACACTTGGAGGGTCTGTAGAATTGTAGGGACCTCAGGGGCCATCTAGTGTCTCACAGCAATCCCTGGGTGGGCTCGAACCACCAACCTTCTGGGGTTAACAGCCAGATGTACTGAGCCATTGTTGCCCTGGATAAATACAATGTTACCATAATAAAGTTTCCTCGGGCCACAACATAAATTGTATTTTAGTGTTTTGTTGGAAGCCGCCCATAGTGGCTGGGGAAACCAAGCCAGATGGGCGGGGTATAAATAATAAATGATGATGATGATGATGATGATGATGATGATGATTATAAAGACATCGTACTTCCACCCCTCCTCCTCCCGCAACGCGTGCTTGCAGGCTTCTCTAAATAAGTCGTGCTCGGAGATGCAGACCCGTTAAAATCCATGCCCTTAGGTGAATTCCTTTTATTTCAATGGGTCGGGTCCGGAGTATAACATCTCCACCCCCACGGCAGTTTGGAAGGGGAGGGGGACACCTCGCGGACGCAACAGGGAGCTGGAGCTTCCGCGACGAAGTTTAAAGCCGCTCGTGACAGGTGTCAATCATCAGGGCCATTCCGGCAGTCACTGGGGCTGCGGATTGTCCCTAGGCTTGGAGGGAGAGTTTGTCACTGCATCGCCCAGATTTTCAGGTGCTCTGCGAGCGCAAGCAGTTTGGGCTTCCCCTCCATCAACTCTCCTAAGTCTGCCCTGGAAGGCTGGAACCCCAGAACAGATTTTAAGGAGGCGCAGGAAGCAGACAGACGAATCCCATTGCACAGCCCTAAGGATTTGCGCTAAGGGAAATCCTTAGCTGGATACCGACCTTGATTTTTCGCATACATTAGTTGACAAATGGATGCTCTGGTACATGCCATTATTTAACAGGCGTTTATGCATGCTTAACTGCTGTTGGTGTAACGTGGCCCTCTAGTGGTTTATATTCCTAATAACACATTCTGAAGACAATTACGACAATCTTACGCACCTATTGAGTCTCAGCCACGGTAAAATAAAGCTGTTTCATGACTATCTTACTCATCAGTAGATATCTTGCATTTCCTCCCCACCCACCTTAAGAATGCTGCAGACTTTTAAACATCTAACCATGGGTTTTCTTTTTAGCATAAGATGCTGGTCTAGATTGAAAATCACTCTTGTTTATAAGGAAAGTCTCGTCTGAGCCAGCTACAGTTTGTAGCATTGAAAAGGGAACATTTTTATGAACAAGTACAGCCACACCCCTAGAATTCTTAGACGAACTACTATATTTCCCTTACTCAGTGTCTACATATTCTGTCTTAATCATCCACTAAAATATGTGTCTCTTGCAATAACGCCACACCAGCTTTTAAGTATTTTTCGTTTAGAGAGCACCTGTTACCTTTTCCTAGGAGAAGCGATGCAACATTTAATGTAACAAAATTTAAAGTAATAATAAGACTATTGCTGTAGCGATAAAGTATCTGTCAACTGCATGTGTAGAATATCTTATGACTGTCCCACACTGCAACATACTTAACATCTCCTAATGCCCAGGCATATAACACAGCTGCTGAAAATCTATATAAATCATAAGTGAAAAGGCATGTAATTAGATACTTGTGGACAGTCAAACTAAACGGGGGGGTGCTGCCCCAAAATTTATTTTGCACATGCGCCCGCAATGAAGTGCTACTGGGTAGTCACGCTGGTGTTCTGCAAGAAAAACAACAGAGAGACCAGCTAGACTGGTAAAGAGAAAGCGATTTATATGCATTGTATGTGAGATACAACATTGTGCCACCAGATGGAGATGCAGAGTCTCATTTTTCTCTACCTGTTTTCCCTGTTTAAATTTACAATGCTTTGAACTGAAACGCTTCTTTAACGTGTCTAGATCCAGCCAGAGTCTTCTGGCATCTTAAAACCTATTATTTGTTGGTTTTGATTTCTTTATCTATGAATGAACTTGTTAGCTGCTTGCTGCACAAAAGGTTTTCTGAATTACCTTCATCATATGTAAGAGAATAAGCATGAGTAAAAATATATAGTAAAAGCATATTGATATAAAACATATGTACGCCAAAACACATGCAATTCATTACACACACACACACACACACACGAAGCAGCCCCCAATCCCAGCAAAAAAAGGGTAGTAAAGGACTCCTAGATGGTTAAGTCCAGTCAAAGGCGACTATGGAGTGCAGCACTCATCTCACTTTCAGGCTGAGGGAGCAAACTGTGCTGGTCTCGAGGGGGGGGGGTTTACTGTGCGGCGTGGTCTGAGTCCGGTCCTGGGTCAAGGGTCTGGAGGCTGTCTGTCAGGGGCGAAGCGGGGTCCAAGGCAAGGAGCCGGGCGTGGTCAGGAACTCCAGAAGAGCAGGTCAGGGTGCTGGCAGGAACAGGTTTCCAGCGATGTTGCTCCCACAACCTGGGACTGGGCTGACTGGCCTTTATCTCCTCTGGGGCCTAGGGCGGTCCCGGCCCACAGGTGACTCGCCTCTCCTGGCCTTAAGGCGAGCACTCCCCCTGAGAGAACCCAGTTCCCTCCACCTCTCTGCCCTGAGCCTCTGCAGCTCAGGAGAGGCTGGAGAGAGGCTCAGGAGAGACTGGACCCAGAGGCAGCTTCACCTTCCCCTGACAGGACTGGGAGAGGAGCACCTGTAGGCAATGGGTCCTCAATCACCCCCAGAGCCAGAGTGGATTCATCTGGTGTCTGCTCCTGAGGATCCGGCACAGGTGCAGGCCCTTCAGATTCAAGCCCCTGCCCCGGCTCAGCCGGCCCTGGAGGCCGGGACTCCTGTGCAGGCTGGGATTCCTCTGGTTCAGCCTCTGAATCAGATTCCCAGGCCATCACAGAGCCAGTGTATGTCCACAGACAGCTTTCTGGGTCATGTGGCCAGCATGAATAAACCACTTCTGGCACAATGGGACACTGTGACGGAAACCAGAGCGCACGGAAACACCATTTACCTTCCCGCCACAGTGGTACCTATTTATCTACTTGCACTGGTGTGCTTTTGAACTGCTAGGTTGGCAGGAGCTGGGCCAGAGCAATGGGAGCTCACCCCGTTGCGGGGGTTCGAACCGCCAACCTTGTGATCAGCAAGCCCAAGAGGCACTGGCGGAGGAAGAAGAGTGTGGGGGGAGCGCACCGCTTCTGGCAGCGCAATCCCAGTGGGGTGCCATCACAGTTGCCCCCCTGCCCATGCTGGGCGCCACACCCCTGCAGGTGACGTGCCCCACCCCCAGGATGTGCACTCTGCCACCACGCCCCTGCAGGTGTCAGCTTTGCCTTTGAGCCGCTGCCAACAACTGGGCTCAACCTCTTCAGCCCTGACTGGGCCAGGCGAGCTGGGAAAGCACTTCCAGAGACCTTCCACTGCAGGGAGCAGGTCTAAGTGCAATGGACTCACAACTTTGAGCTGTGAGCACCAAACTCAGTTCCAAAATCAGCGGAGCACAGCAGAGTATGAACTACACGAACGACGGCTCTGAAGCATAACTTCTTTATCCTTTTACAACTACTGCAAAACTAAAATAAACTAACTAAAAACTATCGGAGGCTACCGGACTGCATGAGTGTTACAGTTGTTTAAGCAGTCATCTTATCTCTACACAGATAACACTCAGACTCATAGAATCATAGAATCATAGAATCATAGAATCATAGAGTTGGAAGAGACCACAAGGACCATCGAGTCCAACCCCCTGCCAAGCAGGAAACACCATCAGAGCACTCCTGACATATGGTGGTCAAGCCTCTGCTTAAAGAGCCTCTTTTTGAGTCAGGCTGGAGCGGAAGAAGCGATGAGCAGATTCTGCCCCCTCCTTTCTGGAAACATTGTCAGTAGATTCTTGCAATAGGAGGGGTGAAATATCCACAGCGGGTGGCGCGCCACGCCCCTGGGAAGCACGCCAGCCTCGCCCCAACTTGCTCTCTGCCACTGAAGCTCCGTCACTACCAAGAGGCTCAGTGGTTCAGACCACAGTGCCACCCACTCCCTGCTCCCAGCACAACCAATAGGAAACATCATTGTTGTAATCAATCAAAAGCTTGGAGCGGGGGGGGGGGTGGACTTTTTTTTTTTAACCTGCCACTCAAAAGACATCACCAAAGGCCCCAGGTGAAGCTCTCTCACTCCACAAATGGGGAGCCACAATTGCAAAGGCCACATCCTGGAACAGTTCAGTCATCAGAGCCCGAAACTCTTAATCTCAGGGGCATGGGCTCAAGCATCATGTTGGGCAAAATATTTCTGCATTGCAGAGGGTTGGACTAGATGCCTGTGTGGTCCTTTCTAACTCTGTGATTCTATGAGTGGATCCTTTGTTATTATTCCCCAAGCATCCTTCAAAGCAGGAATCCGGAGAATGCCTTCATTAAGATCTAATGGTCTAAGAAGGTTCATATAGGCCATGGGTAGGCAAATTAAGGCTCGGGGGCAGGATCTGGCTCAATCGCCTTCTAAATCCGGCCTGTGGATGGTCCAGGAATCAGCGTGTTTTTACATGAGTAGAATGTGTGCGTTTATTTAAAATGCACCTCTGGGTTATTTGTGGGGCACAGGAATTCATACATTCCCCCCCCAATATAGTCCGGCCCCCCTCAAGGCCTGAGGGACAGTGGACTGGCCCCCTGCTGAAAATGTTTGCTGACCCCTGATATAGGCTAACAAATCTGTAAGCCTTTGAAGTGGCAAAGCAGTCTTTGTTGTTTTCAGAAATCTTATGTCCTACGAAGTTCTATCTTTGCAACAGCCCTGTGAGGAAGGTTAGACTGAGAGTCAGTGGCGTAGCGTGGGGGGTGCAGGGGGGGCCGGCTGCACCGGGCGCAACATCTGGGGGTTAGGGTTAGGGGGCGCAAATCCACGGGTTAGGGGGTGCAAATCCACGGGTTAGGGGGCGCAAATCCACGGGTTAGGGGGCGCAAATTACTTGCCTTGCCCCGGGTGCTGACAACCCACGCTACGCCACTGCTGAGAGTCACCTAGGTTTCAAAACGTCACATGCTTGGAGAGTTTTCCGCCTGCTATTGTTGCTGTCAGCGTTGCCAAATCAAAACGTATCACCACAAATCTGGTTTCCTCCTTCAACATCATGTACATCTGAAAGTATGGTAGGTGGGGAGACAACCTCTCTCACCATTTTATGATAAACAGGGCAGTTATTTGGGTGGGTGAGTTCAGAGGGCTAGTAGACACCGGAGGAAGCCCTCAAAGGTGTTACTGCGCCACGCTGGCAACCCAACCTCTATCCCCTCATCACATTCTTTCTTCAAATACTTTTTGTTGCTAAGACACAGCAACTTGCCCAAGCTTTGATCGGAGCTTAATTCAGATTGGTCGTATTTCTTGCCTGCTGCCATTGTTTTTTTAACGATGTTGTAAAATGTGTTCTAGTCTCTACGTTTGTTTCTGAAGACCAAACACCAGGAGCAGGAGAAAACAGTGCAATTGTGCGTTGTTCCGATTATGATGTCAGCCACTTGGAAACAGAGACTGAGAAGGGAGACATACATTATAAAGTAGTAAAATAAAAAAAAAGATCTTCTCCGTTTCAGCTGTTTAAAAAAAAAAAAGGTTGCTACTGCACTTGAGCTTCCCATGTAGCCGACATATGATTTCTACAAGCAGCTGCCTATAGGGATCGCAGCTGCAATCCAGATGTGGGGGTCAGTGAGTGTTTTCCCTGTCAGCATCCACAAGTGAAGTGCCTCGAGTGCACTGGACTTGTGACTTGGGTTTCAATCCCTTGCTTAGCTGTGTAGCTCACTTTGGGTGGCCTTGAATCAGCCCTATCCTCTCAGCCTAACCTATCTGGCAGGGTCATTGTTAGGATAAAAATGAGAGACGCCTACATATTTCACTCTGAACTCTTTTTGTGGAAGAGCAGCCTGGAAATCTAACAAATAAAATGCTCTCCCTAAACCCCCAAGCTGTTTCTGGATTGACTCCTTCCTTCCCCCTGGGTTGTCCTAAACCTGGTTTGCCTTCTGGGCTAGGCCAAACAGAGGCCCTCTGCTTTCCCTGGAGCAACTAAAAAGGCCTTGAGAAAATATGCCGCCTCTGAGGGGAAAAATGAAAACGAAAAAGGTGGGAAGGGAGATTGAATTTAGTTTCTTGGTTCACCGATGTCTGCTGTCCTTCAAAACTTTGAGGCTTTGCTTGCTAGGCATCATGACCAGTTAGAAGTGGATAGAGAAATGAGAGACACGGCTGTGATCATTTCCTTGACTGGGCCTGATAATTCAGTTCACTCATCATGTTGATTTTTAATGGGTCCGTGCAAACAACATAAGGTTCCTAAGATTCAGGGACAAACTAACAGCATCGGTTGCAATGGCTGACTTGTGAAAATGCTTTTTTTAAAAAAAAAAGTTTTGAAAAATATAGCGAATCTGCCATCAGCTCACCATCGCCATCTAGTGTCACATTTGTATAATGCACTTAAAGCACACTTAAAACATTATACAGTATATGCAGCTGTATAGCTGAGTCCTTTCTGTGTTTGTCCTCTGCAGGGTCTCCAACTGTTTTTGGACCACAACTTCCACCATCTCTAGCTAGCAGGACCAGCATCAGGAATGACGGGAATTGTAGTCCAAATACAGCTGAAGACCCAAATTTGGGAAACCTTGCTCTACTATACCGTAATGTGGTGCATTGGTGCCCCCTGGTGAGGAAACAGCTAAGCATGGTAAGTGTATAGGAAAATTGGTTGTTGCACCAGCTCTGTTAGTCTGTTGCAGCATAAACAACCAAGGATCTCATAGCATCTTAAAGAATAATTTACCATGTTGCAAGAAACCACTCATCAGGAACAGAAAGTGTTATCCTCAGTTGACAGCTTTCATGCTAACAATGCAGTCAAGTGACACATTAAAATTTACATCTATGCACAAAAACCATCCACAGTTGTAATCATTGGTGGTAATGCAATACCTTAACACTAAGTTAATTACCATTAAGAAACGATTATCATAGCTGCTGGAACTAAACCTGATGACTGAGTTGCAATTTCACATTTTTCACACTGGAGTTTCTCTTTGAAGATATTTTGTTCAAGCACAGCCATTTCCAGCAGCAGAACGGAAAACCTTCTGTTTCTGAAGCAAGGTTTGGGATGGGATTTCATTCAGCCCAAGTCCCAAACTGTCTTCAGATCTCTGGGGAACAACCTGGCTGGCATCCAAGCAGAGAAGAGAGCCGGCTGCTGTGGACATAGGAGGCTTCTGTTCTCTCTCAACAAGTTGGGGGGGGGATTTCTGGCTTGTATTTTGCAACTGCTCTCTCTGCTCAACATTTCTCTTCTTTTCAGGGTGTTGGGGTTTACGGTGTAGGGCTACAAGCAAAGAATGCAAGACACCCTGGGCTGAGGAAGGGTTTCTGAAAAACACGCTATTGGGAACTTCAAGTTAGAGCCGTATTCTGGACAGGGTTATCAAATGCCATAATGATGGCTAAATGGAATGGGGCTTTCACATGTAGGGAGCCAGCCAATCCCCAGATCTGCCAGGATGAACTGAGTTTGGAATAGATTGGATCGCTGGCTGAGTCTGAGCTCAGTCGGGCAGAGAGAGACATCCACCTGTTGCAAACTCTGTTCCGCTACACCATGTGACCTAGCAACCCAGTAGAAGTTACAAAAAGGCTGATGTAAGTCAAACTCCATTTTAAAGGGTTGTTTTCCCTCCAAAAGGCTGGGTGGGGCTGAATTAGCTGGCAGCAGCCACACTCCTGATAGGAGTTTGAAACAGGGGTAAGTTACACTGGCATAAATTGCCCTGGCATAGGTTACACTGGCTTCCTGCAGCTTAGTGTTGTATTTTAGTGTTTTGTTGGAAGCCACGCAGAGTGGCTGGGGAAACCCAGCCAGATGGGTGGGGTATAAATAAATAAATAAATATTTATTATTATTATTATTATTATTATTATTATTATTATTATTATTATTATTATTATTATTATTATAATATTGCTCTGCCCAGGGCAGTATATCTGCCACAGAGTATCTGGTTGCCAACAATTAAGAAGGATCTCCACAAGTGACTGGCTGCTGTGGAACTGAGATGGACGTCTGCTCTGACCCATCAGGACTTCTCTTATATGCTTAGCCTCTGCAATAGGCTCTCTTGTGGTATCCTCACTGCCTCCCCTTCACTTGCTCAACCCCCTCACCTCCATCAGCTATGTGCCAGTGCAGGAGAGTCTTCTTCTTCTTTGGCGATCACTCGTAGCTGAGTAAGTTTGTCCTCCACGAACATGGTCTTAACGGTATGTCCGTAAGTGACTGTGGAGGCCAGTTCTGGATCCACACGTCCTTCCACAGTGGGGACATAGCTTTCCGAGCAGGAGTTGTTCACGGTGAGGGTTTGCCAAGCGTGCCTTCCTCTTAGCACCTTTCTCCCTTTCATCCTGAGTTCAAGCGTCTTCAAAGCCCACAACACCTTTGGTAAAGGCTGTTCTCCAATTGGAGCGCTCACAGGCCAGTGTTTCCCAGTTATTGGTGTTAATACTATAATTTTTAAGATTTGCCTTGAGAGAGTCTTCCAACCTCTTTGTTGACCGCCGGCATTATGCTTTCCATTTTTAAGTTCGGAATAGAGTAGTTGCATTGGAAGATGATAATCAGCCAACAACATGACCAGTCCAACAAAGTTGATGTTGAAGAATCATTGCTTTTGACACTGATGATCTTTGCTTCTTCCACTACACTGGCGTTCGTTCTCCTGTCTTCCCAAGTGATGTGTAAAATTTTTCGGAGACACCATTGATGGATCTTCTGAGGAGTTGGAGATGGCCTTTATAAGTGGTCTGCAAGCTGCTGGAAGGAATGTAAGTGATGAAGAGGGGCACTGAAGGCATTGAATCTCAGATTGCCTATGCTATGGTTGCAGCGCCACTCCTTTACAGGGATGTTGCGGCTGCTGCCAGAGGCTGGGCGAGTGGCTTGAATGTCCTTTCCCATGTGGTAGCCCTGCTAATGACAGAGGTTCTCTAGGCTAGCCTTACCCAACCTTGAGCCCAAGTGTAGGTGAACTACAGCTCCTGTCAACTCCGGCAGCATGGCTAATGGTCAGGATGATGGAAGTTGAAGTCCAAAGGCATCTGGGGACCAAGGCTTGGAGAAGGCTGCTCTATGTTCTGGTTGCTTGCCCTTTGACCTAAGGTGGCTTAGAACAGCAGCATGACAGCCACAGAAGTATATGGTAAACAAATTAAGGAGTCGGTCTCCAAATGCATGTGGGTCACGGGGTATGAAAAGGCTAAACACTGTTGCTTAAGCCATTGATGTGGTATGTCAAGGAATGTTGACCACCCACCCACCAGGAAAGGATGAAATGCATGTGTCTGGGCTAGCTGCAAAGCCAAAGTTTATTCTGAACTTAATGCCTGTTGAGAGCCAGTGTGGTTTAGTGGCTACAGTGTCTGACTAGGACCTGGGAGACCAGGGTTCATAATCCCCACTTGACCACAAAGCTCACTTTGTGACCTTGGGCCAGGCATCTCACAGAGTTTTTGTAGGGATTAAATTGGGGGGGGGGGGAGAGAGAACCATGTACGCCACCTCAAGCTCGTTGGAGAGAAAGGTAGGATACAAAAGCAAGCAAGCAAACAAATAAATGTCACCAGCTGCATTTTCACATAATTTGTCTTATATATAAAAAAGGTAAATTATTTTAGAAATGGGACTTACAGCAAAACACTGCTGTGTGCAGTGCTTTTGTTTAGGCTACTCCATTACACAGGCACACACACAGAGTGAGTCAGTATCATTCCATGCGTGCTGAGTCTGCTGTTCTGGAGAATTTTTTACTTGAGATTTCCCCACTCTACTTTCTGCGGATCTTGAAGTCTCCTTGAGGCTGCTAGCACCTCCCTCTTGACACCTCCCATTTGGGTGACATTAGCCAAACTCATTGGAGATCATGGTTAGTATATATACATACAATTCAAGAACTTTCCAGAACTGTGACAGACACCCTCTTAGAAAAAAAGCAAATGTTTCTCTCAAATGTATTTTATTCATATGCAAATCTGTGGATTTAACTGATGGATGGATCAATTCCTGAATGAAAGCTCCTATGCTGAGCTAAGATTTCTGCAAACTGTGACAGCCCAAAATCTGTTATTAGCATTTTCAAAGCAGCACACAAATGTCCAAACCCAGACCTGCTTAGCTCCAGCAAGGTGGAAGCCTCATATACCTTCAGGAGATATCCTGAGACCTAGTAGCTAATATAGATTTATAAACAATGCATCCTATTCTTATTCCTTCTTGTGGCTGCTCTTTCTCAGATCAGGAAAACAGAAAGCTTTGCAGACATGGAGTAATCTCCAATCACTGCATAAAAGAGGACTATTCACAACTGTCATGTAACAACAGCATCATGGAACTGGATGACTTGCTTCTTGACAAGAGTGTTGATTCTTGGGTGCTGTGCATAATCTAAACTAGGAAACAAACAAATAAATTAGATTAAATATCTGGGCTGAGTGGGGTAGGAAGCTAATTTTGGTGGCTGCTGCATGTTATGTAAAATAAATGTAGGGCATAATTTATTTTTTCTCTTGCTAACCAAAGCTTGCTTCCCATCCTCCTTCTCCAACTGGCATGGGAGAAAGGCCTTAAAAATGGGCTATGGAATGCAGTCTTTGTCCCTCCCATCAGGATCCATTCCATCCCTCATTTACCATCTACACTGTTACTCATGAGTAAACTAAAAAGCCTTCTTGTAAGTAATTAGCATAGGGTTGGACAGAGTCACAGCAGTCCCTCTTATTTTTAACCTGCTTCACCCATATGCCTTATTTCCCCACCTTCTCTTTTTTTAAAAAATGGTCACAGTCTCTGAGCATGTGGATACCTCCATTTCCGAATTTGGTTCCAACATCCTATTGGCATTTGCTAGTAATAATTTTCATTATTAGAAGGAATGTGGCAAAGTTCACCACTTGGAAGCAGGACATGGAGCCCATACAAAATGACTGGAAATTATCTCAGGTGAACTGGAGGAACTCAATTTTGTATCATCATGTCAAGCCCTAAGGAGTATTTTATCACACTTTTAGGGGATGACTGAGTAGTTAAATGCACACTGGGGCCACTTGCTATTTGGTCATGGTAAAGGAGCTGGTAGCATCAGCCACTGTGGTGAGGACAAATAGCACCTTGAAGCAAACCCGTTTTTGGAAGGAGGTTTTGGATCTGGTTGCATTATGGTCACGCGAATAACGTTTTGAGTTGGGCATCCCACTGCAAAAGCTGTTACAGGATGCAGGATATGAAGCTGCTAAACGTCTTTTACAGCTGTTCCTTTAAAGAACACAGAGAGAGCTCTTCAGTTCAGGACGTTAGGATTCCCCCCACACGTGTAGGGTGGCCCCAAAACTGAATTACCGCCTTTCTCCGTTTGGACTTGATGCCCTTTGTACAGGAAGGGAGCATTTGCTTATTAAGTTGCTATTCCAGCCACATGGAACAAAAACGTCCCTAATAAGGAAGACACGTGTATGTGTGTGTAACACTGTGTGCTTTTACATGGCACGCCTCATGCTTGTACTTTGGGGTCGTGATGGGAGTTTGCAGTCTCTCTGTCCCAGAGAGAGAGATCTTGAATTTAGGAAGCCCACACAACCCGCCTCCCTCCCTGGCGGGCAGAGCGGCGCTTCCAGGGTGACGGGCGGGTCTAGGCCACAGTCTAGTGCGCACGCGTCAGTTCCGGCCGGCGGGGACCAAAGGGATAAAACAAAAACCCTGAAGCTTCCCACACCTATCGCTTCCTTGTTCTGATTAGACTTCCCCAAGCCAAGCAAGTGCGGATTGGTACCTGGGTGAAGGAAGCTTTCAAAGGATTCCCAGCACAGTTGCACACTGTGTGTGCAAATATACTGACGGCCATATCCAAACACGGAGCAATATTTAAATCTGCATCTCGCCCTTCCTGCCAAAGGAGCCCAGTAAGCGCACTTTCAGGTGGGCACGTACAGGATCGCAGCGCCAGGAGGATCTATGTTTGATACTTGAAGCAGTGGTTTTATACGAGGGTGAAACTGGTTGAAGTCCGCAGGGCTTCCACTGGGAAGCCTGGTGCCTTTCAAAGTTGGCAGCAGGCAAAAATTCAACAGGTGTGGATAATAAACGGAGGTGCGCTGTACACTTCTGGCTGTGTCACAGAAAGTAAACGCAGAATCTCATTCCATCAGATAAAGACCGTTTCCTACTTTGGGGTGGGTGTGCAGAAAACGGCACACACCCGAAAGGTTCTCTAAAAAACCAGGTGCGGCACAGAAACTCAGCAGGTGAATCTCTTCAATTTCTGTCCAAGGCAAGGTGTGAATCCTGTCAGGAATAAAAAAAGTCGCCCTTGGAGATTGGGTCGGCTTCCCCCTTTTTTCGAAGCTATGGGCAGAGCGCGCGTGTGCAGCGCTCAACTCTCCTTTTTTTACCCCGCACATGGCAGGGCTTCCATCGGCGAACCGGAACTCTCGTCAGAGGAACCTATAAGACCGCAGCCCCTTGGGCGGGGACCGGAGCTTCGGCGCGTGGGTAGGAAGCGGCCGCGGCGGCTGTTGAGGGAGGAAAATGGCGGCTGCCGCCGCCGCCGCCGCGCAGCTTACCGACGAGGAGCTTTTCTCCGAGCTGAGGCGACTCGGCTTCTCGCCGGGGCCCGTCACCGAGAGCACACGGCCCGTCTACCTGAAGAAGCTCAAGAAGCTCCGCGAGGAAGAGCGAGCTGGCGGGGCCCGAGCCGCCGCCGCCGCCGCCGCCAGCAAGACCCGGAACAGTAACAACAATAACCCCGGGGCAGGCGGCGGCGGCGGTTTGGCGTCTCGGCTGGCCAGCGCCGACCTCTCTTCCTCCTCCTCCCTGTCTGGGGCGGCCGGCGGCGGCGTCCGGGCCCGCGGCGGCGGCGGCAAAGTGCTGCTGGGCTTCAGCTCTGACGAGTCGGATGCGGAGGCCGGTCCCCGGGGCCCGGCTGGCGCCGCGGGCAGCCGGCGGGAGCGGGGCTCAGCCTCCCGGCGGGACGCGAGGCCTGCGGCGGCGGCGGCAGCGGCAGCCGTGGGCACTGGCTGCCTCCCCAGCAGCGCGGCGGCGCCGCCTCTTCGGAGGAAGCCCCATGCCTGGTGGGGGGCGACGGCCAGGCGGGCGGCTGGAGCTCGGGAGCAGATTCCGGGCGGCGGAGAGGACGACGACGACGACGGGGAGGACGACGACGACGAGGAAGCAGCAGCCGCCGCCGCCGAGGACGAGCCCCAGGAGGAGCAGCCGCAGCAGCAGCAGGAGCGCTGCAAGAACCGCGCCGTGAACGGGAGCCGATTCCTCTCCAGCAGGAGAGACAAGTACTCGGACTCGGAGGAGGAAGAGGCGGCGGTTGCGACGGGGGCCAAGCAGCAGGTGCTGAGAGAGGAGGCGCTTGCCCGCCACTACCTGGCCCGAAGGAGCCTTAACAGACCTGCCTCGCCGTTCTCGGGCCAGGCAGGTGCAGCAGGGGGCTTGATGGAGACTGGCCAGGGTGCTGGTGGTGGCCGTGCATTGAATGTTAGGGTGGCTGCTGCTGGCAGGAGCAGTGACAGGGGGAGAAGTCGAGAGGAAGACGAGGAGGAGGAAGAGGAGGAGGTCGACCTGGCAAAAAGGGGCGGGTATCTGGACTCCAGTCCGCCGCTCCTGCCCAGGTACCGTGGTGGCGGCTCTGCGAGGAAAGCCCACCAGCAGCTGTTTCTTCCGCCGCTGCTCAGCGGCTTGGACAGTAGTAGCAAAATGACTGATTCCTTGGGAGGCGACAGGAAACCAGCCAACAATCATATCCTCACTGGTGGCTACAATGTGGAACCTAGGATATATACCGCTACCACCAGCCTCTCTCCAGGTGCTACCACTTCCTCGTCCACTAGAATCAATCACTCCAACCACACAGGTTCAAATCATACTTATCCGAAAAACACCTACAAGCAGAAGGTTTCGGAGCCCGAGGAGGATCTTCTGCAGCAGTTCAAGAGAGAAGAAATATCCACCACAGGAGGCTTCAGTGCCCATTACCTGTCTATGTTCCTCTTAACTGCTGCATGCTTGTTCTTTCTGATATTGGGGCTCACGTACCTAAGAATGAGAGGTTCGGGAATAACTGAGGATGTGGGAATTGACAGTAAGTATTGGGAAACGGGGCAGAAGCCCTTTGCTCCACTTAATGACGTAAATAAATGTGTGAAGTATGTCACATAAGGAACCCAGAAGCTTGAGTTGCTGCTTTGTTTTCTGTCAACCCTAACAACTGCTTCTGTAGACTTGTGGATGTTTTTGCTTATGGAGTGGAACGAGAAACAGCTTTTGGGCAAACCACAGAGACCTCTCTGTTCCTTAATTCAATAGCCTTTATGTAGATTTTGTTTCCTCTTAACTTCTTGCCATTAATTTTGTTAGAACGTCTCAAACTTTTAAGGATATGTCCTTAAAGATGGATTGGGGTCATTGGCCAGGAGTTGGTGCACTTGACTATCTTTTTTTTTCTTCCCAGAACAGAATAATTACTGCTATGCCTCTTAGATTTAAAAATGGGAATCTTATTCTAAGCTTGTGATTTGTAGCTGTAGTGCTCGTGGGGTGAATCAGATTGTAAATGATGTTTGAAACTCAGATACTCATCCAACTAATTTTTATTCTGTAGGAAAGCACCCCGCACATGACAAAATTCAGACACAGGAGATGCTTCTGTTTAAAAATGAACGAGTTGTATAGGGTAAATTCATTCTGATGCACATGTTGTATGTTAATTCCTACATGGAAATCTTATGTAGGTATTTATAACATGTGAGTGACACCTGTGTTTAAATTTAATTTAAATTCTAAATTTAAATTTAGGATTTACTCTTAGGATTCTGAAAAAAAAATACTAATTGTCAGTGACTCAAAGTTGACTTAGTTACAGTGGGTTCTGACAGTTGGAAGGAACAGTGGGAGGAAATAGCAGGTGTTTGAGTTCAGCTGAGGGGGGATAGGGTAGTGGGAGATCTTGAGCAGGAAAAAATAATTAGTTTAAAGTAGTTTTAACAAGATGATTGTCTTGTTTAAGGCGTAAACACCTTGGATTTAATATGCTGTGCAAAAAAAAGGGGAGCTTAAAGGCCTCCTGAAAATCTGGCATACATACACCTTTTGCTAAGCAAATCAGCACCTTTAAATGATTTCCTGTAACTTGTGGTTCATGGACATAGCCACAAGGCTAGATTTAGAAGATCTTTCCATCTTAATGCTGTCTTTTTCTTGGTTTACTCTTGGCATTTTCATGGTGACCTGGTTTTCATGTCACCCTAAGCGAAACCATAGCTTAGCATAAACACACAGGTCCCAGGAGACAGATTTGTGCCTACCTTACTCCTCCCTAGTCACTCTGCTGCTATGCTAAGTCAGCGCTTGACTTAGTATGTGGTCCTGGGTTTGTGGTTTAACTGTCTCCATACTAACCATTAGATGTAACCCAAATTTGTCCCATGGTTTGTGGCTCATTGTTTGTTTGGAAGAGCTAAGCTGTGAGCCTGGGTTCAGACAACATGCTAAATCAAGCTATGGCTTAGTGTGACACAGCAGCCAGAACCACTGGGGAGGCCATGCTCTTCTCTGGAAACTTGCACACTCACATTTGGACTGAGCCATGGTTTGGTGTAGTGTAGTGTGTAGTGTAGTGTAGTGTAGTGTGATGTATGATGTATGAACCAGGCCAGTGTTGTCCTGCTGGTAAAGATGGAAAAACAGAATATGGTGGTTCCCCCAATGGTAGTTTTGTGATTTATTAAAACCTTTTTACTAGGAAAACATGGATAAAAGACTATTTCATACCTGGAAGCTGCAGTCTTCCTTGGTTTATTTAATCAGGCAAAGTGCTTCTTGCATACATTTGAATCCTTCTAGCTTAGTTGTATGTGTTCATTTTTATTAATCCATAATTGCCTGCCTGAAGTACTGTTTGGACAAAAAAACCCTTGATGGATTATAAAAAACTAGGTAGATAAGTAATATGTTATCAGAATTCTGAAACTGCGCTGCTGTATGATGAGGTTCAAAAGTCAAGAAGTACATGCTACTGTTTTTATCGGCCTGGTTTTTGTGTTGCTTCATATACCACGTAGATAACATGTGAAGCAGCACCCAAGACTTGAAATGCTTGGAAATAGCCCTATAAAGAGAGAGAAATTGGTGCCAAATCAGAATATTTCCCCAGAGTTCTAGTGCCTCAAGCTATATTCCTAGTGGTTTGGTGATATGCTTGGCTTTTGAATCTCAAGCCTCCAGATTGCGTGCACACACATTCACCTGGTGGTTTTGGCAATATTGAGTCATCTTGGCCCTTTCCTTATTAATATGCTATATATATGCTAATTGCAATTTATATTTGCTTCTGAAGTTCTCAGTGGATGTAATCTTACGGTCTCTGAGAGTGTATCATGGGTCATACAATAGATTGCATTGATACTGAAGGCAGAGATCTGGACAGGGCCATCTCATATGAGCCTCTGTCTTTGCTGCTGGCTTCAGTGCCCTGCTTGAACTAATGTCAGAGCTCCAGCACCTGTAGGGCTAAAAGAGGGACATGTCTGGAGCCTCCCATGAAGCAGCTTGGAGCTGAAGTATTCAAAGCTGCCCCAGTCCCATGGCACTCCAAACCAAGGAGAGGAAGTTTAGACATGTTTCTAAGCATGTCTGATGAAGCAAAATGTCCTTTAAGAGTTGGAATGTGTATAATTCTAGCAAGGCTCAGGTGAGGAGAACAGACAAATGTGTCGTCGCCAATTTCTAAATGTGTGTAATAACAAAGCTTAGGGTTTTTTGGGGGTGTGTGAAATTGAATGGTTAGAGGTTTTGTGCAGTAGCTTCTGAACAAGTGGATCTTGAAAACTGAAATTTGTATCAAAACTGCATACTTTTTCAGGTGGGCAAGAATGTTTATTGTGTTTCTGAAACTGAGGTGGACCCACCAAAAGTTGTGGAGGAGCTGTAGCTCCTGGGTGCTGCACATGCTTTTGTATACAGAATTCCCCAAGTTCAATCCTTGGTATCTCCAGGTGTGACTGGGAAAGGCCATATGTGAAATCCTGGAGAGCTAATGTAAGTAACCAGGGATAGGGCTAAGCTGGATGGAATAGTGGTGAGACCCAGTCAAGGCAGATACTTGCCCTACAGCTCCCACAGTCCCTGACATTGCTGACAGGCACTAATAGGAATTGGAATCCAACAACATCTGGAGGGTCACAGGTAGGCCACCCCTACCTACTCTGCTGCATTTGCCTACAGAGTGTGGAAATATTGTTGTCGGTACGTAAAGTGGACTTGCGCTACATATAGCAACATGCTCCTCTGTGACATGGGACTAGTGATCTTGGCAGTAGCCCTGTGATTCTAAACAATAGCTACGCTGAGGTACAACATATATGATCCTCCAAGCAACTTTCTGTTACTTGATTTAAAAGGTTTGTTAAAAGTAAAAGTTTCTGTAAGTGGTTAGAAACCTGACTGCCACTGTAGACTTTCAAAATAGGGCTGGAATGTTCTTGAGCAGGAAGCTATGTGATGTAATCTTATTTTCAGGGACTCGGTACGGGGGGGGGGGGGAAATGGCTGCCCCAGGCACAAAGTTTTTCTTTTTTAAAGCCAACTACCTTGTAACTGCAAGTTGACTAACTGCTTCCCTCACTCACCTCAAAGTCAAATATGCTTTGTTCCCCCCAATTATTACTTTATTTCATAAAATTTATACACTGCTTGATTGTAAAAAACAAACAGACCCTCAAAGTGGTTCACAAAAAAGTTAAACCAGTAGGATTATCAATAAGAAGAATTAACAACAATTTAAGACTTTCAAAAGTTAAGATAATAAAGCATATTAAAACTTGCACCAACTTTCTAAGTATCTGGGCAAGCAAATGTTTCCAGCGGGCACTGAAAAGAGTACAGTAAATGCACATGGCATCTGCCGAATATCCATAGGCAGGGAATTTCAAAGTGTAGGTGCTGACACTGTAAAAGATCAAGTTCTTACAAATGCGGAATGGGTATTATGTGCACCTGTAACAGTGCTGGTTCCACTGTTTGAAGTGGTTGAGTGGTGTATATTTATTTCTTTACAGTGGTACCTCGGGTTACATACGCTTCAGGTTACAGACTCCGCTAACCCAGAAATAGTACCTCGGGTTAAGAACTTTGCTTCAGGATGAGAACAGAAATCGTGCTCCGGCGGCGTGGCGGCAGCAGGAGGCCCCATTAACTAAAGTGGTGCTTCAGGTTAAGAACAGTTTCAGGTTATGAACGGACCTCCGGAACGAATTAAGCCCTGTTTCGGGAAGCTTTTAATGTTTGATGTATTATAGTATTTTAATATTCTTTTGGAAGCCGCCCAGAGTGGCTGGGGAAGCCCAGCCAGATGGGCGGGGTATAAATAATAAATTATTATTATTATTATTATTATTATTATTATTATTAAGTACTTAACCCGAGGTACCACTGTATAGCATTTGTACCCCACTCTTCAGTCAAAAAGGCTCCCAGAGTGGCTGACAAGAAATCAAAACAAGCCATTCCCTACCTGCAGGCTTCCACTCTAATAAAAGGAAGGCATATCCCTGAAAGCCCCCCTAGTCCCAGGCTGGGAAGAAAAACGGTGGTGGTGGTAGGGATTTCTGTCCAGCTCTACTTAAAAGCTGGGCAGGTTTTTCCACAACCTGGTCAGAGAACAGTTGGCCATACCAATAGTTGGAATTGTGCCTGAAATGAACTGCTAGCTGGTGCACTTAATTGGGGGGGGGGGGGTCAAATGCTCTCTCAAACTGGTTTCAGACCGTAACCTGGTTGTAGCCAGTGTTAGAAACACAGATATATAAGATAGGCACCAAATGGCTCCTTAAGCCAGGGTTGCAGTCACCAAACTGGAATGTCTCGTTGCCATTTTGGGGCCAGATGGCTCAAAAGTCGTATTTTTCAATATGACTTTTTGGTTCCTGAAATTCATTCTAATTGTGCAGATAAAATTTTAAAGGATGTGTTGTTAGTGTGTGAAAACAGGCAGGATTTAAGGGTTTCCAGCAATGCACCTCCAGATAGTAGAGCCATCAGGCGCCATCTTGGCGCTGGATATCTTCACTTGCTTGCAAGTGGCCAATAGCTGGGTGCAAAAAGTGCATGGCGAGTGGCGAATTTCGAATGCTGGTTGCAGCATTTTGCAGCAGCTGAATCTCATATACACAATTTCTTCACCTGCTATATTATCCTCACAACATCCTTATGCAGTAGGTTATGCTGAGAAGAACAACCATCTCAGTGAATTTCATGGCTAATTGAGGATTCTAACCTAGGTCTCATTGGTCCTGGTCTGACACTGAAACCATTCCATGCCATGCTTAAAATATCTTATGTGTACACCTAAACAGAACGTTGGATAAGTTTTTCTGCTTTCTTCTCAAATGTAAATGCTTGACTTTATAAGCACTATCAGTGCAGTCAGCAATAACTGTTCTATTTCTTTTGGCAATACTTAAGTCTTCAATTACTGTTTGAGGGTACCAAACAAATTGGGCTGGCTAGAAGGGGGGGTGAGACCTTTTCTTGCCAATTCCCCCTCTTCTTGCAGCCCCCTGAGCCCCCTAAAAATCTCCTCTGACAGGTTGGGGAACCCTTTGAAGGCAGCATGATGGTTGGCATTGAGGAACTGGGCATCTGCGAATATTGTCGTCTTGCCCTCTTCCTAGAACAGGAAGTCTCTGCTGAATCTCTGTACCTTCCATAAGCAGAATACAGTAACTGTTTCCATTTGTGGAACAGCCACTCTGTATCCAACTAAAATCTATTAAGTTGTTGATAGCCTGCTCAAATTCTGCGTTTTAGCTGTTTAGGAGCAAGTTTATGCTTTCAGCAGTGACAGGTGACAAGTCAGGTGGACAATTTCCCCACTTGCTTCCAGGTGTATACACTATAATACGCAAAATATTATGAATGGCATGATATTGTGCTAGTCACATTGTAATTACTGGATTCCTTTGTAATATGTATAATGTAAGCTGCATTTAACCTAGTGGTTTTATTTTTTACAACATTTAAGATATTGGTATTGAAATGGTATTAAGTAAATTTCTTTTTCCCCCCTTTAATAGATAAAAATCTTCTCACTGGGATGGTTAATAGAAACGTGAGTATGTTCTTAGTATCTATGTTGAGGGCTTGTTTTTTGAGTTGTATCATGTCCTGATCATTTTGATTAAATAAGTTATTGACAATCTTAAATCTTGGATAATCTTAATGCAAGAGTTTTGTGTCTGCAAGCTAGATCTCCATTTTACTAAGAATTTGTGTCCTAAGAATTGTTGCCGACTCTGAGAAGTCCAGTTTGTAGGCCTCTTGATTATAAGGCTGTGTTTGAATGACTTGTACACAAACCCTACACTGCAGAAAAAAATAGTTGAATTAGGGGAAATCCTGTTTTGCTAGCTTAAGCACATTAGGTTCTGAAACCATTTACTCTGATGGCCTTATCATTTCCAACCACTCACCTAGAAGTGAGGGCACTCAGTTCCTTGTATTGCTTTGCTTTCAGTATGCAGTAGCCTCACAATTTTTGGCAAGGTAGATCAGTCCCTATATGACAAACTACCATCCAAACGTAACACAGCATTTCATATAACTACACTCTTCTTTGAGCCAGTATTGGAATAGTGGCAGCTGAGAGAGAGAGAGAGAGACTCATGGGAAAGTAAATTGTTCGTTCCTTTTAATTAGAGCATTGTGCCTCTCCCAGCCCCTGGGTTTCTTTGCTGTTGAGTGATGTTTCTCAGAATTTAGGATGGTATACTTTTAAGTCTGTGGCACTAAAGATTTGAAAGCCCAGGGGGCAAAAACATATTTTTCTCCCAATTTTGAAGAGAACACACACTCCTATGAAACAGTTTCTCTTTTGGAATGGGTGAAATTTTATTCATTTGGAATGTCTAGTGTGAAAATTTCTATTAAAGGCATTCTGAAGCTTTAGAAACTGATAATTTCTATCTATAACAATGCAGAAATATACAATGCTTGGATCAAAGATGCATTTCTGCTCCCAGGACATGCTGCCATCTTCATGAAGAACATACATTGCTTTTGTTTCCTACAGCTTTCTTAGTTTGTGCATCTCAGAAGTAGGAAAAAATAAGATAATGTGCTTAGATAGCACAGGATGCAACCATTTGCAACTCTGTAGTATTTAGCATGCTTACCATTTTGTAAACCTATATAGGATTGCTCTATGAATTTTGTAAGTATGTCATATTTAGCATACTCACCGCTTTGCTTGTAGAAAAAGAAGCCATGTGTCATATAGCAACATGTTACATACAAAAATGTATCATTTATATTTTTTGTATTTCTATAATTTTGTATTTGTGTTATTGTATTTGTATTTATCTGCTTATTCTTGAGTCACCTTGGAAGCCTTTTTGGCTGAAAGGCGGCATATAAATAGTAACATAGCAACATAACACATTTTATATTAAAGCAGCAAAGTAAGTTTTGTTTGATAAGAATGTATCTATTTGATATATTTTCATTTTTCCCAAAATGGGGGGGAAACAATTTTGCTCCCACCGCTTCAAAATTTTTTGGGGAAATTGTACATCTCTGTGTAGTGCTATCTAGGATATATGCTATTTCCATTATTTCAGACTTTATTATAACACTTCTTAACTGGCTTATTAAATTTCTAGGTAAATGAAACAATTCTTATGAACAGCTTATATAAACTACATGATAAGCTGGCACAAATAGCAGGTGAGCATTTAAAGCCAATATTAAACCGTTGGATTTCAAAAGAATGCATGTGTAAAGATTTATAGCAATAAGCAAATTGTGAAGGTGCTTTGTGATTGCAGGAATAAGAATAATTATTTCATACGTATGGATACAATAATTGTATTGAATCAGTGCTAATATCACAGATATTATGGTAAAATACCTTGTCTTGACTGTTGAAATATGCTTATAAAACAAGAGAGATTTTAAAACGAGAACTTAAATATTGCATTAATCAGCAGGGTAACTAATTCCCTCAGAAAAAAGCATAGAAAAAGCTGTGTTGGCCCATTAGGGGAAAATGTAAAAGGTAAGTACGTTTATTGGGACCAGCTAAAACAATATGAAATAGTGAGCCAACTTTCAAGCTGTCCAGAACTCTTCATCAGGCAGACATTAAAACAAAATTTGTCAGGGCAGGGTGGAGTAAGTGAGGTTCGGGGGAGGCAAGAAAAAGCAGGGAGTGGTGTATTTTCTGAAGTCTGCAGTGTATAGCAATCCTGAGCTGGAATACAGGAGTTCCCCAAGGTCCAAGACAGATTGCAGGTTGCATTCATTACTGTTGGGGCTAAAAAGCAGGAATGGATGTTACCCTTGTTTTTGGAAATATAAAAATGAGCAGTTTTCCAGTTTTGTGTCGGGCTCTAACTGGAACACATAAGTGACTTAGGAGGCAAAGAACAGAAAGGAGTCTTTAGATTAGCAAAACTTTGGATTATTTGCATCAGTCCCCCAAGGTATTCAAATGATAGAAGATTAGCTATGAGAGACTACTTCAGTTAAATCCATCTTGCATTTGGTTTTGATTTTTAATCAGAAATAAAGTTAGTAAATAAAAGTCAGCGTAGTAGTGTTAAGTTTCTTACCTGTCTTTCACCATGAGGTCCAGGAAAGAGCCTTTACAACAACTTAAAAATACAAGATTGAAAATATTTAAGAGAGTACCTTTGCAATATGTGTGTCAATAGGAACTGTACAGAAAACCAGAGTCTGAGAAATTTTAGAAGTGTATATACTGTAATTGTTGAAGTACACAATATCATTCAACTTAAAGATTATTAGACTTTATTCCATACCTGAATAGAATTTGACACTTAAGTTAATCTTGAGAATAAGCTCTAGTGAAGAAAAAGAACTCTACTTCTGTGTATACATGTATAAGATTGTACTGTCAACTGTTAGTAGAGTCATCTAGAGATTTATATACTATTTATCTTATAGGATACTTTTCTATCAAAGCAATATCAAAAATAACTTACAACATTTCCCCTCATGTATCCGAAGTTAGTATTAATATATCCAAAGTTTATTTAGTTACATAACTGTGAGAAATACATAAAAATAAATACTTTTCATTGTACTAGGAGATCATGAATGTGGCAACTCTATCAAGAAAGGTCTTTCTCTCCAGGAGGCCGATACATATTTAAAAGTAAGTAAATGCTCATCATTTTAAATATTGGAATTAACTTGGTATGAATGTTACATTGACTTAGCTTTGTGTTCAGTTATTCCTCTTAAAACATATTTTTGTCAGCAAAACAGAAGCTTCAGTGGTAGGTTTCTTAGCATGTGTGATTTAATAGCAAAAAAATATTGAGTGGGAAAATGTAGGTTTTTGGTTTTTTAAAAAAACAGGATTCTGTTCTTGTTGGTCAAATTACTCATTATAACCTATATATTTAAAATACATTTACCTGTCCTTACCTGCTCCACTATTGATCAGAAAGCTCTCTAAGAATAGGAGAATAGGAGAAATCCTCACTTGGAGGATTGTAGGAGACCATAAGCATCAAATTGAAATGTTTACATGCTATGTGTGTTTTCAGTTGAGAGCCATGGAGCCAAACCTTGAGTGTTTTGGTCTTTAGAATAGAGGGATCAAGGCCCAAGCACAATGGTTTCTCTTCATTACCTGACGAGGGTTTACATACATTTTTCAGCAGACTGTTGTTTCTCTGCTTTGGGGTGAAGTACTGTGGTTCAGCTGACACCTCTAAATTTTTACTTCGTATTGTAAGCCACCAAGGAAGGAAGTGCACTCTACTCAGTTGCCGTTGATTAGGCAAAAAACTTGAGCACCATACCCTGCTGTTTTGGGGAGAGAATTCTGAAAGTATGACACTTGAATACAAGGTTCTACAGGCTACCGGAGAGTAGTCATGAGCAAAGAGTAGCATGGAGCTCACAGATTTTAAATTTGGAGTAGGTATGTTGTGGGGAAGATTCTTCTGTCTTATTTCTTCTTATACTGCTTGTTCCTTTTGCTCATCTGTGTGTACCTGTGTCATGAAGGAAGTCCTTTGGGAATTGCCAATCTTCTACAAAGGAGAATTTTTTGCAGTTGAGAAGCATGATAGTTTGACTTTCTCTAGCTCTGGACAATATGAAGGCTTTGGGCCTAATCTGATCCGCATGAACATGGCAATATTGCTAGTAGAAACATAAGTGTTGAATTTTGTTGCTCATACATAAGTATGTGAATGTCATTTTCTGCAATTTGTTATATAAATATTTTAGCTATTGTATTCAATAGCCCAGCAGGAATGTTGATGTGGTAGAGAGAGACTGACAACCATAGATACTCCCCCCCTCCAGTTAATTAACTTCATAAAAACTGGTTCTGCCAGATTTTTTTGTCCGAATTCCTGCATAGCTACTTATTAACTAAATTCTTCTACTCTGAGTACAGGGATTTGCATTGTTGATTATCAGCTTATTTCAATAGCATAGCAACATCTCAGTCCTGTGTTGCCTTATTAGACATTTACTAGCAACAAGAATAGTTCTAAGCTAAATTCTCTTTGGCCCTACAGTGGTGATACAATACATTTTTCCATTGAAATATGCACTGTATCACTGTTGGTTGGTGTATAATATGCAGTCTGGGGCTATTTTAAGACCTTTGTGTTTTGAGGAAATTCAGAAATAAGGAAGCTAAGGCCAGGGAGCTTGTGCCACCAACTCTGAAGATACCGTCAGTTGGCCTGGGAGGTCTCTGTTGCTCTATATTTTATACCGTTCATGTGTTTTAGTGTTTTAAAGTTGTAAACTGCATTGGGTTCTCAGGTAGAAAAACAGCATAAACGCAGTTAATTAAACAATAAATATATGACTTTTAAAAGCCTTACATTATATGTATAGTCTCACTTTTCATAGGAAAGGGGCAATATTGATTTGCATTCACGGAACGGGAAGTAAGCAGTTAAACTAGCAATTAAAGTATAGAGCAGGGTGCATTTTTTTTTTTTTTACAAAAGTACTAGAACTAATTTCCATTGAACAATTCAAACACAGAGTATGGCATTTGTGTGTTCTAACATGCTTGAAAATGAATTTAATACTTCGAAGATTAAAAATGGGTAAATGCATTGTCATTCTAATGCACTGTAATACTTTCAGTAGTTTGTACATGTAGACTTGCAAGCAGCACATCCCAGTGCAAATGACCTGATTGTGTTGAGAACTGGGGCAATTTTCCTGTTTCTCTCCCCAAGTAGTAGTAGATTGGAAGAGCATTGGTTGCAACCAGGCACAAATAAGTGTTCAAAGGTGCAGAGGAATGGTTTTTTTAAACAGTATTTTGCATCCACCGGAAAAAATAATTATAGCAAAAAAAACAAACTTCACAGAAATTAGCAGAGCACTAGTATTACGTTTAAAATGCATATATTTGTAAAAGATATCTAGAGGCTAACCTGTTACCAGTCTAGACATTTTATAGCTTTGTATCCTCGCACTACAATGTAAAATAATCTGTTTACTGCATTTTATTCTGCTATTAGTTTTTCTGTTCCTCTTTGTGAAATACGCATGGCTGCTGTTATTTGTGACTACCGTGTTGATTCATTGATATAGGTGATTTGGTAAAAAAGCCAGGAAATATGTTGCATTTTATTGCACAGCCATTAGCATTTAAATATTACTCAATGCTGAACACAGAATGGCTTTTGATCCTATCAGTATGGCAAGGGAATGGAAGGGGCGGGGAGGAAGCACATTTAGAGTCAAAGTCTGGTCGCTTAACAAATGTCAAAAATTTGTTCAAAAGTGAAGAGGCCAAGACAAGGGAGGGCATGGGTGCATATCCAGCTGCATCAGACAGCGGCCTGGTAAAATTGTCATAGTGTTTTGAATGCTATTGCTGGGGTTTGAAAGGGTGGTGCAAGCAAATACTTCGTTTAATTTTCCTGCATTTGATGGACAAGTTCCGACTATAAACCACAGAATTTAATATTGATAAACCAAGCTGAATAAAATGTGGTTGGCTTTGCATGTTCCAGATGTTGAGGAAGGAATTGATGGTTGAGGAAGAATTTATATATAAAAATGTGGTGGTGGTGTTCCTTTTTAATATATTAAAATGCTTTGGATGATATTGTCACATTTTTGTAGCATTTATTTTGGAATTTCTCTTGCAACAACTGCCATTGAACCCTTTGCTTTGTTTTCTTTTTCTCTTTAGAGTTTAGGTCCAGAATACGAAGGTGTATCTAATGAATCCCTGCAATGGATTCTAAATAGTGGAGAAGATGTTGGCATAAAGTAAGTCATTTTATTTTGTAGTCTGCTTTCACACAGAAGCTCAGTTCAGGCAACCTTTTAAATAATGGTTTAAAGGGACGTGGGTGGCGCTGTGGGTTAAACCACAGAGCCTAGGACTTGCCAATCAGAAGGTTGGTGATTCTAATCCCTGCGACGGGGTGAGCTCCCGTTGCTCGGTCTCTGCTCCTGCTAATCTAGCAGTTCGAAAGCACGTCAAAGTGCAAGTAGATAAATAGGTACTGCTCCGGCAGGAAGGTAAACGGCGTTTCTGTGCACTGCTCTGGTTCGCCAGAAGCGGCTTAGTCATGCTGGCCACATGACCCGGAAGCTGTCTGTGGACAAACACTGGCTCCCTCGGCCTATAGAGTGAAATGAGTGCGCAACCCCAGAGTCGGTCACGACTGGACCTAATGGTCAGGGGTCCCTTTACCATTATTATGAACAAACGCAGGATCCATATTGCTCCCTGCCTCCCCTCAAAAAATTGGTGCACTTGCCCTCCAAAGCAGAATAATATGAGGTTTCTGATTGGCTGAGGGCGCGGATGAATGATAAGCATAGGTTGCTGATTTGGTTGTTACAACAATGTATACTTAGTATAAAACAAGAAATGGAGGGGAAACCACAGAAGAAAGGAGGCATGTGTGCGTTTGTGACTCATTCATGTCTAAGCCATAGCTGTCATAATATCTCTTTTTAAATAGGTTTGTTGACAACAGCTCTGATGAGGATTCCATAACCAATACAACTAATATAAAATACCTGGTATCAACTAGGCCACAGATGTCTTTTACGTGTCGTTTTCGCCGTGCATTTATTACTGTAACATGTAAATCGTTAATTCTGCTTTTGGGTGAGTTTTCCCCCCTGTCAGTTTATTTTAATACTTGTATATCTCTAGGGAAACTGCGAGAATGATGTTACCAGACAAGTGCTTAAGATTTTGTAATCTACTTCATGGTAGATTAGTCTATGGGAAAGAGGAAAAAATAGGCAACCACTTTCTAAAAAAAATGTGCAGGCAGGACATGTTGGCAACATCAAAATTCTGTAGTGCAAGAAACAGTCTTTATCTTCTCTTCACTTACAATGAGATCTTAGCAAAGTCTGTCTCTTTCTCAAGAAAGAAGCACTAAAAACTCTACAGGCATTTTCACCTTGTATAAAAAAATGTTACTGCTCCTATAGTTCAGTAAAAATTATTCATCAACATTTGGTATAAAGCAGAGGTGGGAAAGCTCCAGACATTGCTGGATTGCAGCTTCCATTGTCCCTGGTAATTGACAGTACTGAGGATGATGGGAGTTCTAGTCCAACAACATCTGGAAGGCGACAGGTTACCTGCCCCGGGTAAAAATATTCTTCATAAAAGATACTAAGGAGTAGATGGAAGTAGTAGATGAATGATGTTCCTCCTTAAATACCTTAAAAATGTTAGTTTTGTGTAAAATATGTCTACTGCATAATGACAGCCAGTGATTTTTTTTTTATAAAATTTGGATTATTTAGCTAAGAAAATCTTTCTATTTGGCACAGGTATAGGAATGGCTTGGGGAGTCTTAAAGTATATGAAATACCGATGGTCTAAGGAAGAGGAAGAGACCAGACAGATGTATGATATGGTTGTAAAAATTATAGGTAAGTTTCAGCTAAATTTGGCAGTGGCTGGACTCAAACACAATACTAAACTTTGGGTGTGGGTGTGTGAATGAATGTGAGCCGCAGACTCCCTCTCATTCTCCTTTCTCCAGTTCAGCTGCAAGCAGATGAGAAACTCTTACTTTCATTTTCGGTAAACTGCAGTTAAATTTTATTTCTGAACCCTAAGCAGTGGTTAGCTTAACTATGGTGTGGGGAATAGACTAATAGAATCGTCAAATTTGTAGAGTTGGAAGGGACCGTGAAAGTCATCCAGTCTAACCCCCTGTAATGCAGGAATTTCAACACCCAGTTCCCTGAAGCAGGCCAACTCCATTAAAAAGCAGGGTTGAAGTTAGCTTTTTCATTATACCATAGTTAAGACTAACTACCATTTGCCTGGGTTCAGAAATCCTGGTAAAATGTTGTTAGTTAAAAATAGAAGTGAAAGCTTCTGATTTTCTCTTTGAGATGGAGTAGAGGGAAGCAAGGAGCTGATGAAGTGTAGGCTTGTGTTCATAATGCTAATCCATAGTCTAGCATTACATGTGAATGAAGTCAGCGTCTCGCCAGATGACCCTGTCAAGGGAATCTGCGTCATTTTCAGTTTTGTGTATTGTATTGAGAAATTAAATGCTATTCAAGGATGGAAAATGGAGAATATTTCATGCTGGAAGATCTTTGAATAGCTTATTATGCTGTCTTCTGATCTATATCTTAAATGTAAGAGGGGCAGTGTCTTGAAACATTTTTTCTTTAAATACTATGATTTGTAAATGTGATTGATTCCAGTTCAGATTTTACAGTATTGTTAACTTGGTGCAATTATTTCAGATGTTTTAAGAAGCCACAATGAAGCATGCCAGGAAAACAAAGACTTGCAGCCATATATGCCGATTCCACATGTACGAGATTCCTTGATTCCACCTCAAAACAGGCATGTACAAGTTACATTATAGTCAGTTTATACTGATGCATGTTCTGTTTTGCCTTCAGTGGGAGAATTACAGTACTTGGCACACTGATAAGTAACTTTGCTTTCGTAACTTTTGAAAACTTTTTTTGGGTTTGTTTTTAAATATAGGAAAAAAATGAAAAAAGTATGGAACAGATCTGTTGATTTCCTTGCTGCTAATGAATCTAGAGTTCGCACAGAAACACGAAGAATAGGTGGTGCTGACTTCCTGGTTTGGAGATGGATACAGCCATCTGCACCATGTGATAAAATATTAGTTATACCATCTAAAGTATGGCAAGGGCAAGGTATGTCACTGTTTGTTTATACATCCCTTCAGTCTGCATTTACTCTAGCTGAGGTCTGTTACCATTTTAAACTAAGTTTAATACAACTTAATTGTAGTCAGAAAATTGTGCTTTAAACAGAATTTCTTTATCATTGCTTCTTGCAACATCTATAGCTATGTACGTTCTTTCTAATACAAGCGTCTTGTACAGTTATAAAAAGTGAACTCTTATCCCTCAGGGCTGTTCCTTGGCTTTTGAAATCATCTTGTCTCAGTGTGCTCTAAAAGTTAGTTTATCAGATTCCTACCAGGAAAGCTAGTAGTTGACCCCACACATAATGCACACACATGTATGCTTTTATAACTAGTGTAATCTACAGGAAACTGATTAATACTTGAAATAAGTGGACTAGAATCAAATCCTATTTGCTGATTGAACTTTTTTCCCCTTGGCAGCGTTCCATTTAGATAGAAGAAATTCACCACCAAATAGTTTGACACCATGCCTAAAAATTCGCAATATGTTTGATCCTGTCATGTAAGTACTTTTTTAAATTCACTGTGAATAGAAAACATTGAGTTTATGTTTTGTCTTGACAGTACAGATGCAGAAGGAATACAAATTCATTATTACTGTCTTAGCTGGTATAATGACACTGGGCAGCTGGAGGGGGAGACATAAGAACAAATTGCCTGAATACTGTTTTCATTTTTAACTTCATGTGATGACCCAAGCAACCAGGGCTTTCTCTTTGTTGAGAACCAGCCTTTTACTCTGACTCTTCCACTATTCATAACCTTATATTTTTAATGCATATTCATTTCAGAGAAGTTCTGTTCCAAGGAAGTCAGTACTTGTAGACCTATAGGCCATATTTGCATGGATTGCTAAACCAGGGGTGGGGAATATTTTGATCCTTGTTTGACAATAATTCCCATAATCCCTAACCACTTATGTGATGCTTGCTAACGTTCATGGGAATGGGACTCCAATAACCTTTAAATGTCCACAGGTTAACCATCTCGATCTAGAGAAAATGTTTATTATTGTGTTTCCTAATAAGTTTGTATAATTATTTTTTTCCACAAAAATCAAAATACTAATAATGATGTGCAAGTTTTGTTTTATGTGTGTGTATTTTAGGGAAATAGGTGACCATTGGCATTTGGCAATTCAAGAAGCGATCTTGGAAAAATGCAGTGATAATGAGGGAATTGTCCACATAGCAGTAGACAAAAATTCACGTGAGGTAAAAAAAAATGATTTTTAAGTCGATAGTTAGTATACTCAGTTTCTCTATTTGATACAAATCAAAGCTTTATTTCTCTCCTCAGGGTTGTGTATATGTCAAATGTTTATCTCCAGAATATGCTGGAAAGGCTTTTAAAGCATTACATGGATCTTGGTTTGATGGTAAGTTCTGATTTACAATTAATTTAGCAGGTTGGTAGTTGGCTATATATCAGTCTCAACAGCAAGAGTGACAAGCTTCTAGATAAAAGTATTGCATGTCAAAGTATTCATCTCAGTTATATGCGCAAATCAGTGTGTAGAATAATGCTTTAAAAATTCAAAATCTTAACATTCTGAACTTTCTTTACCATAGGGAAACTGGTAACTGTAAAATATTTACGGCTAGATCGATATCATCATCGTTTTCCCCAGGCTATTACTTGCAATGCTCCATTGAAGCCATCAAATACACGCATGAACTCAATGTCACATCTTCGTCTCCGAACAGGCACAACTAACTCTCAGGGAAACTCCTGAGACATCTTACTGCTACCAGAACTGTTGACTTGCAGCAGGAAAAATTCCTGTCTGGTCCCGTCTTCCACTTTTAGTACTTTTTGTATGTAACATTTTCATTAATCAAAGTTCCAGAGGTCTCATTTTTCAGGATTTCTGAGCAATGAGGCAGTAATACTGAACAATTGCTCTATGAAGTGTTTTGGAGCTCAAGCAAACAAACGCATTAAGTTTTGCATGACAGATGTTGAATTTATTAAACATTCTCAGATGTGGCTGTATTTTTGCACCAACAAGTGTTTGATAACAGTCTAAAAGCATGGAGATGTACTGTATTTCCATAGTTCCTGTGAAATAATCTTGTGGGTATTTTGTAACACAACCACCTACAGTTTCTGATGGCAAGTAAGTAGAAGTGTTAGTTTCTGTCTGGTTTTTGGCTTCTGTTGCTGTAAAAGCTTCATCTGTGTCAGCCTAAGGATGAGAAAGGAATTATGTCTTGGTAATTGCTGAGAGAAAACAAACTGAATACAGGTTTACTGGTTTTGTATATAAATGTAGATGCTGGTGGCGGAGGCAGCAAAAGTAATCTTGTTTTGTGAGGATGTCTGCATTAAAGCAGTGAATAAGCTTCCTATTTTATTCATAACCTAATGTTTTCTATGTTTTGGCTGTACCATTACATAAAGGCCAAACACCTTGAAGTATTAGATACAAGTTAAATATCTTTTATAGGTTTTATATTAAAATATATGGTTATGATTTTTGTGTGAATGGTCTGATATTGTAACTGTGATAATGGATTCAAAATTATGTGAGCAATAAAGACGCAATTGGCAGGTACTCAAACACTTTGTGAAAAGCTGTTATTTATTACAAGGAGAAGCTCTGACAAAATTGACCACTGGGGAATATACTTTCCTATATGGTTTTGCTACCTAGGCATGTGTGAAATTAAACAGATGCACATATTTTTGGAAACAAAAATCTTGATTGTTAAGAGCTTAGAAGTGCAGAACACTTACAGCAAGAATTTATGTTCAATATTAAATGTGTGCATTGTTTACACCTAAAACTACAAAAATGTTGACCTTTAGTTGAAAATATCAAATAATTGGATTCAGTAATTCCTGTTGAAGCAGCATAATTTGTCAATCCACCTGGATATTGCATAAGTGAAGAGATGGGAAACCAGCCAGTTTAAAATACATTTATTAAAGCCCAGTTTCTATTGTAGATATGGATCTGCAGCATGAACTTGCACAAATGCACGTTTTCTTATGGTTAAGTGAACATGATGCACACTTCTGTAACAGAAAATCCTATTGTGCCTTACCTTTGTGCTTTTTTGTGGGCAACTTGTTTAATAATGATGGACGGTTTCTTATCTTTGAAAAAAACTTGGTCTATGTCCTGGATGCTAATGAACAAGTATATGTAATATAATCAGCCATGCAAAATTCTACTCACCAAGAACAAGTACATATTTTTGACCAGCGAGTAGATTTTTGTCAAGTCTGGTAAATTTTTCATGAGATTTACTATATACATATACAAATATGTACAATATATATGTATATGTATTATATGTATATAATCAGATTTTGCTGTATTTGTGCATCATAGTGATTTATTGAGCTGAGTAACCATCTTGTGACCTGTTGCAAGTGTGAATGTAAAATTTAGTTGTGGCAGTTTAAAAGGTTGCCTTTTGATGCAGTCGCATCGTTCTTGCTTCTAAACTATTTGTAAACACACTGTACATTTATTATAGTAATCTGTACTATTATGCAGCTTATTTTACCTTTAAAATGTTGACCAATATTCCTCCCTGCAAGACAGATGGGAATGTGTATAATACCTTGGACATTTGAGAAAAATCAGATGTTTGTAATTTGTAATTTGTCCTGTAAAAACACAAAAGCAAAACTAAACTAATTAAAGATTTATTAGGGCTTTTTACACATGTGTCAGTTTTTGTGACATTCTGGGACTTATGACAGCTCTTGTATACTTCTTTTTTGGGGGTGGAAGAAGGCATGGAAGAGGGTTCAATATAGACTGCAGCACAAAGAGCCACACTATACCACATTCCACATAAACAGTGTTTTTCATGCTGTCAGTTTCTGCTAAAAGTACTGAAAAATGGAGAGCCTTAGTTTGACACCAACTCCAAGTTAGATACCATTGGTACATTATGTGGCTTGCCATCAGAATTCCATAAATATGTGTGCTTATAGAAGGTGGTGAGATAACTACTATATACAAAAATGCAATCGCAAGAGAACCTGTTTGGTTCCAGCCATTCATTTAAACCTCCTTTGTATAATAGTGAGTGGAAAAGACAACTTTAGAAGATGCTCAACTCCTTGTTTACAAGAAGCAAAATGGAGAAAGTATAGGAACACCACAAAAGGCATTCATTATTTTAAAGATTCTTCAATACTCTATAAAGACCCCAAACTTCCTGCTTTTATCAGTTGCCTTTATGAAAACTCTGTTGGGTGAACCTGGAAAACATAGTACATGCCTACTGCCATTCAGAGACCTTGGTGTACTGCTGCTGGGAGTTCATGCTCCCAGTGTCTCTTGGCGGTGGTCTTTTCTTTTAAAAGCAGTGTTTTTAATGTGAGCTTTTTTCTAGCCTTATGATTCAGTCTGCCAAATGCGCCAAAGCTGAACAGCAGTGAGCCCTTTGATTTCTGTGTCTTTGTGAAATCTTTTAAAGTAGTACTTCTTTATTTCTCCCACTAGATTTTATGAGAGGGGAAACAATGCATTTGTTTATGCTTTTGTTTTAAGTCATTTCAGCATCTGAGGGAGTAGACTCTCTAGAAACTCATGTCCCTGAAGGAAGCTGGAAGTTCCTATTTTAATAAGCTGCAGACTAATCCAGTTCTGCCCTTACAAAACCTTTTTATTGTGCCTTCTCGAAACTTCCTTAGGAATTATCCCTCAAAGTGGGTGGGCCTGTAGCTCTAAGGTGTAGGGCACATCCTTTTGTGTGCAAAAGGTTTGCATTCAATCCCCAACATCTCCAGGTAGTGCTGGCAGAGACCCATGTCTAAAACCCTGGAGAACTACTGCCAGTCAGTGTAGTAAATACCAATAGTAAATACAGACCAACCTTAGACTTGGGTCCCCAGCTGTTGGACTGCAAGTCCCATCATGCCTGGCCATGGGTCGTCCTGGCTATGGATGATGGGAGTTGTAGTTTTAACGGCTGGTGATCCAAGTTTGAGAAATACAGTACTGAATTCTGATCTTTTTGCTGCACCACTACGCAGCTCTGCCATGGATTTTGTAGGCTTCAAGCTTGCTTTTTTAAAAACAAAAACAACACCCCCCCCCCAATTACTCACTTGGACCTAACAAGGCAAGAGGTCTAATGACTTCTTTCCATCCTGGGTACGGGTGGGATGCTTATCTGTATCACACTTTTATCATGTTCTGGTCTTTTTCTAAATAGCTTTATGAAGAGCACTCACATTTTAAAAAAGTAGTCTGACCTACCCAGCTTATGCCTCATAGTTAGATGCTGAAGAAATGCAGATGGAAAGGTTAATGTAGCTAGCGCCTGAGTTTGCTTCCACGCCCCCGTGCCTTCTCCTTTTGCATCTGTCTTTTAGGCTGCGATCCTAGGAGCGTGGGGATGCGGATTGCTTTCTTCACAGATCTCTTACTTGTTTTGGACTTGGGAGAAGCAGGCTGGAGGGGAGGGGGGGGAGGACAATCAAATAAAACGCCCTGCTTGCAGCAGAGCTCTGAAAAGGCACGTGGCCAAATTCCAGCTGGAAGCAGAGCCATAGGGACCCATCACCACCCGGGGACTTGATTCTGAGGGGCGTCAGGAGTTCGCCTCCCCGGGAGGGCGGAGTGAAGCTCACCCCGAGGTGCCTCAGGAAAACCACAGCCCGGCCGGCTTCTCCCCGGCTCGCGCTCTCTATGCTCATATTTGGAGCTGCCTGGGCAGCCGGTGCCCAGGAATTTCCCGTCATGCCTCTCCGAGAGGCGGCTGGGCCTGTCATTTCGCCGGGCCGTAGGCGGGCGGCGTAGCTGAGGGGGGGAGACGGTGCCTTCAGCCCCGGCTGCTGCTGCTGCTGCTGTTTCTCCTCCTCCTCCTCCTTGTTTTTCCCGCGTTTACTTTCCGCCTCGCCGCCCTCCATGCGCGCGGAGTTTCCCTCGCTGCTGCTCAACTTCTCTTGCCTTGTGGCGGCCGCTGCGCCGGTGGCAGGTAAGGGAGACGTCGTCGCCCGTCATTGCTGCAGACCGGGCAGCCTGCCCTGTCCTGCCCTGCCTGCCTCCCTTAGGGCTTCTAGAGCTTTCCATCCCGGCCCCGCTTTCTCTCTCCCCCGCCACACACCACCTTAAAAGTCTAGGGAAAGGAAGCCATGTCATCCCTTCCCGAAGCTCAGGCATGTCTACTCGGGAGTAAGACCCCACTGAGTTCAGTGGCACTTGTTCCCAGGTAAGTGGGCACAGCAAGAAGCTCTCCTAGCCTAGGAGTCCTAAATCCAAAGGGCTGAGGTGTCTTCACCTCCCTTCCCCCCCAATAAAATATTTGGGGTGTCCCCCCCAAAAAAAGTTGATAGGCATTGCCATTCAAATGGTTTCATGTGCACCCTGAATTGTTATCGATTTTGTGATAGGCGGGGCTTACTCCCCCCCCCAATATTTTGATCAAGTTGGCACCCGGACTCCCAGACTGCAGCCCACTTCACCTGGGAGCAGGTGCCATAGAAACTAAAAGGATTTTCCTATGAGTAAAAAAAACCAAAAACAATCCACAAATGTCTTCGGAATGGTGGACAGTATGCTTATCTAAAAGGAAAAACCTTTACTTTTTGTTTCAAGGAGTTAAGAAGGTAATTGTGGCCATAAAACCAAGGGCTGGTAATGATTTCTGGGTTAAATATGTATGTAAAGGTTGCCCTGCTTGGAGGATCGCAGGAAGGCCCTTCTCACCTAGTATAATGTTTCCAATGGCGGGTAGCCACATCACGGCCTCTGGAAGCTCCCGACAGGAGCATGACGTACAAATTTGCATGTTGCGTATGTGCAGTTAGCTAACTTTAGCATCAGGATTTAAGGATCTTGTGGTGTCCTCTTTAGATAGCGGTGTGTGTTACAAACTGTGTTAAATCAGCCCCAGCTGCATTTAGGGACCCTGCACTTCTGTCCCAAAGTCCTGCCTGGACAGCAGCACTGCTTATGTGGCAACAAAATCCAAAGGGTACTGTACATTATTTGGTTTGCTTTTGGCACCTGCAGTAGGCTGGAGGGTAATTGGAGGGCTGAACCCTCACCCGCATAATACGGGGTTGCCTCTAGATCCTCTTTGTAAGGATCCTATGCTGGAGGAATTTACATTTGTTTTCTCATTTTGGATGTAATAATTGCCAAAGCAAATCGTGTTCTAAAGGAGAAGTTATTTAATGGTCCAAAGTGAGCTTATGACTCGTGAATAGAAATAAAGCTGTTGGCAACTTTCTGGACTCTTGAGAAAGTATGTCCTAACTGGCCATGGAATGTTGGAATGCTAGATATAAGTCACATCCTACTGAGGGCTTGGAAAATAGTTTACTTTTGTTTTAATGCTGTGGAACCATGATGCACAAGTGAAATCATTTCAATCTCTGTACACAAAGTACAGAATAGATACAGAAGACCAGGAGGAGCTCCTTTTTTGAATTCATAAATGAGGCTTAATACCTTACACACAGAACTATGCATATATAAACGGATAAATGAATCCTTGCAAAAAAAATAAAATAGCAGACAATCAGTCTTTTATCAGCTAATTACTTTGAAGGCTGTGGGACTTCAGATTGTAAAACTTCCTTTTCTAGTTGCTGATATTGAATCCTCTAACAAAAAATAATAGCATGACCTAGAACAGAAAGAGGAAGCCTAAGATACACAATATATTAGAGTTAGCAAAGAAAATGGATAAACTACGTGAAAAGGACAATAGCGATTTTGAAAAAGAAACCCTTTACAATATATTTGCAGAAACAAAAAAACAAAACAAAAACATGGACTCATTGGCAGGATTTAAATAAACATTTAAAATTTTATTTATAGAGAACAAGAAGTATAACAATATGATATACAAGAAGTATGACAATATGATAACAATGCAAACAGCAAAAAGTATCATTTGATGTAATAAACCAGAAATGGAAGCTAAGGGAAGTCAACAGGGAGGGGGGAAATTGGAAAATGGTTGTTTTGTAATGATATTGGATATTTGTTACAGGAAAAGAAAACCAGTAAAAAGATACACAATGTATTAACATTTAGGTCTTTTTCTAAAGTTTATTGTAAGATGGAAACAAGGATGTAAATTAGTGCTGTGAAAAAATATTCTATCTTGGAATAAGATCAGAAAGATGCTTTATTCTACATTGAGAGACACTTTTTTGTTGTTCATCTCCCAGAATCTTGGGCAGGCATTCAAAGCTGCAAGGTGGTCCAACAGATATTGCCTCCTAGTGTCCTGCTATCACCTTTGACTAGTCAGCTGGAATTCAGGGAAAGGACTCTGCTTTCTGAACAGTGTTGACAATTCAGGGATTCCCTCATGCCTATCAGCTAAGCCATGTCAAGGATCCCAATTCCTTTGGATGATGTCACTGGAAATAGTTCCCTGTTTATGGAATGCCTCCCTGGTGAGATGCATCTGTCTCACATATTATTAACTTTCAGAATGAATTTTAAAACATTCCTGTTTATGCAGGCGTTTGATTGCAGTAATATGCTTGGCAGCCTTGAAATTATTAGCTCTGAGGATAAGTGACTTTCATTTTTAAAAATGTTTTTAATTTCTTAAAAGTTATAATTCCTATTCAGTTTTTGAATGCTGAATTCTCATTTCTTATTCTTAAATACATTCCTGTGTTCCTTCAATGCACATTGGAATTAGTAGTAGCATACTGCTCACAAGATTACATAGATAGAATGACATGTGCCACCCCCATATTGTAACTCAGGGTGGCCCAACTTTTCATCCTAAGTGGGCAGCAAAAGTGCTTTTACACAGAACCCGCAGGTTTCACATTTCCTTTTCATGTGGGGATGGGGGGAGCAAGGTCAAAGTTTGATGCCCCCCCAGCCCTTGCACTGCCTTTGCAAAGCTAGCTAAGCAAGGCACAGGGCTTTGGGAAGGAGGTATGAGGCTCTGGCAGGATCCTTGAGCCCTTCTACCTCTTTTCCAAAGCTCGGGAAAGTGCTACCTAGGCTTTCAGAAGGAGGCAGGAGGACTCTAGAGCCCTCATTCCTCCTTCCCAAAACCCAATGCCTTGCTTACCTGGCTTGGGGAATTATACATCTCTGCTTCTTGGGAGAAAAGCTATGACAAACCTAGACAGCACCCTAAAAAGCAGAGACATCACCTTGCCAACAAAGGTCCGTATCGTTAAAGCTATGGTTTTCCCAGTAGTGATGTATGGAAGTGAGAGCTGGACCATAAAGAAGGCTGATCGCCAAAGAATTGATGCTTTTGAATTATGGTGCTAGAGGAGACTCTTGAGAGTCCCATGGACTGCAAGAAGATCAAACCTCTCCATTCTTAAGGAAATCAGCCCTGAGTGCTCACTGGAAGGACAGATCCTGAAGCTGAGGCTCCAGTACTTTGGCCACCTCATGAAAAGAGAAGACTCCCTGGAAAAGACCCTGATGCTGGGAAAGATGGAGGGCACAAGGAGAAGGGGATGACAGAGGACGAGATGGTTGGACAGTGTTCTCGAAGCTTCTAAAATGACCAAACTGCAGGAGGCAGTGGAAGACAGGAGTGCCTGGCGTGCTCTGGTCCATGGGGGTCACGAAGAATCGGACATGACTAAACGACTAAACAACAACAACAACAAAGGTGACAGTTGCATAGAATATATTAGGAGAGGAATGAAGCTTTTTGTATATCAGTGAAATATAAACAGGTGATGAATACGAACTTGTAGTGTACCAATAGAGTATCGGGAACTCGGTAGCTCAGCCAGTGGGATTACTTTCACCACCCAAGCAAGCCTCCCTTACCAAAGAAAACTGGGAATGCACTTTTAGGGCCCATTGGCAGCAGCATCTCTATCTGCTCCACAACTGATGCCACATTTGACCTTAGGTGTGGGGCAAGTGAGTGTGGGTTTTGGAAAATGGCCTCTCAGACCAAACTGGGACCAGTGCTGGGTCTAATTATGCCCATTGGCTAGAGGTTCTCCATGCCTGGTTTAGCTCACGATCTATAATAGTAGATGTGAATCCACCCACATTGTGGCATAGTGCAGATCACTTTGATTCCAACCTTGTGCTGGGAAATTCTACTTGCTTGCTGACTCACTATTGTTTCTTATGGGACGCTTTTTATGCTTACTTTTATAGTTCTGTCCTAATGCCTTTGTGTTGTTGTTGTTGGAGTTTGCCAAGAAATGTGAGCAAGAGAGCCCTTCAAGGCTTATTTCCAACAGAATTTCCATGTGACTATTAAATTTAAACATTTGTTCCTATATTATTTTAAAGGTTTAGTGCTCTTGAGATTATAATATTTGGTTTAATGATATTTATTTCTGCACTTGATATAAAAGTAGCAGACGTCCACATCCTAATGGCAACCTATGAAAACATAATTAAAGATTTGAAAAAGCTCTGCAAAGTACTATAGACTCTGCCATAAAAGCTTATGCCACAATTCATTTGTTAGTGTTTACGGTGCTGCATGACTTCTTGTTAATATTGTATGTCTCTCTTATCCATCTTAACTATTAGTTTCCCCAGGATACAATATCTGTCTGCTTATACATGTATAAGAGGAAAAGGTTTGTGTTGGGCTTTTTATTCTGAACTGACAAAAGACTTCAAATACTCTTACTTATTTTTCCCTTGAGTTGAAGGTTAGAGAGATGGTGAATTGGAGCAGACAGCTTCAGTATCTGCTGTTTCAGTATTTGTTGTAGCATAGTCACACCTAAATATCTGAACATAAATCCTTACAGCCAAAGAGTGCCACCAAATGCAGTGCTTTAATTTTTTGTTAGAAGTTAATGGTAACCATTCATTTATGGAAAAAAATTCCCGCTCTAGTGCATTCGGGGACACCAGTGGTGCAGGGACTGGCCCTCCATATGTTTTGGGACTACAACTCCCATCATCCTTAGCTAACAGGACCAGTGGTCAGGGATGATGGGAGTTGTAGTCCCAAAACATCTGGAGGGCCGAGTTTGCCTATGCCTGGTCTATTTACTGCCCCTGGTTATCCGGGACTGTTCATATCAGCAACACCCTTTGATTCTGTTAAATACTGTTCATCTACAATCTTTCAAATGTTGCTATCCATCTTAATACCATGGTTATTTACAGTTATGTAAGTTTTATACCGGTAAATTGGTCAAACTTAAAAATCAGGTTTAACTGAATTAGGGGAAATGTTTGTGTGGGAGTGTTTAAATTGGCTTTATTCTAATCTTGTTTAAGGTGGCAAGGAATCAGATTAAACTAAGCCAACTAAGGCGATTTTAAAGGAGAATAGGTGTCTCCACTAACTGGATTTTCACCTATTTAATTAAATAAGATTTCAAAAAGATTTTTGTTCAAACTAGGCCAGAATCATTCCTTTAAACAGAGAATTGGCTCATGCATTGAGTGTTTAAAAGCAGATCTGCAGTACTGTACAGCAGAAAGTAGATCTTGCCTGGCAATGTAGCAGCCTCCTCTGGCACGTACAGAGTTTACCAAGGCACTAGTTTAATCTACTGCATCCAAAAATGCTTAACTGAGCACCTGTGCCATCTGTAGCCCTTTTCTGGAGGGAAGACCCTGGAACACGGGCCCTGGAACTTTGACTATAAAATCAGTTTTCAGGGACAAGAAGAGACTAATATAATTACCCCCATGATTGTATATCTTTTTTGTGCATATTTCTGTGGATTGCCTTCTAATTATAGATCCATTCTCTGTTACAGAAGTGGTGATCCATTTTCGGTCTGAGGGCCATATTTCCTCATGGGCAGCCACATACCAGTGGTGGGCAGGGCCCAGGGTCAACAATTCTAATCTTCTGCTGGATTCTACTCTTACCTTTGTCCAGTAGGCTATACAGTGGTGCCTCGCAAGACGAAAAGAATCCGTTCTGTGATTCTCTTCGTCTAGCGTTTTTTTCGTCTTGCGAAGCAAGCCCATTGACGGATTAGCGGATTAGCGCTATTAGCAGCTTTTAGCGGCTTATCTGATCGGATCAGCTGATAAGCAGCTTAGCGGCTTAGAAAAGGGGGGGGGGAACCAGCAGGAACTCGCAAGACATTGTCGTCTTGCGAAGCAAGCCCATAGGAAATTCGTTTTGCGAAGCACCTCCAAAACGGAAAACTCTTTCATCTAGCGAGTTTTCCGTCTTGTGAGGCATTCGTCTTGCGGGGCACCACTGTATTACAGCTACCCAAAAGTCAGGCGTTTCTACACCCTGACCCACCACCCTCAACAACTCTCTTCAAACAAGCAAGAAGTATTTTTTATCACAGTTCAAGAACACATTGCAGCCAGGCGAAAGCACCGGAGGACGGTGCAGAGCAGGACCAGTGATGGGTATTGCCTGGGGAAAATCTTCAGGAAAGACAGAAGTCCATAGAGGGCCACATTTGTATCCCAGGCTGGTTATTCCCCACCTGAGCTCTATTACAACACCAGAATGTGCTCACTGCACTTTCTTGGGCATCATCCTTGATCTCTGAAAATTTCCTACACTAAATGCCTCATCAACAGGATGCCTATGGATGCCTGACCTCATTGTATGAGTCACCATAGCCCTGCTTGATCCTCTAGTGTGTATTACCCTTTGCATACTATGACTCTGGCACCTATATTCATTTTCCATACTGTCTACTGGACGAGTTGGTCTTTTTATATATTCTGCCAAGAGTATGGAATGCTCCTTTTTCCTAACTCACAGCAGCTATAAGCAGATGGAGCGTAGTTTCTGGGAAACACAAGGAAGTAAGTGTTCCACTGTTGTCTTATTACTTGCACATTGAGTATAGGGGATTCCCCAGGATGGTTTTAGACTTGCCTTTTGCAAGAGTTTTAAATTGGTGTTTATTTTCCTTTATAGAGAACTACTGTGCTCATATCTTCTTGCAAGGAAAACACAACTATGCTGAATCCTCAGATCAATAGCTGGGCAAGTGCGCACTGTCATTTCGTTGTTCCACTGACATCAGCCGGACTTTTGTAATGAGTGCAATAACAAAGCAGAATTTACTGTTCTGTCCTTGTCATCAATCAGGCCCTTTTAAAACCCCACCAATTTTAAATAAAAGTGGGGAAATACTAAAACACCTGCAACAATTCCAGGCCTGTACTAATATTATAAAAAATATAATTACCATTTGAATCTGGCAGTTGTGTCAAGTGCTTGTATATCTATTTACTACAAGCACTCAAATAATAAAAAATAGATGATAATCAATAATAATGATAAATGATATTATTTGATGGATGCCTGTACATGGGTGAGATGTTAGGAGGTTGCATTACCTGTCTGCAAGGTGAGATATAGTAAGAAATTCTCTTTGTCACCTGGACTGCACTAATAAAAATGACACTTCGTGGCATGTTGTGTTCTTTGGTGATTGGGCTGGGCTACAGAGGCCACAGAAAACTGAGAATTTTGGAATCGGTTCTGTGCCTGCATCATAAATGGAACGCCTGACTATTCATGGGAATCAGGGAAAGGGGTTTAAAAGAAGACTCAGTAATTCAATTTAGTATTTAAATTTTCAGACTTCATCTATGTTCCCAGTATTTTCTTCTTCTTCTTTCTAAATGCACAGTTGTGTTGTTTTTTTCCTCCTCCTAACTTCATATTTGGCTGGAGTTTAGTCATTACGTAGGACAATGGAGGATATGAAATCAATAATTCAACTTTAATAATAGCCCACAAAAGCTTTCATGATATAAGGGGAAGATTTTTTTCTCTCTCATGGTCACAGGCTGAACTTTTGTGACACATAGTGAAAACCATTAGAAGGTAAAAAAACAAACAAATGTATTTTTTTTATACTTGAGTTCAGTGAACAGTTTAAATCTCACTGTGGCATACATTTTTACTTTTAATGTCTGATGAAAATGGTATTTCATACATTATTAAAGAAAATGAGAAGACCATGATTGCTTCCAAAATGACTTTTGTAGTTACTGGCTTAAGTGTGTAAATTGTGAGAGACCAAGTTCTTTATGTAATTTTCACTCTAGTCATGAATTTGCTAGGTGCCCTGAGGCAAGCCGTTATCTCTTAGGCTCTGCAGTAAGAGGGTAATATTACTGACTACCTGTAAGGTAGGGTTGTTGTAAGGGTTACTAAGATCACATGTACATAAAGTACTCTGAATGAACTCTAAACAGCTATATAAATGCTAAGTGTTAGCATCATCTAGATTTTTAATGCAGTAATTTAACATAGATGTGGCTGCTGCATTATGGTTCTGCACCTACAATTCTGATGGTTTAAAAATGTTTTCTTTGTGTGGGTATTTTATGGGCTATTGACTCCCAGTATGTTGTATCAGCAAATTCATTGACATTAAGAATTTACTGCAGCTTTGAGTGACTGTCAGTTCTCTGCTGTGCTAATGGCTTGTTAAGAAAGACATCTAACGACTTAGAACTGAACACAAGCCATTTCTATTCTAAGAAGCAATTATGTATGCTGACACAGCATATGCTATTGAAACAGCCGTTCTTACATGTTGTTCCAGCTAACTATGTATTTCATCTCATAACTATTAAATGTTCAGGTGGAAAGCCCTGCTTGGTGACATTTTGTCGTCCCCCCCTCCACATTTAATGCAGCCAACTACTTTAAAGCAAGTTCTTCAGTTTTAACCCTTCCATTAATTTGTTAACAAAATGTATAAATAAGGTATGACATTATAGGTTCAGCCAAAACTGACTTAGGAGGTGGAACCCTATTAACATAGAGGTGGGTAAGTGGGATTACTGCAAATTGAGTTTTTCCTGTGTTTCTCCATTGCAGACATTCCATTACAGTCTCTCAGCATTCTGTCATATTCCCTAATACCGATTTGAGTCTTCCTCTCCTTGTGCTAGGGACGCGGGTAGCACTGTGGGTTAAACCACAGAGTCTAGGGCTTGCCAATCAGAAGGTCGGTGGTTCGAATCCCCGCGATGGGGTGAGCTCCCGTTGCTCGGTCCCAGCTCCTGCCCACCTAGCAGTTCGAAAGCACGTCAAAGTGCAAGTAGATAAATAGGTACCGCTTCGGCGGGAAGGTGAACGGTGTTTCCGTGTGCTGCTCTGGTTCGCCAGAAGTGGCTTAGTCATGCTGGCCACATGACCCGGAAGCTGTACGCCGGCTCCCTTGGCCAGTAAAGCGAGATGAGTGCCGCAACCCCAGAGTCGTCCGCGACTGGACCTAATGGTCAGGGGTCCCTTTACCTTTACCTCCTTGTGCTAATGTAGCCAAAACCATATAAGCTACACACAAGAGGGGAGTATTGGCAGACTCAGGGTATCCCAAAGTATGTACAAGTACGGAAAAGCCTCCTGTTGAAACAAACCTAAAGGAGAACAAAGAAAACAAGTATCAACAGGCTTGATGCTTATACTAATTACAAAAGAACACAAGTTATTGTGGAGCAATTACATTGCTGTTTCTGTTTTTAAATGAATTATTTTGTTTTATATTTATTCTGGGCTTCCCTGAATAAGCTATGTGTGGTGTACCTAGTTCCCCCATTTCATGGCTGAGTGAGGATTTGAACCTGGGTCTTCCTAATTCGCCCCTTTGCCTGTGTTAACCATACCAATCCTTCCTGCTCCTGGTCTTCAAATAAGGCTGACAATCTCACCTGTACCTTGCTTCCTTCCCAGGATGCCCCTTCTGCCCATTATTGCAAAATGTCCCTGTCAATAACTCAGGCAGAGAGCTTGTAAGAACCAGTTTTCTTCCTCTGAAGAGTTGCTGCCTGCTGCCCATTGGTGGCCGAAGAGTCTGCCCACCTACTATGTCTTTTGTCTGAGACCATACTCAGTGTTCCTTTGGCACTGGAAACCTGGTTAGCGCCACAGGGCTTTTTTTGGGAAGCTCAGTTGGCCCCCTCTCATTGCTTTTCTGAAGCTCTGTTAATGCCTTTCCCCCTTCTTGTTCTGAGCTACATTCTACTTGTCCCTGTTTTTTCATATGATTATGTGTTGATTAAATTATGTTTTTAACTTGTGATTGTGAGCTGCCTTAGGGACTCCACGCGGAACCCCATGTGGATAAATTATTTTCTATTCCATGCACCTGCCTGTCAATTTGACTGTTTACTCGAGGGAAATTGTGAAAATAATAGGCGCTTTCATCACTGTAGACTTTACTTCTGCTATGCAGCTGCAATGCACCAAGGCAAGATAGTGAGCCATCTGTCTTCTTTCACCCACCACCCCAAACTTTAGGTGATCAATGCCTGATTCTTGGGTTTTATGCAAGATTCACACTTTGATGCCTTAGTATCTGTGGATTTTTGTCAACGGTATTTTAAACTTGTGGTATTACCCACTCCTCTGTTTGATGAAAGGTTGTTCCATATGTCTGGCAAAGCCTACTTTTTATTTTAAAGATGGTTTAAGCATACTTATAACACCAATCCTGGCTCAGTTACACTGGCTTCCATTTAGTTCTAGGTCCAATTCAAAGTGCCTGTTTTGACACATAAAGCCTTAAATGGCTCAGGACTGCAATGTTGTTGTTTAGTCGTTTAGTCGTGTTCGACTCTTCGTGACCCCATGGACCAGAGCACACCAGGCACTCCTGTCTTCCGCTGCCTCCCGCAGGACTGCAATACAGTACCTCAAAAAACTGACTCTCCCCATATGAACTGACCCCAACCCTGTGATCATCATCTGAAGCCCTTCTTTATGTGCCTCCTTCTCGAGAGGTCTGAGGGTGGCAACATGAGAAAAGGCCTTTTCTGTGGTGGCTCCCTACTTGTGGAATGTTCTTCCTAGGGAGGCCTGCCTGGCGCCTTCATTATGTATCTTTAGGTGCCATGCAAAAACTTTCATCTTCTCCTAGGCCTTTGGCTAATTAAACAATATATGGCATTTTAAGCTACGTATGTGGGCGGAGTATTGTTTTTGTTTGTTACTATGTTATATATTTTTGTGCTTTTATATTGTAAACTGCCCTGTGGTCCTCAGATGACGGGAGGTATAGAAATTCAATGAATGAATGAATGAATTAAATATGTTGTGAGAAGCTTAAGCACCCTCTTTTTTTAAGCATATTTGGGCCTCTCCCCCTTTACCTCTTAGCTGGATGACAATAAGTGTCAGACTCCTGAGATGAGGCAATCCTTTCTGAATTTTCAGTGAAATCCCAAATTGCATGTGTTCACTGTGTGTACCGTTACAAAGAACAGATGGACTTATTTAGTCTAGAGCGCTTAATTGCTTCTTGAGTGTGAGCCAATCTACACTTTTATTTCTAATTGATATTAATCTTTTTAACTTTCAAAAGTTCTATCATAAGCAACAACACAAGCCATTCCTTTCGCTCACACTTTTTCCCTATGCTAACCACTAGGTGGTGCTCTGCTCCTTAGCTAGTGGAAAGAGCAGCATTAATCATAAATCACTAAGCCAAAGCATGCTAGAGGCCTCTCTACTCCTGGGGCACCCAGTTGTTTTTTTTAAATGGTAGAATACATCTTTGTTCTTTGCCTGACCTGAAGAGTGACATCACTGCCTTTCTTCCTGTTGCACTGTAGCTGCTTGACTCACAGTCTTTGACACAAGCCAGATGGCTGCAATTGGTAGGCGCACAGGCTGCCTGGTACTACAGTTGATGAAACAGAATAGGAAGACGTTTTATGATCAGCTGCGGGAGCACAATAAGACTCCAGCTTTGCTAGGTAATTACGTTTTCACTGCACACTTTTATTCCACATGGTGAAGGTTGCTTGGGAGAAAAGATTACATTTTTATTTGTGTGTTTGGAATGCATATACCTTTGATCTTTTATTAGTCAGTAGTCTGCTCCAGAGGAATGTTAGTTGGGTGTTTTTTGGTTGTTTTTTTTTAAAGAAAGGAAACAAAAAAAGCAGTTCTGCAGTCACTCGTGGAAATGACATGTTTATTTATGTTTAATGGTTCTCTCAGGCTATTCATTGCGGTACTTACCTTCTCACTCTTCCTCCCCACCTCTCCATTTAGGAACTCACAAATGTTTCATTTCCATTGCTTTCTAAGTCAGCGTTCAGCCATTTAATTCAAGCAGGGTTTTTATTGTTATTGTAGTTGTTGGTACATCAAACTGATTTAGTAATACATCTATTGATGCTTCTTATGTAAAGGGACTGGAAGAAGCAACATACAACTTCCCCTTTGCTTGACGTAGGGGAAGTAGAAACAATCATCCTTCTTGTATATGTTTAGGGTGACCGCATATCCTACTTTAGAGGACAGTCCTCTGAAGAAGTGATCAAAATCCAATTTTAAGGATGGAGAAGGAACAACGAGGGGCCCTCTCAGTTAGTTCATGGAGAGCAGACTGCAGGCACCACAGGTCACCTGGTCACTGTAACAAGATGTATTTCGTTTAAGCTAGGAGATTTGCATCCTAGAAAATTTCTCACGAATAACCTACATACATTTGCATGCCTTTTACATTGCATAACTAATGCACACAATGCAAATGGAAAGGATTGGATCCCAAGGTTTGTGTGAGTAGAAGGCCGTCCATGCAGCAGATCTTTCCTGTCTCATCCAGACCATGTGCTCCCTAAAATGAATGTCAGGAGCATAGACTGTAGTGTGGGGTGGGAGCTACTGCTGTGGGGAAAGGGAATCACTGACAATTGGGAAGATACATGTTGCATGAGTGTAGTTCTGCTTTCACAAGATGCCTTCTCTTGCATAACCTTTGAATTCAATCTCATGTTTTTCAGAACTTAAAGAGGGAGCAAAGAAGATATAACTATTACCCACCCGGGCCTTCCTCCTACTCTTTCGATGTTTGCACACAGGTTTCTAGGCTGTTGGTGTGCCCTGATTTAGTGTACCCATGATGCCCACAAGACAAATGAAAATGGTGTCAATTTCCATGTTGATCCGGTTTGGCCAAATTACACATCAGGGAATTAACATGGAGGCCATAGATGATATTTTACAAATAAGGAATTGCCCGGGTTCTTGTACAAACATATGCAAAACTTTGCCTCCCTTTCTACTGCTTCCTGCAACTTTAGTTTACCTTCATATTACAGGTGGATGAAGTTGTTGTCACGGTGCAAAATTAGTGCAGCTAATAAAACGTTTTATTATACAAAGTGTGCAATCTATTGCAAACTTCTGGATAATCAAATGAACGGGAAGAGCAGAAGAGAATAGATGCAGCCTTGCACAATCTGTTTTATTGCAGCCTGCCAACTAGAAGTTTCTTTTTGGTTTGCATTGCAGAAACTTAAGGAAAGATTCTATGTTTATTTCATAGGGTAACTGCACTTTGCCAACTCTTGTAACAAATTTCCAGTCCCCTCAGATTAACTTTCCTCTCTGCATCTCTTGCTCTTTGACCAAAGGCCTCAGTGCAGTGTTCATGGGATTACACCATTTAAATATGATGACAGGGAAATTGTTAAAAGTACTCAACAGTTTCAAAGTGCCTATTATTTGTGTAACACTATCTGCCCCATTATTTTGAAGGGACCTGGAACATTCATGTAATCTCATAATAAGTGAAAAAGAAAAGTTCTGTGTTTTACTTTCTGAATTTTTCATGAGATCATTTACCAATCATCCTTGAATTCCCTTTTTTTGTGTGTCTTGTATTTTAGCAAGGTGCATCAACGCCCGGTGCAGTCAGTGTGTTTGCTTATTATGTTATCAATCATGCTAATGTAATCAAGCATAAAAGCCTGACGGCAAGGAATTAGATAAAATTACTTACGAATGTGTATTTGGAATGTTAGTCTTGTATTTTCCTTTCATTAAAAAAAAAAATCATAACCACCAGTTTTGCTGTGAATGTATCTAACATTTTTGATGTTTTAATTTTATTTTCATCTTTTTTTTTCTCCCTTACTCAGCTCTTGCCCCTGTTCTTTGCCTCTGGTTGTGTTGGTGAGGATATTACAGTGATGTCTGCATTCAACCTTCTGCATTTGGTGACAAAGAGCCAGCCAGTGGCCCTGCGAGCCTGTGGGCTTCCCTCAGGTTGAATGGCTGCTACTTGTTGTGGTCATGCATATGGAGGTCCCTCTTAGTGACGTGGGTGCCTCTGCTACAGTAAATACTATGCCATGCTTTGCTAAACTGCTGGCTATCTAAAACGTCTGAAGCTGAAAGTATTTGTTAAAGAGACGCCATGCTTTACAGCTATGTTGGAAAATTATTTGAGAAATGTTGACTGTCTTGGAGGCCCATACATGACACAATTTCTTTAGATTTGACAACGTTTCTCAGTTCACAAAGAAATAATAAAAAAACCAATATAATTGTCCTGTAAATAATAGTCACATTAAATACTGTATTTTTCGCTCTATAAGACGCACCAGACCATAAGACGCACCTAGTTTTTGGAGGCGGAAAACAAGGGAAAAAATATTCTGAATCTCAGAAGCCAGAACAACAAGAGGGATCGCTACGCAGCGAAAGCAGCAATCCCTCTTGCTGTTCTGGCTTCTGGGATAGCTGTGCAGCCTGCATTCGCTCCATAAGACGCACACACATTTCCCCTTACATTTAGGAGAGAAAAAGTGAGACTTATAGAGCAAAAAATACGGTACTCCCCAAGCAATATATAAGCAATACAGTCGTACCTTGGAAGCTGAACGGAATCCGTTCCGGAATTCAGCTTGACTTCCAAAACGTTCGGAAACCAGAGCACAGCTTCTGATTGACTGCAGGAAGCTCCTGCAGCCAATCAGAAGCCCCGTTGGACGTTCGGGTTCCAAAGAACCGGAACACTCACTTCTGAACACTCACTTTGCGGCATTCAAGACCCAAAACATCCGAGTACCAAGGTGTTCGGGATCCAAGGTACGAGTGTATTTACAAATGTCATCCATCTGCAGAATAAGGAAGACAATTTTCTGTGATTGTCCCTCCCCACTGCAACCCCTTAATTCTACCCAAGATCCACCCTGCGGGAATGAAGGTCCCTCCAGAGCAGATCTTGGACGGGGAACCCAAAAACAAGACATGAGAGCAGTGGCCCTTGCCCAAAGGTGTTTCCTGCCAATAAGAGGTGCAGCTAGGGGAAGAGAACTGAAATTGACTCAATTAGTGTCATAGTTTCCACTTCAAAACACTAGCACCTACTTTCTAGTCTAGATGTACTTAAGTGTACATTAATAAGGGAGAATGGCATTAGTAATATGGCATATATATCTATAAGTAGTCACTGCCTTCTGTATTAGACATTAGAGCTGGTCTGACATTTTTTGTTCACCTTTTTATAACAGAATTGCACTTTAAGATAGTTTATGAATATCTTCAGAGCAATCTGCTTCCCCTCTCACCCAATACTCTCCCTTGTTCCAAGCCTATCATAGTTTATGCCACCTTATTGGCCTCTTCCTAATATTGCTATTCATCTGGAATACATCTTGTTTTTCTGTAGGAAATATTGGAAGTTATATGTTTATATAATTGAGGTGTTTTTATTTTCCCCCCAATGCACAAAATTGGGCTTATTTAGAAACGACTTAGATTTAAATCAACACATGTTCTGTAGAGATTTCGGCCTAAAAATTAATTGCTCCAGATTGCCAGTAGATGGCACTAATTATGTATTCTTTTGAATATTTTAAATAGAATTATCCCCCTTCAAACAAGAAATCTTTCACATGCAGACTTAATCTTGTTTGAAAAGCAATTCTAACCTGGAAAATATATGAATAGTGTTCTACTTGACAATTGAATAATCTAACAATATTTGAGAATTCATTACACTTTTGTGCCCCAACATTTTCTGAATATGCAGATAAACTTTAATCTAAATTTGTAAGGATAAAATCAAACCTTTCTTCATATGGATTTATACAAAACTTTAAAATATATTTTCTGTAGCAGAGCACCATATTTATATAGGGGGAAACTGACTTTGCTTTGCTGTGAGTTTGCATTTTATAAGCTCATTCATCTCTTTTTCTCATTCACACTTTATGTTGCTTGCATCACCTTTTGCATGTAGTTGAAAGCTATTCTTCTTGCTCTTAGAAGTCTAGAAAAGTAGAATTATATGTATAATTTTAGTTACATTAATTATTAAGATGTCTGAAAGACATGGATGATTCTTAACACTAAAGTTATTAAATACTGTGCAGTGCTTAATGGCTACAATATTTAAATACCATTTATAAAATATTTTCTAAGTTCACAGTGGAAATTACCATACAGGTATTGGGCATATCATGTTATTTTTTTGGTATGTTTTTAATATTGAATTTTGTTTTCTTTTAATTGACATTAATAATAATTAGGAGTTTTAATGTGAAAATAAACTCTTACAAAGTCGTTAAGTAGCTTGTTGAGACTACTTTAATGATAATGGGAAATACAAAATTCAGCCAGATCTGTCAAGCACTAAATATGTTTTGAGTATAATACCTCTCAAAAAGGAAGATGGAAAACTGTTCAAATCTAGTGGGGGTTTTTATACAAAAGTCTTTTAGCAGATAGATGTTTTTAAAAATCCTAGTAAGATGTATAGTGAACCTATTTGCCTCAACTTGAGTGTCACAGTTTTAAACAAAGAATTCAAATTGTTGGATATTTAATCTTAAACTAATTTCAGTCTTTTCCTCGCTGTGAGTCTGTTTACTGTGACAACTTGAGAGTGAACTTGTTCCTGTCCTAGTTATTTAAAGTGGTTTCTTTTACACATTTTAAAGAGTTCTAGACAATTTTTCTATTAAAAACAACATCCAAACTAGGAGATGTAGGGCCCTTTACTGAGGTCATCAATGAGGTGTTTCAGAGAGGTTAAAGTATAGTCTCATATCTTCTGATCTAAAAACGTCCCTCCAATTTGTCCTTCTTGAAGATGGGTCACTAAGTAAGCAATGGTCTAGTTCCAGGAACACATGGTTACATCTGTACCAGTTCAATATTTGGTCAGGAAATAACATTAAGACTGTGCTTTTGACCTTGATTGTTTGTCTTCTGGTGTCTGTTCGGGAGCTGGATATGGGTGAACCAACTGAAATTAACTCTACACACTATAGAAGTAGTAATGATTGGGAGGTATTAAAATATAGAGCATGTTGGCACTCACATCATTGTTCAGAGTGTCAGCAATGTACATCCTTTGGTGACTTAAAGGTAAAGGTACCCCTGACCATTAAGTCCAGTTGCGGACGACTCTGGAGTTGTGTGCTCATCTCGCTCTATAGGCCGAGTGAGCCGGCATTTGTCCACAGACAGCTTCCGGGTCATGTGGCCAGCATGACTAAGCCACTTCCGGCGAATCAGAGCAGCGCATGGAAATGCCGTTTACCTTCCCGCCAGAGTGGTACCTATTTATCTACTTGCACTTTGAACGTGCTTTTCAACTGCTAGGTGGGCAGGAGGAGGGACCGAACAACAGGAGCTCACCTCGTCGTGGGGAATCGAACCGCCGACCTTCCGATCGGCAAGCCCTAGGCTCTGGTTTAGACCACAGCGCCACCCACGGCTTGCAGTATTTGATGTGCTCCTATATTACTTTTCATTAAGCCCTGATATTTGGTTGCAGTGGGTAGGCATATAGGTTGAGGCCCTCTTTCAGAGATGGACCTCATAGCCATCATGCATAGCTTCATAATCCTGACATGATCCACCCTAAGACACTTTGTGTGGCGCTACCATTGGTAGTGGTTCAGAAGCTGTAGCTGGTGCAGCGCATTTGCCTTTCTTATGTGGATAGGCTAGTCATAATCATAATGTATTGTGATTGACAGCACTCCAATGCCTGCACTGGCTTCCTGCTGCCTCCCAGACTCAATCTCAGGTGCTGCTGATTATTCCAACGGACCTAAATGATCTTGTCAAAACACCCCCCACTGTTTTATTATATCATGACCTTTTTCATTTGAACAGTTCAGTTAAGCCCACCATCTAGTATGTACAAAGTCACGATTGTGAGTGCATTCAGAGAAGAGTTCTCAGGGGTGGACATTCTTGGCCAGGAACTTTGGCAAGTTTCTACACCTGCTTGAAAGTCCAGAAAGACCCCCAACACTGCTTACAAATAAGGAAACAGAGAGCAAAACACTATATAGCAATAAAGTGGCATCAGATACTGTATATATAAATACAGAAAAATGCATTTAAAAGTTTTAGAATGCCAGGGCTTCCCTACCGTTTCATTCTAAAGTAGAAGTACTCAGGATTTGCTGGAATTTTATATTTGCATTTGTTTTTATTATTATTTTTAAGTCGGAACTAGTTTTGAGTGATGGAGAGGTAGTGTATAAATATTTGAAATAAGTGTGATTTAAAAACAAATAAACTCAGTCTTTGAAGGCTAGTTGTTCCTCCACAGTTTTTAAAAGATTCCCCCCCCCCCCAAAAAAAAGAAAAGCCTCACTGGAATATTGGTAAAAAAATTAGTGAATATTAGAACAGTGAAAATCAGTAGAAAAATACTGGGAAGGTTGTACTGAAATTAATAAAGAATCAATCTACAAAATGTAAGTTTGTAATTTGTTACGTTTTATAAAAATGATACAAATACCCTCTGAAATGATATAATGGATGAATGCAAAGATGAAGTGCAATCCTTCATCTTTTAATTCTTATAAACAAATTAAAGAAGACCTTTTCGTTCAGTCAAACTTTTGGTAGCCAGGGACAAATTGAGATAAGACAAAAAGGGTTTGTAATTTTTTTTATTGGACTTTGGAGCTTTGTTCTACCATTGCTACCTATTATGAACCTCCAGAGATGGAAGTGGGCCACATAAAATAAAATAAATAGTCTTTTTGTAGCCCTGGATTTAGATTGGAAGCTATGGTAACTTAAATTATAAAATTAAGAGATTGCATAGGGCAACATTGCCTTGTCTGTGGGTTTTTAACGTTGATCCCCAAACAGGTCAAAACAGTGTTGCATGCATGAGTAATGTAGGTTCTTATTCTGCTTTTAGGTAAACTTCTGAAAGACTTATTAGTACAAGAAAACAGCAGAGTCTGTGAATGTAAACCTCCACCACTTGACTTCTTAAAATAATCAACATAACGTTGTAAAGCACAAACCTCACTCACAGTTCGGAAACAATATTTATATTTAAGGTTGAGAAGCCAGGATGTAGGAAAATCTTGCTAATTTGTAAGGTGACCTTTAAGTGCACAAAACCCAAATAATTTGTCGATTATGAAACAGGACATTCCTGCAAAATTTGGGTGAGTACTTACATAGTGAATCTTGTAAGACAAAGAAATCTGGAAGAAAGTCTTTATCCTCCTCCAAAATAAGATTTAAACCAACAATGGGGTTAACAACAGTGGTCTTTCAAAGACTCCTATTAAAATGAGGGCTCTGCAGCAATTAAAGAGAGAGCTCAAAGTAGAAAACTTGAGTTTTTAAAAGAATGGCAAGATCAAAAGTAATTTCTAATCTGCGAGATAAAAGTTTCTTTTTAGTACCTTGCAAGTTAATAACAAAGCTTCTAATGTCTACTGTTTACTCCAAATACTTTTAAATGTTCTTCTTTCTGCCTGCAAAGGGATAATCAGTAGTGACCAGAAGTGTGTATGTTTATATATATATATATATATATATATATATATATATATATATATATGCAGGTTTTGGTGTCTTCGGGTGTCTTCCCGTGTAAGAGTCGGGGTGTCTGTGCGACGTTTCGACGAGGTCTCACTCGTCATCTTCAGGCTGGTGCTTTCGGCTTCTTGTTACTGGAAAAGAGCAGAATCTGGTGTTTGAGTTCCTATAAATACTGTTGAGGGGTGTGGTGTATAGCCTCCAACGTTCTGGGCAGAGAGGAAGTTCCGGATGCTGCACCCCCCTGCAATCCCTACACAGATCTGGCTGGCACAAGGCACAAAACCACAGCTCGCCCCTATACACGAAGCCAAGCCAGAGCACAACTAAATGCAGCACAGCCATCTTCTCAGAAAAACTCTTCACAAGCTCAAGAGGTCAAGACACAAAAGCTTTAGCAACTAATCTACACTTAATGACCCACCCAGTGATATTCAGAATATCACTCATGAAATCACTCAAGATATCCCCCAAGTAATTAAGGAACAAAAGAAGAAAAGGCACACTAATCTAGGAACTTCCTCTCTGCCCAGAACGTTGGAGGCTATACACCACACCCCTCAACAGTATTTATAGGAACTCAAACACCAGATTCTGCTCTGTTCCAGTAACAAGAAGCCGAAAGCACCAGCCTGAAGATGACGAGTGAGACCTCGTCGAAACGTCGCACAGACACCCCGACTCTTACACGGGATATATATATATATATATATATAGATGGAAATGGAATAAAGGGCAGGGGGGGAAGAAACATCTTTCCTTAAATTATTTGAAAGCATCTGTTCTTTAAGCTACTTTTTATGAACACTTCTTAGTAATGACTGAAGGTAAAAAAGCAGAAAAGCATCCAATGTTAGGAAATTGCAATCCAATACCATGTAATTTAAACCTGCCGTTTCTTCTCTTGTACTAAATGACATACAGATGGATAACTCTGGTCACTCTACTTTGAGAACACAATTGCTTTCTTTATGAGCATATATCTATTACTAACAAACTTTTGTCAAGACTGTTTATTTCTAATCAAGCATAACTCCTTCAGTAATTAGAAAAACTCATTTTGAAAAACATTAGTTTTTCAGACCCAGGCTAACTGTAGACACTTCAAAATTTTTGATTTTCCTAAAACACCTGTGTGGCTTTTGAATATAATTTTAAATACATGTATTTGTAGCCTAACGTCAGTAGTATATGGCCAATAACTAAAGTTTTTATAGGTTATTTAATGCCTTCCCTCCCCCACCTGCCCATCCAACAACTGGATTCTTTAAAATATATATTTTGTGGTAATTTTGCCTTGTCAAACAACCCCATATTCATTTTGTTAAAAATAATTAAGTTAGATAATTAAATATATTTTGAAAATGTTGACATCTCTATGGTAGCTTTTGTTACGGGAATGGGGCCACAGACCCCCTGGGTGGGCTACATGGACCCCCAGTTGGGAACCACTGGTCTAGCGCAATGTGAGCAAGCATGAATGAGCCACAGCAAACCTTGGGCACATGTATTCCCCTGCCTTCTTCCAGCAGAATAAGTTCAGAATCTTTCACTTCTGCTTTGGGTTTGTTGAAATCATGGCTTCTAGTTGGCTTGTGTCAGACAAACATACTTAATATTAACCACAGTTTGTTGGCTCTGACAAAACAACAAAGTGAGGTGTTGTGTTGTTGTTTAGTCGTGTCCGACTCTTCGTGACCCCATGGACCAGAGCACGCCAGGTCCTCCTGTCTTCCACTGCCTCCCGCAGTTTGGTCAAACTCATGTTCGTAGCTTTGAGAACACTGTCCAATCATCTCGTCCTCTGTTGTCCCCTTCTCCTTGTGCCCTCCATCTTTCCCAACATCAGAGTCTTTTCCAGGGAGTCTTCTCTACTCATGAGGTGTAGCAAAAGTCAAAGATTTTGAGTTCCTCCTCCTAGTAAAGAAGTGCATAGGGAGAGGCGAAGGAATGTGCAAGGGCTCATTCATGTTGTGCTAAACTGTGGTTTTGAGTAATGTCCAAACACAGCCAATGGCTCTTCCAAATTCTCCCAAATCCTTCCTTATCCTGCTGCTTTCAATAACCTGGTTTTTGTCATTTAACATAGACTGGATCATTTTATTTTGCTTAATCATTTTAATGACTCGGAAGACTGTTAATAAATCACACCACTGCCATCAAATGTACATAACCACTTTGAGGTTTTATTACGATCAAGGGGTGCATAAATCCTGTTAAATAAATAACAACATATTCTATAAGTCAAGGGTCGCCAACTTGGCATCCATGGCTTCGGGGGCACCCTTGAGGTCTTCCCCGGAATCTGCAAAGCCCCTGAGCTGACCCACTCACTGCCCTCTTGGTGATGAATTGGTCACCTTTTTATCTTTTGAAAAGTACACAGAGTGGAAAGAGGAGGTGGTTCAAAGAGTGGTCCTTTTTCACTCTCTCTTTCAGCTTTATGTGCTTTTCAAGGTTCAGATTAATTTTACTGGATCTAATGGACTGACTAAAAGTCTTTTTCAAGCAAAATATTTTAATTTCTAGTACAATATACAGAACAAACAATAAAGTAGCAGGCATGCTACTCCATGTAGCAATAATTTGCAGATTAAAACATTAATTCTAAGAGAGACTTCTTTATCTCTCTCAGCAGTAGCAGGTAATACTTTCCAATGCCATTAATATTTTGGCTGCTCCTAAGACACAAGAGGAAGTAATCATGAGCAACCTCCAGAGAAAGTATTTCGAGCTTGCAACAGATTTTACAAAAATCAAATTGATGAGGGAGGAAGGCTTATCTGTTTCTTATCAGCAGCAGGCAAACCTTTAAAATACCATTCATTTAGATCTAAAATGCAAATTACAGCTTCCAGCTGTTGTGCTGTCAGCTATTCTCTTTGATGAAAAGTAAAATTTTAAACAAAGAAACATTTGTTTCTAAAATAAGGATAGCTAATTACAAAACTTTCAAGTTTCACTGAATTGTGTTTAAACATCATATGCCCATTACCTTTATATCTACCGTTTCTTGCAAATACAAAGGCTATGCTCCTAAGCATATTTAAAGTTCCATTATGTTTAGGCTCAGGTTGTCGCCTTTTTGTGAATGATTGTGTGAATGTAGAATCTTGCCGATGGTTGTGACTTTTCTGCATTCAGAAGGCTTTGGCTGTATCACATGATCACTGTTCCAATGGGGTCACCCCCCTCCCCCTTGTGAACAGCAGACTTTTATTATTATTATTAAAAAAAAAAGTTGGATTTGAAGAAGCCACCAGCTGAGGCACTCTAATATATTAGAAGCTGATCTGGTCACTGGGAAAGCAAACGCAGAAGCTGTGTTTTGGCTAGAAGCCAAAGCTATTGTTCAGGATTTCAACTAAAAAGACCCCTTCTCCTGTATCCTCTCCCTTTGCAGGGTCACGTAGGGATAAAAAGAACTGTAAGGTGGTCTTCTCCCAGCAAGAACTGCGGAAGCGGCTGACACCTTTGCAATACCATGTTACTCAGGAGAAAGGGACTGAGAGGTAAGGTATGGCCATGTGGTCAATGACAAACACAGGCCGCTCCTCTTTCAATCTGCTGCTGTTTTCTCCTCAGCTGACAGCTTCAAGAAATTTAGCACTTGTTTACTAACTTATACAAATTAACACCACCAAACCAGACAGGAATTTGCGCCGGGGAGGGCAAGGTCACGGACTTCATAAATATAAAATGAACGCTATTCTGTCCCTTAGCTTCTTCTTGGGGTCTGTTTTCAGTTTACTACAAAATGTGTGGAAGTAATGGCAGTTAAGAGAGTCTTTTGTTGTTGTTTTGGGGGAGGAGGGTGGAGACACCAGAGTAAGCAGAACCATAAGGGAAAGAGCCCTGTGCCATTTAAAGGTGAAGTTTTGAAGGTGATCATTGTATGTACAGACAGTTTGGCTGGGGGTCGGCGAGAGTAAGAAGGTAGCATATTTTCATTCCTTTTCCACTTTCTGTATTGAAGCACATGTGGAGAAAGTATTTATTGGCTCATTTGTGGCAGGAATGTCAAATATTTTCAATAACTGCCCTCACACGGCTTTAGACCTTGAAAGCAAGCTCTAAATCCTGGAGAAGGTTTGGGGGGGGGGGGAGAGACAAGAGAGCTAATTCCTAAGGCTCTCGCCGTGAATATAATTTATCTCAGCTGATTTCTAGAATGAGGAGGAGGAGGCGGTCACCTCGGTCAATGTCTATTTTGCTGCATGCAGGTTCGATCCCCATTCGGCACAGTTGCATATTCCTGCAGGGTTGGATTAGATGATTCTCGGGGTCCCTTTCAACTCTTCAGTTCTACGATTCTCTGTTTCTTCTGACCATAGAGTTTAACGTCAGGCCTGCTTCTGTTCCAATAGCAATAGTAGTAGTAGTAGTAATAATAATAATAATAATAATAATTTATACCCCGTCTGTCTTGCTGGGTTTCCCCACCCACTCTGGGTGGCTCCCAACAGAATACTAAAAACACGATAAAAGATCAAACATTAAAAACTTCCCTAAACAGGGCTGCTTTCAGCTGTCTTCTAAAAGTCAGATACAGTGATAGCTCAGGTTAAGTACTTAATTCTTTCCGGAGGTCCGTACTTAACCTGAAAGTGTTCTTAACCTGAAGCACCACTTTAGCTAATGGGGCCTCCCGCTGCTGCCATGCTGCCGGAGCATGATTTCTGTTCTCATCCTGAAGCAAAGTTCTTAGCCTAAAGCACTATTTCTGGGTTAGTGGAGTCTGTAACCTGAAGCGTATGTAACCCGAGGTACCACTGTAGTTGTTTATTTCCTTGACATCTGGTGGGAGGCTGTTCCACAGGGCGGGCGCCACTACCAAGAAGGCCCTCTGCCTGGTTCCCTGTCACCTCACTTCTCGCAGTGAGGGAACCTCCAGAAGGCCCTCGGCACTGGACCTCAGTGTTTGGGCAGAATGATGGGGGTGGAGACGCTCCTTCAGGTATACTGGGCCGAGGCCGTTTAGGGCTTTAAAGGTCAGCACCAACACTTTGAATTGTGCCCGGAAACGTACCGGAAGCCAATGTAGGACTTTCAGGACCGGTGTTAATATGCAATCTTTCATTCTACTCCCATTTCCCAAAAACCTCCTTTGCCACATGTGGGGTCCTGTTTAATTGGCAACAGTCTTCCTGTCGGAGTCGCCTTTTTACTAGATTTTCTGAATGGGGATCACTGGCACAAGGTTGTCTGTACCCCCGACAACAAACTGGTGGTGGTGGTGCTTTCCTCCAGCTCAGTAGGCCTTCCAGGCAAGTCGTTTACTGTTGTGTAGAAGATTAGCAAAAATGATTTAGTGTGCACAAACAACCAGGGTTTAGGTCATTTTTTAAAATCCTGTTTATAAAAAAATATATTGGACCCCCATAAAAAGGGTGAAAAGATAATAAAAACAAGCTGCAGAGCACATAGACTTTTTGTTGGAATAGCACAGCTGAATTGTATTAGTTGAATGACCTCCTAGCCTTTAAGATTGTTAACTTAGAAAAATATTCCCTTAAAGCAGTAATATTCCTTTTCAAATAAAAATATAGAGCTCACACAGCTTGAAATCATGGGCCAGTTTTCTTCTCCTCCTTTTCTGTTTGATTCTCTTGGTAGTCCTGCCCAATCTCCCACAAAGATCTTGCACTACTGCATAGTTTAATGCAAAAGATCAAGACTATGATATGGAAATGTTGTTAAGATGTTTAGTATTGAGGTTTATTTTAAAATTACCATAATGTTCAGGTGCAAAAAAAAAGAGAAGAGAAAAGGGCTTGATCGAAAATGTCTAGCTACTTGTAAGCAATTCTGTATTTTGACATCTGAACAATAGTTTCTTTTCATAAACAGGACACATTTATGTTGCTGTTCAGATTTTAATATGCACCTTTTTTGTTTCTGAAGGAAGAACAATAATTCGCAAACCATGAAGTACCATTTATATTGGAATATACCGTATTGGCCTGAATATAAGCCACACTTTCCCCCCAAATTCCGACTGTGAAAAGTTAAAGTGCGGCTTAAATTCGCAGCCTTACAAAAATTGGCTTTTACAGTATTGCTGCTGAAGCAGACATCTGGTAAAATAGAATGAGTGCAGGCGTAATTTTAAGGGAGTGGAGTATATTCAGGTATTGTCTTTTTTCTCGCCCTCCCCCCCCCCTTGAATTTTAAAGGTGTGGCTTATTTGCGGGTGCGGCTTATATTCGGGTCAATATGGTATACAAGTTGAACATAACAATTTCAGTGTTAACGCAATGAGAGTTCCCTGTTTGGGTGTCATAATTTTGTTTGATATGCATTTTGTTGTAATGTTAATGAAATGAAGTTCTAACAAAAATTCTTTCAAAGCGTTAATTCTGTAATGCAACTGCAAGCTATCACTCTACTTTGGAACACATTTTTAAAATAAAAACCTGACTAGCTTTTCAGATACCTTTTAATTGCATAACTTTCTAAAGAAATGCCTGAAGTAACTGATATTAGAGTTTGAAGTCTTGTTTTTTCTGTTATATTTTACTCCAAGAAGACCCATTTATCCTAAATAGAACCCAATAAGGCAAACATTTATGTACAAAATATTTTTTTCAATGTGTTCCCATTGAGACCCCAAGATGAAATTTTGTAGGTAGATCTTAGAAATATTAAATAGTCAATACATTTTTTAAAAAATCTTTAATCATATTTGTAATCACTTTTTTTAAAAAAAATTGTAACTTAAATTAAAAATTTAAAGTAAGTCCATCTTGTGGCATATCATATTAAAACCCCTGAAGTTCTGAAGAGATTGGTGTTTTTAGTTCTGACGTATCTCAATGCTGGGCTGAGCTTTTAAGGTTTTAGTGTAGTCCGACAAGGCCAAAATTGACATTTTTTTGAAACTTCAAACCCTCATAACTCAAAAAAGGGATGAGATAAAAAGCTAAAATTTTAGATTTAAACTTAGTTTTAATATTTAATATTAAGAAAATTGGATGACATGAGGTTATAAAGTTGGACAACTTGATATGAAATAACCTGTTTGCTAAAGTACTGTGTTGCTGTTTGGTTCCAGTGCCTTTGAAGGAGAATACACACATCACAAAGCTCATGGAATATACAAATGTGTTGTTTGTGGAACTCCTTTGTTCAAGTGAGTAAATTAAACATAGTTACAAAATAATGGTGGCTCTGGTTTTTTGAGTGTTACATATGTGCTGTAGAAGTGGATGTTAAGGTATTGGTCTTGTACTTCATACTGATCTCACTATGGCTGATGGGAGTTGTAGTCCACAATGTGTGGAGGGTACCAGGTTGGGAAAAGCTGCCCTGAACAGAAGCAGCACAACTGAACTCCTTGTTGATGGAGAATCTCAAGGGCTACATCAAAACTCAACTGTAGCCCGTGTAAGTAAGACTCATCTTTAATTCATACTGGATCAAGATTCACGCAGAGCAAATCAGCAGCGCAGACACATTGTAATAGAACCAAAAACACTGGGCTTTATGTGAGCATAGACTAAAGGATGATATAAAAAGCATCAGTTCAGGGCTTTGCCGATTCCTTACCATCATAAACAAGAATTTAAACCTATGTTGGAAGTTCATAGTCTAGCATTCATTACATTTCTCCACACAGAGTCAGGGTCATCATTATAGCCTCTGCTATATTTGAAGAACCATCACAATTGTAAAATATGGGCAACAGAATTTGGCTTCCTTCCCATCCCCTGAACTCCATGTTTCTGAGAGTTGCTGTTAATTTTTTGTTCTTTGCACCATTGTAGTCTGTAACTATGTCATCATGACCTGTGAACCAGTTATTTTTGCCAGGAAAGGGAGAATGGTTCTTCAGCACTAAGATTAACAAACTTCACCTTTAATAGATCTGATTTATGCTGCTTCATTACTGTGTGGCACGTAAGGTCAAGTAACACATGAATTTTGCTCTGCAGATGAAAGACCTGAGGTTTCTTGGTACACGTTTAAAATAGAATTCTCCCCTTATCAGCAAGGAACCAGTGAAACTCAATCTCATTCTTCATTTAATTTGATCGTTCCAGCAACTTGAAAAGCTACAAAGTATTTAATTGTGACCACCACCACCACCACTTTTCTATAACGAAATGTGGCTTAGTCATAAAATTATTGCCCAGAAAAATCCAGCTTTACATTTGCAAAAATGCAACTGAGAGTCATTTTGCTTAGGAAATTTACCCACAGATCTCTGAAGTGGGGGTAATCTTGGCTTTCCCTGTAATCTTCCTACAGGTGGTTGTGTTATGAGTCCCTGTTACAATAAAAAAAAATGCTTTGTTTCCTAATGAATTGTTTTATAGAAACTTGAAGGAAGAGCCCCTTTCTTGCAGAAAGAGCCCTTTGCCTGAACTTTGTAGCTTGTGGAATGGGGGAATTGCAGGACCTGAGATTCAGAGTGGGCCACACCCCTGCCTGATTTGGGAGGGGAAAGTTTGATTTTATAGTTTTAACTGATTTTTATCTTTTATACCTTTGCAAACTGCTTAGAGACTATTGTAGCTGAAGAGTATATAAATTGTTCAAACACAGACACAAAAAGTAGGAAGCCTGAATACTTAAACCATCCATGCCCTGAGGATCAGGCAGTTAGGGGTTTCTTCTGCACCTCATTTGACATGTCATTGTGGGGCATGGTTTTCACCTTTCACAGGGCAATGGGCTGGGGTGGAGGTATGTGGTAGACCAGGCATAGGCAAACTCCGGCCCTCCAGATGTCTGGGACTACAATTCCCATCATCCCTGACCACTGGTCCTGTTAGCTAGGGATGGTGGGAATTGTAGTCCCAAACATCTGGAGGGCCAGAGTTTGCCTATGCCTGTGATAGATGTCTAATTTAGCTAATTTTATTTTTGTTTCATCACAACTTGGCCTCTGGACTAGTGGTGAAGGAAGAGCCAGTTAGAAGTAGGACAGAAGAAATGTAACAGGATTCGGTAAGGGAATTTAGCAAAGCTGCCAGTGTCTATTTAATACTTAACTGGTTTACAAAATAACAAATATACAGTGGTGCCCCGCAAGACGAATGCCTCGCAATACAAAAAACTCGCTAGACGAAAGTTTTTTCCGTTCGCGATTTGCCTCGCAAGACGAATTTCCCCTATGGGCTTGCTTCGCAAGACGAAAATGTCTCACGACTTTTTTTCTTTGACTAAAAACAAAGACATGTTTTGTTTATAAAGTTAATTTATTTTCCCTTAAATTTTTGAACTGCTCTTTACAGTATGTGTGACTTTAAAGAGCAGTTAATAAACTGTTGTTGTACCAAATTTGGCTTTGTTTGGACTTTTTTTGACCATAAAGGTAAAGGTAAAGGTACCCCTGCCCGAGCGCATTAATTGATTTTCAATGCATTCCTATGGGATTTCGTGCTTCGCAAGACGAAAAATTTGCTAGACGACAAAAATTGCGGAACGAATTAATTTCGTCTTGCGGGGCACCACTGTATATGAAAAACTGTGGTACAGTGCAATGCAATATTAAGCAGAACTACAATGCAGTGCAGTAAAATAATAAGTTTAACCCCCTCCGTTCACCAACCCTGCCTATCTGCCAACCCCCTCTACCTTCATCTATTATCCCCTCAAAGTTTCCCTATGCATTTGATAAGAATGGGCACAATCCAGCTGCCTTTTGTCTGCTCCCTACCACCTTGCCCACATGCTACCCCCTGCACAGGAGCTGCTTACCACCAGGGGTGACAACTCGAAGAAAAAAAAATCGGGGGGGGGGGAGGTAAGCCCTGCCCCACATTATTGATCACATGATGTGGTGCATGCACACCATTTGAATGACAATTCCCATTAACTTTGGGGTCCCTGCCCCCCCTCAAATATTTTATGGGGGGGGCAAAGACCCCTCAGCCCCTAGGTGTTGGCTCCAATGCAAACCACCAGCCACTTTTCCCCATTGGCAGCCATCGGCTTTCTTTTGTATAAAGTATAGAGGTATATATTTGCTTTCACAGCAGGATCACCCCCTAAAACTCTGCCTATGGCATCTGCCTATATACTAATAATGGCTCTATTAAGTTGTCAGTCCTCATGTTGCAAGTGTGACAGCACTAGTTAGGCATATTTGTTTAGGAAATATCTGATACACAAATGGGAAATGATGTAGCCTGATTTGAATCAAAATTGCCCTGCTTGTGGGAGAGCTTACAAAACGAATTCTGCGGGGCTTGTACAGGAAAATGTCCTGTGGATTGTGCCCAAAAGAAACAAAAGTTGGCAGTAAGATTGCTGTCAGAATTCTTTTTTTATTATTATTATAAAAAATACACTATTTATACCCTCAGAGTAATGTGTGAAATTTATGGCTATATAGCAGGCTCACTGAGTTCTGTATACCCACTCACCCGTTCGTGGCCTTGAGCAGGCAATATTCTCTTTACTGGAAGGGTGTTCACTTGTAATGGAGATTAATGCTTTGATTCATGTTGCTGGTGCACTGTTCAGTACTATTAGAATATATTTTTGGCTAAAAATCTTTGCTTCTTTTCCCACCCTTTGAACATATTGAGGGTTTCTTAGTGGAACAAAGCAACCATTTTCCATATATACTGCCCCTTTTTTCCCTTGGCTTTTCTGACTCTTTCCATCGCCATCTAATGACTTATTCCAGTTAACTTGAAGTTATGGGTTTAAAAAAATAAATTTATAGTGCTTTGCACTAATTTGTTTTTGGGTGGGGGATTTTTATGTTTAACACAGAACAGTTTGCAATTGTTGCTTTGGTGAAAGACCTGTACAACTCCCCAAAGCGCACCAATGTCTTCTTGTGGGTTCAAGGAATCTTGATATTTCCTACGTGGCTTGGGTGCACTTCCCTATATTCCTTAGGGCAGGGGTGGGAAATCTGTGGCACCTCCAGGTTGTGGGTCTCCCATCAGCCCCAAGCAGCATGGCTTGTGGTCAGGGATGTTGGGGGTTGTAGTTCAACAATATCTGTAGGGCCATAGATTCTCCATCACCACCTTAATAAATACCGCTACAGAAATAACAGGCTTTAGGAAGATTCCTACCAATCAGCACTTATAACTTGCTGTGGCAGGGTGTGTGCGTACGCGCATATGTGTATAAACACTCACACACACACACCACTGATGGTTAATTTGTGATATAATTCTGGCTAGAGTATGCCCACTAATTGGTTTGAGAGTTAGACCTAGACAATGCTTCTTATAGCTGTTTCTTTGGATAGGACTAGTCATAGGGTTAATTCTGCTTGACAGCACTTCAGCAGCATCTTGAAAGCAATTACCCAACTTGCGTTTTCCCACAGCTGAATTGAGAGCTTCAAAGGCTTCTGAGTTTAGAACTATCATTAAGCTATATCTGAAACATGATGTTCCCACAAAGGCTAATTTCCCCTCTGTTCCCCACTCCTCCCACTCATTATTAAATCTACAGCCTCCTGGGTTCTTTTGTGGTATGCTAAACACATAAGATATCATGTAATAAACAGGCAAAACTGGTAGTATAGAATGGGCATGGTAATTGTATGTTTTGTGTGTACTAGTCTCTTGTTCTCTGGGTTTTCCAGCCTTCTCTGTTCTTAAGGGAAACAACCATTTATTTACTGAGGGGACAGATTAACATGCACATTGATTAAAACCGTCTTATGATGCTTTCCAAAGAAATAAATCTGACAAGTGGGATGATAGAGGATAAATGACATGCTGTTTGTAACTCTCACAATGTATTTCTTCTATTTTTAACTTTATGGAGAGGGGTTGTGGGTTTTTTGTGTTCTGTGATTATTGATCAAGGTTTCTAATGTAAAAATACACTGAGAATATGTTTAGGAACAAATGTGTTTACAGATGAGGTGCATTAATATATAAATTTGCTATTTGTACTTCAGTCATGGGTTTCTCATGACATAAACAGTTCTTTATCATTAAAGGATCCCCCCCTTTCTCTCTCTATTTTAGATCAGAAACAAAGTTTGACTCCAATTCAGGTATGTTTAGGTTTACATTTTTATGTTGACTGTATGCTGTTTTCATGTTGTTCCCCAAAGAGTAATTTATCAGTTCAAGTGCAGTCTTAACTTTAAACAGTCTGGAACAAGCCAATCTTTTGAATAATCTCAGGTTTCAGATTGCCTTAAACAGTGCTATTATTGTGAATGGCAGTGCTTTTATTCCTTTCATAGCTTCAAGTCTCTTTAATTTTACTCTTTTATGTTAAAATGATTGCAAGGAAACCATGTCAGTTCTGCATTAGGTTTTGAATGATATAGCAGGCTGAGAGAAGTGGACTTTGGGAATATTGACTGTTTTAAAAGGATATTTTTCTTCCTGGAGGACAAAGCTATTTCACGGGCATGAAGTCTGAGCAGCCAATACATCAGGAAACAGGTTATTTGTCACCAAATTTTCATGACATGTCCATGTATACTTGCATGCCAGACAAGGCTATAGATTTCTCTCTAGGTGGTTAATTTAAATGTCTGTTTCTTTTAGATATATAAGAAATATTGATGTCATAGGCTCTAAAAAGCAGAACATTCCAAAAGTTAATTTAAATTGAGCAGGAGAAAGTATGCATTCTAGCAAACTGGCTGACTTTCTTAAATCAAGGTGGTAGAAGAATCTGAGTTGCATTTCCTTCAGCACAGTTTAATCGTAAAATCTTCTTTCCTGCTGAGAAGTTGAAAGTGGCTTCCCTATAATTAAAGCTCTCTGAATTCTTTGACAGAGGCTTTCCATTTAGATTTTTCAGTGATTGTGTTTAGCCTTACTATGAGAATTATCAGGCAGCAGCACCTTGAAACAGTTTACTTGTGTCTACATGTGTTAATTCAGAACTGAGAACACTGTGCTATATCTTATATACAATATGTAGAACAGACTTGCCCAGTTAAAACAATAAATCTTTGTAATGCTGCTGTAAATTCATTGCATTTTGTGCCCAAGGGGTGAGTTAGCGCTGCATAATAGCCCTTAATTATGGGAAGGATCCCTAGATCTGTGGAGATCTGAATCTTCAGCCATCACAAGAACTCTGAAATTCTGGAATATGGCTGTAGACAAGGGACAGGCATAGCCAAACTCTGCCCTCCAGATGTTTTGGGACTACAACTCCCATCACCCCTGACCACTGGTCTTGTTAGCTAGGGATGATGGGAGTTGTAGTCCCAGAAAACATCTGGAGGGCCGAGTTTGCCTATGCCTGACCAGGGATGTGGAAGAAGTCATGGCCCTCTCAAAGTTATTGAATTCTAATTCCCATCAGGCCCAGCCAGCATGGCCAATTGTTAGGGATGATAGGCCCTGTAGTTCAGCAGCATCCAGAGGACTGCCAGTTCCCCACCCCTGATTGCCAGGCTTTATAGCCTTTAGTGTATATGTGCATATCTTACTCTGGGAAGTACACCTGAAACATAGCTATGCATCCTTACCTGTTCTTGCAGCCCCCTTCTTATAATTATGTGGTTGTAGTAGTAGCTGCTACAACATGGCTGTTTCCTTTGACATTAAGGTAATGAAGAAACCCCAGGGCAGTAGACAGTAGATGGAAGAGATGCATAGTAGCTTCTTCAAACATGGCCTATGGTCTTCCATGATACTCAGCAGGGCACAGGGCCGTCTTTACCTGGGGGTGCAATGGGTGTGGGGCACGCAGGTGCCGAATTCTGGGGGGCTCAAGGCGCCCGCCACTGAAACCGCCTAAGCTCTTAACTATCTACCTGTTATGAAATAATGAATCATTTTGATCAAGCTAGAAAAACAAAATACATATATACCTAGGTGTTACCGAAATGTTTCACTAAAGGACTTTCGACTTTGTGTGCTCATTTAGCCAAGATGGCTGCGCCAGCGGCTGCGCTTGTCGTTCACAACGGCGGCGCTTGTCATTCACAATGGGCACGTGAAATTAACACTTAGATCAAAATATTATGTTATGTTTTGTATTGAGCTGCTATGCGGCAGTGGGGTCAGTGGCACCTTTGACACGACTGATGTTTCTCCTAAGTAGGTGCCTAAACAATACTTATAAGTTTAAGTGTGGTGGTGTTGTATACTTAAGTATAAGTGTATTGTAAATAAATGAGCAGATAAAAAAGTTTGTTTCTTTTTCCTCCCTTCTTTCGTAAATAAGAGATAAGGCGTAAGCATGGTGTCTGACATAAGCATAATAAAAGTTAATTTGGGGGCTAAACTAAATCTAGGGGCACTGGTCGGATCTTTGCACCCCGGCAGTGCATATGCTGAAGACAGCGCTGGCAGGGTGGGTGGTATCTGTATTGCAGTTGTTCTGGTGCCTCCACAATGTACAGGAAGAAGTGGGCTGGAGACCACATTTAGGCTTTATCATAAGATATGGAATAAGCTGGAGAGAGAGGGACAGAGAGAGAGATGCTTATTATCATTGACCTCAGAATTGTGGGAATATCCTAGCAGGTTTTCTCAATTCCTGGATAGAATATGACAATTTTGATGAATAAGTCTACTTGTTGTACTTTTTCTTGGGTCTGCTATTACAATTTCTAGCTCATTTAATTAAAGAGGCTCATTTCTTGAATACTGTTTTTGTTGCTCTGCTTCTGAACACTAGTCTAGAGCACACATTTTCTCCTTTCTTGGACAATTCCCTCTGTTGGAGAGGAAATGTATTTGGAAAACCCATTTATAAGGCACAAATAGCTTGATAATTTCTGTGATTTTTTTTATTTTTGTGTGGTGAAAATAACATGAAGAATTACACAGATTTATTTCCTTGTAATAAAAGCAGAGTCTGGCATGCAGTTATGAAAGGACCAATTTATTAATTTCAGTTACAAAATCTGGAAACCTCGTACAGGGCTGAAAGACTGAGGAAAACATTGTCTATGCAACATGAATTTGAACCGAACATTTAACTTCAAAGTGAAACAAAAATTTAAATTAATGTTTGATATTCATCATGCAAATGGCTATAACATCTGTACAGAAATGCACATTCTTCACTTTGATGACCAGAAGTTTATTTACTTTAGTAACACTGTAATCTTTTGCTGAAAGAAATTCGTCACTCAATGTAGATACTCTTGTGTAAGAAAACAATTATATTATTTTCTGTTTTTGAAACTTAGTATCATAGAATAAACTGATGCATAGATTAAAATGTTGCACTATACTTTTAACTTTAAAGAGGTAAGAAATTGAACTAATCGGCATTTCATAAATAGCTGATTGAAGGGAAAGAGGTACTTCTATGGAAATCCATCTTGCCTTGTGGGGAAAAGATTTAAGAGGACAAAGAGTAATTGCTGGCAAGCAGGAATCACACTAATATTCTCTAGTAATAACAATAACAATAAATAATAATTTTATTATCTACACTGGGCTGAGGCCGTTTAGGGCTTTAAAGGTCAGCAGCGACACTTTGAATTGTGCTCGGAAACGTACTGGGAGCCAATGTAGGTGTTTCAGGACTGGTGTTATGTGGTCTTGGCGGCCACTCCCAGTCACCAGTCTAGCTGCTGCACCCTGGATTAATTGTAGTTTAAGGGTCACTTTCAAAAGGACTGTGTCTCATATATATTGTACTTATGATGTTATTAATGCTTTATTATTTATTCCAGTAACATCTTCTGTCCAGTATTCTGCAACTTATATAGGTTGGCTTCATATGTGCAGTTTGGGTTTCCTTGTGCGTGATGAGAGAGATATCTTTCTTTAGTAGCATTATCTATCTCAAGTAATGTGCTGAAGTTTCCAGAGCCATTGGACAGCAGGGAGTGCATTGCTTCCAAGAGACCACAGTGGAGAAACAAGTGGTGCAGTTCTTACAGTGGAGTTCTGTGTTTGTTTACTTGGATGTATGTCACATTGTGCCAGACTATGAAAGAAAATGTTTATTTAGTTTTTGATGAATGCATCTCTACTTTGATCAGAATTTCACTATGTTAATGATGATATATGCGTCTTCTTCCTTCTTTGGCGACCACTCATAGCTGAGTAAGATTGTCTTCCACGAACACAGTCTTAACGGTATGTCCCTAGGTAACTGTGGAGGCCAGTTCTGGATCCACACGTCCTTCCACAGTGGGGACATAGGTTTCCGGGCAGGAATTGATCATGGTGAGGGTTTGGCAAATGTGCCTTCCTCTTAGCTTGTTTCTCTCTTTCATCCTGAGTTCGAGTCTTCAAAGTCTTCATGGTCTTCAAAGTCCATGACACTTTTGGTAAAGGCTGTTCTCTAGTTGGAGTGCTCGCAGGCCAGTGTTTCCCAGTTGTCTGTGTTTATACTACATTTTTTTAGATTTGCCTTGAGACTTTAAACTTCCTTTTGTTGGTCACCAGCATTAAGCTTTCCATTTTTAAGTTCAGAATAGAGTAGTTGCTTTGGAAGACAATAATCAGGAATCCAAACAACATGACCAGTCCAACGAAGTTGATGTTGAAGAATCATTGCTTCAGCACTGGTGATCTTTGCTTCTTCCAGTACACTGGTATTAGTTTGCCCATCTTGCCACGTGAAGTTGTTGTGTAAGTTCAATTCTGCCCACTTTACAGACTTCCGCAGGTCCACTGGCTTTGTTGTTTTTCATTTGGTTAATAGCTGTACACAGCTCTCCCAGATTTGGAGATACTGCAAGCTCATCTCTAATTTGTTTTTGTGGAATTTGTGAGAGGACCTCGGCAGCTACGGGGCAGTTACGGTTAAGGAGATGCTGGTAATGTTCCTTCCAGTTCAGTTCAATAACTTCTTTATATTTTAGAAGTGTAGTACCATCTGTTGAGTGTAGGGGGCATATGCCATGATTTATTGGGCCATAGATGGTCTTTGTGGCTTTAAAGAAACTCTGTGCATCATGAGTGTTGGCTAAGTACTGGATCTCTTGAACTTTTTTTTAAAAAAAATCCACCAGGTGTTCTTTAGTTCTCTGGTTCTTCTTTGAACCTCAGACATAGCGTTGGCATTTTTCTTAGTGGTGCAGTTTCTACCTCTTTGCCAGATCTGAAAGGCCTTCCTTTTCTTGTCAGTAATGCGTTCAATCTCATCAAACCAGTTCTAGTGTTTCTTGGTTTGGTATCCGTTAGTTTGTTCACAGGCTGCAATAATGGATGTTTATAGCTTAGTCCAGTGTTCCTTAATGTTATCAGGGAACTCCAAAAGCAGGTTGTCCTTACAAGTCATATGGAGGCAATCCTGCTTAATAGGATTTGAAGGGCTTGAGTGTTCATTTTGCGCCTTGGTTTCCTCCCTTGAAGCCTGCGTTGAGGTATAACCTTGATAGCCATCGTGGTATGTATTAATTGGTGATCTGTCCAGCAGTCGTTGGCACTCGTCATAGCTCTGGTAAGGAGCACATTATAGCAATCTTCAGCTCAATTACATAGTCTAAGAGGTGCCAGTGGTTTGACCGAGGGTGCTTCCATGATATATGCAGAAGTATGCTCAAGTGAGTTCAGTGGAACTTACTGCAAAGTAAGGGTCCATAGGACTGCATTTTTGTTGTGGCATAAGTGCTTGTGAACTGGAGTCCACTTGGAGTTAACCTACATACAGGTGTAAAGGCCAGGAACTATACAGCATAGAAATAGGCTTGTGGTATTTCTGTGCAGAGTGCATTTTTATGCAAGATAAGAACAGAGTGACCCATTCACAACAGCAGTGCTTGGGACTGTTTCCATAATATTGTTGTGAATAGATCACTCTGTTCTTAACTTGTAGATGTTTGGGCTCTACATAGAAATATGACGTATCTCTTGTTATCCTTTGCATTTTTCTGTACCTGAAACCTTTTGTCTGAATCCCAGACATGACTACTTGGCCCTATTGTGTCCAGCGAGGCTTACACATTGATCACACATTGATCACACTGGCTACAATCCTCCTACTTCACAATGTGGGTGCTTTTTTATACTCTCTTGTGTGACTGCAAAATTAATCTCCATAACTTTTAATGAAAAATCAGGATCTTGTTCTGAGATCTGAGAGCTCAGGGTGGAATATATGGATAAAATTAACAATATAATATCCCAACCATCTCTTTATTGTTAGAACTAATAATGTCAGTTCTGGGATGCAGATGGGGATCTACCTTTAAACAAAAATGTGGCATGGATTGATAGGTTTCTTGGGGTCCTCAGCCCTTTCATGTATTTTTAGACAATAGGGATGTATGGCATAAGGTGTGGAAATTTGAATCTTCAAGGCCTGTTTTGACTCTCGCATCTGGACAGGCTTGCAAGGTGTTTTGAAGGCCTTCTGTGAGAACTTTGCCTTGCTGGTGTTTGGAAATCAGGCATTTCCCCTGAAACAGATTGTCTTGATGGCTCCTCACCCTCTCCCCTGCGGAGATGTGGACTGTGTGTTACCTCTTCAGTAGTTTTATAGAGGGAATCCTACTGAGTGCACCTGGCATTTATGGACAATTACATCAGGGGCATGTGCAAACCTTTTGGTATGCTTGAGTTTTTCAAGAGATGGAAATGCATCACTCCTTTTTGGTTTGTAGAGGAGCTTGTGCCTAAGAAATGAAACCGTTTCCCATAGTGGAAACAAGTGTGCAAAAGAACTGAAGCCCAAGAAGAGAATCTTGAAAGATGGGCACCAACTTTGTGAGCATGTGAAAAGTTTAGAAGATGGTTACATGTGGATGGCATGGAGATGCTCAAGAGATGGTACTGGGGCCAGGCCACTTAGTTCCTTCTGAGTCCCCTGTAGGACAGAGTTCTCTAGGGTAAAGGCTTATAAAGGAGAAACTTGAACACTAACAAATCACAGTTTCCTTTGGAGCCCTTGCAAGCGGGTACAGAGTAAGTAAACTGAGGTTGTGAGCAAAATACAAAAATTGAGAACACCAAAAACTGAACCGAACATCAGTTCTAATTGGAGATTCCTCTAAAAGTGTGTATGTGTGAGGTTGTAATTGGGGGTGGGGAGCACTGTTCTCTGGTGCATCTTTTGCCTTTTAAGGATACCTATTTATCTTTACCTATGATCCGCTTCCTTATTTGTAAATAATACAAACATTACAAAGGCACTAGAGCTCTGCAGCTGGACTTCTGGATTCTGCACGCAGGTCTGATGCTGTCTCACCTTGTATGTTGTTTCTTTATATTGGAAAACCTTATTTAATGAGTAAAGGAAGTGAAGATAATGGACGCTGATGGGTGAAATCTGAAGACCTTTTGGTAACTGTGATGTGTTTAACTGTGGTTTGAATTAAACAGTCTTCTTCCAGCTGCTGATATTCACAACATTTCTGACAGTTAACTATACATCACACATTCTCATGTCTATTTAATCTAAACATTACTGTTTTAAGGAGAGTCCAGAACTAAAACACAGTGCCGGAAGCAAAGTAACAATCTAGCACCTCCACCCTTAACACATTTATTTGCAAGCAATTCGCACTGATTTCATTGGAATCCATTTCCAGGTAATTGTGCTCAGAATCTCAGCCTAATGTGATATGGACCTCAGTTCTATGCTCAGTATAACCCGGTTCTCATTCAGGTAGTAAACCTATGCATGGGGTCTCCCACTTGAGGCAGCAGGTGGGGGCTCATATGGCTGCATAAAAATTTACCTCGATGGCCAGGAGCCCTTTCAGCCAGAAACCTTTGAGCTGAAAGACCTAAGGACAGTTCACTTTGAGCCAGATTCTCCTGGTGCAATGCCAAGGGTCTCATTTTCTCTAGTGCTTGCTTGCCAGCATATGAAATGCACCAGGCAGGAGTTGAAAGAGGGGCTTTGAGTCCTCTTCTAAAGCTCTTCAGTCTTCAGGAAGGGGGCAGAGCCTGGGAAGGGGTAGTCAGGCCCAGGAATAAGGATCCCTTGAAGCTAAGAACATGTTGGAACTAGTCATGTGCTCTGTGTGATCTGTCCAGAGTACTGAAGGACTCGTTGCAGATTTTCCTTTCCTTTCGGTTTAAGGATTATTAATCTCGACATGTAGACCCTGGCTGTTTTTTTGCCTGCTTTTCATTTCTGCTCCAGACAGTTCTGTTGGACTGCTTCCTGCCAACTCTTCCCAGTCTTGGCAGGCTAGGACACTCCTTAACATCCAGCATTTTTGTTTTCTGAGAATCATGTAAACCCTCACCCTGACTGCAGTCAGAAGTAGTCCAGCAGACACATAGGTTTACTACTTCCGTGAGAGCTAAACTTTACTAAGGAGAAGTCTAGAGACAGTTTTATAAATGATGGTGTTTTAAATTATTCCAGGTGAATAAAGCTAGATGTGGTTTTGAGGATCCTTGTTTCACAGCTCTTTAAATTTATTTTAAAAGTAGCCCTTGAAGCAACACCATGGCACCATGGTGTGTCCCCCCCAATCCCATTTTCCTGATCTGAATTTGGTCCATTACATTGTGAAAAACAGTACAGGAGAAAATATTTTTAACTCTGCCCTTAGCAGCATGGCGCTGCTGATCTGGAGGGGAGGACATGGACCAACAGATTCACATTACAAGGAAGGGGATTCCTGCTAAACACTGGAAAGAACTTTCTGATGGCAAGAGCCATTTGACAGTGGAGCAGACCCCCTCAGAAGGTGACACTCTCCTTTTTAAGCAGTGGTTGTATGGCCGTCTGTCAGGGATTCTGTCACTGTGATTTCTGCATTCCAGGGAGTTGGACTCTGTGATCCTTGGTGTACCTTGCAACTCTACAATTCTATAACTTTGGGGATCCCATGACAACTTCTTAAAGAAAGTTTAAAAGACCCCCCCCCAAAAAAAAAAAAATCCACTTATGGGTTTCTAGTGTCTCATACAGTTGGCTCCGAGTTTCCAATCTGAGATCCACCATCAATTAATTAAGATTCAGAAGACCATATGGAAGCTCACAATTTAAATATCCAAAGTTTTGTGAGGGGATTAGAAAGCAAGCACATTCCTAGATGATATAGAAGCATATTTCTATCACATTCGTACACTACTTAAGTGTCCTTGTCTTTTTGTGTGTCAGCAGTTGGGGATTAATTTTGCGTTGGCTTCAGAAGCCGTACAGTAGCCAAAGAAAAGCCTATGACATGACACTTCTAACCTTTGGTTACATGGCTTCTGCTCTCCTGGGTTTCTGAGCAAGCGTGCGAGTGCTAACTTCCTCTTTCATTATTGCAAATAATTGCATCATTCTGTTTATAGCACAGGTGCTATGCAGCAGCTACTGCATGGCTCCCACGTTATCTGATTCCACCATTTGTATGATCTTTTTCCGTGCATGGATCAATGAGTAGTTTCTCAGGCAGTCTTGGCACTGTTTTAGGCTGTAATCCTAATCCCATTTACCTGGGAATAAATCCCATTGAATTCAATTGGATTTACTTCTAACCAGACATGGTTTGGATTCCACTCTTAGTTGTCACATTTTATTGGCAGTTGGAATTTACAGTTATTATATTTTGTGTTGTAGCCCAGCCTGGGATCATGAACTGATGAAGGGTAAGACAGAAAGGGAAGCAATAACAACAATAATTTATACTTAATTGGACCCAGGACATCTGGTGGTGTTTCCTGCTTGGCAGGGGGTTGGACTCGATGGCCCTTGTGGTCTCTTCCAACTCTATGATTCTATGATCTTCCCTATATTTTAGTTATCCTACCAGTTTTACCACCATCGCAAATAAACTCCCTGAATTGAAAAGCTACCAAGGGTGGAAGTTTCCTTGTGAAAGAGATAAAGGCCAATGAAAATTGGCTCAGGTTGGTCTGATTTCCTGCTGTATTTCAATTCTTGCTCCCCTGCACTAAATTCATCAACCTCCTTTCCTAGCGACAATAGCTCATTAGATTAGTTGAGTATTCATGGAGATTTTCATCTTCTGAGTCATACAACTCCTTTATTCCCTAAAGAATTTCTTGTGTAAGAAAGGAATTTCATGTCTTTGTAGTTTTAGCTGGGTTTGTTGAAGTAGTTTCTGAAGTTTTCTTGTAATACCTGGGGAGCCAGGTCACAGATTTACTCCCGTTTCTCAAGAAAATTGATCCCTTTTGGTGCCTCTCCCATGGTGGTTTTATTCAGATATTTTCTTAATCTTTTTAACCTCTTCCTTTCAATAACATCTTCACTTGGCTGCTTAGCGTGTTTCCCAGAAGCTAGATGTGCATATTTTAGTTTAATTCTTTGAATGAACCAAAGTCATTTACTATTAGTATGTGGCTTCCAGGCTTGTCCCATCAGGTTTCCATCACTCACTTGTTATATAAGAGAAAGCTAAAGTTACAACTATATTGGCCCATTTAGCAATTGGTGAAGAATGCTTTTATGCCCATTATGCACACTCTTTTTCTCTTTCATGACATTTTTCAGGGAGGGGGGAGCAGATAAAATTCAGATAGGTCGGAATACCAGAATTTTAGTGTGTTTTTCTTTGCAAGGCTGAGTGATTTGAGGATGATACATCTTGACATGTGAGTTCCGGAAATGTATGGAGTGATTGTAATGTGAGCAAGGCTGGCTTATGCAAGGAATTTTTCATGGATGTATATCTCCGGTTGTATAAGGTGACTGCACTTAGCTGTTATTAGTTATCAGTTGTGTGATATATTTTGAACATCCTTGAATTTGAGATGATCATGCTACAGGTAACAATATTTCCAGATGTACTTTTAACCCTCTGTTGAAAGTGCCGATAGAAAAATTTACTGTATCAATCTGGTTTGGGGCTCAAATATACCCCAAGAAAGCCATAAAAATAAAATAACTGAGAGAAGATATTAAGCATGATACCATATGCAAGAATGATAGTATGCCTTTGCTGAAAAATGTCATTTTCTAGCAAAACAAAAGGGGGGGGGAAATCATTGGGTCAACTGTATCTCACCTACAAGAACAGGGTGTGATCCTATGGGTTATCAAAAACATATTATACCCTTAACATACATATAACATAACAGTTACATAAGTATAACTGCAATAATCATGACTTGCAAATTACTTGTAAGAAAAATAACAAAGCTCACAGACCTTGCAACCAACCATACTGTTCAAGTCACTAACACACAATTACCACACTTCACACCTGCATGAGTAGGAGGTACAAAATGGGTTGCACGAAGCACGTCGTTGCAGCCATTTTCTGTCACAGAGATGATATCCTGACTGATGGTATACTGGTGATCAGTTGTTTTATTCTGTTCAGAAGCCGGGAGGCTACTAATACATAACCCAGTGCAAATGCTGGCAATCAGCTGATTGTCCAGGCTTGCAGAGCGCTATATATCATTGTTATGTCAGATGACTGATAGTTGTGTGGCCCGCCCACCTGTCAAACCTGATCTGTTTGGGAGATAAGGATCCCTCCTGCTGGCCAGCTAGACCCACTTCCACACCCCTGTTTCACACAGATCATTTTGTGCAAAGTAAAAGGTACCCGTTCCCCCTACTCCCATTCCAATACTTGGATGAAAGGCTGCTTTTTACTCTTAAAGAGCAGGCAGACTGTGTTATCTCTGATCTTGAAATGTCTCTCCTACTGGTTTTTGTTTTTTTACAAGCAAAGGAATTTTATCTCCTGATCAAATTAGGAGATAAAGCTGTAGGTGCTGGCAGGCCACTTCCTGCAGCTTGCTGGACCAGATCCAGCAGCCCCTGGACTGAAACCTTCCATGTTGTACATACCTGCACTCTCAGTAAATATTTGCAGGAAAAATCTAAGTCATCTGGGGCCAGATAGCTTTAGGGAGCAACTTCTCCCATATAAATCCTTCGTACAATAAGATCATTTCACGGGGCCCTAATTCATCAGAAGTTTGGGCCTGGTGTATACATACATGTGGGACATGGGTGGCGCTGTGGGTTAAACCGCAGAGCCTAGGACTTGCCGATCAGAAGGTTGGTGGTTCGAATCCCCGCGATGGGGTGAGCTCCCGTTGCTCAGCCCCTGCTCCTGCCAACCTAGCAGTTCGAAAGCACATCAGAGTGCAAGTAGATAAATAGGTACCGCTCCGGCGGGAAGGTAAACGCCGTTTCCGTGCGCTGCTCTGGTTCGCCAGAAGTGGCTTAGTTATGCTGGCCACATGACCCAGAAGTTGTACGCCGGCTCCCTCAGCCAATAAAGCGAGATGAGCGCCGCAACCCCAGAGTCAGCCACGAATGGACCTTATGGTCAGGGGTCCCTTTACCTTTATACACACATGCAGCAAAATATAGTGGTTCACGCTGCAAGGTGATTCATCGGGCTGCGTTGTTTCTGAAGTCAGATAGAAGTTCACATTTCTTTTTAGAGCTCCTCTATATTAAAGAATCCCCTCAAGTAGAAAGCTAGCATGGCAATCAAAATATTAGGCTATAATCTTTCTCCCTCATGAGCTATTCTTCAATTGTAGGGAGTTTCCTATGTGGAACAGCATCAAGGGTTGTATCTACCGCCTTGGTACATGCCATTCTTCCGATGCAAATCTAGACTTAGCCACAGGTAGTGGTAATAAGGATCAGAGTATCCTTGTGGTAGCTGCTTCATCCCTGAGCAAACAGTGAAAGAAATAGTGAAAGCTGTGTTGTTTGGGGTGGTTTACTATATCAGGAGTACTGTATTTTGTGCATGTGGCAGCTATACGTTCTATTTGTTTTTAATTGATACTGCCTATCTTTTATGTGTATATGTGTGCGTATTTAAACAGTTTAAATTTAAGCTATTTTATACGGCTTTGATGGATCTGCTTTCAGAACAAAAGGCAGGTTTTTAAGGTTGGTTTTTTTAAAAAAATCCATGTGGAATTTTCATTCTCCTGTTTACACTTTTTTACAGATTCCTCTTTGAGTAGCCTCTTATAAGAGACTAATATTACTTGAATCAGATACAAACTGAAATGTTTGAATATGGGAATGGTATTACATACAAGTCTAGTGTTAATTTCTTATTTTTCATGGTTAATTTTTTAAAAAATCAGCTGAACCGAAAGCAGTTAAAACAACTTCAGTTGCAACAGATAATGTTCCCTTTCTTGAAGCTGCAGTTTAGTGGTGATCTATCTTTAAAAACCTACATTGGCCTGGATAAATTGATTTTCTTTCCCTATCAGCAGGTGGAGACAGGAACATAGACAATGAACATCAGTCTTTTTATAGCACGCTTGCTAGCTTTCGTTTAAAAATGTAGGCAGTTGCCACCAGATGGAAGCAGCTCCATGCTAGCTATTTTGAGATTTTTCTAAAGCTTCATAAATTGCTCCTTTACCTAAATTCTGCTAAGCCCTTCATGTGAATACAAGTTGTTTATTTGAACAGGTCCATCATGGGAATGAGTAACTAGCATTGTATGTGATAACTCACTTTTGGAATCCCTTCTCTGATGTGATACTGGGGCCATTAGTACATAACTCTGTAGAAACTATTCTGTACATTTTCATTTTCTTCACTCCTTCAGGGTAAGAACAGAAAAATGGATAAGATTTTAAAAAGCTTGATGATGTTTCATGTTTGACAATGGAAAAGAAACTGGGGAAAGAAATGTTCCTCCTTGCTTTGACCTCTAGAAGTAATCCAACTGCTGTAGATAAAGTTATACAATCTTCTTGAATAATTAGTGCAGAAAATTTATCCATTATTTTTTACACTATTATCATGTGAGGTGGCTTTTTCTTAGTCCCCCCATGATAGCTATCTTCTGTATTGCAAGTAGCAATGACTCATTTTCTTAATTTCTAATTAATGTGGTTGACTTCCATAATCAATCTTGACTACAGATGTCATCATCTACTATTCTCCCTTGTTAATTTTTGGGAAGCACATTTGCTGAACTGTTAAACAAAAACAGTCAGCTCTAGGGTTGCCATACGACCAGAATTTCCTGGACATAGCTCGGATTTGGTCATTGGAAACAGTGTCTGGGCGGAAATCACTTAAATGTCTGGGAAAATACAGGCGTCTGGCCACTTTAACCTTTTGAAATACAGTGGTACCTCGGGTTAAGAACTTAATTCGTTCTAGAGGTCCATTCTTAACATGAAACTGTTCTTAACCTGAGGTACCAGTTTAGCTAATGGCGCCTCGCGCTGCCGCCATGCTATTTCTGTTCTCATCCTGAAGCAAAGTTCTTAACTCGAGGTACTATTTCTGGGTTAGCGGAGTCTGTAACCTGAAGTGTCTGTAACCTGAAGCGTCTGTAACCCGAGGTACCACTGTATGGTAACCCTTAATTGTTGGTTAATTGTTATTAAGGGTGTTGGTGGTAGTATGATTAGCAGGCAACATTGTCCAAAAGTACGCTACGGTACTTTTGTTTCTTTATCATCTCTCATCACCACACTTAAGAATTCATTGGGGTAATTATTCTTACTCAGTTTGCATTTTTCTGTCTCTGATGCTTAGAATTCAATTTGAGGTTGCAAAGCTGTGCACATATGCTTGAAATGATTCCCATGGAACTCACTGGGACTGCCTTCTGAATAAATATGTAATGGGCCACTTGGCCTAGGACCCAGCAAACACAGAGTATACACCAAACTCAGCCCCTTCCCCCTAGCTACCACCAGACAAGGAGTCAAATATTTCCACAAGGCTTCCCCTTATCAATCAGTTTCCAAATATCCCTGTGATTTCTCTAAGTAGCGAGTTCTATAGCTCCTACATGTTATATATTCCTTAGTGCAAAGAGAAAGTAGCTGCTTCTTTAAAATTGCACAGGGTTCTCTGGGACAAAAGGCACTGGAAATCATGGTTGCCTCTGCTAAATTAGAGGACAGTTGGAGAGTAAAGAACAAAGCATTTGAGAAGCTATATTTTTTGAGTTAGATGGGTTTCAAGTGATGAATCCATGTATTCTAAATGCTTTACCTTTGAATCAGTATGGCTAAGAAGTGCTTGACTTTGGCTACTGCATACACCTAGTGGCTGTGCAGTGTGATGGCAACATGCAAAAGAATCTAATGTTGCATTTATGTGAATGAGAAATTTACTTACAAAATTAGGTTTGTCATTGATTTGATTTAAATGATAGGATTTCATGTTTCACATGTGTTGTGTTGATAGGGTAGTGTAGACTAAGACTCAAATATCTGCAGAGGGTCCTATAGATGGTGTTTTAATATGGACAATATTAACTATAGAAGCTGCAGCAGTTTTATAGCATCCTGGAGCTAGTGAATTATTCATATAAAAAAAACATGGGCAGTGTGACAGGTTTTGTTTTGTTTTTCAGTTGAACTGCTTTTTGGGATAGTAACAAAAATATTGTTCAACACTGAATGTTTTTGGATTGAGGTTACCAGGTCACCAGTAAATTTTTAAAAACTATTTCATACATTTTTAAATGGCACTTCAAAATTACAGCTTAGGGTTATCCTTCTACACAGTGCCATTGGGATCCTTTGATATTTATGATCTACAACTGACTTACATTTTAAGTTCCATTTTCAAAAATCTTCCCCGTGATTTAAAGTAACACAAGAGATCAAACAGAAGTGGACGAGGCGAATATAATGCTTTCGTTGAAGTGAAGCGGGTTCCCCCTAAGCTGTAAAGTATGTAATTAATGGTAGAAACTTCACCGGCAAGATACAGTGGTACCTCAGGTTAAGTACTTAATTCGTTCTGGAGGTCTGTTCTTAACCTGAAACTGTTCTTAACCTGAACCACCACTTTAGCTAATGGGGCCTCCCGCTGCTACCACGCAATTTCTGTTCTCATCCTGAAGCAAAGTTCTTAACCTGAGGTAATATTTCTGGGTTAGTGGAGTCTGTAACCTGAAGCGTATGTAACCCGAGGTACAACTGTATTCCCTCCCAACAACAGGATTAGTGCATTTGTATAATAAATAGAATATTGGGGTGAACATAATTTTACTGTCACCAATTCTGATACATTTTGAAGACTGGCAGATGCTGGTAGAGGTTATTAAATATATTATAATTGTGACAGTATTGTATGTATTGATGTGTTTAATCTCTGAAAAGAATCAGAGTATATTTTCATTCCCCAAGGGTGTCTAAATTGCTCTTGTCAATCTCACTTTTCTGAGCAAACCACATGTAAAATCTTGCATTTTTAAGTCCCTTTTAAAACAAGTGTTATCCTACTGAGAACTGAGCCAAAGAAATGAATCCTGACAAACTATTTTTGTTAGATCTCTTAGCACATTCATCAGAAAGGGAAGTGAAGAAAGAAATATAATCCCTACAGTTTTTATTTCCTTATTATTGAAAGGAGAGAGAGAAAAATGGGATTTCCTCGTAAAGTTTGAGATTCAGAAATGTAGCTACAATTTATGCAGGTTGTCCCCGCTCCCCACAAGTACAACTCCCAATTTCCCCTCCTTGTGCTGCTTCCAGTGTTGTCAATTCATCTCCAGACATAAACTACCTCCATGTTCTTAGTCTGAAACCTCTCAAGGCAATTACTTTGCAGCATATTTTCCACTGGTAGCCATTGACAGTGCTGTTGCTGGAGAGATTAAGAACCTTGTTAGATCAGAGCAAAGGCATCTCTAGCCCACCATCCTATTTCCTGCAGTGATCAACCAAATACCTTTGAGGAGCCAGCAAAGAGGACAGGGACTGATGGATCACCTTTTTCTGTTTGATGCCAGACACTTCCATCCCATTTTGTTGCTGTGGTTTTTTTAAAAGCTATACAAAAAGTCATGAACTTTTTGAGGATCCCATGGAGGAGGCAACAGTTATGTGCTCTCACTTGTGTTAGGTCATATTCACTTCAGGACTTGTGCCTCTTATCCAGCCGGTTCTTCAGCAAACCTTGAGTCATCTCACAGATGAGCAGGCAAGCAAGCCATGGTTTGTTTCTCCCAAAGCTTATTTTGTTTTCTAGCTACTCTTGACTTGTGTTTTTGTAGCCTGACAAACAGTTGTGGCCAGGTGGTAAAACAAAGTATTGTTAAGCAAGGCTGTTGGGTTTGGACCTAATGCCAAACCATAGTTTTAAAAAAAGCTATGGTTCATAAGATTAACCTGCTGGACTGAGTTTGCATATTAGTGCTTTCCTCACTAAATGTACTGGAAAATAGATTCACAATGAGACAGATTACATTTATATGGTCAATATGGATTCACTATTCTATATTTCCAAGCTATAATGCAGTCCATGCCTTGAAAGAGCAGTTGCCTTACTGACAAAGAAACTGAATAAGAAATAGAAAATGAAATAATATTTTTTTTTGCAGTGGAGTATTTTCTGATAGTTCAGTACAATTTTTCAGCTGATTTCATGTTCATAATGTGGCTATTTGTTTATATCCGTGACTCCCGCTAATTGATTTGCGAACCTCAATTAGCAATTTATGGCCGCCCGGCACACTTCTGCTGCGGCTTTCCGTCACGACTCAGCAGAGCTTCGCACAGCGGTGTAGAACTGTCACGTAGCTTGTCTCAGCTCTCAGACAAACACACAGAGTCCAGGTTTGTCTATTTACAGCTTTTATTTCTTAGGAATTTCCAGGACTATTTGCAGCCATGACAAAACTGCATCCTTTCCCCACAAATTACCGAGTGGGACTGGCATACTCTTCCCAAGCTCCTCCCAAGCTTCCAAAATTGACGTCAGAATGGTGTGGCATCATGGGAAGAACTTAACCCGTTAAGTTCCAACCTCAACACCCCCCCTTGCTGCACCTTCTGACAAGACCCTTTCGAGCTCAACACCTTACCCTTTGCCTTGTGCTCCTTCCCAGCATCTTTCCCAGGCACCTGTTGAACCCTTTCAACACTCCCAGAATCACACTGTGCGACACTTTCCCACGCACCCGTGACCTGAAACCCCTCTGACCCACTTGGGCCAGCAGTTGTGTCTTCTCCGTCAGACTTTTCCCCCTCTGACTTGACAACCCGTCCGTGAGCTTTCTCCATTACGCTTACCGGAGATGAAGCCTCACACCTGGACATTCCTTTCACAACCCTTGGAGATGCCCAAACCTGCCCTGACCCCTGACCCTGGACCTGGTCCCCATCACCGGGTTCTGAACCCTGATCCTGGACCTGGTCCCCATCACCGGGATCAGCCTCTGCCTCCCTCTCCTCCCCTTGAGGAGACTTTGCACCCGTCACCTGGTGACGTATTCCCTTTTCCTTGAAAAACTCCTCCAGAGCAGACCCAGTAAACTGTGACCCTCGGTCGCTCTTGAACCCTTGCACCCTGGTGGAGAACCTTCGTTCCACCTCCGCAACCCAATCCTGGATCAGTTGCGCCACCTCCCCCTGTGATTTGAGAGAGAAACACCAGCCAACCTGGCTGTGGTCATCTGTCAGCGACAGCACATACCTGGTCCCACCCAGACTCTCACACCTCATGGGTCCTGACAGATCTGTGTGAACAAGCTCAAAGGGCTTTTTGGCTACCCTCCCAAACCCGGGGAAACCAAGTACCTTTGCACCTTTGCATGCCCTGCACCCTTGGGACCTCCTCCCACATTTCCGGAGTTCACACCCTTTTGTGCACCTGTGCAACTTTTGCACATGACTGGGAACCTTAGCACACTGCACCTGTGCTTTTCCAGCATTCCCACCACCCTCCAGAGACGTTTTAAGAATGAAGAGATCATTCTGCCCCTTTTTAACCTTGGCAAGCATCCTCCCTCCTTTGGAGATTGTGCACACATCACCCTGAAAACAAACCGTAAATCCCTTTTTCAGTAAATAAGGCACAGATAAAAGACAGTGTTGCATCCCAGGAACAGTACAACACTCCAACGTTTCCTGTAAAACACAAAAATGCAAATTTACAGCATTAGTCATTTGTCTTTTCTGTCCATCTGCAAACAGTACAGTTTTCCCGGCAGGAATTGCCGTGCAGTTCCACCTCTCGACAGCAGGTGTCTCTGGAATCAAATTGCGATTAGCTGCAGAGTCAATAACAAAACTTAGCTTTTGGCTTGTCCCACGGCTGTCTTCAGCCAACGCCAGACTAGCCGTGATTTGATAAGTCTCCTCCTGGCACCTGGCACGTCCACCAGCCTCAGTCTCACGCCTGGTTGTTTTTCCAGACCGGTTGCCATGGAAACCCGCCTGTTTCCCATGAGAAGTGTCCTTGAAACCTTCCTGTGCAGCTGCTCTCTGAGGGCAGTCTCGGCGTACGTGGTCAGCTGACTTGCAAATGTAGCAACGACGAACTTCAGTGGAAAAACACTGCCTGGGGCTCCTCCCAGCTGGCCTCCTTCTCCTTCTTCTGGAAAAGCACTCCTTGCCAGATCCGCCCCCCCTGAACTGCCGCTCCATTCCAGCAGATTCAGTGGAAAACTTTTCAAACTTGCCTTTGGAACTTTCCGCCCCCCCGACTTGCTCACTAGCACTCCTTGAGGCTAAATCATCAGGAACAGGGGCTCCAGCCATCTCTAGGCTTTCAGCTTCCATCTGCCCTAGGCCTCCTGCTGAGCCTTCACACAGACGTTTCAGCACACTCCAGGCCTCACACGCAGATTCAATGCTTTCCAGGTGATGTTGCAAATTAGCATGAACACCTGCTCTCAACATGCAGACCTCAGCTCTCATAGCCTTCTCCCTCTGCATTTTCTCCTCCAGAGAAACAGACTTCAGCTTTCCTGCATCTCTGTCCACCAGTTGCACTGGTTCCCTCTGGGAAATGTCCCAAACCTCCGTGGCTATAAACCATGCTCTCACCCATCTTGCCCAGGTATTCCACGCTTGGGCGGTGAGTTCCTCAAGCTGTTCAAACGGAGCTTGAATCACCTCCTGGCCATCTGCCATCTTCCCCCGGGGCCCAGCGTACTCACGTAAACAAACAGCCGCTCTCCAGCTCCCGGTCTAGCAGGTCAGCTCCCAGCTGAGATCGACTGCCTCACCACTTCAGGCAGGACTCAAAGCTGTCTCAGGCATCGACATCAGCTTGCCTTCAAACGCTAGGCACAGCTCTCAGCTCACAGCTCCACAGCATTCAGCAACAGCGTCTTTCAGCTTGCTTGCTTGCTTGCTTCCGTGCTCCTCTGCTAGACACCGCAGATTTCTCAGCTCCCGGCAGCTCTTCCGTGACAGTTTTACGATAGGTTATTTAGGTTACCCATAACCTGTGGCTATTTGTTTATATCCGTGACTCCCGCTAATTGATTTGCGAACCTCAATTAGCAATTTATGGCCGCCCGGCACACTTCTGCTGCGGCTTTCCGTCACGACTCAGCAGAGCTTCGCACAGCGGTGTAGAACTGTCACGTAGCTTGTCTCAGCTCTCAGACAAACACACAGAGTCCAGGTTTGTCTATTTACAGCTTTTATTTCTTAGGAATTTCCAGGACTATTTGCAGCCATGACAAAACTGCATCCTTTCCCCACAAATTACCGAGTGGGACTGGCATACTCTTCCCAAGCTCCTCCCAAGCTTCCAAAATTGACGTCAGAATGGTGTGGCATCATGGGAAGAACTTAACCCGTTAAGTTCCAACCTCAACAATATATATATATTTATTTATGCCTTTGCAGCGGACAAAAGTAAGAGGCTGCAAGTAAGGGGGATGAGCAATTGATTATCAGTATCAGAACTGGAAAGAAACTCATCCATCTTCTAGTTCTTTTGAACAATATAACTTTTCCCATAAGACAGAGATTGCTCCAGTCTTTTCATTTCAGCCTTTGAAGTTTGCCTCTTGTTGTGTGGTGAAGGATGTTCTCTTTGAGGATTTCTTCAGCACTGAACTAGTCTTCCTCCCCAAATGATAAAGGCATTCTTCTTCCAAAGTGCTGTTGTCAGTTTATAGCAATAAAGTACTGGTCCAAACCAGAAGCAATTATTAGGGATACTTTATCCTCCTGGAAGATGTGAATGTTTGTGGAAGATTATGTTCTCTGGCTCCTTTCCATTGGCTTGGCAGGAATAGAGGAATCTTTAGAGTTTATGTTTCAAGATGTTTTGTGTTGTCCAGTCATTTTGGTCTGCATCTTCTTCAGAGAGCCCAAATGACCTTGCTCTTCTCATTATGATGTAATTGGCTATGATCCTCTTAGGCTATGATCCTAAATAATTAGTTTTACATAGAATGAGGCACAGTCTTTCCATTAGTTTCTACACATGGGCTATATTGACTCCCCAGTGAGATTTTTTGGTCTTAGAACACTCTGTATGGAAGTGGCTGGAAGATATGAAACTTAATTTAGTGTGTTTCTTTATTCAAGTTTTTTTTTATGAGTCCTTTTAAAATACACTCTTCTTTCAGTTTTTCATCTTGTTTTAACTTGGTTCCAATTACATCTGAAACAGATTGTATTCAACCTGTGTTGAGATCTTTTGATGACTTTTGCACCATTTTGCTTTAAAATATTTTTAAAAATTAAGCACATCTTGCAAAATACTTGTCTCTGAAAGCAGCCCCCCCCCCCGTCTTTTGTATGGCATAATTTCATGAAGTCATTAGCGGCATGCTTTCAGGAAATAGTGGAGACTGGATAAGAGATTTTGATTAACATTTTTCTAATGTAATATGATTGCAGGCGCTGAGTGAATATATATATATATATATATATATATATATATATATATATGCAGGTTTTGGTGTCTTCGGGTGTCTTCCCGTGTAAGAGTCGGGGAAGACACCCGAAGACACCAAAACCTGCATTCCTGTACCCGTGAAAATCTACGAAAGCATATATATATATATATATATATATGAGAGAGATTGAATTCTATCTTTCCAAAAAAAGTCATCTCATTTGCCCAAGGCCTTCTACTTCCTCAATGGAACTTCTTTCCCCTCTCCTCTCCTTGTCTGCCCCCTAGCCCCTCAATCTTCAGAAGGGGAAACCCAGAATCGATTGAGGGAGCATGGGGGGAGGAGAGAGAGAGAAAGATCCATTGAGCAAGCAAAAGTCCTTGTGTGAATAGGACAACCTTGCTGGATACAACCCTAAAGGCTGATCCACACGTCCTCTTTCCCCGTGCCTAGAAAGCACAGGTCCAAGTGGTTTTCCTCTTGTCCCGTGCTTTGAGCTCTGAGCAGTTTTCAGTCCGTCCCCCCCACTGCTTTCCCCTGGAAAAGCTGCTCTTTAGCGCTGATTCAGAGCAAACGCCAATCTATGGAAAACCCAATTGACATTTGCTCCAATTCAGCGGTAAATAGTGGTGGTTTTTTTCCTGGGGAAAGTGGGAGGACAAGCAGAAGTCCCTCAGTCTTTGCTGCCTTGACAGCATTCAACTACTTTAGAAAACAAAGAAGATTGCTGACTTCCCACTCTGCTCGGAAGTACCAGTTGGAAACTGCACTAGACCAATCCTTCATCTGATTCATTGGACCTCGAATGAACTTTATATCCTGCGACTATTTGGAAACAGTAGGTCTTTGCTTGGTACAACTGTGATGTGCTCAAATTTAATTTGTTCTCCTCAGTGTTCTTATTGACGAGTTGCTTTTATAGTAGGGATGGGAAAACAGTAGCCCTTCATGTCTTGTTGAACTCCAATTCCCATCAGGACCAGGCATCATGACCAATAGCCAGGGATGATAAGAACTGTAATCCAACAACATCTGGAAGGCAGAAGGTCCCCAGTCCTGTTTCAAAGCATTAACCTTAGCGTGACACAATAGCAGTAGGTGGAGATGGTTGTAGAGATTCTCTGATACAAGATCCAAGTGTTCCTACTTTCTGGGGGTAATGCTGGTTTTACACATTTTCATACCAGAAAGAAAATGTCAGAATGGCACACCTTACTATTACCCACTGCTTTTAAAAGTGGAAGAGGTCTTTAAACACACACACACACACACACACACACACACGACAATTATGCCTTTCTGGAATTTGCTTGCAACTTATTAATTTAGCTCCATGATAAAGGGACCTGTTAACTTCCTATTTGAGGTTTACGCTTTTCAAAAAATTCAAAATTTCTTTAATTTGGGGACTGTTCTACTGCAGCCTTCCCCAACTTCCAGATGTTTTGGGCTATATTTCCCACTGTCCCATACTAGTTTCCAGATTAATATTTGGATAAAACTGTTCTATTGGACAGAGTGTATTAGTTCACTGTTGTAGATTTGCACATTTTCAGGTTGCATAGGATTCTGTAGGCAAAAAAGAAGAGTATATTTGCAATTTGGAAACTTGCTGCTTTACCTTGCCAGCCAACGGACGTTATCATCTAGAGCTTGTTGGATCACTGACAATCCTATTTGTGATTGAAACTTTCAAAATCCTATCTGATGCAGAAATTATCACAGGTTGTTGCTGCTATTGTTCATCCTTTTGTTTTTTTCCAGGTTGGCCTTCATTCTATGATGTGATGGCTTCTGACAGAATTACATTCACTGATGACTACTCCTACGGGATGCACAGGGTTGAGACAAGCTGCAGTCAGGTCAGTTCAGACACAAAGAGGTCATTCTCATATTAAAAGGTTGCCGAAACCGTAGTGTGTGTAGTTTCTTTACATCTGAAGTTCTGCAAAATTCTTACTTGCCAAAAAGACTCATTAGGGTTGCATGATGAGCCACAGGCATGACAGCTGGTGGATAAAAACGAAAGTCAAAGTGCTAATGAGAATCTGTATTGTTATCTAGGTTAAGCATTATTTAACAGAGCATGTATAAATGACATCAGAGGGCTGTAGCCTACAGAAATGGTCTTCCAGGAAGGCATCTCTTCAAAGTTCACCTCTGAACTCTGTTCTCTTAAGCCTAAATGCAGATAGTCTAGACGAACATTGAATTGACTCTATATCTGCAGATTCCATCACAGAGCATTTGCTGAGGATCACTGGTGACAATGCTCAGGGTATCTTTCTGGCCACCTCTACGTCCCATCTGCCCAAATAAGCAAGTGAATAATAATACCAGACACTTGTCCGTTTCCCATTATCTTTCTCATTCCGACCCCTTTCATTCTTTGTCATCACCAGCCTTCTGTGGCCTTAATGGCTCAGTCCTAACTAACTTATCAGGGGAGAAGGGTTGTTGACCTGGCAGTTAGTGGAGGAAACGCTTGGATAACCTGCAGCTAGTTTCTTCCACCGAGAATGCACCAATTTTAATCAGAACTTAAAGTCTGATCTCCTGCTTTGTTTGCTTTAGACCAACTGGGAATCTGGAAAAAAATTGGGGTAAATGAGCTCTCTGAATAAGCAAGGGGCCAACATATTGTGTGGCCACTTTCAATTACTCTTTCCAGGAGGGTTTTTTTGGGGAAGAACTTTCAATCTGCTGCAAAACAGTGTTCAATAGGTTAGTGCCCAGCTATATCTAGATTGAAATGTTATCTGAGATCAAAGCCATAGTTGAATTTGTATTCAGTGGTATACTGCATTTAAACAGGTAAACTTTTAATCATACAGTGGTACCTCAGGTTAAGTACTTAATTCGTTCTGGAGGTCTGTTCTTAACCTGAAACTGTTCTTAACCTGAAGCACCACTTTAGCTAATGGGGCCTCCTGCTACCACTGCGCCACCGCCACACGATTTCTGTTCTCATCCTGAAGCAAAGTTCTTAACCTGGGGTACTATTTCTGAGTTAGCGGAGTCTGTAACCTGAAGTGTATGTAACCCGAGGTACCACTGTATTTGTATTAATGTCACTTTATAATTAGATGTTTGCCTGTTTCTGGGATTTGTATTTTGCCTTTCACTGCAAACAAGTCCCGAGGCAGCTCACAATAATATCAAGTAGTAAATTATACCAAAACTTTTCTTACTTTTAACAACAAAAAGCCCTTTAGTGATAGCATATATTTATTGAAGATCTCTGGAATTTCTGGTGCTGTTCTGCATTTGCTATTTTTATTTTATTCTCTGTTTCTGGTTTTATGCTGCGTTACGTTTTATGGTTCTGTTATATTATTTACATATATGGCTTGCAGCTCTTATTGTAAGCCACCCAGAGAACTTTTTTTTAATGGAGGAGGGGGGCTTGAAATACAACAAATCAGTAAATAAATAAAATACAGTATTAAAACAACAACCGGTGAATAAAAGCAGCATACCAGTATACCAGTATATGTGGCTTGTGTCCTCCCCATAGTCATTACCACACCATATAATTCATCCATTATTCAGTCATTTATTCCCATCTCCATGAGTCTAACAATATGAATCATACATCCAGCTGCAAAATGCTATTGTTTTATTACAAATCTGAATTGCATTGGGAGTTTACTTGGTTAAAGTGGAGAGCAAAATCCTTTTATTTTATTTTTTCTCCTTTTAGGGGTGGGGGTGGGGCAGAATCCAGCAGATGAAAAAATTAAGTACACGTCCCATAAACATTCTAACACCTGTTTTGCTCCTGTGCGAACATCTTCCTTTGGAATGTCATTGATTTAGGATACAAATAAGTGCTTTGGAAGAAAATTGCCTTCCTATAAAACAAAAACATCCTAAATATTGTCTGTGAAACAGCTTTCACGGTTTTGTTAGAAATACATCACTGTGGAAATATGAGAAAAGTCAAATATTTGTGACAAGAAAATGTTAATTGCAGGTGCACTTAGGGAGTAATGTGAAATTGGTTGCACATTCTTCCTTCCTTTCCTATTCAAGGGCTATTTCCCTTGGAGACCTCTGCAGCTATTACATTGTACCTGTAGAAGCCAATAACACTGTTTAATCACAAAAAAATGGGTTGCACATTGATGTGCTGTGACTAAATCACTGGCAACCGTCTGCACAGATCTTACTTTATCTCATAGTAATGGGATTATTGTGTGTATAGTCAGGAACTCTGAGAGGTGAAATATGTTCTCAGTTGGCAGACAGCTAATTTCCATATCCAAACTGGCATGTACAGTAGACAATGTGGTTTGAGAACTGAATTCAGAATATGGCACAGTAGTCATATGCTTGTCTTACCAAACCAGTGCTCAGCTCATGTCTGGCAGCTTAGCAGTGGCAGTGTAAGTGTGGGACAACTTGCACACTACACACTCATTGAGGTATTCACACAAATAGGTAAAGGGACCTCTGACCATTAGGTTCAGTCGTGACCAACTCTGGGGTTGCGGCGCTCATCTTGCTTTATTGGTCAAGGGAGCTGGCATACAGCTTCCAGGTCATGTGGCTAGCATGACTAGGCTGCTTGTGGCGAACCAGAGCAGCGCACGGAAACGCCGTTTACCTTTCTGCTGGAGCGATACCTATTTATCTACTTGCACTTTGACGTGCTTTCAAACTGCTAGGTGGGCAGGAGCAGGGACCGAACAACGGGAGCTCACCCCGTTGCAGGGATTCGAACCGCCGACCTTCTGATCAGCAAGTCCTAGGCTCTGTGGTTTAACCCACAGTGCCACCCGCGTCCCTTTCACACAAATACATGCGCCAAATTCTCTGTAGTTCCAGATCCACTCAGCCCATGTCTACAGCATGCCACTAGGGTTGTATGAATTGAGCAGTGACACAATTATCGCTCCTGTCAGTCAGTCCAGTTTGCAGTCTCTCTATTTTCCTGCTTATGGTAAAGACTGAAATTTTTTGCAAACTCTCAGTTGGTAGTCAACTAAGGTTTACTCAAGGTAGACCTATTGAAATGACAGAAGATGGCTAACTCAACTCCATTAATAGCAGTGGGTCTGCTCTGAGTAAAACTTAGTTGAATAGCACCCTGCAGCCCATTTTACATAAATTAACCACCATCATGGTGCAGACCTAAAGTTGCAGCTGTTTGGAGAGCTGTAACATATGAACCCACTGCCCCACCCACACAGCTTCTCTTGAACATAGTGGTGCATTGGTGTATGCATATGTGTGTGTGTGTGTAATGTAGTGTAGTATCCTGTGTTCCATGATCACCCCTGGGAAGCTGCATGGTCTGGTCCTCCCTCAGCTGGTCCATGCAGCTGTGACTACAAGACCTCTCTTTGCATACGAGATTTTAGCAAGTATGAACTGAGCCTTCAGTGGAATTCCTTTGATGTGTGGGTACAAACAGTGGCGTAGCATGGGTTGTCAGCACCCGGGGCAAGGCAAGTAATTTGCACCCCCTAACCTGCCGCCGCTGCCAGCTTCTTCTTGCTGCTGCCTGGGCTGGGCTGGTGTGGTTCTCTCCCGCGCTCAGCGCTGCGCTGGGCGGCCGCTGCACTGTCCCTCCCCCAGATAGTCCCTCGCTCTCTCTCCGCACCGCACGCCTGGCACCCACCCCCTCCACAGTGGGCGGCGACCCAGCGGCTCGGATCGGATTCGCACAGCCAGCACTGCAGTGAGAGAGAGTGAGTGAGCCAGGTAGGGGCAGAGAGCTGCGAGTGCGAGCGCCCCCCCCCCCGATGTTGCGCCCGGTGCGGCCGGCCCCCCCTGCACCCCCCACGCTACGCCACTGGGTACAAACACAATTGATATAAGATTGACCAATACTATGAGGCATCGCATTAACGGGTTGATCAAGCTGATCAAGTTGAAGCGGGTTGATGCAAAGAGTTATTTGGAAAAACTTTTTTTTTTTTTTTTAAGAGGGAAAGCTAAATTGGTCAGGCATCCAATTGCTGCTTAACTTCTTTCACATTGGAGTGTCAGAAGAAAATTACAGTCATTAACTTTCTGCAAGGAAATGTAGGGGCAGTAGACTGAAACCACACTTCATACATGTGTATTTGTCTGCCATTCCAGAAATTCCCTTCTGTTGTGATTCTTGCTTTGTTTCTTTATTCCTGATTGATCACTTGTTTGCCCTGCAATCATCCTGTGGTATCTTCAGTATTTTAAGTTTGCTTCACAGTGTCATGTTACTGGAGTTCAAAGGCCCTGGAGGGAAAATGACTCGGATAACAACACCTGGGAACTCTCTTCTAAGAATTTGCTTATAGATGTACAAGGTGTTTCCCCCCAACATGAGTCACAAAAGCATTAACAAGTATTTGTAACCTGAAAGTTACATGTTTGATTAGCCAAATTCTTTTTGCCTAGCGTGTGTGCATAATTCTTTGGATTCTTCTTCCATGACCTGAGCTGACTTCAAAAGCTGTTAAAAAGTTTTTGCTACAAGGAAAAGATAAAGCCCGTGCAAACTTGCTCCTTTCTGGCCTTGTGGGCTCACTCTTGCACCCGCCTTTTATTGCAGCTGCCAGTCTTTTTTTTTAAAAAAATGTTTAAATAATTTTATTATGAATAATTCAAATCATTAAACACATTTGCATGCATGCACACACCCTTCAATATTATGTGAATTCATTTAAAATTAAACACATAATTCAGTATGTTCAGTCTTAAACACCAATCGTCAAAATCTTTCCACCTTTGATTTTTTTAAAGATTATGACCAATACTGATGCATTTACTTGAACAATGCAAAATGGGCAGGCCACCTCAGTTTTATCTGGATTGAGCTTCAGTTTGTTGGCTCTCATCCAATCAAGGCAAAACAATGGTCCAGCACATCCACTGCCTCACCTGCAGATGTGAAGGAGAAGCAGAGCTGTGTGTCATCAGCATATTGTGGACAATGTACTCCAAAACTCTGAATGACCCCACTCAGCAGTTTCATGTAGATGTTAACTTGGTTGGCCTAATAAAGGTATTGCTATAATAAATATTTTGGATTTTCCCCCGCAAGAGTGTTTAGTCAGAATATGTTCAGGCCTCAACCTGCCTTTTGGCATGTTCAGGTTTTGATACCACAACTTAGCATTGGTACTTCACATGCCTTGGTGACTCTAAACCTGCATGATAAGCACATTCTCTTTTCAGATGTTGGCATCAAACTGTACATGTCTGAAGTCCATTTGTAGAAACCAGACTTCTCTTGGATGACAGCTTATATTTTCACATTACTAGCAACTGGAAAAAAAGGCAATGGTTGACCCTCAAATGCTTTACCTCCTGATGAAATTTAAACTTCAAAATGAAGCCTGTATCTGTGACTCTCAAAGAGAAGCCCGCATACTATTACAGGTTGTTGTTTTTAAAAGTGTTTTCATTATACTTATTGATACTTACTAATGAATACAAATTATGCTCTTCTATTTCAGTGTGGTGCTCACCTTGGACATATTTTTGACGATGGGCCTCGTCCATCCGGCAAACGATACTGCATAAATTCAGCTTCATTGTCTTTTGAGTCTGCAGACAAGAATCATGCTGGAGAAGGAAGCGTCAGCGCAACTTCTGCCCAACCAGACAAGACAGAGCTGTAGAAGATAGTTTCTCACAAAGCTTATTTTCCTAGATGACTCTTAAAGAATGTTATTCTAAATTGCCTTCTACCTTATATGTTTTTAAAAAAACACAAAACCTTTTAGGGATATTCTGCACTATCAGTTTTTTTGTGTATCAAAATGAGGCCTTGTGTGTGCCAATGTATTTTTGTTATATAATCACACTTAAATAATTGTCAACTTACATGCAGTGGGGAACCTCATAACAAAAGGGTATTTAGCACTATGGGTTATTAATCTCCACTTAGTGCTTTGTTAAAATAGGTTTGAATAAATAGGTTTCTGAGGGAGCAGGCTGTAGTTCATTCATTGCAGAACTGTCGTGTATATACAGAAGTCTCTTAATATCTCATTACTTCAGTGATTTTGTTCTGATTTACATGACATGTGTACTCTACCATCTTTCCATTTGACACATCACCCAACCTCCATTATGGAAGTGTGTGTTGGTTAAAGAGCAGTGGATCATATCCAGCCCATCCTTTTGCTGTGATAGGGCCAGCTGGAGTGGATAGCAGGCCTTTGCCCCTGAGTCTGTTCCTTCAAGTTGCGATGAGTATTTAAACGAATGTGGATGGAAACCTGTTTGTTTCAACCCGTAGCAACCAGCACTTTTACGGGCCTGGTTTATCAGCCAGAAGTGGGTGAAAGCGAATAGTAGGTCACTTGTTTTACTATGTCCCTAATGAGGGTCCTGCAAAAACAAAACATCAACGAGCCAAAGAGGATTCACAGTGTAGCATGAACTAGTTGTTTTGTGGGTCGCGCTTTGGAGCATGCAGTAATGTTGCTAATTACTGCTCCGCTTTCAGGTTTTGTCCTGGGAAAGTGAATACCTCATTGAAGAGGTACAAACTTCCCTACAATTCCCCCTTACAATGTTTGGACAGGCATTAGAAAGGATGCAGTTCCCTTTCTTTCAAGCAGTTTCAATGTGCAATTATAAGCACCAAGTGGCTGTGCCTTCTCATGTGCAAATTTACAGCAGTGTGCTGCTTGAAGAACAACCTTACTATTTTCCAGCTTGTATGTGTGCTCAGTCTTATTTTCTGAGCACATGTGTGTACAGGAAATGCACAAAGCCGACAACCAAAACATTAAGAAATGCAGCAAGAAGGAGACATGTCCACGAAGACTGAAGAGTTTTAAGTGGAAACTTGTCCCAAGCCCTTTAGTGAGATCAGATTAGACATTTTTAAGCCTTCTAAGGATATGACCATCTACTTTGTGCTGAAACTTCCTTTTTTACACTGCAAGAAAACTGTCTATAGGTAGTGTGTGTGCATATATATATATGGTTGAAGCTGCATTTTCTAAACTCGATACAAGTACTGTACTGTTTAAGAAAATTTTGTTGTAGAATATTCAATTTCATTATCAATAGCAAACATACTACCTGACATATCTAACAACCTGTACAATAGGTTGAAATTACTACCTTCATAGCCTTATAGCTCAAAAGTGAGAGAAAAAATGTGTTTGCTAATATAATTGAAGAATAGACAGATGTAGAACTTCAGAATGCAACCATATGCATAAGAGAACAATTACTCCTGTTAGCATCACTGCTCATGTATGCAATTATGTACTTTCAAGTTTGTGCAGTCCTTCCTTTACAATGGCAGAGAATTTTCTATGCTTCATGTCATTCTTTTGCTTATTTCCCTCTCCCAAAGGGCTGTTCCTATTCCTTGCCTTTGTTGGAAGAGAAGTGAGTTTTCTCCTATCACATTTTCTGCCATAAATCTCTAATATGCAACATTTGTAAAAACGTGGAGCCTACATGCATTTTGCTTTTCAGATCTCTGCTGTAGTTAAGGGTTATCGAGTTTCAGCATATTTCTGTCTTGCATTAAATAAATATATTACTAAAACTTCAATGAGCAATAATGCCAGCTGTCCATCGGTAGATTTATATTTGCAGGATATGGAATGCAATGAACTGAATCAATATGGCTAGGTGTATGTGATCTATAAGAGTGGAACTCTGTTAGCAGAAGAAAGCCATTGTTCTTTCTCTGTACGGAACACTGGGCAACATTTTTCACTATTAATGCTAGTAGGGGATATAAGTATGACTGGTATTGCAAAACTCAAATGCAGGTCATCTTGTTTATGTCCTTGGCAGAGGATCTCAGAAGGTGAGCACAATAAATAAGCAGGGAGCCCATTGCTTGGACTTCATTCTTTGTATTGTATGGGTGCGTGCAACTACTGAATACAAATTATATAAGAACAGAGAACTGTATTTTATAGTATCCAATCTATATTATATAGACATTTGCAGAGCTTAATATATAAATATCAAAAGATACTTGGGGAAAAAAGTGAAAAATAAAAGTATTTTATTCATTTTGAAAAAAAATCGAACTTTTCCTCAGAATTATGGTTTGCTTTTGAGACAATAGTGTTGGATTTTTCAACGAAGGGTATCTTTTAATATATTTCTTGTACGCTGGGTATATAATAAAGTTAATTTATAAATAAATGCCTCTGTTTTTAATGGTTATGATATTGTGCCTGCAGCTGTGTAGTGCCCCAGCCCCTTTCCTCACCTGTCAGTAGCAGTGACACATCAACATTTGAGCTCCAGCATCCTTCCCAAGATGAATAGGTGGAGCAAAGGGATAAAGCACACCCAAATTCCCTGCATCTGGTTATGACCCTGGGAAAATATTTTCAAGGATTCAGATATAACTTAGGGGAGGGAGCACTGACAGAAGTACTCAGCCTCCACCTTAGCAAAAAGACAGAAAGAAAAAGATCTTAGCTTTTCGTGTACGCTATTGTGTTCTTTGGGTCTGTTCCATAAAGATAGCACATTGCTTACTAAAAGGAAGTCTTGCCAAAGAAGTTCTAAACTACAGCTGAATAATTTGGCTAGAGATGTTTTCTTGCGGATTGGTGTCTAGGGAAACAGATTTGGAATGCCCTATTGTTTGCAGATAAGCTCAGTTTGAGAAATCAGCAACACAAAAATTGGGTGAAAAGGGAGCTTTTGTGGTGGTCTCAACTCAGCTGTCATGTTGACATTCCCTGAGAACTGCTGGTGCATCCATTAAGTTGTTAATTGTCAAATATTAGGAGGACTATTGGGGGCAGTGGGTGCAACCGATGATGGGAATGCCAGGAGGCGGTCTCGCTTTTGTATTGTGGTACAACTTCTTAGTAACAGTTCTTGCACAGGAGATACTGGAGCATGCTTGCCTCTATCGACAAAGAATCTTTATACAACCCTTTGTGCTGCGTACATGCTATTTAAAAAGGGCATAGTTGCATTTTCATATTATGAGAAACTCTGCAGCCATGCACAGCAGATAGAGTTGCATCCAACTATGTTATACCCAGAGTATACCCACTGAAATTCATAGATCTAGGTTAGTAATGGCCATTATTTTCAAAGGATCTGCTCCTAGTGGAACTACCATTGGATACAACCCAAAGAGGGGCATTCAACTACAGTGGTGCCTCGCAAGACGAAAAGAATCCGTTCTGTGATTCTCTTCGTCTAGCGGTTTTTTCGTCTTGCGAAGCAAGCCCATTGGCGGATTAGCGCTATTAGCGCTATTAGGGGCTTTTAGCGGCTTTTAGCGGCTTATCTGCTGATCGGATCAGCTGATAAGCAGCTTAGCAGCTTAGAAAAAAAGGGGGAGGGGAAAAACCAGCAGGAACTCGCAAGACATTGTCGTCTTGCGAAGCAAGCCCATAGGAGATTCGTTTTGCGAAGTACCTCCAAAACGGAAAACCCTTTCGTCTAGCGGGTTTTCCGTCTTGCGAGGCATTCGTCTTGCGGGGCATCACTGTATTGTGTCCCGTGTCAGCACACTGATTTCCACTTGCAAAATGGGATCCCCCTCTTCTCCCCAAACATGCCCTGCAACCTACCCAAATCTGCTCCATGGGGTTGGTGGAACCCCTAGAGCAAATGATAAGGGAATGGGGGGAGGGACACTTCCATTATACAAGGAGAAATCCTTGTACCAGCAGAATGAGAGACAGCACTATTGTGGATGATTCTTGCTATATTTGTGGGAAGCATCCATGTAAATTTCTGAATGCACAATCCAATCATTCTGCCCGGGGATTTTAAAGGAGATGCGTTTGAGGTTGATCCGTCTGAGCACCTCTTTCAATAGCCTGAAACCTTGGCTGTTACCTGACTAGTTTTCAGAAGCAACAAGCTTTATCCTATGAAATAAAATCTCTTCTGCCTATTTTTCCAATGAGGATACTTTTTGTCATGGATTAAAAACCCCAAAACGGGCCTTCGGACAATGCCGTTGCCCCCCCCCCCCACTTCACTGGAATTGTAGAAGTGATAAAGTGGAGTTTATTGTAGGGTTAACAGACGTCCCTGTTTCCCAGGGACAGTCTCCGGATTTGTGAATAAGTCCCCGGACAAATTCCATCCCCGGAATGTCCCCGGGAAAAGCAGCAGTGGCAGTCTCAGCAGCCCGGAGCAGTTGGCTCTGGCTGGCTTCAGGAGCTGCTCGGAAGTCCCCATATGATGCCGGTGCAGGGGCTCAAAGAAGCAGCCTCTGGGCTGCGGCCACCTTCCCTGACCCCAGCAACTAAGCTGTGAAGGAGGCTTCATGCTGCCTATCGGAGCAGCCTGCGTGCAAGCAGGAGCGGGGCAGGGATGTCTCAGCTGTGAAGGGAGGCTTCACAGAAGGGGGCAGAGATCTCTCAGGCAATGGGAAGCCTCCGTTCTCAGCTGAGGGATCCCCGCTCCCTCCTGCTTGCACGCAAGTAGGAATGGGATTGGGGCTGCTCCGATGGGAAGGGAGGCATCTCACTGCCCGAGCCTTGCCACAGCTGCTGCTCTCGGCCCTCCTCCGCCTTCCATGCCTGACCCACCACCACCAAAGAACCAACAACTCAGGGGCTGCCCAGGCTCATGGAGAAAGGAGATAGAAGCCTCGGAGGAAGGGGAAATGTGGCGGTTGAGGTCAAGGTGGTGGCCACTCCTCTGCCACTGCCATTGCTGCAGCATCAACATCCCAAACGTGTAGCAATTAATTAATTAATTAATTAATTAAAGTGTCCCCAGATTGATTGAAAAAAACTCTGGTAACCTTAGTTTATTGTTACAAGCAGGAAGGTCTACTATAAATTGCTCTCCCTAAAGAACACCGAAATTCCTTTGTTCCTGGAAGAGAGGTTAAAGCTTAAAAGCCCACTTTCAAAATACTGTAGCCTTGTTTACATTACTCAGGTGAGGCTCTCCTGGCCATAAGGTCACAAGATGCCAGACCCTGTTTACATTTTAAAATGACGGCAGGCATGGTGGGCGTCGTCAGATCACTGCATCCAAACAAACAGGATGTCCTAAACCAAACAGTGACCTGGCCAAAGGGCAGTTTTGTCCATCCCAACTGATACTCTGGGCAAGATAGGGAGCAATTCCAACTACTGAATGACGTACATAGAATGTGAAAAATAATTGGCATTTTCAGTCCATGAGAGTGATGTGGAGCAACAGTGTGTATTTGCCTGTTGGAGACATTTTACAACCATGGTCAATTACTGAAAGTTAGGTTGAGCATAAAAGGCTGGTGAGTTTCCCCTAGTGATAAAACACCAGAAAGAAGTAATATATCATTGCACTCACTATATGCCATAAAAATAGGAGTCACTGTGGCTGCAATCCTACACATACATATCGGGGCATAAGTCCTATTAACTCAGTGTGGCTTGCTTCTAAGTAGAAATGTCTAGAATTGCACCGTATAAGATAATAACAATTTAGACTTGTTTTCCCTATTTTGTTTGCTTTTTAAGGTAAAAAATATTTAGGGCCTTTCTAGCTGATCAATTCAAAGCACAAGCTCAGTTGCTGATTCTTTTTGCTGTGGAGGTCTTCCTCCAGAAAGTACTCCTGCCGTGGTGAGTGGGGAGAGGAGAACATTGCCCCCCCCCAGTAGTACCTCTTTTCGAGCATGCTAAACATGCAAATGGTGGAAGGCGTGACCATTGGGCAGGATGCATGGCTAGCCAACAGAGCAACATGGCCCGTCTCAGGAAAGGGGGGTGTCATTGCTCTCAGGCATAATCCCATTGTCCTTTGAATGCATATGGTGTGTCGTCTAACCCGCCCCCATGTGATGGAGCTTTATAGGAACTAGCTTTTATAGTCATTTAACATATGCTTGTTCCAGAGAACACCACTGTTCCTTATTATCTTTTGTGATGGATACATACTGGTTGCTAAACTCCCAGCATCACCACCCTTTTTGTGGTAAGATGCAGCTGTACCTCTTGCCTGTAGGGAATCTATGCATTGCTTTTTTAAAAGCTTGTGGTTGGGTTTTATGTTTCCTTTCTTCTTTAGGTCAGGTCGTTTGTTTCCAGGAGAAATGTATCGCAGTCTGGATGAGTACAGTTGACCAGCTTTCCATGTGGGAACGGTTGCCCGTTTTCTCAGGGTGTGCTTGTTTGCAGCAATCAGGCAGCTCGCACCTGGTTTTCAGCTTTTTCTGTGGTTGCTATTGCTCTGCAACTGGTTTCGTTGCTAAGGGATAAAGACCTTCCTTCAACCTAGTCCCTCAAAGCATTGCTGTGCTGGGTTGAGTACTTGCATCTCAGTGGTCCTTGACCTTATTCCACATGGCTGGGAAGAGCCCGGATGGAGCAATGGAAGGAGCGGGGCAAGCTTTCTACACAAAATTCAGACCTCTGCCAAGAGTGACCTGTTCTGCTCCTGGAAGTGCGCTAAGGGTAGGGCAAAAACAACAACAACAACAACAACTATTATTATTATTATTATTATTATTATTATTATTATTATTATTATTATTATTATTATACCCTGCCCATCTGGCCGGGTTTCCCCAGCCACTCTGGCTGGCTTAGAGCATATCTAAATAAAAAATAAAAACATCAAGTGTTAAAAACCTCCTAATACAGGGGTTCCTTCAGATGTCTTCTAAAAGCTGTGTAATTCTTTATCTCCTTGACATATGAAGGCAGGGTGCCACTACCAAGAAGGGTGGCAAAGAGAGGGAGGGAGGGAGGGAGAGAGAGAGAGAGAGAGAGAGAGAGAGAGAGAGAGAGAGAGAGAGCAGGTGTTGCCTTGCACCAATGCTGACACAACAAATCGTCCCTGAGGGCATGCCGCTCTCCTAAGTAAAAGGGTTTCCAACCCCTGCTGAAGAGGCCACAGTGTAACTGGAAAGTGGAATTCTAAAAGCACGATTGGATGGGTGGACGGATGCATTGTTGGGTGGCGCTGTGGTCTAAACCACTGAGCCTCTTGGGCTTGCTAATCGGAAGGTCGGCAGTTCGAATCCACACGACGGGGTGAGCTCCCATAGCTCAGTCCCAGCTTCTGCCAACCTAGCAGTTCAAAAGCATGCCAGTGCAAGTAGATAAATAGGTACTGTGGCAGCAGGAAGGAAACAGCGTTTCCATGCAATCTGGCACTCATCACGGTGTCCCGTTGTGCCAGAAGTGGTTTAGTCATGCTGGCCATCTGACCTGGAAAGCTGTCTGTGGACAAATTCCGGCTTCCTCAGCCTGAAAAGCGAGATGAGCACCGCACCCCATAGTCCAGGGGTACAAAGGTCCTTTACTTTTACTTACCAGATCTTTGTTTACAGACACAGATGGTTAATCTGTTCTCACTATCCTAAAAGTGTATTCAGACTGATAACGGTGATGTTTCAAAGAGGTCTGCAATGACATTTCCTGCTCACTTTGCAGGAGTCCTTTTTCTGCCATGAAACATGTATTCACAATGACCAGATGATTGGGCTGCATTCAACAAAGTCATCCTGTCTGTGCAAGGGCCTTTTGCCCACACAACGGGACTTCCTCTTCTTCTCCCTGCATGCCCCTCATGCACCACAAATCTATTCCAGAGGGTAGAGGGGTGGGGAGACAGAGAGGAGAGAAGGGGAGGTAGTCTCATTGCATAACTGAAAGTCGTTGCATAAACAGGATGACTTTGTTGGATATAACCCATTGTTTTTAAGCCTCTGAAGTCACTTTTGCCTGTATAATTCTTCACTTTAAAAAGAAAAAAAATCTCATAACACATGCACATACAACCTTCTTCTCATAGAACACAAGGATCTCCTGGAACTGTAAAGTCAGAAACATTCTCATTATTGAAATGTGAAAGCGTTCCAGCTTGCCAGATGAAATGACCCCCCTCCCTTTCCTTACATGCTGTTCTGGGGGTTCTCTCACCCCACCCCCGCCATTGCCAATGCCAAGTGAAAAGGAGCAGGAACATGCAGAGAGTTACAGCGCCTGCTGTGGCCGTAGAGACATGTTTTGTTGCAGGTAGGGCAGACGAAGGCATCTCTCTCCAAGCATTGTGATTGTTTTCAGTCAAGCTGAAGGCTTGGGAAAGCAACAGGGAGAAAAATACGCCAAACAGAGTAGGGGCGAAACACAGCCCTTTTCCACATCATTCTTTATAGGGAAGGCAGCCAAGGATGATCTGTCATCCTGGACAGTGCCAAAAAGCTCCATTGAGCTAGTGGAAGTCCTTGCATGGGCTTCTGTTAGTGGGACTTCCTCCTTGAATCTGGACCTATGCCTTTAAATCATGTTTGGAACACATTCCTTCCCTCAAAGAATTCTGGGCACTGAAGTTTTCTCCTCACAGAGTTGCGATTCCCAGCAACTCTTAACAAACTACAGCGCCCACAATACCTTGAGGGAATGAATATGCTTCAAATGAGCTTTAAAGGGCTGGCGTGTACACACAGCCTAAATTACCGTATTTTTTGCTCTATAACACGCACCCGATCATACGCACATAGTTTTTAGAGGAGGAAAATCCGTAGACATGCCACCCGTAGGCATTGAAAAGACCTCCCAAGGTTGCATAGACATACTTTAAATACTTTCTGAAATTCAATCTAATATAATTTATACATTAGGACTCATTCATAATCTTGTATTAAAAACCTATGCAATTTTCATGAAATATATCTGCTGTTTAATCATGAATGCTGATTTTTAAACCACAGTGCTCTTTTTTTCCCTTAACACCCTTCCAACAGGTCTTAAAAAACCCCCAAGAAGAAATAACAGTTTAAATTTTAAATAAACATTTCTGGAAAAATAACGTCCTTAAAAAGAGGCTGTAATCTTAATTTACTGCTCTTTTGAATGTGCCACAGAGTCCTTGGTTGTGTGAGTACATTAAAAAACCTCTTGCTTTATATGGACTGCAGGCACACAAATCCATTTGTAAAGAATCTGCAAAATAGGGTAGAAATTATATGATGTTATTTAGACAAGAATTAATCTGAACAAGCATATGATCTAAAAATATTTAAAATATCAGTACATTATCCTTTACTGAAGTTATTTGAGCTTTGAAAGAAATTAAACCCATTTTCCTCAGTACTTACAAATTAGGTCTTATTTTTAAAAATATCAGAGATCATCTAAACCTAATAATTGTGTGGCACAATTCTCCACATGTTTATTCAGTGGTGTTGTTGCTGTTGCTGTTGTTGTGATGATGATGATAATTTTCTGTTCCCTGCCCAGCCACTCTGGGCAGCTTCCAGCATAAAAGAACAACAGCAACACAACAGAACATCACACATTTAAAATTTCCCTATACAGGGCTGACTTCAGATATCTTCTAGAAGTCAGAAAATTGTTTATTTCCTTCACATCTAATGGAAGGGTGTTCCATAGCATGGGTTTCTTCTTCTCCTTTGGCAATCACTTGTAGCCAAGTAAGATGGTCTTTCATAAACACTGTTTTAACAGTGAGTCCGTAAGTGACTGTGGAGGCCAGTTCTGGATCCACAATTCCTTCCACAGTGGGGACATAGGTTTCCGGGCGGGAGTTGATCATGGTGAGGGTTTGCCAAGCGTGCCTTCCTCTTAACACGTTTCTCCCTTTCGTCCTGAGTTCGAGCATCTTCAAACCCCATGACAGCTTTGGTAAAGGCTGTTGTAAAGAGTGGGCATGACTACTGAGAAAGCCCTCTGCCTGGTTCCCTGTAACTTCACTTCTTGCAATGAGGGAACAGCCAGAAGGCCCACGGAGCTGGACCTCAGTGTCTGGGCTGAATGGTGGGGGTGGAGACGCTCCTTCAGGTGTACAGGGCTGAAGCCATTAAGGCTTTTGAAGGTCAACATGTTTCCACAATACTTCAAACTTTTAATTAAGACCATAATATACCAGCCCGTTAACATCTGGATCTAGAAAATGATATTTTCAGGTGGATCTGGCTTAGAAGCTCAGAAGCTGAAAGGTAAATGGAAACTTCATGCTCCAACCTTCTTTTCCCACCACACAAATGTTGGTGGGTCTTTAAGTTCACTGCCAGAGTTGTTCAGGAACTCTCTAAGGCTAAATTAATTGAGTATATATATACACACATATATATATGCAGTGTGCCATGTGCTTGGCTTTGCATTTTATTATTTTTTAAAACAAGTAACTCCAACCAGTCCTTTCACACAGACACATCTTAATTTTTTTTCCCCATGCAACGTTTACCGTGATGTCCAAATATGACATAGTTTCTGGTTTGACTCTTATAGCTGCTTTTCCCTCATGGCTCAATTCCACGGCAGTGTAAAAATTCAAAAAACAAGTGAGATTTCAAGGAAGATCTATGCTGGCACCAGGGGACAATCAAGAAGGTTGTTCTTGTTATCCCTCCCCTCCCCTTCCAACTTGGTTTCTGTTTGCTTTAATGGGAGCAATGAGGGAAGGAGCCATAGATAGGGGAAGGCAAAAATGCTCTGTGAAGCTGCTGGTGCAAACACGGAACTCCTGAATATGTGTACAGAAGAATGCAACTGTGGCCTATTTAAGTTGATCAGAATGGTCCTTTGGTTAAGTGTCCTGAGTTGGGTTAAGTACCCAAAGATAAGTCCTGGGCAACACTGGAGAGTAGTCGGACAGACCAAACAGCCAAATACCAGTCCAGGTCCAATGAGCAAAGTCAATATCTGCAAGGTCAGGTTCCTGCCTCTGCAGAAGATCCAGGGTTGAAACACCCAGGATCAGTCCCAAAGTCCCAGGCCAGTGGAATTCCTGAAGCAGCCAATCCATGGTCCATCAACAGAGAAAGTTGAGCAGACACAGAGTTTCTGCCTTTGCTTCCTTTTTCTCCTTCTCAATCTTGATTGCTACACCTGAGTTGGCTTCAGCTGAGCAGCCACACTGTGGAGACTTGATGAAGCAGGTGATCCTCATTTGCCTTCAGCCTAATCAAGCTGAGTGACCACAACCTCCTCCCAGACCTAATGAGTCCAGTGATCTCCACCTGGTCCAGTAGTGAGCTGGGCTGCCTCAGTCTCCTGCCCTGCACTTCCTGCTCTTCCTGACACCTCAGAGCCCACCATGTCTGGTGCCTTCCCCTAGCTCCTGTGAACTAACAGCTGCCCCTTTGATGTCTTCTGATGTCATGTGAGTACCTCCTAAGTCCCTAACCTCCCTTTCCCCATTTTCAGCTTGTTGCTACACCCCTCTCCAAAACCCTCTTCCCCTTCCTCTGTGCTCTGCCAGTTCATGACATTAAAGGGCGGTTGTATGGGCATGAATCTGAGTGCATGATTTTGCACTTGCAACATATTGCTTGATGGAATATGACTATATAGCTTGCTGTTATTTGGTGAAGTGAACAATGTGAATACAGAACCCTTTGTTTCAAACTTTTAAATGCCACTTGGCAAGAACTGGTATATATAAGAACCTTTTTTTCTTTTCTTTCTCTTTGCTTCTCTTGGTACACCGTACCAGCACTTTATGCCATTATTTCATTCTGGTTGAGTCTTTAAAGAGTGCAATTCAAACCAAGGATTGTTTAATAGCAGGAGGGTTTGAGTGGTGAACAGTTTGTCAACTGGCCATTTAAATCTTTTTTTTAAAAAAACACACACCACACAACCCAGCAACAACAGGTCTACGTTTTATTGACATAAAATTGCTGGAACTGCAGTACGAAGACAAAAGTGACAGGAGAATTTACATAACTGGGATTGCAGTTATTGTGCAGAACTATTTTAATCCTTAATGTTATTTGATTCCATAGTGGGGGCAATGTACAAATCATTTCATGCTATGTTCATGCTATGCCAAGTGCAGACTTCAGCGATGGCCATAAGTCAGGAATGGTGGTTTTTTTTTGTTTTTACTCAAAGGTTGCCATTCATACAACTCTCCTCGTAGACAATTAAATGGAGTAAACTGTGTACAGTGTGAGTCCCATATGTATCCTACAGCAGCAGCTGGGAGCTGCTGGAGGGGCAGATTTCTGAGATATTTCCCACCCTTTCTGGCTAGTTACAGGAAAAGGTTTGGGGATGGATGGATGGATAACGCACTGCTGAGTTTTTAAACTTTGTTTTAGAATTCTAACCCTATCATTTTGTGATGGCTTGGGGTAGGCTAATGAATTAGTAGTTATTTAATCAAAACATCTATATCTCTCATTTTGCACCAAAAGTACTTCAAAGCTACTAACCTTAAAACCAGAGCAAACCAGGGCTCTGTACCCACAGTACATTTGAAAGCTGATTTGAAGCCTGTATTCCTTCCCAAAGAATCATGAGAATTGCAGATTGTTAAAAGTGCTGAGAATTGTAGACAGTTCCTAGGATTTTGTGGTTGTGTGGTTTGAATCTGCTTTAAAATAGGCAGTGTGGCCTCCTGACGGCCAGACAGAAAGTCACAAAATGCAACTCTATGTAGATTGCTAAAGGTGCTTGGAATTGTCTGGTAATACGAGTCTTGTGATATGTCTCCCGATCTTTCAAGGAGTTTGAACTAAAGAAAGTGAATAGTGAGTCGGCAGAAAGGCTGCAGATTTTGGAGGGTCCATCAGAAGTTTTGGAATATTCTAGGTCACCAGGTCTACCTGGAGGACAGAAGTTCTGATGTTTCCCGTGATGATTTCCTCTTTTTTGACATCATCAAATGCCAAATTCTTCTTTTTTAAAAGTCTCTCTTTAGTAAGGGGGGGGGGTGCCCCTGCTTTGCTGGTGCCCTAAAGATGCACTTAGTCTGCTTATTGGGAAGTCCAGCACTGCCTGGAGATCTTTAGAAGTTTAGGGCTGAAATGGCCTGTGCCGGATGCGGATGGTAAGAGTTACAGCTTCCCAAAATCTGGAGGGCACCACGTTGGCAAAGGCCATTCCAGGTTGTCAGAGCCTCTTTGTTTTCATCACCAATTCTGCTATTTTCACATTGGAGCAGCAGCAGCAGCAGCATTACTCGAAACAAGCTCTGCCATCCAAGAACCCCGGCTGCGCTTCCAAAGTTTCACCTAATAAAAAGTGAGGCCAGGGCAGGCATTACACATTCAAGAGCTTTACATTTAGTCCTCCGATTTCACGTAGGTTCAACTTTGAGATTCCGCCCTACCAGAGAGTTTGGAAAGGGTGGCCTTAAGATGTACACACACACACACATAATAATAATAATAAATAATAATAATAATAATAATAATAATAATAATAATAATAATAATAATAATAATGTGCATGTTTGGCAGCTGACTCCTATGACCTCATTTTCTTCTCTTGCAAGGGACCAGCTAAAAGGAAGGCAACACAAGCCTTAGCTAGCCCTTGCTCTTTCAAAGATGATCAATAGGTTTCTTTTTTTATGATGCGGCTTAGGGTCCTGCTAAGTGAAGCAGGAACGGTTCCTGCATGATCATAGTCTACATTAAACACTAGCTTTATGGCAGAGCGGTCCCCCCCCTTTTTTTTCTTCTTTGACTAGGCTGCTTTCAATCAAATTCTTTCTGCAGAGGCCAGTCTCAAGTATAGCTCGGAGCATGGAACAATGAACACTAGTACACACTTGTGTAGAGTGTTCTGAGCAAGGGATATAAATCACCAAATGTCATGTTCATACCTGACCATGCCAGCATTGTATTTACTTTACACTTCTGGAATCTGGGCTTGATGTTTCCTCAGCAATGGCTGGCTTGTGCTGGAGAATCAAAGGACCAAGTCACTTGGGGCAGTGTTTTTAACTGTTTTTATCAATGAATAGCTTTATTCCAGCTGGCAGATATTTGAACTGATTCAAGCAATCAAGCATGCAGTACATTGCAAGAGGAGGAAAGGGGTTTCTCTCTCATCTGACAGACTGCCCTGCGACTGGGGAGAAGGGGTTGCCTTATATGGAGGCAAATAAATGTTCCGTCTAGTCCAGGACTGTCAAACCTGAATGGCCCATGCAAACATATTTCCGAGCCCTAGTTCATGAGTATGCTTAATTGGAATTGCCAGAGATTTCTATAATAGTATCAAGTCACACACAAGAGTTTTACTCCACATAACTAGATTCTGAGCTCTGACATATTTTCACCCAAATTGGCTTGCGTTCCTGCGTGCAGAATTTGAAAGCAAAGATGACATACACGGCGGCCACATCTTTGCACTTCCCTGAATCTGAGAAATAGGTATCAATGAGTCCTTGGGAAAATTAAGGCTAATAAAGCACAACAGGTGGAGGAAAGAACCAATGAGAAGGGAGCAGGAGGCTGTAAGTTTTCTGAGGTGGTTTTGTTTATTGGTTTTAGCACGAGTAGCTCCATGGGGTTCAAGTGATCATCACTGTGGACGACATCATCTGCCATGTTGGCGCCATTCTGCGTCCACCCTTGAATTGGCTGGTTTGTTTTTCCTTCCTGTTTGTGGTGGTAGTGGGGACTTCAAAGGCTGCCACAAGGAAAGAGCTGGGCTTCTCCTGTTCCTAGGGAGGAGCGGCCTGGATGGAAAGTTTCCAGAAAAGCTCTGTCATAACCAGACAGGTTTTACAATTAACAAAAGGAATGTAGTGAGAAGAGCACTGGAGGATTTCCCCCCCCCCCGCCCAGGTTCTTTCTGCAAAGGCATTCACAGTGGGTGGCTTAATTTAACAAGGGGGGGGGTTGGGGGGGCTGGGAAGCTATCAAGTGTCTTTGCTACCAGTATATCACAGCTTAAAGCTAACAGCATTATGTTCTTGCTTTGTATACTGTAGCTCCCAAACAGTCGCCTGCAGAATGAAAGGGCCCTGTCTTCCATCAAAGTGTATTTAAAGTTCAGTGTACAGTCATAAGCAAAACACTGGGAGATATGCCTTTACACCTATGGGGCGCGCACACACACACAGCCTATCTTTGCATTCCTCTCACACCATTCATTGACTGTCTTCTCCATTTACGACCGCGTCAATTGCCTTTCTGCATGAAGACAAAAACATTTGCAAGTTAAGACTCTCCTCTCGAAATCCTTTGAAGGCCTCAGGAGATGCAGTGTTTCTTCAGACAGCAAGATGGGGAGCCTGGTTCACATCATAGCCAATATCTTTCTAGGCAAATCCTGTTAGCTTTGCTGTGAGGTAACTGCATATACATTCTGTGGGACAAGGACAGGCAAATCAAGAGAGGAATTGGTATTGATGATAGATTTCTGTCACTGGCAGGCCCAATGCCAACAGTTGGCCAGTTCAAGCACTGGTCATGGGTCCCAGAAGCTCAGAAAGGCCCCTCATTGGCCTTACCAGGACCCTAGGCAGCCATTTTGTCAGACCAGAGTGTTGCTAGTGAATGGAAACCAAGCTGGGTTTCATCCTTGGTACTGGTGGGTCACCTGTCACCTTCTATTTATCCAAAATGTAAAATTCCAGGTTATATACAGTGGTACCTCTGGTTATAAACTTAATTCGTTCCGGAGGTCCGTTTTTAACCTGAAACTGTTCTTAACCTGAGGTACCACTTTAGCTAATGGGGCCTCCTACTGCTGCCACGCAGTTTCTGTTCTCATCCTGAGGTAAAGTTCTTAACCCGAGGTACTACTTCTGGGTTAGCGGAGTCTGTAACCTGAAGTGTTTGCAACCCGAGGTACCACTGTATCTATGAAAGAAAATGTCCTTGAAAGTGAAGGAGGAAGTTTTACGTATGGAACGTACCCCCATGATGATTAACCTGTGTTTCTAATACCCCTTAACCACCCACTCTGAATATTCCCTCATCATTCTCTTGACCCCTCCCTCAATTGTTGCTTCCAAATTCTGCCAACTCTTTAGGACATTTTAAAAACCGGGAGTAGATCCTGAATCAAGGTTTTAAATATATACCGTAGGGAGAAATAACAATGTGTGCAGAATAAAGCCATGATAACCTCCTTAACTTGTTTCACTGAAATGTCTTGAATTGTGAAATGAGGTCGCTCAGTGTGCTTTCCCCAATCCTTCACCGTGTTTGCCAGATGCAGACTTTTTAACAGCCCAGTAAGCAGGTGTGAACCTGTGTCAAGGGTTATAATAGAATTAAAGTCACTTCCACTGAGATTAAAGTGTTGATGTGGTGAAGACTGAAGTGTAAACAGCAGACTTGGCCCTTTTGGCATCTTGCTGCAAATGTGTGGCTTGACTAGGGTTGCAGGACAGAAATGAAAAAGTGCCCTTAAATTGGATGTGAAAGTTGAAAGGAAGCTAGTAAAAGGGAGCGAGCAGCTTTAGAAAGGGTGGTAGGAGCTTTAGCTGGTTCAGAATTCTACATCATAAAAATGCTGTGATATAATGTATGTGCCAGCCCAGAACTGAGTAATAATTTGTTTGCATTGCATTAAGCAATTGCTTCCCCATCACTTTTCCTTATTGCAAGGGAGATCCAATATTGGAGGGGGAGGGGTGAGTTTGTTGCTCAAGAGCTCCAAATCAGTTTTAACTGGGCAAGCTAAAATTGCCTGGATGTGATTGAATCTCTTTTGAAAACAGCTACAGTCTGGAAGCACCTGCCAAGGCCTCAGAATATAGTTACGGTGTTTAACTCTTCCAGTGAATTCTCTTGATCTAAATTGTTAAGTTGTGGGCGAACATATCAGACAACACAGCGATTCTTCCAAAGCAGCTCTTTATTTGTAAGCTGGAACAGAACTGAACTGAGGAGCTCAGTCAGCCTGCTTATATAGAGCTCCACTAGAATGCAACAGTAACCATATTCTGTAACGAGCCAATCACTGAACGTCACTTTCAATCCTTCGTTTGCATAACTACCTACAGTATCCCCCTGCTGGCCCAGGGTGAGAACTTCAGTACATAACATAAATTGTCTCCTCTTCTGCAAGCCGTTGTTAGTCCCACAGCAGTGGGTGGGTGGGAATGCAGGCATAATCCAGGTAGTGTTTTTTTTTTCTTTCTACTGTGGATCTTAGAGCAACTTTGGGGATATAGGGAAATAGTTGGTAAGAAGAGGAGTTCTGCTGGATCAAGCCAATGGCCCAGCTAGTTTAGTTTCCTGCTCTCACTGTAGCCAACCAGATGCCTATGGGAAGCCAGCAAACAAGGTCTTGAGCACAACATCACTCTCCCCTCCTCCAGTTTCTATAAAATGGTATTCCAAAGCATGCTGCCTCCAACGGTGGAAGTATAACATAGCTATCAGGATTTGTAAGCATTGATTACTATTGCTAGAAATGGGTTAGCACGCTGCTGTTGAAATCAGATAACCCTCCCCCTGTCCAAGCACAACTGTTTCTGCTTTTACATGGGAGATTGGAACACAGTTTTCCTGCACCATGGAATGTTATTTGGCCTGCAGGCTGCAGAACACCAAGGAATCAGGGTAACAAAAAAATGTGAACTGGCTCCTAAAAGCAATATTACGTACGTGTGTGTGTGTGTGTGTGTGTGTGTGAATAACCAGTAGACAAGATATGAAGGAAATAGAATACAAAAAACACAATGAAATACATTAAGTATACAATTAAATATAGAGTTTAAAACAATGTAAAATATTTTTTTAAAAACTTAGAAATATAAAATGCTTAAATTAAAATGGTAAAAAGAACCAAGGTAAGTTGTTAATAGTTTTTAAAATTAAGACAATAAGGCCTTCTTGGTAGTGGCGTCTGCCCTGTGTAACACACTCCCATCAGATGTCTAGGACATAAATAACTACAGTGGTACCTCGGGTTACATACGCTTCAGGTTACAGACTCCACTAACCCAGAAATAGTACCTCAGGTTAAGAACCTTGCTTCAGGATAAGAACAGAAATCGTGCAGCAGCGGAGCAGCGGCAGCAGTGGGAGGCCCCATTAGCTAAAGTGGTGCTTCAGGTTAAGTACAGTTTCAGGTTAAGAACAGACCTCCAGAACGAATTAAGTACTTAACCCGAGGTACCACTGTATATGACTTTTAGAAGACATCTGAAGGCAGCTCTGTTTAGGGACGTTTTTAATGTTTGATGTTTTATCGTGTTTTCAATCTGTTGGGAGTCGCCCAGAGTGGCTGGGGAAACCCAGCCAGATGGGCGGGGTATAAATAATAAATTATTGTTATTATTATTGCTGCCACACAAAAACCAGTTACCTTGGCAGGAATCTCAGGAAACTGGTCAACCAAAAGATAGCTGGTATAAAACACTTCAGATCATCCTGGTATATTTTGTAAAACTGCATTAATAAAATGGCGGTGGATATCAAAGTAGAAGGGACAATGCAATAAGACATGCCTCACAGTTTCTATTTTTTTCCGCTTCACGAGGGCATAAGTACATACCTTGTTGTATGTACAAAATAAGCAGAGTGGGTACTTTTGGTTAATTTGCACCTTCCCTTTGGATTCCAGCCCTTATGTTTGGGTTGCTTTCTTTCTGATTGGCATAACTATCAACTCCTTGTATGGGATCTGTTCTCTAACCCGATGACTGGTAACCCACACAAGAGAGGCTAGGTAGTGCCTGACAGGGAAAGCTGGAGCCAAGATAAACAAACACCACACCACAGGGGGCGGTGTTGAAATACCCACAGAACTCGTAGAAAGAAACAAGTGGGGGAAACCTCTCGCTCCAGACAACCCTCTACAATCATTTCATGAAGAAAAGGAAAAGAGGAAGGAAGCCAAATGCCTGTGGGGTTAAAAAAGAGGGAGGAAAAAATATCCTGCAGTTAGCACAGCAAGTGTGTCGCTTGAGATTGTAATCTGTCCACTTCTGGAGCGAGGGCGATGGAAGGAGGTGGCTGCCCCACCTGAGAGAATCACTCAATCAGCAGAAACAACTTAATTTCTTTGTCATGGCTCCTGCTGGGAGGGTGCTGCCTGGGAATTATATAAGGCTGAAAGGCGAAAAGAAAAGAGAAGTGGGGGGGGGGGGTTTGACAAGGCAATTTCATTTGCTTTATTTAAAATGTAGTCTCACAGAGTTAAGCTACAGGACTTTGAAATGCATTCACATTCATTGTGCCAGGTAGCGTCTGGCTAGGGATGCCAGAAAATTCTGGCAAAAATGGAAAAGGAGGAAGAAATCGCTGCACTTTGTATGTTTGGTTTCTGTTCTTGACCACAGACAAACAGATATGATGGGTATTCACTGTTAGGTGGTTGTGCCATACATTGTTTTAACGTTTCCTTTACACTGGAATGAATGGAAGTTATGTAGGTTACGTACCCTGCATTAAAATGGAGGACAGGGATACAAACAAAATAAAATTTGGCAGAAACTGAACTGCAGTGGAATGGAGACATGGCTGGTTTCGCTTCCTTCTTACACCTCTACTTCTAGTACTGTATTGCAGACTCTGAAAAAGGCTCAGTTCACAACACTCAGGAAATGAGGTTTCTATCCTGGAATGCGGATTTTATTGCAGCAAAATACCACCAAAGTGGAGAAAAGTGTTTTCCTGTATCCCATCACAGCGACTTACAGATGTGGAAGATGTGGTGGTTTGTTTGTTTTTGTTATTTTATTAATGTTCAATGCAACTATCTTGATACCAGGATAAATGTTTTGCATTGACTTGACACCGTTATGCCTCCCTCACTACAGAATTTCTGTCTATGGACCCAGTTCCACCAGAAAGCTCAGTGGGAGGCCTTGGGCATGTGGCTCCTTCACCCTAAACTGCCTTTGTATGAATCAAATATCCAGGAGTGAGAAGACAGAAAGGACTCTCTTGATTCCCAGGAGTTTACAGAGAATTTGCACAGAAATCCATGTAGCTAGGCTCAGCCACACCTTTTTATTATTGTGAAAAGTTACAAAACATAAAAAATCACTGTCACCTTAAAAACAAACCCCAACAACAGTTGAAGCATTATAAAAAAATCTAGAGATAAACATGCAGTAGTCCGGACGTGTTCTTGTAGGAGCCTAATATTCAGGGCTCTCTACCAAATGCACTATGCTTTTAACATCAGCCACTTCAAAGTGCTGTTTTATGAACTACGTATTTCACACAGCCTTCTGATTTGTGCGCAGTCAGAAGGCAGATCTGGCAGGAACTAGCCTTTGTGCTGTTCATAACCTGGTCAGCCTTCACTTGAATGGCTCCTGGACTGCACAGACATCACTGCTGGGCATATATGACAAATATGAGATCAGCTGTGTACCTGAGCTGCCGAGCCAATTTCCCCACAACTGTAAGGAGCTGATCTTATCTTCCGATGATTGGGACTGCAGTTGGATTTTATTTGGGGCGAGCCATTGGAAAAAGGAGAGCTGGGCTTCTTCTATCAACTCCTGGTGTGCTTGAAAGAGGAAATTTTGTCAGGTGAAACTTCTGATGAAGGGAGATGCTGAGAAATGCCAGAGCTCTGTCAGAATCTATGCTTCTGGTCATCCTAACCTGAATCAATGGCTCCTGTTTTTCCTGCCTGCCTGGCTCTGCCAACAAAGGCAGTTCTGAAGCAGGTGGGAGTTAGCTGCTATAATCTTGGTGGGCCACAAGGCATGAAGCAGACCAGGGCCAACTCCAAGGCTGAGGGTCCTCTCTCTAGTGGTTCCCTTGCATTGGTGAGCCCTGCAAGTAAGCAGCAGTGCTCCAACCAGTGCCAAGTTTTTGGGTCTAGCTGCCATTTGCAGTCCCCACAGTGTTGCTGTTATAGGACTGTAGCCTTACACTGAAACATGTGGTGGTTACATGGTATGGGTTGTTTTTCCCTACTGTATTGGGGGGGGGCTGCCAGTTCAGTTCTCTCCATTTCTCCTTTCCCCAATCTTAATTCCAGTTCAGCCCATTTCTGGAGCAACTGGCAATCATGATGATTTTTACAAAAAAAGTTTTCATGAAAATTCTTCAGCATTTTCATGCAAATTTCTCCTCAACACATTTTTGTATGCAGTTTTGACTAATGTACACATTTTTCTCCTGAAGTAATGCAATTTCTTCTACCATAATGAATCTGCAAGTTTTATTTCTACTAATTTATCCATTTTTGTGCACATTCCCCCATAGTATATGCATTTCTGTAAACATTGGTTAGTTGGAGAACTGTATTGCAAAATTCAGAGAAGTATGAATTTCTAAGAGTGGCTGTGTCTTGCTTCTTTCATTGTTTTGTAAAGTGAACATTTGATAGATTTGGCTTTAAAGGTGAACTGAATCAAATCCCCATCCCTGTTCTGCTATAAAGTTTGTAAGGGTACATCTCTTTCTCTTGTGCTTGGGGGGGGGGCCACTGTAGAAGAATAGTTGGTTAATATCAACCATTAGCTGTACAAACAGACATGAAGAAGAACAAACCAAAGAGCTTACTCTGGAGTTGCTGTTCGTTCTGAGATACTTAACTTTCTGCAGACTCGATTTAGGGAAGGAGTTGTCAGAATGTAATTGTTTCTCAGTTTGATCCATGAACAAGAGTCTAGATTTCCAATGGATCTTCGTCACCGGTTCAGCTCTTGGGAAAGTTAAGTGGAAGACTCATTCCCATGTGATTGCTTTAAATCCATTCACTGTAGTGAGCAGGAAATACTATGTCAGAGACGGCTCCAGAGATGTGCAGGTTTTCCTGCAGTTGCAAAGACGGTGTGTTGCTGCGGACGTATTAGTCTTCTTCCCACAATCTTTCTCGCTCTTGCCAGTGATGTACAAAAACACTTTTCACAGCACCGCAGGGACAACCACATGCCCCATCTCCATGGCAGGTCCTCTCTGGCCATTGCTATGTCATCCCAACTTGTACTGTTGAGCAGTTCCTGATCGCGTTCCCTGCACGGCCAGTCTAGCGCTACGCAAACCTGAGCACTTAAGTATATGTTCTTCCGTGGCGAAAACAAGGTTACCATAACAACATATTGTTTGTGAAATATTTACAGTGGTAGTGGGCTGCTCTTTCTTTTAATTTTCTTATTTCCTGATCATTGTAGACCAGGTTGCAAGTAGGAACTGATCCCTTAGGGGCACATATATTGGCTTTTACTATCCGGCAGAAACCAGGATGTTTTCCTTAGAAGCAGCAGATCTCTTTGATTTCATGTGGTTGCACGTTTCTCAAATACACCAAACCTGGAAGAGGTAATAGAATCACAATGTGTACAGCTCATGAATTGCTGTGATCGTATCCATTACCAAAGCCACCTGAAGTCTGGTCAGAAAATGTGCAGTCTGAGCCAAAGGAAAGCTTTTTGCAGACCATTTGCTCTTTCTTTTTTTTTTGTGTTACATGATAGGAAGCTTTTTTCAAAGTCTGCCTGTGCTCTGTTTTCTCAAATCCTCTCCCTATTTAATCATGAAGGAATGCTTCTCAAAAGAAGCCAGGTCACAAGTGCTCAATAAATCAATCCAGATACACCCCTAATGAGTGGCAAATTAAACAGCATTTGTTTTAAGTTCAGAGGTCCTCCCGGGAGATTCCTTCTTAGTTGCAAGCAACATTTCTCAGTTGCAGGTATGGGGAAGATGGGAATTCTGGAATGCTGAGCCAGGGTTTCAGCTCACTAGATAATGCCACATTTTTCCACCCAGCTGGGGCTACTAAAAGAAGATCCATGTTACCACCAACCTATTTACTGAGGAATTTGTGCAGATTCAGGTTAGCTTCATTATAGCCTTTCTTCCCCCACCTCCCAGTATATTAAGCTTCTGTCGTAGCCAGGGTCCTCTATCACCCTACTGGTTTGCTTGGGCATATTTTATACTTATAGTCAGTGCTTTTTCCCCCCTAGAAAAATAAGTGCCGGTACTCACCATGAAGTTGTTACAGTAAGTGCCACACTTTTTAACAACAACAAAAAGAGGTGATGGAACTGCGAGTCCTTGAGTACCCCCTGAAAAGAAGCACTGCATATAGGACATTTTTCCCCTATAAATCATGTATTTACATGGTATTTGCATCCGTGCATGTTCGTGGAATAAAAATTGTAACTGTAAGGGCTTGTTAATGTGCATTTAACTGTTGACTAACTGTTAGAGTGATCTGGGGAAAAACAACACCTGAATTCTATATTAAAACAAAACATTTGAGTATCCAACTTTCCTACATTTTAATAGGGCTTTGTTACATAAATGTCACTAGTAATGGGTTGGTATCATGGTAATTTCAACTGATCTGAAAAGTATTCAGGTAGTCCTCTGCAGAACCTTTTGTTCCTGAGTGTATTTTGTTTGAGAGGTTGTGCTGTCAACTGTGATTTGTTCTGGGAACTACAATTCCCGGGGTGCAATAAATTAAAGAGCATGTATATGGCACCATCAGAATGCACACACCAACATTTGGAACTGAGAAAGAGCTTGGTCCCATTCAACACCCACTGAGAAAGCTTGTAATTACTGAACTGATTCCGGACTGAGCCTACAGCACTTCACCACAACTAGATCCAGGGTCAGTAAGGATCCCAGTGGATCCTTATCCACTAGGATCCTAGTGTTTGCCCCAGCATAGATATCCAACTGCAATGAGTCCTAGACCATCTCTGTGGAGCCCCTTGTGTTTTTACGTTGCAAATTGCCCTGTGGTTCTTGGATGAAGGGTGGTATTGAAATTTAATAGATAATATAATCCCAGTTTTACCCTACCCCTTCCTTTTCTCTTGCTATTTGCAGCTATGTTTACCCAGTGCTGTTGATTACACTTTCTTGCTGACTTCTCATTCAAGCGGCTCAACTAACATTGCTGTCTTACAAAAAAGGCAAGAAGTAGTTAAAAATATGAAGCAAATGAGAGAACTGTCAACCCAATCGATAGAAAATGAACATGCAGGAAATAAAAGTGAATGCCTCACCAGCTAAAACAATGCCCGACACTTTAACTTTCCTTTTGCTGCAAACCTACATAGATTCAGGGATTATTCCACGTTCAAAGCAGCCTGCCTCATGGAAGGCATGGCAGAAGCCAGCAATTTTGCACCCTGGACCAGCAGTGAGCTGAGAGAATTCCACATTACTCAGTCTTCTAATATGCAGTTGTCCCCAGCTAACAGCTTGGTGGCAGTAACTAGAGCCGGGTTTTGAAAAACTTCACATTTTCCCCCCTCAAGAAAATGTTAGTAGTAGCCAGGGCACTGAGCTGTGTTTGTTTTGGAGCATGTGGACCACACAGATAATCTGGGAAATGATGGCAACTGGAAATGGGGAAATGAAAAACTGCAGCTGCAAGGCGGAGCTTTTTGCAAGACCCAGAATAACTGACACTTTCTAATCTTTAAAGCCGAACAACCAGGGTGTGGCCACTTACATACAGCCCCCGAAAAGGGAGGAAATGTATCACTGCAAAAGAACGCAAGAGAGGGTAGTGATTTGCATAAAATGCACCTATGCTGATTTATACGTATAGACATAACTACTATAATTTAGCATGAAATAAAATATATCTCATCGTAAGTGGAAAAAGTGTGATCTGTGTGCCTGCTCAGTCTGCTAAGAAAGAAAGAAAATTATGTTTTACGTTCCACTGATTTAATTCTTAAATTGGACACCAGTTTTATATAATTACCTAATGTCATATTTTACATTAAATTGATACATCATATTAATGCCTGGTCCTTCAACCATCAGATGGAGCTGAGTGTTAGACCCTTTCCAGTCAGTTCAAGGCAAGACCTCACCAATGGAACAGGCAGACCATCCTGTAAGTTCAGTTGTCTTAACACAATCTAAAGTAGTACAAATTGTGATCTAGAGGGGGTCCTACCCTGCAAGATGATTAAGTCCCAGGTCTAAAAGTACCCAAACACAGGGCTTCCTGCCCCCCAGCCAGAACTCCGTTTCAGCACCTCTTTTTGTGGAAAAATAGTACTGTCTAACCATAATCCTGGGCAAAGATGGAGAACAGCGTTGGTCAGGTGTGGGTAACCTTTGGCCGTGCAGATATTGTTGAACCACAGTTCCCATCAGCCCCAGCAAGCACAGCCTACGGCCAAGGATGATGGGTGTTGTCATTCAATAACATCTGGAGGGCCAAAAGTTCCTCACACCTGACCCTAGTACACTGTTCTCCATCTTTGCCCAGGAATGTGTTTGGGTACAAGCCAAAGAAACAAGGTTCCATTCATTCATTTATTTATCTCTCATGGCTTTTCTCTTCAGTTGTGAGATCTGCAAAGCGTATGACAGGACATACATGAGTCTCCACACATGCCTATCACTGATTCCCATCATGGCCGTATATGGCAGATAAAAGCCAAGAAGTTGGATCAGTGGTGGAGCCTGAGAGATTATACGAGATAGATTGAAACACCCAAAGAATGTACTGTGAGTCACTTTATTACAATGAACGCCTAAAAAGTAATAATCATTTGGCACTTGTTTAGAAGAGTTGGCAGGAATTATTGTGATTTTTAATTCCCGTGTCTTGTGTTTGTCTTGCTTTGAGAAAGAAGCATTACATATCTTATCTGTGGAGGAGTTACTCGTAAACCTCAGTAGATGGGCACTCAAAACTTTTATTGTTGGAAAGGGGGTATTATAAAAGAAGATCAAGGATTTTATTTTTTTAGTCATGTGTCCACACCAGTTCCATACTGGGAGATGAAACACATACCTCGGGGATTACAGAATCAGAAAGCACCTTTTATAAGGAAAGCCAGCTGAGTGAATCATTTTAGGGGGGGGAGTGTTGACATGCTAAACAAGTGCTTTCTTGATAGAGTGCTGTTGTTAATTATAGAAGGGTTCCATGAGAATAGAGACAAGTTAAGGCTCATAGTGTTGTTATAGGGCAAATTGTTAAAAAGAGAATAATAGAAGTCACTAAAGTTCATTGACCTTAACTGAATTTAAAGGGAGCATTAAAAGACCCCGCCCTCCATATACTCTGAGTAATCCACGGGTCCAGTTTTGTTCTGTCATATATTTGACTCTAAATTCTACTCTTTCCATTATTCAAGAAATTCCATTCCAGCTAAGTTGTCTCTGCTATGACTCCTTTCTAAAGCCACAACCCACACTAACCAATTGCTTCAGAGTAGATCTACTGAAATCCGACCTACCGTCATGTAATCTTGCTGAGGACAAACATGATTTTCTATAATCCAGAATCTTCATACTATTTAGGATTTGTCTGTAAGTTTGCTCTCCTGTTAGACGACAGACCACAAGTTGCTTAAAAACAAAAACAAACCCCCAACAAATACACACTGTCTTGGATTTAGCAATGGATACTGAAATATCCTATAGCTTGAAATTGTAAAGAGAATGGTTTGTTTCTCATTGGATTTAGGAGAGACCCTTTGGATCCAACCCAGTGTCTTGAAAATAGATTATCAATAGTACCCGATACTTTATAAACTAAAGTTAACTATGGTGGAATCTACACACATACTAAAAACATTCTGAAAATGCTTTTTTTAAAAAAAGCGTTTTTTAAAATACATTGAATTTTCCATAAGGCTCACCACCACCATCTAGCGTGACATGATATATTGCACTTGAAACACACTTAAAGCATTTTATTTACAGCTGTATAGCTGAGTCCTAAGTAATCACGATAATAATCTTTGTTGGTGATTTCCCATTCTGGAACTCTGACAAAATTAAAAGCTTTTGGAAACCAATCCTTTATTACTGTATTTTAATGTCTCTTTCATTTTTACATCAGTTATTTCAATCCCTGTTTAATTTTTATGGTGATTAGTTTTGCTTGTATGGTGCTCTGTTCTTTGTTTTTAATAAGTTGTGCCAGGGTCTAAATAGTTCTCCATGCGGCTTATCTTGTTTTATGTGTGTAGTTGTATATTTTTATTTGTTTATGTTTTATTCTATTTTGCCTGGAGGTTTTTGCATGAACCAACTAAACAATATAATAAATAGCATTATATAGAGTGGATCACAGGATATAGAATGCTAGAGGGTCCCTTGTGAATTTCCTACCTGACAAAGTGGGCCCTGACCCACAAAAGTTTATACTGTAATAAACTGGTTAGTGTGTTGTTGTTTTCTTCAGATGCCACATGACCCTTTGGGCTTTTAGTAGGATGAGCAACTCACCCAATACAGTAGTACCTCGGGTTAAGTACTTAATTTGTTCCGGAGGTCCATTCTTAACCTGAAACTGTTCTTAACCTGAAGCACCACTTTAGCTAATGGGCCTCCTGCTGCTGCCATGCCACCGGAGCACAATTTCTATTCTCATCCTGAAGCAAAGTTCTTAACCTGAAGCACTATTTCTGGGTTAGCGGAGTCTGTAACCTGAAGCGTATGTAACCCAAGGTACCACTGTATTCGACTCAAAGAAGATAGCACTTTTAAGGGTGTACATTTTGGATGCTTTGAAAAGCTTGTGTTTTTTTGCAAATGCCCAATTGAAGGCTCACAAAGGTTTCAATGGCTCTCTTAGTGTGCCACCTTCATCCCAGCAACTGAAAACACAAAAACAGCCCTGCTTGATTGGGCCAATGGCCCATCTAGTCCATCATCTCGTTCTCACAGAGGCCAATCAGACTCTATGCCAAGCCCCCACAGGGAAGACCTGACTGCAACAGCCCTCTCTCCCCACTAGTGATTCCCGGCAACTGGGAAACGGAGGCACGCTGCCTCACTTACTGGGGGAACATCTTCTCAAGCCATGGACTGGCCTGGGAGCACTTGCCGCCACCACAATTTGTTTCTTTTCCATGCCCCAAAGTGAATGCCTGGGCCTTAGGGAAAGGGAAGGTAGTGGTGGTGCTTGTGTGATAGGAATTTTGAGGTCTTAGATATATGGTAATGTTCATAACCACACGTACATAGATCAGCACAGGAAGACCAACCATTTTGATTCCTAAACTGACCAAATGTTTTCTCTGCAAGGTCAAAGTGGGAAACCTCCCCATTGTCTGTTTCCTCACAAATCCTGTCTTAAGGACACATTTAAGATATGAATAGGGTGTGAGCCTGTGACCTGGCCCAGGAACTAAGTATTTATCACTACAAAAGAATGGCCGGGCTCCCCAGGCAATCCAATCAAGTAACCTGCCAGACAGGAGATAACAACAGGAGAAAAACAATATTCAAATTTCTGTTTTAGACCGCCTTTTCTGTGATGTAGGTGTGATGTATCTGAGGGGTGGTCTTAGGTTACACCCCTTCTGTGATGTATGTATGATGTTTCTGGGGGTGGTCTTGATCTACAGAAAGTCTTTATAAGGCCTTGCATGCCATTTTTCTGGGTCCCTCCTCTCTCCTGCGGGTGAGGGGAGCACCCTGTTGCAACAGATCAATAAAGGCCAAGCCTACAGGCTGCTGTTTTGCTCCAAGTTATCCTGGTTGGTGACTTTGTTTTTGTCCAAGGGAGCCCTCGGATTTTTCCGTTAACACTTGTAATTATTGACGTAAACAGGGTTCCACTCACCTTGACAGTGCTGGCAAGCTTTTGACCAGGGACACTTAATTTTTATGAACTTTGGAGTCCCGGGTGTGGCTAATCTATACTATTTACAGCTCAAGGCCACCTGACTAGCCAGGGCTGAGCCAAATGCCACAGCAAATATTCATTCCCACTTCTACCTGTGTGGTATTTTTGCTCAATGCATCATTCCTGTCTGCAGTTTAAAAAAAGAAAGAGGCCCTCCCTCTCCATGCATTTTCTTACACCGTATTGCATGTCTATGTAATGAGATCACTACTGACCCAACAGAAACATTGCTCCGGTTTGCAAAAACCTGGATAGCACAGGGCAGTATAATCAAGTTGTCTTTAAGAACCTGAGAAGTGTTGGCTAATTCCTATAGCCTCATTTGAGAAGAGCAATCGATGGGGCCACCCAAACTGAAATGGAACGCAGTGAAAGTGTTCCAAGCCCATTCCTTCAACAGGGCACAGGCCAGATTTCAAATTCTGCTCAAGTGACAGCTGTCAGCTCCGCAGACCAATTAGGCTATAAGTGCCTCCAGTTACAAGGAAGGTTTTGGCTGACTATACAGCCTGGCATCAATTTCCATGGGCTCACAGCCCAGGCTTTTGCCTTTTTATTTCAATGACAAGGCCTTCAAAGGTCCTTGTGTTTTTAAACTGTTGTTGTCATCACTCTAGGATACGGTAATCTGCATCTTGGCACAGTGTGCTAACCCAGCTGGGCTTCTCTACAAAAGGAGGGGGGGGACCAGAGATACTTACCACATGGCCAACTGGCAGTGGCCAAATATGCTGGATGAGAGTTTGGAAATGGAACAAGAAGCCATATCTATATGTTTCTACTCTGTGTGCAAACAACAATGTGTAATCTTGGGGAGCTGGTTGCAGATGCTGAATAAATAAGGTGACAAAATGTCAGATGCCAAGCCCCTTTCTCCCCTTAAAATAAATAAGTAAACCCTTCCCACACTCAAGTTCTGGCCCAAGACATTTTGCTGCCCGAGGGTGAAGGACAAGATGGCTCCCCCATTCGACTTACAGAAACCAAGCTGTCTCTCTTGGGGCCCCAGCACTGCCTTAAACAGCCTGTTCCCTTGCCTAATGGTAGGGCTGTTCTCACTGAACTCTCTTAATAATTGACTAAAGCAGTGTAATGAGGGGACCACTTTCTTGGTGTTTGCTAGCAGGCCGTGTTTGCTAGCAGGCCCTGCCAAAGAATTTAGAGAAATATAAATTTCTCAGCATGAGGCTAGGTTGGATACAGGAGCATTATATTGCATGCATGTCATGTGACGTCTCATGACGTCCAATTTGCTACTGAATTAAGTGTAAGGTTTAAATTTTTTTGACTGATAAGGCCCTTAAACAACTTGGGACCTGGTTACCTGAGAGGGTGCCTTCTGCATTTCTAAGTGAAAGCTGCCCATTCATCGATGCGCCACACCATGGCCACTGGTATGAATGAAATTTAGTGTAACATGTTGGCATATCGGTCAGAAAACCATAGCATGACAGATATCTCTGTGTGAAAGGAATGCTAGAAAACGGAACAGAAATGCTAGCATTATGACCACATACCCTCAGAATGTCTTGATTTTCCAAGGACAGTCCTGGAATTATGAAAGCCACCCCAGCTTCTGACTGGATCCTGGAATGTCCCTGTTTGCCCTGCCAGCGCTTGTCCTGAGCGAAGGCAATGGTGGCTGTGAAGGAGCATCCCATTGCCTCGCCATGGCTGCCACTACCAGTCACCTCTCTTGGGCAGCTTGTAGCGGTTGCTGGAGAGCAGGTGAGGAGGAGAGGCTGCCGCTGCTGTGGCCCAGCCCCATGTGACTTGCTGCCTCTGAGGGGCAGGCAGCGGGCACGGCTGCCCTGGAAAGAAAAGAGGAATGGAGCGCAATAAGTCTTTATTTTATTTTTCATTTAAAAAATGCTTTGTGTATCTGTGCCTGATCTTGCCCCTTTGTAAAAATTGGTGTGTGTTTTTCTTTTTGTAAATCTACCAAATACTAAAATAGAATAATATCGGGATTAAGGGGTTTTCACAGCATGGTGGAGCGAGTGTGTGCTGTGTCCCTTGGTGGTGGTGACACTTGCCCTTCTTCTGATAGGAAATGCTCTGGGGGGGCACAGAAAAATGGGGGGTCAGACTTCCGGTGCTGCCGTCATGGCGAACAGCGGCTCCCACAATAGCAGGTGCTGGCCATGCAGCTAAATAAGGATAAGTAATTATCCTTGCAAGCCCCCCCCCCCCAGGTCAGGCGGGGGGAGCTTTCACTTGCAGATCATCCAATAACTGCCTCTCGCTCCGATGGAATGCGGGGGCAAGGACACTTAGTGCATAGCACTTCACGTATCGGAAACTCTCCAACACAGTCGCCATGAGTGGAGGTACTTCTGTTTTTTAAGGTGGTCCTGAATTTGGACTTAAGAAACAGGCGTGTTCTGGATGAAGGGCAATACAATAAACTGCTAAATGAACCAGCCACTGAGTGCCAAGGTTTTGATCTGGAGAGGGTTTTCGTCATAACTGGATTGCTCTGTAAGTGATTTCTTTTTAAAAAATCATAAGATTTGCTGTCTTATGATTCAGCAAGCCTTCGCTGAAGAAGAAGAAGAAGAAGAAGAAGAAGAAGAAGAAGAAGAAGAAGTAATTACTAATGGAATGAAATTATTAATGGATTACAACTATATATGGAATGCAAGAGGGATTCAACAAGAACCTTATAATTTTCTTTACGGAGTACTTGAAAGAATAGACTGTGTGAAATACTGTGCTGATTCGTGACATGAGCTTCTAAAGAGGGTTCTAACTCTGATTTATTATGGTTTTGGTGAGACACCAGCTTGTTAGAAGATCAGAAAGGATTAAAGAAGGCAAATACTGTAAGTCCACCAGGAGTCACGACCGGACACTGGAATACTTTCGGTTTAGAAAAAGTAAAATGGAGAAGCTGTGGTGCAATGATAATTGAGTCCTTGAAGGAGGGGTAATGCTGAAGAGCACTGATTGATTACAACATGAAGGAAAGGATGAATGTAAACAAATATTTCACACAGAAAGCTACAGGATATAAATTCCCTTTGCAAGTTAATGGATGTGGATTTGTTAAATATGAATTTAAGTCATCATACCAGTGGCTGTTAAAATAAAGGATTAAGATCAGAATTGTTGTATTGGGACTAATTAAGAGAATTGGAGCAGGACCAAGGAATAACATCAACTCCTGATAACCAGAACACAGGAAGTCATCCAAAAATGTTTAATTCGGAACTGAATAATTAGCTCTTTTGATTGTATTATGATTTGGTATGATTTGGTATTGTATTAATGTAGCCTGCATTGGATTGTTATTAATGAAAAATTAATAAAAATTGTTTCTAAAAAAGGAAAGGAAAATGGGGGGGGGGTCAAGGAGGGGGAGTGAGAAATGTCCTTATTTTCATCTGAGAAATGTTGGAGCGTATGCACCCAGAGAGCCTTCAGCCATTGGAACTTAAGGCAACATAGGGAACCTACATTGTTGAAATACAGGTTTTGTTGAAGTACAGTTTTGCATTGTCCCTGGTCCTTGGTCATGCTTCTTGGAGCTGATGTGAGCTGCAATTCTGCAACATCTGGAAGGCCAAAGGTTTCCCACACCTGGATTTAAGGGGGTTGCTTCTAGATCAAATGAATAATTTAAGGCTCAGCATCTCTCTCTCTAAAAATTGTACAGTGCATGGGGGAAATTATCTAAATCCAGATAACTAAGTTGGTGGGGAGGGAATTCAATAGTTCCATGTGGGGGCCATAATCTTGGGGAGTCAAGATTAGGGAAATATCTGCATGGCACCACCAGTGGCCTGTCCATACAACCATGCTAATCCGTGCATGCGGTGAGCAGCTTTCAGTGGTTCTGGCCCCCACCTTGCAAATTCCCAACAGTCTCCTATCTGAGCACTGAAACGTGAGAGCTAGTCTTAAGAACTCAAAATCAGTACTTTTAATTTTAGTCTGGCCACCTATGCCTCATAAAGAATGTATTATGTATGATTCAAAAGCTTGTAATTTATTTAAGCAACTGGCAGTTGTCCATGGAAGGATATCATCTGAACTTATTTTATGGCTATAATTCTTTCCATAAAAGAATCATAGGCCGATATCCTTACAGGAAGGAAATACATGACTGTAGCAATTATCATACCTTTAGCCTTTTGTGGATTTTCTGTGATCTGTGTGCTGTATGTGTAAATAGAAGACTACAGCCAAGCATGCAGCTTGCCAATTTGAATCCTGCTGAACAAACCAACCCTGAGTTCCCATATGACTTTTGGGCTGTGGTGAGATGGGGGGGGGGAACTGCCATGAAAGTGGGTGGCTTTCTCTCGTGCTCTGAACAGTTCCTGAAGTGCCAGTCAGTGACTTTGTAAGCCTTTCTCACTTTTTTGACAAATGGTTTTGAGAACAAATTTCTTGACTTCATAGATCTGTGGGCCAGGGCAATGCATTTTGGGTAATTTAAGATGGTGGGCAGCCACCATAGGTGGGAGCCAATCACAGCTCCCATTCAGAAGTTCCATCGCTGAAGTGTGTTCAGAGGCCTGGTGGTAGCAGGTGGCCACCAGCACTGCGGCCATCACAAGCAGATCTGGGCCCTGTCCTGGTTCAGGCGGCATTAGAAGGATGGGTGCCCATCACTGCCAAAGTGCCAAGCGCCTCCATGCCTTGAAGGCAGACGGTTCCGAAGCAAGTGAATACAGTCAGCATAGAAACCTCTTTGACTATGTCTAACCAGAATTCTCAGGCAATGGCTTCTAGTGTGAGAACAGGGAGATTTCAAATCGACCGAGTAGGGTGTCATCTTTGAAATGTTGGTGGATAGAAATCTAGCACTAAAACCAGCTGCCCCTTATCCTAATGGCGGTGCTCAGATAAAGCTTGTCACACTTTGTTAGCCAAGTTTGATGGATTAGCAGAAAACAAACAGCCTGCTTTGTTGCCTAATGTCTGAAAAGGAGAGATACGGGAGGCCACTGAAGGTCTCCCATCTTCTGACCACTTGTTTCCTCTTAGAAGTGGTGAAAAAATGTTCTGATGACTGAATGAAAAAAGGAAACAATTGAAGCAGGAATTAGGTCTTCATCACATAACGTAACCGTTACCAGCAGGCAGTTTGAAATAATCTTGATTTTTATCACTGGACTCTACAGCATTCTTTCTGTGTGCATGTAATCACCATATCCTGCATTTAGTAGTTAACATATGCTTTCACATATTTGTCCCTATATGTGTGTCTGTGTGAAAGTAGGCTTATGTATGCACTTGGCTGGACAGAGAGTTCTAGGTACATCTCTGGCCTAGTCCCAGCAGCCAGGGCTTGATGTTGCATATAGCAAGTTTACAGGGGCCACATGTCAGTGATGTGCAGGAGCAGAGGCAAAAGTAGGAGAAGATATACATACAAATTTTAGCTTTAATTCCTACACAGGCTTCTCTCTTCTGCATCCAGGCAAGCAAAAAGCATTAACAAGAGTTCAGCGACACATTCCAGCCAGGGAGGGTGCAGAACAGGGGAGAGGGGGGATACAGCAGAGGTGTGATGTGAGAAGACACTTGGGGACAAGGTAGAGTGTCTTGCCCACCTTGCCTGAGGTTTCCCAAGCCTGGTATATAACCTGGGTAAAAAGGCAAAACTTTACTGGCTTCCCCCAAAGAATTCTGGGAACTGTAGTTAAAGTGGCTGAGTATTGTTAGGAGACCCCTGTTGTAGCTTCACATAAGCCACATTTCCCAGAGTTCCTTGGGAAGAAGGGCTGGTTGTTGAACTACTCTGAGAATGGTAGCTCCTTGAGGGGAATAGGGGTGCCCTAAGAACTTTTGGCACTTTTAACAAAGTTCCCAGGATTCTCTGGGGAAGCCATGGCTGTTTAAAGCAGTATGATACTGCTTTAAAAGGTTAGTGCAGATGAAGCCTTAGTCAGAACCACAGAGCAAACCAAGATGCAAGGTCAAGAAGCTGGGTGTCAGGACCAAACATCAAGCCATAACTGGAGGACAAAGCAGGAGGCAGGATCTTGTGTGAACAATAACTAAAACTATTGGAACACCTAGGAAGCCCTTCCTGCCCCACAGGAAGTCTCGAACAGGAAGTCTTCCTATAGTCCTTCCTGTCCAGAAGGATCCACTGACCAGCCTTGGTGGTCCAGGGCCTGAAGATACATAACCAAGGTGCTGTCCGCTGTAGTTCAAAGGTTGACCACACAGGGGAGTAGCAGCGCACTCAAATCCAGCAGTTAGTAGCAGCAGGTTTGCCTGAGTTTTGTTGGTCTGGTGCCATTTTGTAAGCCTGGTGACAGATTTGTGTTCTGTTCTTTGTGTTGTGGTGATGTTCTCTTCACGACAGCTGGCCTTAGGCATAAATAGGATAAATAATTTTAGGATGCCAGATGATGGGTGGCGGAGGAAGGGGGTAGTTCAGCCCGCAGAGGGTTTTCGGATAGGCAGAACAAGCACAGGTCCAGGAAATTAGACCTAAAAAGTAGACCTCTGAGTTCAGAAAAGTGTGTTCTTAGAGGTGGGGCAATTTGCAATAGGCTACCTAATAACTCTGTTCAGAATGAGTGCTGAACTGTAAGTCACAACTTACGCAGGGGTTACGTTCCAGTGATCATGTCTTAAGCCAAATTGTGTATAGTCAAAACACATTGGGTCCAATGGTGGGTGGGATTGCCAACGTCTGTTCTCCTGCTCCCTTTTAATTTTAATTTTTTTGCCAAGGGTGTAAAGCTGAAAGTGCACAAGCTACATGTTGTGGACTTAGTGTACCAAACCTCTCCTTTTTACTGCTCTACACCAATTAACGAAAAAGGAAATTGCATTTGACAATTCTCAAAGTTGAGAGGAATTTTTAGTGGAATTGTAATGAGTCGGGTGCAGGGATTTTGCTGCACTTACCATACTGTCAATGTGGCGAAGGGTTGAATGTGAGTGCAGCTGGCCAGGATGAGCACCAGCGAGGGCCCATGGGGCATAGGAAGGCCCCCCACCAGCCCAGCCCAGCCGCACCACCATTTCCCACCCTGCCCACTATGCTCCAGGTGTTTTTCATTTGTGAGTAGCATTTGAATGGAAACAAGTTCAACTCCCATTTGCAGTGACTGTCCATTGTAAGTTACCTAAAACATAATGCCCCCTGCCTCAAGGCATTATGAAATCTATTGATTTATATAACTCTATACATTTCATATATCTATGGGCTGGGCCTTTGCATTTTGGGTGACTTGAGATGGTGGGTGGCCACCACAGGTGGGAACTGAACCCTCACCTATCCACTACTGAACCCTTGTGGAGAGAGTTGCGTAGCCACTACAATGACTGAGGAGATGCTGGGAGCATTATGCCAAGGGCCTCACAGAGTCTACTGCCAGCTCTGTGGCAGACTGCTGGAGAAATGCTTACTGGAAAGAAAAATGAACACACAGTCCACAGTTTTTGTGGATCTAATAGCGCCTGAGAGCCAATTCAATCGCCAAATTATTGATACTGTACAGAAAGGACTGTGCTTTTCTTGCACTTGGGGAATTAAGATAAAGAAAGAGGTTGATTGAAATTGTCTCTGTGTCAACATCTCCCTGAGTGCAGAAAGCTAAAACATCAGGGATATGTTGATTTCTTGCAGGAGAATGATGAGAGGGGGGATACATGGTGAGAGAACTGCTCCATGGACTTCTAGTGTGAACCTGCCCAACAAGCATTACTAGCTGATGCAAAACTGCTGCAATGCAAACGCCTTATGTGTCCAAGGATAACTGGAACATATCTCTCACACTCAGCTGATGAAACCTGCCGTATTACTGTGTATCTAGACAATAAATAATGTCTTATTCTCAGTGGAACAAATGTTCAGGACTGTGTCAACGGCAAGATTCTGGGAGTGTCAGCAATTGAAGAAAAGCTTTTACTTTCCCTGTTAACAGTTACACAACAGAGAGAAAGGTATTCCGAGATACAAGGCAATGAAGCATCTGCCTGTAAGCCCTTGATAGCTCTGTTCCTCTAGGACATTGTCAAGGAGTGAACTCAACATCAGTTGTGAGGAAGTAATCCTAGTACGGGAGAGAGGATCTGCTGTCCATATGTGCCTGCAGGTGAGTGAGGGACAACACCTGAGCCTTTGGCTTAGCTCTACAAAAAAGAGAGTTCACCCAGGTGGAGTCAGCAGGGAAGAACAAGCAAGTGTGCGAGATGAAGATCTGACATCCCAATGTAGGATGACTAAGACTAAAGCACAGGACAGATAAAGAGAGAGAAAGAGATAGAGAAAACAGGAAAATTGTCTTTGGGGCTTAGATGCAATGCAGCACAATCTATTCACGGCCATAGGCTACACAATGCGGCACAATCCTAGTTAGGTTTAGCTAGAAACAGATACCACTGAATTCAATTATGCTTACTCCCCAATAAGTATGTATAAGATTGTAGCCTAAGTCACACAAATGTGAACACCATTCCATTTTCCTTTTGTGTTGTATCTATAAGAAGTGGCATAGTGCAGGTTGCCAGTGCCCGGGGCCACGCAGAGGGTGGGGGTGGGAGGGAGGGAAATCCATGCACATTCAACTGCCTAATGGTGTCCATGTCACCCAAGAGATCTCAGCTGCAGAGATAAGAAAAGTAGAGTCGTTCCGTTGTTTGGACAGGTCACTTCCTGATTTGCATGGAGAAGCCATTTTCAGCGAAGCCCAATGACTGAAGCACGCAGCTGTACTGGGGCAACAGTGGGTGTTTAAATTTTGCACTCCTAATAGTTTTGCGTCCGGGGCAACAGCCCCTGTGCTCCCCACCCCATGCTATGCCACTGTCTATAAGATTGTGAACCTACAGGCAGGGATTGTTTTTAATCTTTCCACAGTTTATAGTATTTTACACCCTTTATAAATGAATAACAACAAGAGAAATAAAAACCCGTGGAAACACATCCATAGGTAAAGGGTAACGGGGACCCCTGGCCATTAGGTCCAGTCGTAGCCGACTCTGGGGTTGCGGCGCTCATCTCGCTTTATTGGTCAAGGGAGCCGGTGTACAGCTTCCAGGTCATATGGCCAGCATGACTAAGCCGCTTCTGGCGAACCAGAGCAGCACACAGAAATGCCTTTTACCTTCCCGACGGAGCGGTACCTACTTGCACTTTGATGTGCTTTTGAACTGCTAGGTTGGCAGGAGCATGGACTGAGAAATGGGAGCTCACCATGTCCCGGGGATTCGAACTGCCGACCTTCTGATCGGTAAGTCCTAGGCTCTGCGGTTTAACCCACAGCGCCACCCGCGTCCCGCATGTATGTATACACCAGGTTCAAACTTCTGATGAATTCTGACTAGGGCCCCATCATATGATCTTATTGTACAAAGGATTTATATGGGAGAAGTTGTTCCCTAAAGCTCTCTGGCCCCAGATGACTTAGACCTTCTGATCGGCAAGTCCTAGGCTCTGTGGTTTAACCCACAGCGCCACCAACACATCCATAGGAGGCAACTAATCAAAGGGAAACTACCCTGGCCCGTCAATACTGATGAGCGGTGCTGCTTTTTGAGTGTGGTGGGGAGCTTGATCCAGCATAACATTCCTCTATATCCCCTCCTTTCCTGAATCATTTGTGCAAGGCTAACATAACTAGAAGTGCCTAAAACACTGGATTGGACATTGTGCTCCTATTGTATTAGCCATTCAAATGGGAAACACAGGGATTTGTCAGGGCCTACAGTTTTGATGAACTTTTCTCTCTCTCACTTTATGGACCCCTACATTTGCTATTTCTTTCTTTCTTTCTGTTGATGTAAAATCATCTTTGGAAAAAGATTCCCCCCCCCCATTATAGACATTATTCTGTCACAACCGATATTTTTGAATCACGTGAATCTACAAAGTCCTGAGATCTGAGTAGAAACCCAAGAAATGGAAGAAGAGTATTAAAGGATTGCAGACCTTCATGTCGCTGCCCATACAGGTGTTCACCTTATGTACCGTTGCACTGCGCATACTTTGGAAAACTCTTTCATATTGTAAGGCCTCTGTGATGTAGATCAGGTACTTCTTGCTACAGACTGGATTCATTTTAGCCTTCTGTAATCTCTTTCTTCCAGAATGATCCCAGACTTCTTTCTTCTTTTGAAGAACAAAACCATTTACAAATTACCGTATATCTGTAGAAATCCTCACACGAACACACATGACTATGGAAAGGTTAGCTATTCCAAATGTAAACCTCACAGGTCTATTTCCAAATGAAATTGTGCTTGGCCAACCCACAATTGTTTTATATCAGATCATTTAAAAAAATGATTTACATTTATCGATAACAAGGTATAGTAACAGATGTCAAATAAAATAAAAGGGATATCTAGAACTAGAACATTCCAAAATCAAACATAATAAAACACAAGGCTCCAAGTAGCACAAATGGGTTTACATTATCCTGTAACTTATTACAGTGGTACCTCTGGTTATGTACTTAATTCGTTCTGGAGGTCTGTTCTTAACCTGAAACTGTTCTTAACCTGAAGCACCACTTTAGCTAATGGGGCCTCCCGCTGCTGCTGCGCCACTGTCATACGATTTCTGTTCTCATCCTGAAGCAAAGTTCTTAACCCGGGGTAATATTTCTGGGGTAGTGGAGTCTGTAACCTGAAGCGTATGTAACCCGAGGTACCACTGTACTACAATACATTATTAAAATAATAATACATTATTATTGGATCTAGGAGTCTTGGTTGACCACAAACTTGACATGAGCCAACAGTGTGACGCGGCAGCTAAAAAAACCAATGCAATTCTGGGCTGCATCAATAGGAGTATAGCATCTAGATCAAGGGAAGTAATAGTGCCACTGTATTCTGCTCTGGTCAGACCTCACCTGGAGTACTGTGTCCAGTTCTGGGCACCGCAGTTCAAGAAGGACACTGACAAACTGGAACGTGTCCAGAGGAGGGCAACCAAAATGGTCAAAGGCCTAGAAATGATGCCTTATGAGGAACGGCTAAGGGAGCTGGGCATGTTTAGCCTGGAGAAGAGGAGGTTAAGGGGTGATATGATAGCCATGTTCAAATATATAAAAGGATGTCATATAGAGGAGGGAGAAAGGTTGTTTTCTGCTGCTCCAGAGAAGCGGACACGGAGCAATGGATCCAAACAACAAGAAAGAAGATTCCACCTAAACATTAGGAAGAACTTAGACAGTTCGACAGTGGAATTTGCTGCCAAGGAGTGTGATGGAGTCTCCTTCTTTGGAGGTATTTAAGCAGAGGCTTGACAACCATATGTCAGGAGTGCTCTGATGGTGTTTCCTGCTTGGCAGGGGGTTGGACTCGATGGCCCTTGTGGTCTATTCCAACTCTATGATTCTATGACTCCGTTCTTGATAAATACATTATCTTATTGTCTTCCCTCTCTGGTTCTCATCATGTATGTAAACTCAACCATATGCACACTGTGTCCAGGTCACTGCCCCTCTAACTTGCATCACAGGATTATTGTGTGTGTGGGGGGGGGATCAGTAGTGGTGCATGATGGGATGGAGCAACCATGGCAGCCTCTCACCAGCAACGCAAGGTCTGTGGAGCTCTGGGTTGGTGGTGTCCGTGGCCCACTGACTGCCACCCACCCACCCCATGCTGCATTCTTGCAAAAAAAAAGGGGGTGAGGCCAGAGGGATAATATCAGCAGGGCTTTTTGTAAACTTTGTACAGAAAGGTACATTCCAGGCATCCAAGAATGTGAGGTTTTGACACCCACAACTCTCTATCCTCTACCCAGGCAGGCAAGAGGCAAGGTCAAGGCTCAGAGAGACCTTCCAGCAGAACAAATGTACTTGAGGAGCAAAAACAGTGAGGAGGGTGGCCTGGGGAAGGTTACAAGGACCACATAATGAGTCCTCTAGAGCTACATCTGGCCCCCAGTCCTGAGGAGCTCCACCCCTGAGCTGAGACATGCATAATTAGTCCATCCCAACCCCATTCGGAGTAGTTTAGTCATTAAAATGGGGACGCGGGCGGCGCTGTGGTCTAAACCACTGAGCCTCTTGGGCTTGCCGATCGGAAGGTTGGTGGTTCAAATCCCCGCGACAGGGTGAGCTCTCGTTGCTCGGTCCCAGCTCCTGCCAACCTAGCAGTTCGAAAGCACGCCAAAAAGTGCAAGTAGATAAATAGGTACTCCTCCGGCGGGAAGGTAAACAGTGTTTCCATGCACTGCTCTGGATTCAGTGTTCCATTGCACCAGAAGCGGCTTAGTCATGCTGGCCCCATGACCTGGAAAAATTGTCTGCGGACCAACTTTGGCTCCCTCAGCCAGTAAAGCGAGATGAGTGCCGCAACGCCAGTCGTTTGCGACTGGACTCAACTGTCATGGGTCCTTTACCTTTACCTTTGTCAGTCATTAAAATGACACCATTTATAGGCACTATCCAAAATGTATGTGCCAGTAATTCATGGGTGTCAACCATGGCCACCTCTGTGATCTTGGATGTATCCAATGGCAGATCAACAGACATTATGTTTCTCTTTTATTAACTTGGATCGTTTAGGATACCTGCATGTAAACATTAACAATGAAGCAGTTGGCGTAACAGTTCCATTCTACTTTAAAAGAATTCAAGGAATGATATAAAACCATCTCAATAGAAAGCAAAAATGTTTCCCCTGCACACAGCAATTCCTAAATAATGTGTTTCGTAATCCTTTTTGTCCCCTGTGAATTTAGACATATTCAAGGCCATGCTAACTGCAACACAATGCTGGCACACCTATACATAGCCTTGTTACAAAGGCATATTTGATTTTAAAACCCGTTTCATATTCCAGAATGTTGCAGCCATGAAGAACAGATAATGTCAGGAATCCTTTCTTTCAAACCCTACAGTATGTAGGCTAGGGCCATAGCCCTGCAGGAACACCTGCAGAAAGCTTGACACTCACACTGATGTCACAAGTCCTGTTATTATACGTGTTCAACTTTCCTTTTCCTTTCCTTTTCTTTTTAAAAAGTCTATCTCTAGCCCTTTTCCTGCGATAGTTTTCTATCCAATTGCTTGCTTCCAGCTTCTGGTGGCAATGCCTAACAGTTGATAACATCTTTCACCCTTAGCATGTACATTTTAATTTTTTTAATTCAAATTCTTTAATAAATAGCATGCCTAAATACTGTTTTCTTGACTTTAGGTCTCTGGTCTTTTGGCAGATTTTGCTCCCCTCCCTAGCTGATGTTTGTGGCTGATTTTTTTCTCCTCTTCTTGTGGCTCTGGAACTCATTCCACATCGAGCCCCTTCATATAACCCAATTCCACATGGATCCCACCATCTGTGATTCCAGTTTTTGTTTTAATCTCAGCATGCATGGGAGATGGTGCTCAGAATCCACGCTTTAGATTGCTTCCTGATTCAGGATTGTTACCAGCCCGCACTCCATCTTGTTTATTTATATATGTACTGAATTTACTTCATTAGGTTTTAACTGAATTTCTAAAGCCTTTCTCCTCGCAAGGCCTCTTTATCTTTGTCAGCTGACCAATAGGTAAAGGCACCTATGCAATCACTTTGTTGCACTAGCTCCTCAAGATTACAAATGAGGGCCATCTGTAGTCCCAAGTATTTGCCGAGATGAAAAGAAGGCTTAACTTAATGTACTCTGGCAGAGTAATAGGAAAACATCAATCAAAGGGTGACATGTTAGTTCATAGGCACCAATAGGCTCATGTTTGTGGCTGAGAACATTAAGTGGATCTGCTCCTTTACCAACGAGCCCATCACTTAAGGATGAGCATTCAAAATTATGAATACAAGGCACTTTTAAGTGCGACTTCATAAAGAGTTTGAAAATGCTGGTCGTGGCATGAATCTAAGCTCTTCCTCAGTTTCCTTCAGGTTTCTTATTAAAATGAGCTTCAGAGTTGAAACGGGGGTCAGTTGGACAGTAATTTTAGCTAAAACAGATGGAGTTCCTGTGGTTGCTTCTAAAATGATGGGGTTTTTTTATCAGTGTCTGAGATACAAGACTATTTCCTACAGAGTATTAGGGTTATGTTGTGGGCTGCCTGTGAGAGCTGCACTTTTAACTAGAGGCAGACAACACTTTTATACTTTTCTCTGTTGCTGAAAGCCAGGCCCAGGCCAGATGGGAATTGTAGGCCCTGTTTCAATAATATTTGCCAACGGGTCCCATACCCTTCAGCTCTCCCACTTTGAGCGGAACATTCTGGAATTACAGAAGTGATCCTGGCTTCTGATTGGATTCCAGGATATCCCATTTTGGCTCCTGTGAGAGCACGACTCAAAAAACCAACAACCCCATGGGGGTCCATGCTCTTTTGCAAGCCACCTGGCTCCTGCGAGAGCGCAGCTCCAAAAGATGTATGCCCCGATTTCCCTCTGCGGCATGTTGGAAAGTATGGAGTCCCCTTTGCCTCTACCAGGGGGACCCTGAGTAGTCCCCGTCAAAATTGTAGACCCATCCCAATTGGCGAACCTGGTCTCCCCCTTCTGTTCTGGCCTGCTGAAAGCTAATTATGTAGCTAAATTATTTTGTTGCTGTATGGGGATGAATGGATAGAGACTGTGTACATGCCTCTATGGATGCTTGTGAAGCAATCTTTCTGCGAGTAATGTTTTTTCAGGCCCAATTCTTACGCTGAATTGAGTAGTTGCAGCATTTAGATTGAGCTACACATTATTTAGCTGTTCAAAAATTTCTTCACTGATCAGGATTCCATTCATTCATAGCCAGTGCAACACAAGGACTGCTGCTAATCCTGCTCAGGACCATGGAAATTGATGAAGTTTACTAGACAAGTAAGAGCGAACTGGGTATAAACAGGTCCATCTTTCCTTTCCCAGTCAGGCCATTGAAGGCAAAGAAGCAGCACTTCTTTTTATTATTACCAGAAGTCCAGAAAATGTTGGTGATGGGGTCCAGTTGCAATCTAATGTAGCCTATCCATGGCCAGCTAGCACAATGAAAACCAAGTCCTGGCCTCTCTAAACCTATACTCCGTTTTTATAGCCTATCCATGCCTAGCAGAGAATCAGAAAGGAAGACATCCTTGCTGCCTGGGAATGTTGTCGGCTGTGGTTACTGCATGCTGAAAACCATTATTGAAAGTCATTTTCAGGCAAAGCACTGCAATTCTTGAAAGTCATTTGCAAGGCGATGTACTTCTCTGCTAGCTGTTTTATGAAAACTAGTGCCATGGCATACCAAGGAACTGTGGGCTGGGTCTTGGTACTGCAGGAGTGAGGTCTTGGCATGGGAAAGACCCTCCTGCAGTCTCCACCTGCCATTGGTACCAGCGCAAGTGCTTTTTAAAATTGTTGGTTGCAGTGTGGGGCAGGTGCTTTTTGCAGAAATTGCAGTGGCGTATGTGTATAAAATCTCCCTTCTCTGTGTGTTGCAGTCTTGATAAAATTTCACCCAGGCTTACTATTAAATAATCAATCAAAAAGTGACAAAATTAGCACCCCACATGATTTGTGCAGTACAGTGGTACCTCAGGTTAAGTACTTAATTTGTTCTGGAGGTCTGTTCTTAACCTGAAACTGTTCTTAACCTGAAGCACCACTTTAGCTAATGGGGCCTCCTGCTGCCGCTGCACCACTGGAGCACGATTTTTGTTCTTATCCTTAAGCAAAGTTCTTAACCTGAGGTAATATTTCTGGGTTAACGGAGTCTGTAACCTGAAATGTATGTAACCTGAAGCGTATGTAACCCGAGGTACCATTGTAGTATGAACCTTGATCTCCAGTCTACTCAATTTGCCACATCACAGTGGCCCCCATGTAAGTGTTGACCTGACTGTGAATGCCACCTTATGAGAAAATAAACACCTGAGATATATTTCACACAAAATGTGCACACTCTCCTCCCCACCGGCAGATATGGAGATTATATTGGTATAAATATATGGGCATAAAGCGGGCCTTAGTCCTGAAGAAAGCTAAAATGTATTTTTCTTAAAGGTAGTTATGACCATTATGGCAGGCCTTCTCTGCCCAAGCAGAAGTTACAGGTCACTGCAAAACTTTCTTTTGGCTACCTGATGAAATTATTAAAAGCTGGATAAACATACACTCATTTTTATGAATAGGGAAAAAGAGGACCACATATTGGAAGTAGGGAGGGGAGAATCTGTCTGTTTTGGTTTTGCATTTTCCTTTACATTAAATTCTCCATATTCCCACATCCGTTTGCATTATTTTAAAAAAGTCCTCCTGAAAATTCACCAGCATTTTAGTGAAAATTTATCGAAATATGCACATTTTTGCAGAGCAATTTCCCTTAGTATAACACATTTTTGTATGTTACTTTGCTAATATATGCCTGCTATGTGCATTTCTGTACTTGTTACTTGGCTGGAGAGTTGTGTTGCAAAATTCGGAGAAGTGCAAATTTCAAGGGATGGCCAAGTTATGCTTCACATATTATTTCAGAAAGTGCAAATGACCTAGGTTCGCCTTTATAGGTGAAGTGAATCAAATTTATTTAATCCAGAAGTAAATGTTTCCAAAACACAAATGAGGAGTTCTTAGTGATATTGCCATAACTGAGAGCTGTTATTTGATAAAGAGAAACCGTGGAGCTTTACTAACTTCTTGTTGTGATTTTCAGCCTTAGGAACAAACAGCATTCCAGCTCTTAGACAAAAGGAACAATTGCAGCACAGTCTGAAGAAGTGGGCCCAGAATGTACTAGCAAGGAGGAAGCTTGTCTCTAGATCTCAAGTTACGTAGATCTATAGGAAAACAGTTGGGAGTTAAAGTGTAATTTAGTGGCCCATCAAAACACCCCCTTTTTGTTTGTTTGTTACAGGACAGTATTTTATTATTTCTGGAAGTTAGTCTCTAAAGTAAGCTTCAGCTTTAATAATGGAAGTAAGTCGACTTGTTTGGGGGTGTTCTGAAAGCTAAATGTCAGAAAATAAGTAATTCTGCCTACTGCGGTTTCTATATTCCAGGGACAAGGAGCAGATGTGGTGATGAAAAGCTACAAGTTACTCTGAATATAATGTATGAAATGTCTCCACAATGATTTTGGGGGAGGGGGGTGGAGACCCACACATAAAAAGCTTGACATAGGATGCCTGGGATAGGCTGGATATCATGTTGCTTTCCTGGCTACTCTTCGGTTCAATGGGCTCTCTGAACTCCGCTTATGATGTTGATAAACTAGGAGTGGTATTGAGGTCACCCAGACTTACTGATCTGGGTGAGTTATATGGATGTCCTGGCCGTCTGAACAGCTCTGCACCTCCTCTATCATCCGTCCACTATTTGAAGGGCTCCCCAGCTTAAAATAAAAGAATCAGAAGAACAGAGAAGAGTTGCTCTTCAGCAATTAGCACCAGACTGAGCAGACACATAGGTTACTTCTGCACAATCTTCCCTATTTTGTGTGATGTATTGCATTTCAATTTATAGTAAGTATTTCTAAACGTGTGTCTTTCTATAGATAGGTAAAGGTAAAGGGACCCCTGACCATTAGGTCCACTAGTGACCGACTCTGGGGTTGTGGCGCTCATCTCGCTTTATTGGCCGAGGGAGCCGGCGTACAGCTTCTGGGTCATGTGGCCAGCATGACTAAGCCGCTTCTGGTGAACCAGAGCAGCGCACGAAACGCCATTTACCTTCCCGCCGGAGCGGTACCTATTTATCTACTTGCACTTTGACGTGCTTTTGAACTACTAGGTTGGCAGGAGCAGGGACCGAGCAACGGGAGCTCACCCCGTCACGGAGATTCGAACTGCCGACCTTCTGATCGGCAAGTCTTAGGCTCTGTGGTTTAACCCACAGCGCCACCCACGTCCTTCTTTCTATAGATACATGCACATAAATTCACCAAAGAGAACAGCAAAACATGGAATGGCTGTTTCCAAGATGGCTGACGTAATGAATATGCATCCTCACATAGCAGTTTCACTGTTCGTAATTGTGCTTGCACTTGGTTGACAGTTTCCTGTCATAGGATATTTCTAAAGTGGGTCCCACTGTAGAAGAAAAAAAAAAGCAACATAACGTCAATGTAGCTAAGATATGGCAGAATGCTGTTCTTGAAAGGATTGTGTCCCACATTCAGAAATGGCAATTGACTTTGTCATCTCTTGTCCACTTTTTTGTCAAGGCATAGAACTGATACATGTGGAAAGGCATGTGTTGGGTTGCATGCTTACATAGACCTGGAAACGGATGCTCTGAAATTGGCCTGGTGCCAGGAAGCCATTGCTGTAGTGGTGCAACCATTTGCTCATGAAGGCTCAGATGCTAAGTTACCACCAAGGAGGTATCTCAGTTAGGATTGCTTGTCCTGTTTGTCCTCTGACAAAACTATCTGGTGGAAATGCCTACTGATCTTTGCTGACTGTTCCACCAGTGCTGTGGCTGAATAGTTGGCATCTAGTGACCTGATTGCTCTCAAAGGCCAGTTGTGGCTTAGCAAGCCCACGCTTTTATGTTTCCCCTTTAGCCGTCTAAAGTTGCATGGTTGCATTGAGAGGGAGACAAAGGTCAGCTGAGTGCATCATAAATAATTTTGTGAAGGACTATGCTTTGTGCCGGTGGAGGCAAATTTATTCTCTAGTACCATTTCAGTTTAAAGAAGGCTAATCGCCGAAGAATTGATGCTTTTGAATTATGGCGCTGGAGGAGACTCTTGAGAGTTCCATGGACTGTAAGAAGATCAAATCTATCCATTCTGAAGGAAATCAGCCCTGAGTTCTCGCTGGAAGGACAGATTGTGAAGCTGAGGCTCCAATACTTTGGCCACCTCATGAGAAGAGAAGACTCCCTGGAAAAGACCCTGATGTTGGGAAAGATGGAGGGCACAAGGAGAAGGGGACGACAGAGGACGAGATGGTTGGACAGTGTTCTCGAAGCTACCAGCATGAGTTTGGCCAAACTGCAGGAGGCAGTGGAAGACAGAAGTGCCTGGCGTGCTCTGGTCCATGGGGTCACGAAGAGTCAGACACGACTAAACGACTAAACACCAAAACCATTTCAGTTGTAGAGTGTAATTCAGCAAAGATGCTTCCAGGGACAAGTGACCTGACAAATCTAGAGTATGTCCAACTAGGGATTGAATCATCCTGTTCCTGTGGACCAAGCCATCTCAATCCCTTGTATTTGCTCCAACACAGGAACCTTTTGCCCTGTTGCTGCGTCCAAGTCTGAAGTTTAGAAGATTTAGTCATCTCCTGTTTATTTGGATTCATTTTAATCTCTGTTTCCCACTGGGAATGAACCGTGCACACTATACTTGTTCAACGCAAGATATAAAAAATCTGTCTTACTCTTAATATGTGGTTGTACTGTATTGGAAAGGAATGGTCACCTTTTAGTCTACAATGACTCCTTTCCCCAATGAACTGTAGTGGGATAGAGAGAAAGAGTGCAGGGGAAAGAAAGGAACGGTTAGGGAACCCTAGAGTACAATTTAGCACAAGGCCCCCCATGTATTTTAATCCAGTCTGCATTCCTGCAGCTGGCAACTCCCTACCCAACTTTCTCCAGCTGCTGTAGATTAGCATTTTAACTACTAGTATTACCTCTGATGGCAGATAGTTCTTTCACAGGAGGTGGCACGATAGAGTCCTTTGTAAGTGAAGCAAGTCTACAATACTGACCCTGGTTGAAGGCATATTGGTATTGTCATGTCAGATACTACCTTAGGTTTTCAGACAGCTGTCGTTTTGCAATGATGGTGTTTGCATACATGTCACCCTTTTTCCTTTAAGAGCTTAAGATTCTCCTAGGTGTTCTGCTTCTCAAATAGCTTTCTATACTCACATGGTGCTCTGAAATTGCCAATATTTGTCCACTCGCTTTTCTCCGGACAATGCCATCAGCCCATTGCATATTAATGTTTCCTGTGCTTTTCTCCTAATTTATTTCAAGTCTGATTTGCGGTGATGTGTTTTCTAATTAGACTGGATTTTAATTTAGAGATCCCTCTCCGGAAGGAAAATTGTGTTCAAGGTGGCTCACAATATGCGTAACATGCAATACCTGAAAGTAACAATAAGAATACATTTCTAACGTATCAGCTTTTCAATAATATCTCAGTAACCATTAAAAGCAGTGCTTTTTTCCAAAAAAATGTTTTGGGGTACTCTCGTTTTGACTCAAGAAAATCACAATTTTATAGTTCAAATCGGGGGAAATAAATGCAGTAAGTGAACAAAAACACAAAGATTCACAAAATGTTTAGGGGTATGCATACCCCAACATGCCCCCCAGAAAAAAGCACTGATTAAAAGCCTTTATCTTTAAAAATCCCAACAAGATCTCTACACATGTATTAAACTTCAGTTTCCCCACCATGTGTAGCGCAGACAGATTACAAGCTGCTGAGGTGGTAAGGGCTCCTGTGCCTTTAATTAAACACTTCCTCTTTGCAAGTTCAGGTAATTGCATTTCTCACTGATGAGCAGGGAAGTTAGTGATGGACAGCCCTTTTCTTTCTTTGGCTGCCTACCCTCAGGAACAGAAAATGATATCAGGGCAAAAGACAGCTTATGCCAGGAGCAATTGATAAGTTATTCATCACTAATTTCCCCACCCTCACTATCAGAAAACATGAATGTACAGAGATGAAACTTCCATTTATGTTGCTGGATGCTTTGCTGAATGGTGCTTCTTAGGGATGCCACATTTCAATAAGTGAAAATCTGAACACAAAAGTTATTGAGGGGTTTGTTTTTTTAAGTTTTGCCCAAATTTGCCAAAAACTAGACTTCCAACATGGGCTGCCATTCATCTGGATTTTCCCAGACATTTCAGCTATTTCCACCCAGATACTGTTTCCGACTGCCATATTCAGGCAATGTCCAGGGAATTCCAGGCATAGGGCAACCCTAGAAACATCATAATGGGATCCTGTTCATGAGAAAGTGGATAAAATAGCAGATTTTTATTCTAAAAGTATATTTGAGAACCACTGTCTTAGCTGATTGTAGTGCAATCACTGGGCAGTGAAGAGGCAGACTTTTTTTTTTAAAAAAGTAACCTGCTCCGGGGCTATTCAGAGTTTTGCATATAAGTGGTAAACCATAAAACCCTAGCTTGGTGGCTAATAGGCACCCAGTACAGATATCTCAATTCTCTCTGGAGCACTGTATTGCAAAATTCATAGAATTTAAAATTTCGATGGATGGCTGTGTTTCAGCTTTAGAAAATGCGAATCAAACCTGTCTGCCATTAAATGCAAACTGAATTTCAATTTCTCCTCCATCGTAGTGAAATAGCAATTCAGAACGAGAAGGTTCTCTTGGGGACTACCGTATTTTCCTGCGTTTGGTCTACAAATCTTGCAAAATCGAAGCCAGTTAAGGTGGGGTGGGGGGTGGGGGTTAAGAGGCTCACCTGGCCCGGGCCCAACAGGCTATGATTTCAAGTCTCTCACTCCCCATGATTCTCTCATGATTCCCCATCACACAAACAGTGAGCACTTCAGTGAGGAAAACTGTGTCTGCTCTCCAGGAGAAAGGCAAAGTTCTCAGTTCAGCTGTTGTTACGGGAGAAATATCCTCTGAAGCACTTTTAAGGTATCAAATGGGGAACACTTGGAAAAGCAGAGCTTGATTAAAGACAGCTAACATCGATTCAGGAAAGGGAGATCATGCCTAACTAATTTGTTGGAATTTTTTTGTCAGGAAATTACCGCCACGGTAAAGTAAAGGGAAGGATATTATGCACTCAGTTTTTCAGAAGGCATTTGCAAAATTCTCCACTGTTGGTTAAAATATCTAAGGTCTGAAGTCATGGAGTAGCAGGACAATGGGCATATTGGCTCAAAAACTTGCAAAGAAAAAGGAGGAGGAAAGATTGCATTGTGTATGAATGCTGGTTATTTTCAAGAGAAGGAAGTTGCATATTGAATCTCAAAACAGATTTCCAAGGATCTGGAGAGAGACAAGTGTGCTATAAGGCCAAGCAGTGCATGCTTTCAAGAGATCATGGCTGGCTCTTCTGTTTTTCCCCAAAGAGATATATGTCAAAGGACTGAGTGGTGCAATGGTGTTAGACAAGTCACTTGTATTTCCCCCCTGGAGGGCTAGCAGTAGACTTGGGGGAAGGGAATTTAGATCTGGAAAAGAGTACAGATTCAAACATAAGTGCTGCTAAACCACTGAGAGACTCATTCATAGGTAGCATGGTATGACCAGATTACCTATGTGAATATTCAGGAACATGATTGACACCCTTGCCAACCTTCAAATGTATTTGATTGATTTGAAATGCTCAGTTTTGTCACTTCATGAATTTCTGCCTTCAAGCATTGTAACAGTAGTGGTCAATCATCTTCTTTGATCGGCTGGACATATCTGAAACCTAAACAAAGAAGCAAATGATTATTCCATTATTGTTGGCTGCATCACTATGGTTTTCCATTCACATACATTCATTTCTTACCTTGCCCAGGGTCACTTTCCTTTATTTGTTATTTTTTTTACAGTGGTACCTCGGGTTACAAACTTAATTCGTTCCAGAGATCCGTTCTTAACCCGAAACTGTTCTTAACCTGAGGCGCGCTTTCGCTAATGGGGCCTCCCGCTGCCACCAGCACCCAATTTCTGTTCTCATTCTGGGGCAAAGTTCTCAACCTGAGGTACTACTTCCGGGTTAGCGGAGTTTGTAACCCAAAGCGTTTGTAACCTGAAGTACCACTGTATAAGGAATATTGTAATAATAATAATAATAATAATTAATAATAATAATAATAATAATAATAATATCTATATCAGATTTAAGTTTTTAAGTTTTATTGATTTTTGTTGTGTTTTTGCATACCACTTGGATATTTTTTTTAAGTGGTTTAAAATGCTTTAAAAGGGGGCGGGGCTTACACCAAGGTAAAAAGATGCAGCTCCACTGAAAGAGTTATCAGGATCTAAAAAGGTCTTTCAAATTAGCTGTGATAACTCTTAATAAGACATGCCACAGGCTCATAGCATCCATACCACGCTGCATTGAGGCAGTAATTGATGCAAAAGGGGCCCAAACCAAGTACTGAGTACATATGCATGCTTCTACTTCTCAGAGGTCCAATATTGCTCTATTTGCAGTCCTTGTTTTGCTGATTTCATTTAATATTCTAATTTTCTGAGATTGTTAATTTGGGGTTTTCATCAGCTGTACGCCATGATCATCACAATTATAACAAATAAAAGCTTAACATATCTTGCTTATTAGTTTCTCTATAGAGATATAATATAATATAGAGTCTATCTCAGATATTAGTTTCACCTTTTAAGTTGAATTACTGAAATAAATGAACTTTTCCGCGATATTCTAATTTTCCGAGTTTCACCTGTATTCCAAGGAGCTTCTAACCTGTTAGCCATTCATTCATTTCCCATTTACAGGGAGATCACTATTCCTGCCACACTGCAGAGATCATGAATAGACACAAGGCTGATTAGAATAAAATAATCCCAAACCCCTCATTTCTCTCCCCCCCCCAGTCCCTCCGGTGCTTCAGGAAGGTGAAAAGGGGAGAATGGTTTGTTTTCTGAACCTTAACTGTAGCCTCTGTTCTTATCAGGTTAATTAGGCTGTGGTAATGTCTGGCTGAATATCCTGCCCAGAGGTGATTTCAAAATGGCAAATGTCATGCATTTCCCCGCCCCTGCCCCCCATTTGCTTAATGCTGGAATGTCAGCTTTCCTATATAAATCAGAACAATTTCTTTTGCCTCTGTGACATAGGTATTTCTGTAACAAGGATTCTTAGATAAATAATCAAGCTGCTACTGAGAACAAGGTAAATGTAATTTCTCTCTCTCCACACACACACACACACACACACACACACACACGAGTCCAGGAACTTTATTATCGCACTGGCAGTGGAAAAGCCCTTTGGTTGGGAGCCAGGGTTTAGGATGTTACCCACGTGCTGCTACTTCCACTGAGCTCTAACGGCGGAAGTTTCCCTGGCACATTTTCAAAACAAATATTGGAAAGTGGACAGAGTAACACATTCCACTCTGGAACCTTTTGAGCCTTTCTAATTGCACAGTGGCTTCCAGTTGAAAAAAAAAATGAGTAACAGGACTCCACAATACCCAAATATAATCCGCTGAGGCTCGGCAACGCCTTAACTAGATTAAAGGCAGATGTCCTACCAGGGAGTCTGGGGTGCTGTTGGAGGCGGCAACACAGAATTCTTCAGGAGAGAAAGACTTCTGCTAGGGTTAAATATTTTAGGGGCTGATAGCCAAGAAGATGACCATGAGGCAGAGCAAGAACAGCCACCTCAGCAGGCAACTATATCCTGGGTTCTTATAGGTGAAATATGCAAGAAGAGTTAAACAGTCTCAAACAAGGAGACCTCAGAAATGTCCTGGAAATTGAGGCAAGGCTGGAGATTTGGGTAGCGTACAACAGTATACATGGTTACTTGATAATTCAGACATAATCATACAGTGGTACCTCGGGTTACATACGCTTCAGGTTACATACACTTCAGGTTACAGACTCCACTAACCCAGAAATAGTACCTTGGGTTAAGAACATTGCTTCAGGATGAGAACAGAAATCACGCGGTGGTGGTGCAGCAGCAGTGGGAGGCCCCATTAGCTAAAGTGGTGCTTCAGGTTAAGAACAGTTTCAGGTTAAGAACGGACCTCTGGAATGAATTAAGTATGTAACCAGATGTACCACTGTATAGCAGGCATCATTTTAGGAGAGTAATTTCCCCATAAAAACAATGGAAAACCCCTTTTTAAATGACGTTTCCCATGTGCAGCTTTCCCAAGTCCTTGCATTTAAAAGGATTTTTTAAAATAATAATCTGTGCTACTTGATTAATTGCCCATCCCTGGTTCCCGCCCTCCCCCCGAGTTCTGAACAACAAGCAAGCTTCTTAGACCTCCACATGACTGCGCTACTACCTGTGACTGACTGTTCATTGTATTCACCACTCCGCTTCTGGCAGACGCATGGTGTGTTAGAATTACAATATGTGATTATAAAGAATGAAGTGCTCCCATTGGATCAGCCTCTCAAGACAGCGCACACTTGACAAGCTCCTTCCCTCGCAGCGATACAAGATCTGACAGTTTGCTGCTTGGAATAAGGGCACTTTGTGAAGGCAGGTCACTGGAAACGGAGAATGTTCATTTCACACATCTGGAGACCTGAAATACTGTATCTGTTTACCGCATTCGTGTCCTGCCTTCCTCCGGGGAGCACAGGGTGGCATTCATAAGTGGAGATGCAGTGAGAAAGGTCCAAAGGGTGATATAGGCAACGGTGCTCCATGCGGTTGAGTTTGCAAATGCACTGTGAGACATGTGCAACAGCATGTCTCAGAACGTCCTTGCAACATCTAGCCACGAATTATCTGTAAACCGGGGTGGGATACTGCAGGAAAACAAACAAACATTGCAGAGCCTCAACCTAGAGGACAGTTGTATATCAGCATTGCTGAGCTTCAATGAATCAAGGCCTTCTGAGAATTCCATCCTCAAATCTCTATAACTGCCACTTTGGAAAACAGCATCATTTTTATCAGAGGTGTATGAATCTTCCACGTAGCAACACAGAGCCTAGGACTTGCCGATCGGAAGGTTGGTGGTTCGAATCCCCGCGATGGGGTGAGCTCCTGCTGCTCGGTCCCTGCTTCTGCCAACCTAGCAGTTCGAAAGCACGTCAAAATACAAGTAGATAAATAGGTACCACTCTGGCGGGAAGGTAAACGGCGTTTCTGTGCGCTGCTCTGGTTCGCCAGAAGCAGCTTAGTCATGCTGGCCACATGACCCGGAAGCTGTACGCCGGTTACCTCTGCCAATAAAGCGAGATGAGCGCCGCAACCCCAGAGTCAGTCACGACTGGACCTAATGGTTAGGGGTCCCTTTACCTTTACCTTATGAATCTTCCATGTAGCAACTACCTGACTATTCTCAGTTCAGTTTCTTTCTACTGGACACATGGTTTTCATAGCAGGAGTGTGTTTCCTTTACTTTTCCTTCATATCCTGACATTTCCTTTGATGCAGCTCACATGAAACAAATAATCCGGAGCTCATTAGTTTTTTTTTGGGGGGGGGTTGTCTTATTCAGTCCCTAAAGACATTGTTTATTTAAAGTACTGCAAAGCTAATCAAAACTGATCATCAAATATAATACAAATCAATGCTTCTCTTTCCTTAAGAGCAAGCCCATTGTTCGGAAAGTTAACTTGACTGGACTCAGATGGGTTTGTTTTTTTCTGTGCTTACAAGTATTTGTTATTCTACCATTAAAGGGATCGTGGAAGGGGCGCTTGGTTTTTACAAGGCAATAATCTGGGTTTGTGAATGAGCAAGCCATGAGGCCACAGAGAGACAGAGTCATTTATTCTCTTAGGGGAAAGTGGATTATTCCTGCTGGAAAATGTGACACTCCTTCCATTATACCCTAAACCTTAGTGTAGAAGGCAGACAATAACACTTGCCTTTTCTGTGCAAATAGAGCATTCCTCCTTGCCCTGGCTAGTTGAGGGATATTTTCCTCTTCCACCTGCACTGAGCAAGCTGAGCAAGCTATCGTCAAGATCCGCCAAGGACTCTCACCAGCAGTCACTCTCTGCCCGTGACTCTTTTCCATGGCTGATTTAGCAAAAGGTTCCGCAGAATCAATTTAAACTTTCCTTTCTCCTCCTGGTGTGTCTGCTGCTGCCTAAAGCCGAGCTCAGCTGTCAGCTTGGGCCCTGACTAGATCAGACCACCCACGTTACCAACAAGCACTCTGAGCTGCTCAGGACTGAAACTTGACAGTTGGATGTGGCGCAAAGGATGATATCATCATTAGAAGCGGGGAAGCTTAGCAGGCAATCATCAGAAATCACATACAAAATTACTTGGCGACGTATTGTGTGTGCATGTGAAGTCTTCCAGGTACGGTAAATACTTCAGAGATGGGGATACTACATCATAAGATTTCTGAGGTCCTTTTGCAGCGCTCCAAATCCTGGTATATACTTTCCAAGCCTTCCCATTATTGCTAGGTCTGTTCGTGGCTACAGTAAAAGAGTACTAGCCCGCAGTTAATATGCAAGCTTTTGAGTGACCTTTGGTTCAAGGCAATTTGCCATCATTTGGCATACCAGTATTCCAAAGTCCTTCCAGTAATAGGCCATCCCAGCTGGCATGGTCAGTGATGTTTTAAGTGGAGGTATCTGTGCTTGGTAAGGGTGGCGCTGTGGGTAAAAGCCTCAGTGCCTAGGGCTTGCCGATAGAAAGGTCGGCGGTTCGAATCCCCGCGGCGGGGTGCACTCCCGTTGCTCGGTCCCAGCGCCTGCCAACCTAGCAGTTTGAAAGCACCCCCAGGTGCAAGTAGATAAATAGGGACCGCTTACTGGCGGGAAGGTAAACGGCGTTTCCGTGTGCTGCGCTGGCTCGCCAGATGCAGCTTTGTCACGCTGGCCACGTGACCCGGAAGTGTCTCCGGACAGCACTGGCCCCCGGCCTCTTGAGTGAGATGGGCGCACAACCCTAGAGTCTGTCAAGACTGGCCCGTACGGGCAGGGGTACCTTTACCTTTACTATCTGTGCTTGAACATGGAACCATATGAATAAACAATAAGGCTCTTATATCATTTAAGGAGGACTGTAAACAAAGCGTTGGCATCCATATACCTGCCACATTCATGACATTCATTTATATATGCTCTCCCTTACAATCACACTTAACTATAGTCCAATCTCTCTACCCACCACAACATCATGTGTGACTGGGATTATCATCCTTTATTGTCTTCGTCTCACCCTGTTAAAATAAACAAATACAGCATAGAATGAAAGTCCAAAAATGCAAATGGTGGGAAATGTCTATTTGGGACGAAAGGCAAAATTGTGGAAATGGGTTTTCTGAGAGGGATGCTATGTGATGCACAAGTTTGTTTCCTAAGAGAGATGTGGGGAACCTTTGGCCCTTCAGATGTTACTGAATTACAACTCCCATCATCCCTGGCCACCAACCATGTTTGCTGGGGCTGATGGGAGTTGAAGTTCAGCAACATCTGGAGGGCCAGTGGTTTTCCCCTTCTTTAAGGCATGAAGTGATAGTTGCTACAAACAGGAAACACTTGTATTCTAAACTGTAATTCATGTCTTCATCACCCAGGCATTTGACTCCCCTCTAAGTATCTTCGTAATTTCGTTGTCCCCGAAGGGGGCAATGACAATGAAGATATTATTATTATTATTATTATTATTATTATTATTATTATTGGTGACTCCTGTTTTTCTGTTATCAGTCACTGTAAATATATGCCAAGGAAGCAAATGGAAGGTGGAAATGAGGATTCTTGCTTAAAACTTGTCAACCTGAGACCTCCAAGGCATGGCTATGGACAGCCAACTGCCAGAATGTGTGATGTCACATATGTAGGTTTGATTTTTTTTTAAAACCTAGCTGTGCAATGTATTTCTGACATGCTCAAGTGCCCTTCCCAGAGACATGGGATAGTTGCTGTAGCTTGGGCAGGGAAAATGGTGCCCTGAGAAAGAAGTTACTATTCTCAGATATACATACTTTGTCATATGTGAATCTGAGCTCCTCTAGAATAGATTAAGTAGGAGAGGAAACCTACCATTGTATATTCTGGATTTGGGTGGATATTTCAGGTGTAGGTATAATACCCCTCACAGCATTACAAATCCCAGAAAGCTTTGACAAATGACAGCGCTCAGAATTCTTTGAAGAAAGAATGTGCTTTGGAATGTGCTTTAAGGGTGCAGTGTGTACGCGCAGCCATAAAATGCCCTCCTTGCCTTTTTTTTGTCAGTAAGGGATGCTAACTACGTGCTTTTAATGATTTTGTACAGTGTGAGAAAAGTTGTTTCCCTCTCCCCTTTCCCCTGGCCTGTTAACTTGCTTTTCCCTTGTTAGCAAGTTGGTTTATCCTGTGTTAAAATCGCAAATCAAAAGCAAAACTAAAGGGTGAGTGAAGTTCAATGAAAAATACTAATAAAAGCCTTTCATGGTTCACGTGCTCAGCCTGAACTATGTCGGAAAAAAGGCTGACACTCCCCTCCCCAACCCAACAGCTTGAATGTAAATTTAGCTTGTGAAAGAGCAGGTCTGAACTATCCCCTGGCCATTTATAGTATGCAAGGTTTTATGCGACTGTTTACTCTCCTGTTCAAGAAAAGAGCGAGGGCTTACAATGCTCAGAGGAGAAAAAGGATGCCTATTTTTCCCACCTCATGCCAAGTTCTGCTTTAAGGAAGCATTCTCGCCCATCCGCAAGGTGAACATCTTGTGGTTCCAGAAAGAGATGAACAGGATTTTCAAAGCCTAGAGATGAATGTTATAAAGGAAGGAAATGCTGACAAACAGAGGTGGCCCATTTGTAAGCCTGTAGTTCTAAAGCTCTTACAGTATAGGCTTTGTTCAGGCTGAGGTAAATGAAAACAAATGCTACCTGCTTTACTGCCAGTTGATTAAATCTGTACTTTTTCTCCACTCTACCTTCCTTTTTCGTGTGTGTGTGTGTGGCTTTTCAGATGGGAATGCATAAAAGAAGCAGTAAAGTCTGGATGAATTAAAAATAAATATGTAGATGAACTGACCAGAGAAGAATTTTTTAAAAGTTGAACTTCCTATTTATATTCTAGGCCTAGACCATAGCTCAAATTACAGGAAGTTAGGGAGGCTTTTGTCATGATTTCCCAGCTGCTCTTTTAGAAGACTTGAGGCAGTTCATGATTTGTCTTCTACTGAAGGGCCCTAGTGCCACTTCCATCTCTTCACCTGGTCCCTCCGTGGTAATGTGCCCACCTGAGGAGAACAGCCTGGTCTCCAGCTCTGCATTGCTTTGTTTACTCGGGCAAGCTGAAATTCATCCATTGCATATCCTCTTCTTCTATTATGACTCAACTCCTCTATATATTTATCAGCGTCTCCTGCCTGTGGAATGGGGGAATCTGTCAATTTGGGGTTCTCTCGGTTGCTGATCTTCCCAGTCTTAAATCCAGCTCCCCAAAGTTTTGCATCAGGTTGTGACCTGCCCCCCCTTTTAAGTCCTCGTGAAAATTCCTCAGCATTTTAATGCAATTTTCTTCCAATACACCTTTGAATGCATTTTTGCCTAATATACACATTTTTGCAAAGCAGTTTCCTCTTGTATGATGCATTTTGTGTGTTATTTCGTGGATATGTGCATTTTTATGGACGCTTTACTTGGCTGGAGAACTGAGCTGCAAAATTCAGAGAATTTCAAACGATGGCCGTGTTTCGGTTCCCGTATCGCTTCAGAAAGGGTCTCCTCTAAATGCAAGCAGAATCCAACCTCTCTCCCATCTCTTTGTCTGCCACAGCAAAAGTCCCAGCAGCCTTTAGAGTATGGCTGAGGAATATCTCATGGTAATTGGAACAGCTTTGTTAACTGCTTCAAAACTTACATTTGGGGCAGCGTCCGGATCCAAAGCTGTCCTGGCTCCAAGCTGAGCACATTCTTGAACTCCAGCAGGCAAATGAGTGGGAGAATATTGTGGGGAGTACAACTCCAGCGGTCAGCAGGAAATGCAGAGAAGGGTCAGATTCTGCCTCTTTGGGCTGGAGTGTGGAGACAAGAGTGCTGCAAAGATTGTAGTGAAATATATTGTAAGAAAATAAATGGAGTAACAGAGCTGGGGCTGGGGCTGGGGCTTTTGAGAACCAATGGGCAGGGCTGAGATTGGTGAGGGTCAAGTAAGGGGTGGGGCTTGTGGGTTTCATTACAAGCCTCTGTCAGGGAACTGCCATCGGAGGAACAGGTGGTGGAGGGGCTCAGGGAGGATGGGAGAGACTCAACAGCTGAAGCAGGAACCAGCAGGGGGAGGAGTGGATCTCTGAGTGAATGCGAGCAGGTGGGAGGGCTCAGAGACACTTCCAGTGAGAACAGTGGGGAGGTATCTGAAGCTCCCATAGGGAGACCCACGCCTCGCCGGAAACTGTCACGCCGTGAGTCCAGAAGACGTGTTTCCGTTAAGGAGCTCTTATGCTGGAAACGATTCCGAAAACAACCACTGTCGGAATCTGCAAGTGATTAGAGCAGACATGTCTGAGGAGCTCTGTCACACACAGAGGTTTGTGGAGTTGCACAAACTCTGAGGGACTACGATTTTACGCACAAGCAGCTCATCATCCCATCACAGGCCTCTCTACCTTTCCCTCCATGATCTGAGCACTGGCATGCCACCATCATGTGTGCTTTGAAGTCAGGAGCCATTAGACTTTGGAGATCAAAAGAGTAAAGCTTGCTTGACAATACCGTTGTCTTTTAAAACATGCTTTCAAGGTTTAAATCCACTCCCAGGGAACTTTTTTCTTTTTTAAAAAAAGAAGAATTAAAAATCACACCCATAAACAAAGGGCTTTACTTTTCAGCGTTTCCCCCAAGTACCTTCTATTTTCTGCTGGAAGTAATTATAAAAGACCAGGCTGGACTATATTAACATAATGAAGAGTGAAGTTTTCACTGTGTTCCCATTTAATCATCACCTCACAACTGTACATTGTAATGTCTGACCTTAGGATATCCTCTTCCATGATCACATTAAGAATAATTAAAAGGAAACAGGAAGGTCCACAAGTGATATGGTTTCCTCAGAAGATCAGTGGCTATCGGCTTAATGGATTCTGAATTTCACAGATAAAGAGCAGCAGCAGTAGCATAGCCTTTTGCCAGATGTAGCCAACACTCACACAATGCATTTTCTTGCTAATTAGCAGAATTGTCTTAAATAATGAGGAATTCCTCTTTTTTTGCGTTACGTTAATATAATCCTGCCACACATTTCGACCAGGGAGAGAGAGAGAGAGAGAGAGAAACCACTTACAGCTATACCCCAAGCAAAATCCCTCTGAGTACACAGAGAAGACATTTTAAAAATAAAGCTGGACCATGCATTTGAAAACTGTACTTGACCCTTGAGCATTTCGACTGTGGTTCAAAGCCCAGACTTGAAGTTAACTGCAGAAGTCATTAAGCTGACCGTATATGGCAAATTTCTGGATGTCATTTGTATAGCAAGAAGTTCAGTGTTGCTGAATGAATTGTGTGGATGGAAAGGGTGGGAGGAAAAGACAGGGGGAGAGGAGCAGACCAGCCGGGCAGTCATAATATGAAAATTGCAACATTTCCAGGGGGCAGGAGAAAAGGAATTATAATGGATGAAAATAGGAGATGAATTATTAAATAGAATCCTTTCATCAAAGAGCCTGATGTTAAAACTCACATATTAAGGGTCATGGAAGTTAGTGGGAGGGAAAAAAAAATCACAATCATTATGTACTTTATTCAGGATCAAACCTGGTGGGAAATCTAGAGTATTGCCTTAAAACAGTTCCAAATGTTAGAAATGTATTGTTCCGTACAAAACTGTTCACTTTTAAGTTCACATGCATAAAATCATTTTCATATGTGCGCTGGTTTCTGTGTGGATGAGGACACACATTATGGAAGAGGTGGGGGAGAATTTCCTCTTCGATGGCCTCAGTGTTTTGGCTTTAGATGAAAAAGCATATAGAGCACAATCCGGGGAAAGTTAACCACTTTTGAGCCCCGTTGTTTTCAGTTGGGGAACTTAATGTGTTTTTGCAAGCCCCCTCTCTTTCTCCTATTAAAAAGTAAAAGGATTTTAGAAGATCTCATCACTGGTTGGGATATGTCCATGATAAAGTAGTTCTCATGGGAAATTTGCAGCAATGAGTAACTAGATGAGGGGTGATATTGTTTGTATTCTAAAGCAGTTGCATACAATTTGTTCATTTCAATGTCTTTGTATCTCTCTGCTCTGGTATAGGAGGAGTTTGGTTTTAATTTCCCACTTTATCACTCCCCTTAAGGAGTCTCAAAGCAGCCAGCAATCTCCTTTCCCTTCCACCCCCACAACAAACACTCTGTGAGGTGAGTGAGGCTGAGAGACTTCAGAGAAGTGTGACTGACCCAAGGTCACCCAGCAGCTGCATATGGAGGAGCGGGGAAGCAAACCCAGTTCAGCAGATTACGAGTCCACTGTTCTTAACCACTATACCACACTGGCTCTCAGTTTTGTTCAGTTTTGTAGAACTCAGTTCAGTACAACTCTACCTTTATTCTAGATTCTCCAGAGGGCTGAATATGGTGGTGACTTACCTATTTGTCTTAGTTTGTGCTACCATAATAATGGATTGTTGTTGTATTGGCAAAGTTGAGTATGAACAATAGCGATAAAAGGGCAAAATTTGCCCATCTGGCATTGAGTTTATCTGCAGACTAGGTCTGTTAGTGGACAGTAACTAGCTTGTTTTGCTCGATTTTGGTGGGACTCTGAAATTATTGTCTCTGAAATACTGCCACCACCCCTTCTTCTTCCCTTTATCATAATCTACTTCCTGTTCATGGCATTTGAAAGTACAGTGCATCAAAGTGTGCTTGTGAAATGAAAACATCTGAATCCCTACATCATGTTATGTTTATCTGCCCTACGTACAGTTCAGTTCGTGCTAGTATACTAAACTCCATAATCCAGCCTATAGCTGACAAACCAGTAGACCTACAGCTTGCCTGGGTTCTTCAAGATGTGGATCCCTATATTACCTTACAGGTTGCTAAATTCCTAACAGCCATCCTCTCGTACAAGAGACGGAATGGAATGTTAGCTGATTACTGATAGTTATAAGAATTTTCTACAATGACATCAGATATTGATTTTAGTGTAGTGCCTATTTTTTTAATCTTAATCTTAAATTTTTCTTTTGAATTGTTAATATCTGTTCTTGTGAGCTGTGAATTGTGTTATATTACTTGTGGCTTGTACGAGCCCGCTGTTTTATTTGTTTTGTTTTGTTGTGTTGTGCTTTATGATGGGCGTAAAGCCGAATAAACAAACATTCATTCATCAAAGTTCTTTCTGGAATCTACAGCACCACTGAGGTTAATGGATCCACTGTGGGTGTTAGTAAAAGCAGAGGAAGTGAAGAAGGTGAGGTGACCTTGCAATGAATTGGAGCTACAGATGGATGGAAAGTGCTCAGGGGAACATTGTGGTTTTGACATATTCACAGCACTCCAGGTGCCTCTGTTGGCTGGGCAAGAAGGCCTTGCACAAATGCACCAGCAGCTATTAAGTTATGTTGCATAAATCCCATGCACATTAAATCAAGAAGTTGGGAACTGTTTTGCTAGAAGACTTTTGGGGAAAGGGATATGCCTGCTTCTTTCAGCATTCTGCTGATTATGTGGAAATCTGCCCTAGTGCTCACCAAATGATGATGATACTACTTATACCCTGTCCATCTGACTGGGTTGACACAGCCAATCTGGGTGGCTTCCACAGAATAAAATCGCAACAATGCATCAAATATTTAAAACTTCCTGGTAAGAGGGCTGCCTTCAGATGTCTTCAGAAAGTTGTGTAGTTGTTTAATCTGTTCAGCATCTGATGGGAGGGTGTTCCACAGGGCGGGTGCCACTACTGAGAAGGCCCCAATACATAGCCACTCAATCAATGACCATCATGCCAACCAGCAACTAAAAGTTGGGAGATATGGCCACATTATTCATAAACTCCTTTGCCCAGGTGATCAAAGCATTTCAAGTACATTATTCTTACTCACCATAAAGCAGTGGTTGGGGAAACTCTGGCCCGCAAGCCCAATTCAGCCCAGTAGTTCTCATTAGGCTTGCGAAGTCACGTTGGCCAAGCTGTGCCCCCTTGTCCTGACATCAAGCGTGGCATATATGGCGTCAGGTGTGAGGCAGGTAAAGCCATGGCTGGGATGACCAGTGCTTTGTAGGCACAGCAGACCAGCTCATCGGCAGCACCCACCAGATCCCACACTCAACATTGTGCAAGCACCAGCTATTGGCCACTTGTAAGGTGCTGTTTGCCTTGGAAGGTAGGCAAATATTATTGCATTGTTCTGTATTGTTGCATTGTAATGTATACTGCAGAAAGGGGGCCAAAATGCCTAAGACCACTCAGTGAGTTTGTGGCAAGAGTGAAGCTTAAATCGTAGGACATCCAACTCGTATCTGAACCCTCTCCTGCACCAGCTCTGAGCCCTGACTAACCACATTACGGGCTCTTGGAACTTTTATTGTAAGTCTTCACCCATGTTTCTCACCAGAGTTGTAGTTTCACAATGTCTGGAGTGTACTGCACTGCCTTGGCTACCTCTGGCCTCAACCTCTGTCACTTCAGGTATGTAATGCTATAGATGGCAAAGTGAGTACTGACTGACCATATGATAGGAACTCTCGAAACACTTTTCTTGCAACTCTTCATCCATGTTTCTAAAGCTATGTTTATGTTATAGTAACAGCTGTGTTTAGCAGATACATGACAGAGCAGACCAATTTGTAAAGCTAAACTTGAATCTTAAAGTGAGGATGCTCATGTTTGGGGAGGGGGCACTTCAAAGGAGGACAAAAATGATTAAAATAGACATAGCCATTTGTTTAAACTATGGCTCTCTCCAGAAAAGCCTGTGTAATGTAAACTAGCCGGGCAAGGTCTGAGCAGCTGTTCCATGTAGTTTTATCCATGACCTCCGTTGTGTAAAGAGGGTGGAGAGAAAGCAGGTCATAACAGGGCATTATACCTTTAAATAAATTATTATAACTTATAAGGGGTTTTTTTTAATAGCCATTAAGGTATAATAAGGTATAATATCGGGACGCGGGTGGCGCTGTGGGCTAAAGCCTCAGCGCCTAGGGCTTGCCGATCGAAAGGTCGGCGGTTCGAATCCCCGCGGCGGGGTGCGCTCCCGCTGCTCGGTCCCAGCGCCTGCCCACCTAGCAGTTCGAAAGCACCCCCGGGGGCAAGTAGATAAATAGGGACCGCTTACCAGCGGGAAGGTAAACGGCGTTCCGTGTGCGGCTCTGGCTCGCCAGAGCAGCGTTGTCACGCTGGCCACGTGACCCGGAAGTGTCTTCGGACAGCGCTGGCCCCCGGCCAATAGATGTGAGATGGGCGCACAAACCCCAGAGTCTGTCAAGACTGGCCCTTTCGGGCAGGGGTACCTTTACCTTTACCTTTAAGGTATAATAACTCAGTATTGTGATTCACCTGTTGTAGATTTGGTGCCATTATTCTCTTGTATTGGCTGAAATAGTTGAAAGGCCTTTATGGTTGTTTTTATTGCAGAAATGATTAAATATCAATAAGAGGAGGGGATTTGTTTTATAGGTTTATAGCCTCATCACAAGCGATCCTGTGGAGGGTCCCAAGAGTATAAAATACAGTATAACGATAAAATACAGACAAAACATGCCAGAAACACTGTCTGCCACCCAACCTCCAATATAGTCAGCTGGCATCAGGATGGTCCGTGATCCACCTGGCATCAGGAATGGATTGATGCTGAGCACAGATAAGTACCCTGGATGCAGGCTATACAGGAGTGTGTACGTAGCCTAATTTTCGCTCTCTTTTCCTCTAAATGTCAGTGAGTTCTGATAGACAATGTCTTCTTCCATCTGCTTTTGTGACTATGGATTATTGCTGTTCTTTATGGCTCTGTAGAACTCTCATTCAATTCACATCAAGGAAATCTTCTGGAGGGAAACCTTCACCACGAAATCTGAAATGCACCCCAGCCACCCACCCTTGCTTTCTTTCTGAAAATATTTTGCTTGGAGCGATGTTACATTTCTCACAGATAACAAGTTGAGCATTTTGTCTAGAGGAAATGCAATTATTAAATATTATTGGTTGTTAATATTAGTGCACTAATTGCAGGGTGTGTGTGAGAGAGAGAGGGGGTGGGGTGGGGGGGAGTTTCTATCCATCAGTCAGTCAAGTAGTCTAAACAATTTATCTGGAAGTCTTCCAGATTTTCTCCGTCAATGATCAAAGCCCTTATTTGGAAGACAGCCCAATACTACAATCTTAAGCATACTTACTGGGTAGTAAAGTCACTCTGAACTCAGTGAGACTTGCTCTGGTTAGGGCAAACATGCACATGCAAAATTAGGCTGGGCTCAATCTGTGTGGTATTCCCTGCTTACAAAGACAGGCGCATGTCTGCAGCGGTTTAACACTTCTAATTTTGATAATACGGTTAATGAGACTTCATGAGCAAATAAAAAAAAAAGGAGCTGATTTATCCCCACCAGACATGGATCCATCAGTGCAGTGGTCCACACAAAGCAAAAGGAAAAAGCCAGGGATAAAACTGCCTTTATACCAATTATAGAATTCTGAGTCTCTGGTTCTTTAGTGCCTAGGGAATTTCCAAGAAAGAGAGGCAATAGACCAAGAAATGCAATGCCAACTTCCCTAGAGTTCCCTAATTGCAACTCAGAAGATTGTAGTCCTGATATGGGGCCATGTTCGGGTTTATGAAGGTTATCAGTGTTGGAGTAACGCAACAATTTTTGCGTTACTCCAACCTGAACAGAAAGGCAACCTATTCTTACCTAGCATCCTCTTTTATTAACTACTTGTTGGTAAAGCAGATTACTTCTCTTCAGGCTTTTACTTGCTTCCTGCTTCATTTCTGAGTCTAGTTCATTCAAGGAACTCTAGTCTAGGGATGAGCTAGCTTGTTCTAGTGTTAACTTAAAGGTAAAGGTACCCCTGCCCGTTCAGGCCAGTCTTGCCAGACTCTAGAGTTGTGCACTCATCTCACTCTATAGGCCGGGAGCCAGCGCTGTCCGCAGACACTTCCGGGTCACGTGGCCAGCATGACCAGCTGCATCTGGCGAGCTAGCGCAGCACACGGAACGCCGTTTACCTTCCTGCTGGTCCCTATTTATCTACTTGCACCCGGAGGTGCTTTCGAACTGCTAAGTTGGCAGGCGCTGGGACCGAGCGACGGGAGCGCACCCCGCCGCGGGGATTTGAACCGCCGACCATGCGATCGGCAAGTCCTAGGCGCTGAGGTTTTACCCACAGCGCCACCCGCGTCCCAAGCGTTAACTTGGCCACATGTAAAATCTATACTTAGAACTGACTTTCATCTCCCTCCTTATCCGTCCTGCAATGCAACACATTAGAATTGAGCCTGCAAAATAATAAACTTTCCTTAATGTATTTTCTATTATTTGTTTGCTGGGCGATTAGACAACACTGGATATTTAATGAGCATGTGTTCTGATTTGTTTGTGTGAAATTCCACACTTCCACATCACTTTCTAATTAGCAAAAAGTCCAGTGTTTGGGGGAAATCGTTTGGTGGTTGTTTTTTTTTTTTTTTTTTTTTGCGCAACCTGAATTTGCCAGGATGTGATTGAATCCCATACCAGAAACTGCCAAAAAGAGCAACTGTCTGGAAGCACGTTCAGAATGACTTCCATCCTGGTGCTCACCGGACCTGCTTCTCTTCATACATGAACTCATAAAACCCTTTAGTTCCCATCATCCTTGCATGCGCCCTATTCCCCCTCCCCCCCCAGCTTTTTAACGAAGATAAATTATTCTCAGTATCCAGTAGCTGGTTTTATAGAGGTAGGGTTTGGTTTCTCCTCCTTCCAAGTGGCTGGCTCATAGAAAGTCAGAATTCAGAAAAACTCTGGCATATCTTCAGTGTGCACAAAATGTCCTAGTTTAGCAAATCTTACAAATGCTGCAGCTTCATGTTGTTGTTTAGTTGTTTAGTCATGTCCGACTCTTCATGACCCCATGGACCAGAGCACGCCAGGCACTCCTGTCTTCCACTGCCTCCTACAGTTTGGTCAAACTCATTTTAGAAGCTTTGAGAACACTGTCTAACCATCTCGTCCTCTGTCGCCCCCTTCTCCTTGTGCCCTCCATCTTTCCCAGCATCAGGGTCTTTTCCAGGGAGTCTTCTCTTCTCATGAGGCAGCCAAAGTATTGGAGCCTCAGCTTCATGATCTGTCCTTCTAGTGAGCACTCAGGGCTGATTTCCTTAAGAATGGTTTGATCTTCTTGCAGTCCATGGGACTCTCAAGAGTCTCCTCCAGCACCATAATTCAAAAGCATCAATTCATAGTTTCATAGTTACATTTATTATCAGCTGTTATATATTTCAACATTATTATCAACCAGACACCCCCAGTAAGGTTACTTTTGTTTCCCTCTTTGAAAAATTTCCCCCATAAAATCTCAGTCTGCCTTCCATGCTCCAAGTCATGGATCTCTTCACAAATGTACACACCCTTTACATATAATGCTACTGATCCTTTCTTCTTATCTATTCTTTTAAATAGGTTATACCCCTCAATTTCTACATTTTGTTCATGAGTCTCATCCCACCAGGTTTCAGTAATGCCTATTAAGTCATATTTGTCATCTTGTATTAATAGTTCAGGTTCTTCTTGCTTATTTCCCATACTCTGTGCATTTGTGTAGAGACATCTGAAACTATGGGTCATTCCTTTGCACACTGCTGCCTCCACCCCCCTCTGAAGGGAGTCACTGGCCACCATCACCTGTTCCTTTCTCCTCTGGTTGTCAAGAATCGTCCTGTACACTGTACTGTGCACTGTACCTTCTACTTCCACCTTACTGCAATTCTGAGGTCTACAATTGCTGTTCTTGAATTGGTGTCCAAGGTGAGGGCTTGGCATGGATTTTGCAATTCCAGGAGCACAGCATGGCTCCTGACAGTCCTGCTTTCTTGTGTCACCTTCCTCCAGTGGTTTGTCTCCTGCACTGGGTGATCTTCCTCCTCTCTAGGGCACCCCACCTGCACCTCTGTTGCAGGACAGTCCATTCTGATCTAGCGAGGATTTCCTCATCTTGTCCAAGTGTGGATAGGCAGGCCTCAAGTTGCTGAACAATCTCTCCCAGCAAGGCAACCAGTTTGCACTTGTTGCTGGTGCACAAGACAAACATGGCACAGGTGTGGCAAGACAGTACAGCAGTTACCTCACCATCCATTTCTCTTGGTCCTACATGCACTGTGAAACAGCACTCTGAGTTTCCCCAGAAGGTTGAAAGTTTCTTTTGTCCCATAACCATGCTAGCTTCTTGATTTAGAAAAATAAAATCACTCTGGATAAGGAGGCAAATCAAATGAAGAAATCTTTGCTGCACCAGATATCCTGCAGTTTGCCAGACATCAACCTATCTGTCTATATGTTACAGAAGTACCAATGTGTTACTCTTGCAAGTAAACCCAAAGATTACTGCAATTCCTTAGGGTTTAATCTCGGCTCTTTTTTTTTTTTTTTTGTTCCTCTGATTGGTTGAAAACTCTAGCAGGTCAACCAAACTCTTTGAAGAATGAAGGGTCCCATTACAGGGTGAGCCCCACTGAATTTGTGAATGAATGAAAAGTTAATTGAGGAAAAGGGTAGAGCATATTTCAGTCACAGTTAATTTAAACAATGCTGATAAGCAAGTAACTGGAAACAGTATGCTACCAAAGTCGGGTTCTCTGATAGCATCAGTATCTTTTGTTTTCATTTTTTATTAGGGTAATTTTAAAGGTCAGTGTTTGTCATAAACACTTTATTATCTAAACCTCTGCTAAGCAGAGCTGCAACAATGTTGATATAAAATACATTATCTGAATGTTTATCTGTGGTGTGGTTGATGCATTCATGAAAACCACATTAAAATGTAGTAAATAATGTTGTTTTTATATTATCTGTGTTGAATGCAGAACTGATTAACATTTCCTTTTTCTTAAAAATTGGCAGCTTTATTTGAAAGCATTTGAAACAGACATATGCTTCATTTTGGGACGTTTATTGAAAGGCGCTTTTTTTTTTAACCACACACAAACACACATTTCAGGAAATAAGGCTCATTTTATGACAAAATTATTCATGGGGCTTCAGGAAAATAAATAGTCTGGTTTCAGGATAATACAAATGGGATTCATATAATGGCAAGTGAGCAGGTTTAGTATGAGTTATAGTGTCAGGCCAGATATTGCGATTATATCCTGGAGTTCATTATAATGTTTCAGAAATTTCAGTAACCTTGCATTCCGATCCACTGCTTGTTTGCTCAGTTTAAGACATGAGCAATCCCTTACTTGTCTATAGGCATTTAACAGAAAGTGTAGCCCTTAGTCATATTCCCTGCTCCCATATACAGTAAGTGTGCATAGGATCCCACCCTGAACATTACAACGATAAATTAGAAGCATCTTAAACACAGAAGGTGACGGGGTGTGTAAACACCATATATTTAAAGCACCATCGCCCCCCCCCAAAATAATAGGAATTGTAATTTACCCCTCCCAGAGCTGCAATTCTCAGCACCCTTCCCAGGATTATTATGGTGGGGTGTGTGGGTCTGTTTTATTTTATTTTTTAATTTTTTAGGATGCTTTCTTTCTTTTTAATATAATTTTTATTAGTTTTTTTTAAAACATATCATTTTCAACAGTAATTAAACATACAAATTTTTGAATTCCATCAATCCTGTCTGAAAATTTTCCAATCTAATCTCTCAGTATGCATTTCTTATCTTCCCAATTACATTTCAAACTCAAAACCAATATCTCCATCTTTTTCTACTTTGTAACACTTTGTATATTTCTTCTTACAAAACTTCTTGTAGTCCTACTAGCGTAATTTGTTGATTACAGTTGCTCTTCATATAATTCATATACTTCTTCTAATCTTCTGTAAATCTCTGGTCCCACAGGTTTCGAATCCTTCCTGTCATTTTGTCCAATTCTGCATAGTCCATTAATTCGTCTGCCATTCTTCTTTTGTCGGAATTTCTTCTTGTTTCCATTTCTGGGCTAACAATACTCTTGCCGCAGTTGTTGCATATAAAAACAATTTAACATCTTGCCTATTAATGTCCTGACCTATAATACCAAGTAAAAATGCTTCTGGTTTTTTAAAAAATGTATATTTCAACATCTTTTTCATCTCATTATATATCATTTCCCAGAAGTTCTTTACTTTTTTACATTCCCACCACATATGATAAAATGGGTGTGTTTTAAATTTGCTTGAAATGAATGGCATGTACGCAGCCAAAGTTATTTATTAGGAAGCAAAGCCTGCAGTGATGCCACAGCATCCTCAGTAGCATAGCAAAATATTTCTACTTGGATCACTAGTTTGCTTCTGTGCATTAAATATTGCTACCCATTGAACTTGTTCACTGCTTATACATTCGGACCAGCCCTGAATATGGGCTGTGATGGTCATGTGTTGGACCCTGCTGGAGCATCACGCCTCCCTCCCTAAGCCAGGCAGAAGCTTCCCAGGCTTTGGGAAGGAGGCGCCAGACTTTAATTTACTGGGAATATTTAGGGGAGTAGCCTTGTCCCCCTAGTCCACTAAGCACACACCTCTGCCTGTACTGACGATCTCCTCCCCAATCCCAGGTCCAAACGTGATGGCCATGGATCAGCAATGAAACAGATGCTTTGCCTATAGGAAGTCACAGGTTGATCAGGAGTCCAGCATCTCCAGGCAGGTCTGGCAAAGACTCCTCTGTCTGCTAATTCTGGAAAGACACTGCCAGGCCACACAGAGTTCAATGGGCAGCCAGTGTTTTTGCTGTAATATATGGTGGCTTCCTATGTTTTGATGGCTTCTCTTAGAACTGTTTTAAAATCCCAGGAATGGAACACATCCAGAGATCAGTTGGAGGAGCACTGTTATTTGTTCCCAATGGGCATTTAGTGTTGTTGGAACACTCCTCCAGCAGAGCTTTGGTGAGCACCCTCACTGTTGACTTTCAGGCTTTCTCCTGAAGACCTTTTTTTATCCTGGCAGGCCTTTCAGCTCTTTAATTTTATTTTTATTATTATAAACCAGCTCCTTTAATGATGTTTTACTGCTGTGCTGACCGTCCTGATATTTTATGAAATGGCAGTATAGAAACAAATACATAAATAAGGAATAACATATGGCATCCTGTACCTTTCAGAGCTGTGTTCAAGGAGACATTTCAGGAAGGAGAACTTGTCATATTTTGGTGCTGCAGCTACTAAAAGGTTCAGAAAGCTGACTGTTACCAGCCATAGTTTAAATTCCAGTCCTCTGTTTTAGCTGGTGATGGTGGACCTGGACTATATCTGCTGCTGAAATCGCCAGGCTTAAATTAGTTTAACTCCTCTGTCATAATTGGTTTGCGTAAATCACTTTCTACCATACATTCAGGGCTGCAATCCACCAGCCCTTTGAAGTCTTGCTGATACGATTAGAATTATTCTGGAGGAAATGGGTTGTGGACTGCAGTGTCTGGCTGCTACAGTTTTGTTTTTTTAAAACCCACCTTCCCAATTCATTGTGAATTTTAAGGGGTTTTCTACGTATTCAGTAACAATGCAGTGGTAAGGAGTTGGTGCCTCCTATATTAGTTTCCCTCTTTATTTTATATCATTCTTTTCCTTCTTCTGTATTAAGAATTCTGCTTTCCCCTGCCAGTTTCTTTCTTTCTATCTATATCTATCTATCTATCTATCTATCTATCTATCTATCTATCTATCTATCTATCTATCATCTATCTATCTATCTATCATCTATCTATCTATCATCTATCTATCTATCTATCTATCATCTATCTATCTATCATCTATCATCTATCTATCTATCTATCTATCTATCTATCTATCTATATCTATCTATCTATCTATCTCTATCATCTATTTATCTATCTATTTATCTATCTATCATCTATCTATCTATCTATCTATCTATCTATCTATCATCTATCTATCTATCATATCTATCTAACTATCATCTATCATATCTATCTATCTATCTATCTATCTATCTATCTATCTATCTATATCATCTACCTCTATCTATCTATCTATCTATCTATCATCTATCTATCTATCATCATATCTATCTATCTATATCTATCTATCTATCTATCATCTATCATATCTATCTAACTATCTATCTATCTATCTATCATCTATCTATCTATCTATCTATCTATCATCTATCTATCATATCTATCTATCTATCATCTATCTATCTATCTATCTATCTATCTATCTATCTATCATCTATCATCTATCATCTATCTATATCTATCTATCTATCATCTATCTATCTATCATCTATCTATCTATCTATCTATCTATCATATCTATCTATCTATCTATCATCTATCTATCATCTATCTTTCTATCATATTTCTGGGCCGCCTTTCTGAGCAATATCCATCCTAGGTGATGTGCATAATTAAAATTAGAAAATACCAACACCACAACAGTCATAAAACCATCAAATCCCCCCACAAGAGAAAGGCCAATAAAAATTATCAACCAGACAATTAAAACACTTTCCACAATAATAACAAACCATAATCCATATAGTGAAACATCAATCATGCACAGGCCAGTCAAAAGAGGCATATCTTTAGGGCAGTTTGAAAATGTTGAAAGCATGGGAGGTCCAAAAGCACCACGAGGTCCAAAGCCAAATCGAAACGCAAGCTGAGGTTTAAGGCTCCCAGTACTGGTCCAAGGAGACCACTGTTTCCTCCACCTCATTGCTGTTGTTTAAGCATGGGGTGAGGATAAGGGAGAGCCTTTAAGCAGTCCAAAGGTACAGCTCCTATAATGCCGTCTTCTCCCATGCCAGGTTTCCCAGAACAGATATGCGCCAGCTTGATACAACAGCATGGGAATTTCTCTTTGTTGTTTAGAGGTAATCGGAGCAGGGCTCTCCTGCTTTGCCTTCCTTGCATTGAACAGGATGTACTGTATATGGTAGCCATTGACCTGAGCCTCTATTTATGCTGCAAGAGAGCTACATGAGGAAACAGGACTGGCCTCCCCAAGGGTGTTTTAAGTTATCAATCTCGCATGACAAGCCAGAGTATTACATGCATTCTGTGGTTGTGATATACAAGGAATGGCTTTTGATTAAATCAGTAAGGACACTTGGTAAACACACTTTTCATGTACAGAATTAATTTTATTTTGAGGGAGGGGGTGTACTGGCTCAATCCTAAAAACAGAACAAACTCCTTTACTTGGAAGGTTTTAAAAATATCAACAGATCTTTTTTCCCCAAATTTAAGTAGAAGAGGTGCTTTTTTGTTGTTTTTCAGGAAAGTGAGTGCCAAGGTTCAGAGCAGAATGTGTTAGCACATTAACAGATGGCAAACAAAGCTGTTTGTTTTTTAGTCAAGTACTGTTTGTAGAGGGATAATAATTGGTAAATAGGTGTTTTTTTTCTGTTTTCAGGGATAGGATGGTGGCTGGAGGGAGGGAATGGGGTTATTAAAATAACTCCAAGCCCCAAACTCAAAATTGAAAACTGCTGCTTGTTTTGTAGGGAACAGATACGTTCCGACGGATTTCAGCACTTTTAAGAGCGGAGAAAGCTGTAAAAGAAAGGAAAATAACAACTTAATGGCCCCGCTTAGTACAAACAACCTTGTGGTTTTCTCTCCTTTTTCTTGCAAGAGAAACTTTGTGGCTTCTGGACCTCTGGAGTTGTCACAGTGCTCTCTCTCTCTCTCTCTCTCCCCCCCCCCCCCAATGTAAAGGAGAAAGGAAGTGTTTCATCTTGGGAGAAACAAGGCTGATTTTGTACACCCCTGTTTCCCCTCCTCTGTCTCTCCTCTGCCTGATGAATGCGGGTGGGCGCAGAGCAGACTCCCACAAGGCCCCTCCTTCCCTACTCAGCCACCAGATTGCATGCCCTGAGCCAGTTTCCTCCGTTGCTGCTCTCTGGGAGGAAATTGACCGCTTTTAAATGGCTGAGGCCATCTCCATTCCAGTTGCCAGAAAGCCCAGTTTTAGGCTGTCCTCCTCAGCACATGTGGTAAGGAAAAAGGCTCTCCCAGGAGGCTCAGCGTAACTTTGTACCCACCAGCATATCAGGAAACATTTTTATCAATTTTATTTTGAAACATCTTTGTTGCCCCACCTTCCCTTTGGACTTTTAGGTAGTTTACAAAAATGTTTCAAAAAAATATAATTTTTTAAAGCAAATTTGAATACAATACAGATGGGAATGTTAACAGAAAACAGCAGCAATAAAAGTATGTATTTGTTTAAAAGCATTTCTAAATATCCTAAATGTATTAAAATCTCTTAAGTGGTTATATAAACAAAATTAAAAACTATTTATCTATCTACGGTAATAACAAAAAAAGTCCGTTCTTTTTATTTTTGGTTAAAAATGAGCACTGGTATTCATCTTTTGGCAAAAGTGCTATGAGTGACAGCACACGGGGAAAAAGAGGTGATGATATTCTGTACAACTGCTCACCCCCTCAAAAAAGCACTGAAAACTGTATCATAAAAAACAGCAAAACATTACTACTATAAACACAGATAAAAATAAAAGGTAAAAGTAAAGGGACCCCTGACCATTAGGTCCAGTCGTGGCTGACTCTGGGGTTGCGGCACTCATCTCGCTTTACTGGCTGAGGGAGCCGACGTACAGTTTCTGGGTCATGTGGCCAGCATGACTAAGCCGCTTCTGGCGAACCAGAGCAGCGCACGGAAACACCGTTTATCTTCCCACCGGAACGGTACCTATTTATCCACTTGCACTTTGATGTGCTTTTGAACTGCTAGGTTGGCAGGAGCAGGGACTGAGCAATGGGAGCTCACCCCGTCGCGGGGATTTGAATCGCCAACCTTCTGATTGGCAAGCCCTAGGCTCTGTGGTTCAACCCACAGCGCCACCTGCGTCCCTTCAGATAAAAATAGGAAGAGGTAAATGGATAGGACGTCATATAATAACTAAAACCCTCTAGTGACTTCAGTAGGGAGGTAGATAAGCTCCAGCCGTTCAGACATTAGTGACGGGTGTGAAGGGGTAGAACTTCCTGAGATTGGCATTTGCTTCCGCTTCCTGGGTGGTGCTGGGCTGGGGCAAGGACATGGCAAGGTCAGGCATGCACAGACGCACTGGCAAAACCTATCTAATGCTCCTGCAGGAGCACCTGTGCATTCTCAACTTCAGTGCTGCCCAGCTCTGCCCCAGAATCAGCCAGGTAAGGAAGGTGTTTTATGTGGATTTTAACTATATGCGTAAATTTGGTGTTTATTATAGTATTTTAGCGTTTTATGGTGTAAAGCACTCTGGGGTTGTTTTTTTTTATGAAGTGTGTTATATAAATGAAATAAATGATAACATCTGGAGGACAACCTATTCCCCCATTTCCGCAAATGGAAGTTTTCATCTGATGGCTACAATAATGGATGCCAGACATTTGAGGAGGGCATTTCACTGATGAGGCACCACAACAGAAAAGGCCCTGTGTCCCTGGTAGCCACCATGTGATCTCTGAAGATGGAGGCAGATAGGACAGGGCCTCAACAGAGGATCTCACGATGGGTGAAAGCCCTCCATCAGAGGCTCTGGTCTCAGACCACGTTTAGGGGGTTACAGGTCAAAATCAGCACTTTTGAGTTATGTCTGGAAACAACCCAAAAGCTAGTTTTTTTCAGATATGTTCAGTGATCAAAGCAATGAAGTTGAGGCCATTAGTGGAACAGTCTCCATCCCTCACCTAAAGCTACATCATACAGTTGTGCGAATAAAATGGGACAATCTATAAGCTCCCTGAAGACAGGTTATGACATCAAATACTGTAAGTGTTGGAAATTCCTTAAAGTTATTACTGAAGTCTTGGGTTTGTTTCTTCCTAGATATTTTGAACTTGCACACAAGTGAGTATAAAATGCACATGCATTGAATCAATTTTGGAGGATCAATGAAAGTTTGAAACATACCCCTTTCCCTTCAAAATACTTGTTATTTCTCTATTGTTACTTTGCAGTATGTTCAAGGGAATATCCGCACTAGAAATGTGTGTGTCCTTCCTGTGAACATTCAAAACCTGCTGCTGTTCCTTAATGACATATTTCAGATCACAAGTTGTTTTTCCCTGAGGCATTAAACGGACAGAAAAAAACAAATAGGGAAAGCTCTTTTGGATCACTGGGGGGACGGTACTAGGAGGAGGAATAATTGTAACCATCCTAGGATCCATCTTAGCTACACATCTTCTTTTTTGTATATCCTTCCTTTTGCAAGTTTCCAGAACATCATTACAACACAAAAGATTCCTTTGTTTTAGGCATACAATATGGCATTCAAGTTCCCTTGCAATTCCCTCCCCTTAAATATTTGAGGCGCTGTCTCTGTTGTCTTTTCGGCACCTACTGAAGACCTCTCTCAACAAGATTTTAAAGTTGAGATCTTTCCTGGTCTGCACCTGTACTGGAATTGTTTTCAAGATTTAAGAAAAAAATCATTTGTTTCACTTGTTGTTTGCCATCCTGGGATTCTTTGGAAGTGCAGCATATAAATGAATGAATGAATGAAAATAAAGCAAGCCCCAAAGACATGGGCATCTTAGAAACAGTTTCCAGCACCACTGATTGCCTGTATGTTGGTCACTGTTTAGCAGACTAGAAACATGCTTAGCTGTATGTATGCCTCGTGGAAGGAAAGACTAAAGGCAGAGAGGACAGCTGTTTTCTCATCTCTAAAGTGTTGTCACACAGAAGATGGAGGAGCCTTGTTCTCTGCTGCACAAGAAAGCAGGACAACACTAGAACCAACGGGGGGAAATGGTAATGGAGAAGAATTTTGGTCAAGTTTTAAGAAAGACTTCTGAACATTATATATTTTTATATTCTACCAGGGCTTTTTCCAGCTGGAACTCAGTTCCGGCACATCTCAAGTGGGTGCCGTTGCCATTCTAAGAGAAGAAGGGAGGTGTTCATGGTGAGTTCCAGCCCCTTTTTCTAGAAAAACAGCAGGGGTGCAGGATAGCGTAACAGTTCTCCCTCTTTCTTTCTTTCTCCTCACAACCACCTTGCAATGTAGATTTGGCTAAGTCTAAGAGATAATGGCTGGCACATGTCACCCAGGAACTTTCATGTCAGTCTGGGATAGCTCAGTTGGTAGAGAATGGAGATTCTTAATCTCAGGGCCATGGGTTCAAACCACATGTTGCAGGGGGCTGGACTACATGCCCTTCAAGACCCCTTCCAACTTTACAATTCTATGATTCTGTCTCCGAGGCTGGAAGCCCAGTGATGCTGTAGCCAACACTGTATTGTGATTCCTTCCATTGCGGTCCCTGCATTGAACTGGGGGGTTAGAATGAATGACCTCTTCCACCTCTTAAATTTCTATGAACCTAGGAACTCCATGTTGCCATTTTCGATGTACCAATGCAATGAGTTTCGATCGTTTCCTATACTCCATTAACGGTTGAAGTTTGAAGCATTTTCTTCCTCCTTTCCCTACATTCTTGTAAATTGCCTTTAAGGATCCCCTCGCTGACAGGCTAGCGAGGTTAATAAAGGTAAAGGGACCCCTGACCGTTAGGTCAAGTCGTGACCGACTCTGGGGTTGCGGCGCTCGTCTCGCTTTATTGGCCGAGGGAGCCGGCGTACAGCTTCCGGGTCATGTGGCCAGCATGACTAAGCCGCTTCTGGCAAACCAGAGCAGCACACGGAAACGCCGTTTACCTTCCCGCTGGAGCGGTACCTACCGTATTTTTCGCTCTATAGGACGCACTTTTTCCCCTTCAAAAATGAAGGGGAAATGTGTGTGCGTCCTATGGAGCGAAGACGCCGTAGCCCCGCAACCCTCTCCCGGCTGGAGAGGTGAAGCGCAGCTATGGCAGGAGCCTCTACAGCCCCACGTCACCTCTCCAGCCGGGAGAGCGCACGCGGGGCTAAAGAAGCACCCCGCGACCCTCTCCTGGCTGGGGAGGTGACGCGCGGCTATAGAGGCTCCTGCCGTAGCTGCGCGTCACCTCTCCAGCTGGGAGAGGGTCGCGGGAGGCTGCTTTAGCCCCGCGCGCGCTCTCCCAGCTGGGGAGCTGAAGCGCGGCTATGGCAGGAGCCTCTACAGCCCCATGTCACCTCTCCAGCCGGGAGAGCGCGCGCGGGGCTAAAGAAGCACCCCGCGACCCTGTCCTGGCTGGAGAGGTGATGCGTGGCTATGGCAGGAGCCTCTCCGCTGCGCCTTTCCGCTGCTCCCTGACCTGCTCTTTGGGGCTGGTGGTGGGCTCCCCCCCCCCAGCCCCAAAGAGCAGGTCGAAAGGAACCTGAAGCCTGGAGAGCACGAGGGGCCAGTGCACATCGACCCCTCTCGCTCTCCAGGCTTCCAAGGTAGCCGCCTGAACGCACCTTAAACCAGTGTTTCCCAAACGTTTTTGGGCAACGGCACACCTGTTTACCGGGAAAAAATCTCGCGGCACACCACCATTAAAGCCCCGCCCCATGACGTCAGCGTGCAGCGTCACGCCGGGAGGGACGCACAAAAGTGAAAGTTTTTTCCCTTCCCCTTGCCGGGGTGGGAGGAGGCAGCAGAGCGAGGGATTGAGGGACGGCGGCAGCTGAGGCGGCGGCGGCTGTTGTGGTGGCGGCGGCGATAGCGGGCGGAGGAGGAGCCGTCGCCGGGAGTTGCAGCTGCTGCTGTTGCTGCTGCTGCCCGGACATGCCGGCCTCCTCCTCCTCCGCTGTCTCGCGCTCCTCCCTTTTGCGCGCGCTGCCCCGCCGCCCGGCACCAGCACCGCAGAGCCGCCCCCGGCTCGACGCGGATCCTCGCCGCCGCCGCCTCTCGCCACCCGACTCGCCCGCCTCCCTCCCACGGCACACCAGCCGGTGTCTCACGGCACACTAGTGTGCCGCGGAACACCGGTTGGGAAACACTGCCTTAAACGACACCTTGTTTTAGAGCAGGAAAGCAAGAGGGGGAAAGTTCTCCCCCTCTCTGTGCAGCGCCTCCTGCTGCTTCACTGAAGGGGCGCTGGGCAGAGAGGGGGAGATTTTTTCCCCCTTGTTCTCCCCCTCTAAAACAAAGTGCATCCTATTGTCCGGTGCGTCCAATGGTGCGAAAAATACGGTATTTATCTACTTGCACTTTGACGTGCTTTCGAACTTCTAGGTTGGCAGGAGCAGGGACCGAGCAACGGGAGCTCATCCCTTTGTGGAGATTCGAACCGCTGACCTTCTGATCAGCAAGTCCTATTAACCCACAGTGCCACCCACGTCCCTAGCGGGGTTAATATGCTCCCCCAAAAGGCGGGATATAAAGAATTAAGAGTGCGTAATAGAGCTTAGACTCAACAGCGAACTAATCGCGAGGCAGGAGCAGCCGCCGCCGCCCGTGCAAACAAAAGAAACAGGCCAGCGCCAGGGAGAAAGCATCGCTCTTGTTTAGGGCTTCGTGAATAGCTAACACTTCCGGCTGCTTTGCGGCCAAGGCGGCCGAGAGGCTTCACGCGATTCGCTCTCCCCATTCTGACGCCAAGCAGTCTGCCGTGGAGAGGCGAGGGGGCGTGGCTCCCTCTCTAGAGCGGGGAGGGGGCGCGTCCCTCCGTCTTATTTTAATGAATGAACCGAAGGCCCTCTGTGACAAATCCAGAAGCGTCGCTTCTGGGCGCGTGATGAGTTCTCCCCTAACAACACTCCTCCCAGCCCGCTAAGGCGAGCAGCTCCAGAGTTCAGCTGCCCAAGCAAAACGGAGATCAGGGGAGATCGTGGTCGGCATTAGTTAAGGAAAGGCATTTCTGAGCAGGGAGTGAGCGCGGCGGGGAAGGAGGATTTGCGCGCAGGGGAGCAGCTTACAGAGAGAGCGGCACTCCGGCACTATTTAAAACGTTCCCCCTCCAAACCCTTCCTCTCGCACCGTGTGTGGTTCATATAATCCAGTTAACACCAGTCATAGGAGCCAACGCTTAGGGGCCGAGAGGTCTTCGCCCCCCCTCCATAAAATATTTGAGAGCCCCCCCCCAGTTGAAGGGCCATTCGAAGTGTGCATGCACCGCATCATGTTATTTAATTAAGCGGGGCGGGATTTAACACCGCCCCCCCCCAAAAAAAAAACAACTAACACACCAAATTTATTCGTTGGCATCCCTGACACGAGTGCGGGGAATGAGTGCGCGTGGGGAGCGACCGATAGTTGCGGCTGATCCCAAGAAAGCGATCCTGCTGTACACGCTCACCTGTGAGCGGGTCTTACAGAATGCAGTGACTGAATAAACGCGTCAAAGACTGGGCTGTGTAGGTCAGTTTAGTAACTCAGACCCCAAAACCAATTACTGTAAGTCTCCGTTCTCCAAACCAGACCAATTTAGGCCTTAGATCTGAGAATCCCGACGTTAAGGGTGGCATCCAGGCAAACCTGTTTTCGAGCAAGTGGGGGTTGTTATGGGCGACCGTTTACATTCTCACCCACGCTATGATGGGCCAAGGAGCCTCATTCATTCATTCTCTCATTCATACTCTGTTCGTGGAGGGAAAGCAGTTCCGGGTGTGCGGGATGTGGGTCCTGCTGCGAAAGGATTTCGCAAGTCTTTGTGCTCGGAGGTCTTGCTTTCCTTCTCTTCCGCGCCGCCTCTCCCTCTCTCCCCCCCACACCCACCCAGCAGCGCCGCCGAGGACACAAAATACATTTTCTGGGCGTCAGGGGAGATGGCGTGTCCTGTTCCAGGCCTCCACACACGCACGTACGTCCCTTGTACTGTGAGCGCCAACTGCCACCAGCTCGGGTGCCCTCCCCTAACCGGATCGTACGCTGCGAATGAATGAATGAATGTGTTTATGTTACACCCATGTGACCCAGAGCCCCGAGTGAGGCGGGGCTTGTCTTAGCTAAACTTTGCCACTTCCGGGCGCTTCAGAGGCTTTTCGGTGCACGTTGAAATACCCTCACTTTATATTATAATAATAATAATAATAATAATAATAATAATAATAATAATAATAATAATAATAATAATTTTAAAATATATTATTTGCACTTGGCTTCTTTCCAAAGATAAAACCACGCTACCAATGTTTCCTCTCTTGTCCAAGTTGATCAGCTCTTTTGAAATAAATCTGCAGGAGAGGGGAATCTCTCTTTTTTCCGATTCCACTGAAGGGTGAAGGGGTGGCAGGAGGCGTGATAATTTAATGTGTATTTATTTACTTAATGAGGGTGAGAATGGGCGCGGGGGGGGGGGCGGGGGCAGAGCGGCCGGCCGTTGCTCCTGCTGCAGCAGAGCTGGCCGGCTCTGATCGTGGGAAAGTGGCCCGCCCGTAAAAGCCGCGGGTTCTTTGTGCCTGTTGTTCTTCTGTAATCGATCTCCCTTCAAGTGGAGGAGCCGAGCACTTCAAAGGCAGGCGAGGCTGTTGGGGGTCGAGGCGGGAGCCGCCAGAGCGCTCGGCCGGCCCCCTCGCCTTCCAGGAGGAGGAAAAGGGAAGGGGGCCGAAAGCGGCTCGCCGACGGGCTCCGAACAGGCGATCGCAGGCAGGCGGAAAGAGACGAGGTGGGGGGAGGGCTTCAGGGATTTTTTTTGGGGGGGGGGGCTTCCGAAAGGGCTGCGCCTTGCAATTCAATGATCTCTGGAGCGCATGGAAGCAACGTCCACCTCCCCCCCCTTGCGCGCGCACTCCACACAGAGACCGAGGCGCGCGCGCCCCCGCGTCGGCCTGGGGGTTGTCCCCGCCGTGGCCCACTTGGCAAGGCGCGCCCAGACCGCCATGCCCAAGGCGCGGGGGCTGCGTGGCGCCAACTGGAGGTTGTCCAAAGTACTTTACACACACAGATCGATCAGCAATGACGCGGAGCTGTCGTTACATGCAGGGAGGGGAAACGGCTGCGAGCCACACACAGACCAGAAGCGCAGAGCCAAATGTGCGCTCGGGCCAGCTGTCCAGGGAGGAGAGACTTTGGACGTAGCTGGCCACCGTGCAGCTGCTGCTGCTGCAGTGATCTACCCTACTACCACGCAGGGAACGTTGACCCCCCAGGCTTTAGTCGGTATTTTTAAGAATGCATCCATGGTTCTGCTGATTTTGCAGTTGTCAGCGGCGCATTCTAGCTCCCGCCCCACCTCCTGCTTTTTGCATGGAATCTGGAAGCGTCCAGTCATAAACCTAACATTTATGTGCATAATTTATATCTTGTACCTGCAACCTAATTTTATGGCCCTGGGGAGGTCGGGGACAGAAAGAGTGAGAAGCTTTTAACATCTAATTGTGCTTCTACTTTATAAACTGATGCTTTAAACTGATGCAGCTATTTCGTTTGTGGTTTTTGGGGGTGGGGAGCTGTGCCAGTCAAAGGTCTTTTGGATTCTAAATGAGTCCAACTCCTAAGAGGCCTGATGTGAGCTTTCCTGGGGTACCAGCCTGGAGATGGCAAAACAAAATTTTTGGAAATAGCCTTCTTCCAACCCATGAATATACACACCTTCATAAGAGCCAACTCTTAAGGATTGAGATCCATTCGCCCCCATCCATAAAATATTTGAGTGGCTTGGCTCCCTTGAGCGGTGGTTTTGCCACTTCGTCCATCTCTAATGCTCAGCGGCCAGAGTTATGGTGGTTCTGTTTGGCTTCATGCAGACTTGCCTTGGTGAAAGTCTAACCAAAGTCAGTGTGACTTACTTCTGAGTAGACATGTAAAGGACTGTGTTGTAAGATCCGGAACATGTCAGATTATCCAGCTACAACAAGTCCCTTTAACTTCAGTGGTGCTTATTGCAAGACTAGAACTTTTCAAAACAAGGATATTAGTGTCAGGCTTGTGGTTCTGGTTTAAGTTCTAAAAACTTTCTGTTTCAAAAGAGCTACTTCACATTCTCTGCATTTGTAATGCTAGAGTATAGCAAAATAACTTAATACTGCTATATGCTGCCACCCAGATCTGTCAGAACCTGCGTCAATTTATGAAAGCCCCAATAAGCTGCTGACTTCAGAGGGTTTAACCTGTGCTCTTGAGCTGCCTCACAAGTACATATGTAGCCAAGATGGAGCTGCCTTAGCAAATGAGCTTTTAACAAATATATTTCATAAAGTTATAAGCTTCACACACTTAACCTGCCTCATGTTGTTTTCATTTATCTCTTCCTGGGGGAACTTTTGGCTGTCTGTTCCTTCATGTGGGATACACTCAAGGTATGGATGTTTGAAGGGAGACATTTGTTTATTAAAAGCCAGCATGATAGAGTGGTTACTGAGGGGTTAAGACTAGAGATCTTCAAGCTCAAATCCCTAGCTGGTCATGAAGTTCACTGGGTGGTCTTGAGCCAATCACTTTCTCTCCACCTAACCTAATTCACAGGGTTGTTGTGGGGCTAAAACTGGGGAAGCTGAGCTCCTTGACCTCCTTGGAAGAAAAATGAAAAATAAGTGTAATGTGTTTGTTTATTTATATGATCTATAACATTTGATACCGAATTACATCTGCTCACTTGGTCAAGAAGATCTCTGAGTACAGCAGGACTTCTGGTTTCTCCTCTAAACACCCAATTTGTTTCAATGTACCCCCAATCCTCTGGAGCAATTTATGGGGACCAGAGGTTGTATCAGGGAGCAGAGGATGGATAATTCCTGAATTGATTGTGACCGCCTACTCTCACAACACTGAATTGCATCAATGATATTTGAATGCCCTTTTCTTAGCACTCAAAGTGATGTGCAAACCATGGTTTTGAATTACAAACCACACCCGTAGGTCCTTTCACTAGCATACTGTGAGGAAAGGATAATATGTTTGCTTGGTTAATTTCCCTAGATTTTTCCCTTCAGGTGAATTGAGTCTGAGTGAAAGTGGACGAAGCTTTCAGCCACTTTCAAGCCCGGCAGATTGTAGTACTGTGAATAATTCCCTGCATAATAATAGTTGATCCGCTAGGTAAAAGAGTTTTTCTTACACTTATCTCCCTTCAGTTCAAGGAACTCTTGGGAATCTAGGGATTTAGGAACCTCTCCCCGTTGCATTTCAGGCATTGCCACTAAGTTATAGTTCCCAGGGTCCCATGGGAAAAGCCACAACTGAAATAATTCCAAGCCCAATTTAAGCTGTGTTGCCGCCACCCCTCCATGGAGGGTGCATCTTAAGAGTTGAACCACATACTTATCACCTCCCATCTGTCCAAAATAGCATTGTAAACTATCGGTGCTAAATACTACTTTGTTTGAGTCTCTTTCCTCTTACAGGGAAAGGGAGTAGCTATCCCTTCCCTGCATAGTATCATGAAGGCTGTAAGTGGAGACTCTATATTACCTGTTTATTAAACATTTATCCATATTTATTTGCACAGAGTTTGTGGGGAGGTTGTACAATCACGTCTGTTATTGACTGAGCATTCATTCTGGTTCTCGTGGGAAGCTTATACAGCATTCCCTATTTATTGTGCATTTATTATTATTCCTTTTTAGGGAGGTTATCCGATGTTGAGTACTTTCCAGTGCTTTTCCTCATCTCTTTCCTGACTGCAAAAAAGGAGGGGACACTTTAGGAGTGGCTTTGTTGTGCAAGAGTGTGAGCATGCCAAATCCACTGTCACCTGAATTTGCCAGTATGCGGTTGAATCCCATCTGCAAAATAGTGACAGTCTGGAAACTGCCGCAGAGTCCCAATACCAGTATAGTTGTCAGCCTTTGCCTCCAGCTCCTTGGAATTCCAGGACTAAAGAGCACCCCCCCCCAAAGTAACAGATCTGGAAATATGGGAGCTGTGCAGACGTTGACACAACCAGCTGATATGCAGAAACGATTGCAGTTCTTATGTAAGCAGTCTGATGTTCAATATAGGAATATGCAAAAAATGCCAGTGAGGGGGAAAAATTATTGTTGCATTTTTTTTCTGATCAGGAAATCAGCTGCTGAGATTTCCCACATGCCCCATGCTTCAAACCTTAGCGTACACACACAAAATAAAACAGGGTACTGTATTTTCTTGCATGTTGTTACATCTTATGCAACATCTTATTTATACAGTTAGGTTTATGCTGCCTTAACCCAGAGCTTTACAAACTGTGTGTGACGACATGTTAGTGTGTCGGCTGCAGTGTTTAGATGTGTTTTTTAATCTCTGGTTTGGTAGTACAATTGAATTAAAAAGGTAAAGGTAAAGGACCCCTGACAGTTAAGTCCAGTCACGAACGACTCTGGGGTTGCGCGCTCATCTTGCTCTATAGGCCGAGGGAGCCGGCGTTTGTCCGCAGACAGTTTTTCCAGGTCATGTGGCCAGCATGACTAAGCCACTTCTGGCGAACGAGAGCAGTGCACAGAAATGCCATTTACCTTCCCGCCTATTTATCTACTTGCACTTTGACATGCTTTCAAACTGCTAGGTTGGCAGGAGCCGGGACAGAGCAACAGGAGCTCACCCCCTCGCAGGGATTCGAACCGCTGACCTTCTGATCGGCAAGTCCTAGGCTCTGTGGTTTAGACCACAGCGCCACATCGTGAGCAATGAAAGCACACTGCAAAAAGCACGTTCTAAACAACACACGGCACCACCAAGCGTGTGCTTGCTATTATGGTCCATTCAGAAAGCATAGGCTGTATGTCCATATTTGTGCCAATGCTTATATACATATTCTTTGTTGTTCCTTGACTGTCGTGCATAACTCCTTGCCTCTTCCTTCTCAATATATGCATCTAAATGTGCATTGATATCCTTTCATTTTTACCTCTAACATGCGCAATACTTTATCATTTTCCTCTTTAACTAGCGGGTCTCTCCACTGTATTTTCTCTCTTAGTATGTCCTTAATTCTGTGTGTCAGTCCTGGCTTATTGATGCAGCCATACCAATGAGAGTGTGCATATTTTATTTTATTTTATTTTTTTAAAAAAAGATTGATTCAGTTTAAGGCAGGCATGACCAAACTCAGCCCTCCAGCTGTTTTTGGGACTCCAATTCCCATCATCGCTGACCGCTGGTCCTGTTAGCTAGGGATGATGGGAGTTGTAGTCCCAAAACAGCTGGAGGGCCAAGTTTGACCATGCCTTGTTTATGGTATAGAAATTTAATCAATCAATTCAGGTTTCATTTATGGTGGAAACATATATCAGTGTTTGATTCATACTCAGGACACATAGAGGCCACTGGACAAAGGAATCAGGGCAGGTGAAGAGCTGAATGATTGCAGCCCACCAACCCCTTCTGTTGGACTGTATTGGTGCACACATTAAAAACAATATAATCCACAAAATTTGGGTTTTCCACAGTGCCAGATTGGTCTTTATAGCTGCCCAGGGTCATGGGAAAACATAAATCTCAAAATAGGGTCACATTGGCAAAAGGCTTAGGAAAGAAATCTTTGAGCAGCATTTTGGATTTTGCTCCTCTTAGGTTACAATCCAATAAAAATAAAAAATAACATTTCGTTGAAATCATATATGGATCTGGCCAGGATTACAGTAAATAGAAATATTTAAGGGGTTTGAAAATACAAAAACTACCCAATTTCACCTTACCCCTGTTTTCTGAATGGAAAAGATGACAGCACAATATTATACACGTCCGTTCAAAAGTGAGTCCTGTTGAGTAAAATGGGTAAAGGATTGCAGCCAATAAAACACAATATTTAATATTATTTTGTTTTATGATTTTATTTGGATGCCAAAAAGAAAGTGCAACTAGCAAACCGTTGAAATAAAACATGACGTCTTGTAACTGAGTTCAGTTTTTCAGAGGAGGGTTAATTTTCTCACATTAATTTTCATCCGTTTCAATCCATTGCACTTGAGATGTGTGCGTCTCTTTCCCACTGAAACAGACTTTTGAGGCAGTCTGTTGAACACCTGGTGGGTGAAATGAGCTTTGGCCACACAAAGAAAATGAAAAAAAGAAATTAATACTAAATGAATATATTGTCTTTTTTATTTCTTTTCTTTTCCTGTACAGTAATTGAAGAAAATGACCCCACCCCCAGATTTTCAGAACTAGATAACGTTCATGATGTAAATGAAAAGTTTATCCACTTTTGCATGAATAATAATTTCTACCTTTATCTAAATTTAGATGAATAATAATTTGACTTTTTTTTTAGTGCCAGAGGAGACAAGGAGAAAACATACTTTTAACAATGCAGTCCTGTGCATGTCTACTAGGAACAAAACTCTATTGATTTCAATGGGTAAATGCATATATAAAAAATTGAATCCTATGTTGATTTCCAAAAAATGGTGTGCATATATTATCTCAATAGGTTTGCCAGCTTATTCTCAGGTACATAATAAAACTTCCATGATTTGAAAATGAATGTGGATGCCAACTTAGCTTGCATTCCAAGACCTGGGAGATCTTGATTTCTCCCAGCTTTCAGTGATGTACTTGGAGAAATACCAACATAGACTTGTGGAGAATGGCTTACAGTGGTCTAGAGATTCCATCTCCTTCTCCAGGCTTCCTGTCCAGTTGGTCTCTGCATTGAATATTTGTACCAGTGTTGATCTGGGAGACATATTGAACGTCTTCTGGCTCATCTCCAGGCTAGAGTGAGCTGTGGGACCTCAACATTCATTCCAAACCTGACTTGTCTGGTGCAGCCGAGGACTTCATGGCTGCTGTGACAACCATGGGGCTGTTCAAATGGGCCACCAGTCCATCATATATAGCAGGTCACATTCTTAACCAGGCATCTCTGACCGGAAGGTATGTGTTTTAAAAGGTGGTGTGGCGTTTGTCTCCTAGGTGGGTCAGAAGGAAAGGGTTAAATAAGTGTGATGTGATTGGCCAGTGGGAACCCGAGGGGAGGAGTTAGAGTTGGAGGTGTGTGGAAGTTAGTTGAGAGTTGGGAGTTGGAGAAGGAAGAGGGAGGATAAGTCTGTGGGTTGGTTGAGTTGTGTGGTGAGAGAGTGAGAGGAACTGTTAGGTGGAGTCAGATAGATAGTGGGATAATCAGTTTGAAGTTGTTAGTTGAAGTTGCTTATAAAAATAAACTTGATTATTTGTTAATGTTAACAACTATCTGGACTCCGTGTGTACCCGAGGAAAACGGGTTGGTGGCAGCGAAGAAGGCAAACACAGTGGTGGCACAGGGATCAATAGACCGTCAAGCGTCCGGGGACCCTGTGTGATCGCCACAGGTGGCATCATTGAAAAAGCAACCTCTTGCATTTGTTGATGGGACACCTGAACTCTCCCTATACAGAGCCAGATGTGAAATCTTCCCAACTCCCCCCCCCCCAGATATGGCATTTCTCTTTACATAGCCTATCAGCTGGACATGTAATGAAACAGATTATTATCTATTGATAAAAACAGATATAATATCTTTATAACTGTAGAAGCCTCTCTGCACTCAGGAGTAAAATGTACCTTTCCCTCTTCCTTTATCCTTGTGCTTAAGAAATGCCATTATTTTTTATCGTCTGACTCGGCTAATACAAACTCCTCCTTACATTTGATCCTCTGCCTATGTTCTCGTGAATGTTTTTTTTTTTTTTACCGCAAAGATTATTATCATTTTGCTTGAAGACTAACTCTTAGTTAAAAATTCCAAGTCACCTGCTTTCCATATTATATACATTTCAATACTCCTGACCCTGCCAACATTTTTCCAAGATCATCATCATAATTAAGAGGAATGCTGGAGAACTAAAAATGCACCACAGATTGATTATCCTTACTAAGAGGACACATCTGTTGCTACAAATTCCACTTTTAAAATTCTGCTTCAACCACTTATGTGGAATTCCGATGTCTTGTTGGACATTGTTTAAAGGCAGTCTATTACTTTTCGGGGCTGATGCCACAAAATACAAAATCCCCCAGTATTGTTGCCTAGAGCTCTGTGTGTGAAATGTGTATTAAAATATAGAGGAAGCTATCTTTCTAATGTGTATTAAAATATAGAGAAAGCAGGATCTTTGCAATTACTTCACCTTTCAGATCATAGCCAATGAATAGCATTGAGGTACAGTGCTGTAGTACTTAGACAATTTAATCAGTCTATTAAAAAAAAAAGTGAAATACGCAATAATATGGAAATACTATGTTCTCTTCTTCACCACTAATATTCCTAGCGCAATAAAAAGGTAAAGGGACCCCTGACCATTAGGTCCAGTCATGACCGACTCTGGGGTTGCGGTGCTCATCTCGCTTTATTGGCTGAGGGAGCCGTCGTACAGCTTCCGGGTCATGTGGCCAGCATGACTAAGCCGCTTCTGGCGAATCAGAGCAGCACACGGAAACGCCGTTTACCTTCCCGCTGGAGTGGTATCTATTTATCTACTGTAATTGGAAGCCTTATCCTCCATTAACTCAGCTAATCCTCTTTTAAAGCCATCCATGTTAGTGGCCAGCATCACTGCCTCTTGTGGGAGCAAATTCTATAGTTTAAACTATGTGGTGTATGAAGAAGTATTTTCATTTCTCTGCCCTGAATCCTGGGTCCTGGGTATATAATCCTAATTCCATACAGTTCTGGGTCTTCACACATTAATTGGGTAGCATCACACATTAACAGGGTAGCATCCTGGATAAACATGAAATCCGCTCAGTTCTTGACCAAAAGCTGACTTACCTTAGGCAACCTGGTGGTAGATAGCTAGGCATGACTCCCTTTAGTTTCTGGTTGTGAAACTGCCCCAGTGCTTATAATAATAATGATAATGATAATGATAATGATAATGATAATGATAATGATAATAATAATAATAATAATTTATTATTTGTACCCCGCCCATCTGGCTGGGTCTTCCCAGCCACTCTGGGCGGCTTCCATAGAAACCAAAAATACAGTGAAATATCACAGATTAAAAACTTCCCTGAACAGGGCTGCCTTAAGATGTCTTCTAAATGTCAGGTAGTTATTTATCGCTTTGACATCTGATGGGAGGGCGTTCCACAGGGCGGGCGCCACTACTGAGAAGGCCCTCTGCGCTGGACCTCAGCGTCCGAACAGAACGATGGGGGTGGAGACGCTCCTTCAGGTATACTGGGCCGAGGCCGTTTAGGGCTTTAAAGGTCAACACCAGCACTTTGAATTGTGCTCGGAAACGTACTGGGAGCCAGTGTAGGTCTTTCAATGTAGGTCTTGAGCTGGATCTGGTTCTACATCAAGAAGGTCTACTATTCTCATTGTTACAATGAATTCCCTTAGCACTGCGCCTGACCAAGGTCCAGATTTCTCTGCTTCTGTTCTTTGCCTGCTCCATTTCTGGCTTGTAGTTAATAATAATAATAATAATAATAATAATAATAATAATACAGTGGTGCCTCGCAAGACGAAATTAATTCGTTCCACGAGTTTTTTCGTCTAGCGAATTTTTCGTCTTGCGAAGCACGGTGTCGGAAAAGTTTTGGAAAAGCTTCAAAAATACCAAAAACCTCAAAAAAGGCTACTACACCGCGTTCTATGAGTTGCTCCTCGAAGTCAAGTCGCAACTGTATTAACGGTGTTAAGAAAAAGGAAACAAACTTGCAAGACGTTTTCGTCTTGCGAAGCAAGCCCATAGGGAAATTCACCTTGCGAAGCAGCTCAAAAACCGCAAAACCCTTTCGTCTATCGAGTTTTCCGTCTTGCGAGGCATTCATCTTGCGGGGCACCACTGTAATAGTAATTTATTTCTACCCCATCCATCTGACTGGGCTGCCCCAGACAATCTGGGTGGCTTCCAGCATATATAACAACATACGCGTATTTTTCGCTCTATAACACGCACCCGACCATAACACGCACGTAGTTTTTAGAGGAGGAAAACAAGGAAAAAAATATTCTAAACGAAACAGTGGATGTATGATTTTTGTGGTTCATGCTGTGGCCACAGACATGTGATCTGACAGTGAGTTTGGAGTAAGGTAAAGGTACCCCTGCCCGTACGGGCCAGTCTTGCCAGACTCTAGGGTTGTGCGCTCATCTCACTTTAGAGGCCAGGAGCCAGTGCTGTCCGCAGACACTTCCGGGTCACGTGGCCAGCGTGACAAGCTGCATCTGGCGAGCCAGCGCAGCACACGGAACGCCGTTTACCTTCCTGCTGGTAAGCGGTCCCTATTTATCTACTTGCACCCAGAGGTGCTTTCGAACTGCTAGGTTGGCAGGCGCTGGGACCGAATGACGGGAGCGCACCCCGCCGCGGGGATTCGAACCGCCGACCTTGCGATCGGCAAGTCCTAGGCGCTGAGGTTTTACCCACAGCGCCACCTGCGTCCCAGAGAGTTTGGAGTAGCGCAATGCAAAAATCCTGAGGATCCATGTGGATCCGTGCTTTGTAACCATGTTTTAAGTGGGGAGCGAAGGGAAAGCACTCAAGGGACAAGGAGCATGTGTGAGGTGGGTGGAGAAGGATGCTGCTAATAATGCAGAAGAGGGGTATAAGGGGAGAAGGTTCCTCTCCTCTCCTGCTTTGCTCCTTTAAAGCAAGCAGGCTCTGCTTTTCTCCCTCCTCCCCGCTCATCCCCGGCTTAGCGAGCTGAAAAACTTTGCTGCTATTTAGCGAGCTGAGTGGGGAGGACAGAGGGACAGAGAGCCTGCTTGCTTTAAAGGAACCAACCGGATAGGAGCCGCTTACACTTGGGTAAGCGGCTCCTCTCCTCTCCCGCTTTGCTCCTTTAAAGAAGCAGGCTCTCTGTCCCTCTCTCCTCCCCACTCAGCGGCTCTTCTCCCGCTTTGCTGTTTCAAAGCAAGCCACGGAGGAGGGAAGGAAGGGGAACCATGGATCCTCTGCTCACGACTGTAGCAGATCCCCCCCGCCACCCGTAGGCATTCCCTCCATAACACGCACAGACATTTCCCCTTACTTTCTAGGAGGAAAAAAGTGAGTGTTATGGTGCAAAAAATACAGTACTTGCACTTTGACGTGCTTTCGAACTGCTAGGTTGGCAGGAGCAGGGACCGAGCAACGGGAGCTCACCCCGTCGCGGGGATTCAAACCGCCAACCTTCTGATCAGCAAGTCCTAGGCTCTGTGATTTAACCCACAGCGCCACCCGTGTCCCTAGCACCCCTATTTATGTGGAATGGTTACTGGTATGTATGATATTTATAGGAAAATTATAGAGATAAGATGACAACTGTGGGGTTTTGTTTTTTTTAAATTACTATATTCTCTCTATCGATTAGGAATGACCTTGTAGCTTGTCTAATATGAAGTACAGAATTCCAAAATCTAGTAGTTTGTACTGAGTTATTGTTAAACAATGGTTTGGGCAAGGAAAATCTCTAAAATTCCCTCTCTTTTAAGGTGGGTTCACTGTATGACTTTTGCTGGCAGCTCAAGAAGCACCTGCGTCTTTCAAGGTGAATGAATTATGTAAAGATTTTGCTCTGATTCCTCCCTAACACATTGCAGTGTGGGCTCTTGCTAAAACTAATTGTAATCCTAAAATGTATTACGGTGTTGTATGCATCCCATTCTGAGACCTTGTGCCGAAGGGCAGTTTATGCTGTCAAATAAATGAATACTGTAAACAGAGTGCCACATAAAACAGTACATTTTCATTTACCCTAAATGGAAAGGGCGAATTACGTGGTAATTCTTCTGGCCAAGTGTCCTGGACCTAATTCTTTAATACTGGAAAGTCTTTGTCTGTAGAAAGGAGTTTTGATGCCAAATTACAATAAATAAAACTTGGTTTGCACAGTTATTACTCCTCCTGCACCAGTACTGCAATATGGATATTCTACACCAGGTTCTTCATCACGATGACTAAATAAATATTCCGATAACAGTTATTTGGCTCCATTTATAGCAGGCATGGGGAACCTTCAGATCTTGTTGGATTCTAACACTCATCAACTCTGACCACTGGCCATGCAGGCTGGGCCAGATGTGGGGAGATGGAGTCCCAACAACATCTGGAAGGCTCCAGGTCCCCCATTCCTGCTTTATGGGTACTAAGGGACTGATTCACCTAATGCCTTTTTTGCCAGGCATGTATAGTTTCCCCTTAATTTTATAGATGAGGAAAGTTAGTTGCTGAGAATTGTGTTCTGTTCGCCCTTTAAAACACATAAACGAGGCATCTCGAACCACACTCTGGAGCCTCACAGGCCTCTAACCTCATAAACCACATTTTCTCATCTGCCAGGCTTCACTCGCAGGAGTAAGGAAGGCCACACAGATATAGCCACACACATTTAGGGACCTTTCACCACTCTTGTCCAGCCCCTTTAACAGTGGCTGATTTATGGTCTCCGGGGTGCTGTGTGCATGCAGGGGCTGCTCGTTCACCTAAATAAATGTGACTACATTGAAATTAGGGGTGTATGAGGAGATGATGATGATAATAAGATTGCTTCTGCTTTTGCACTGTGCTCTGCTCCCCTCAAACAGCTTGGAAGCAATCCCTGCTCTGGGCCAGGCAGGAAGAAAAGATGCTGCTGCTGATGTTGCCTCTGAAATGGAAACAATCCAGAAAAAATGTGATGGTGATGTTGCCTCTGCATTGTCCCCCCACCCACCCACCCCCCACAACTCTGGAACAATCGTTTAAAGGGAGGTGATGATGATATTGATGTCCAGTGCTTTTCCCCAAAGAAAAATAGGTGTTGGCAGGCAAGTCTTTAGCATATGCGCTGCCTGGGTGCAAAGATCCGCCCAGCGCTCCCAAATTTAGTTTAGCCCCCAAATTAACTTTTGTGCCACTGTTGTGAGCGCCACTGTTGAGCCTGACAAGTGCCGCCATTGTGAATGATAAGCACCGCCGCTGGCGCAGTGTGTCTTTGGTAAATGAGCGCACAAAGTCAACAGTCCTTTAGTGAAACAGTAGGTATACATGTATTTTGTTTTTCTAGTGTGATCAAAATTATTTATTATTTCATAACAGGTAGATAGTTAAGAGCTGAGGCAGCTTCAGAGGCGGATGCCTGGTGCCCCCCAGAATTTGTGTCCGGGTGCCCCACACCACTTGCACCCCCGGGTAAAGACGGCCCTGGGTGTTGGAACTCACCTTGAGGTTGTTACAGTAAGCCACCGGGTTACTGGGGGAAGCCACTGGTTCTGGTGTAGGTGAATTAAATGCCTCCCCCACCTCCCTCGTTCTCTTAGATTCAGGCAGATGGCTAGGGCATCTCAGAAAGGCCATCGCGCAAACCTGGAAGAGGTCTGCCTGGAAAGCTTAAAGCCCACCGCTGAAGAAAAGGAAATACGAATTGGCCCCACCTGATAGCTTGACCAGTCATGGCTAGGAGTGGCTAGGAGCTAGGTGGAGTCATAGATCTAAAAAAAAAAAAGAAAGAAAAAAGGATAGACTCACCCACGCTGGCCAGCTTCCGTTTTGACTTGAAATGTTCATTTTGGAGTTTTCGGAAGTACATAAAGATTTGGGCAGGGGAACACCAGCCCATAATGTCGCCCAGAGGAGAGGTGCCAGAACTGTGCTCTGATGCACTCCAGCTGAAAAAAAAGCACTGATGGTGCCTCAGCACTGAACTCACCCCCCCCCCCAAAAAACACACACCTTGGCAACAATCTCCCCCTGCACAACAGCTTTGGAACAATTGTTGCTGTATGGCATGCAACAGAAACAAAAAAGGAGTGCTATACCCTCCCCTTACCCTCATATTCAACTGAGGCTGCTCTCAAGTAGCTGAAGTATGGTAACAGTATAACAAACTAAAATACTAGAATGCAACCATTGGAATTCATTGTCTGTAGTCCAGTTTCAAAGGTATCTTCTCAGTTAACAAGGTATACTAATAGCTTGTGGACACCTCAGCCTCAGGTGGCCCTAGTTCAGAACATAAGACATATACATACAAATCTGCCACTGCCATTTAATATTCTGCAATCGTCTTTTGAACAGGCTGCCAAATTTTCTTCTTGCTGTGGATCACCATAACAGTATATTCCTTTCCCCACAGAAGCTACTCTTGAAGAACCCTGTACAAGAGTCGGTGTAGGGGTTGGTTGGCACTGACTGAATCCCTAACTCTTTGCTTAGTGAAACGATTAAGCCAAGCTCTGTAAGGATAGGTCCACTGGTTTCAGGATGAGTCCAATTCATGTTGAACTATGGAAAGTTTTCTCCAAAATAAAGTTAGCAGTGTGTTGCTCTTTAAGAAACAAAAGGGTAGCTCATAGAATCCTAGAACTGTAGAGTTGGGAGGGACTTTAAAGGTTCACACAATCAATGAATTGCAGAGTCAAATCTACAATTGTCCAATCCCCTGTTATGCAGGGATATGCAGTTGTCCCTTACAGGGATCGAACCTGAAACCTTGGCATGATCAGCACCACACTCTAACCAACTGAGCTATCTAGGTATAAACCCTTGTAGTGCAGGAATCACAGCTAAAGAACCCTTGACAGATGGACACCCAACCTCTGTTTAAAAACCTCCAATGAAGGGGTGTTCACTACCTATGACCAGGAGAGTTGTAGGTGTCACAGTGGCCTCCACTGACAATGCTGAACACACAGTGCCCCAAAACTAATGAACTTGGTCCTTTGAAGGGACCATGTCCAAAAGAGAATGAATCTTACCTACCAACAGAAGCTCTCCTCTCTCGGGATTGAGATTCAGATTACTGGCTATCATTTGGTTTATTACCAGTCTCAAGAAGTGGTTCACCACCTTAATTTCATCACTTGAATCTGTTGTTGTTGTTGTTGTTGTTGTTGTTGTTGTTGTTGTTGTTGTTTTAAAAAAAGAGAACCAAAGCTGTATATAATCAGCATATGGATGACCTCACTCTGGACGAATTCAGTCAAGTTCATGCAGATGTTTAATAGTAAGGAGAGACAAGATGGAATCCTGCAAAACTTCATAGCAGTCAGAACAAAATTATAGGTGATGTTATAACGGAGCAAAAAGAAACGGGACAAGGGAAAGTATGCTTAACCAAAGTATGTTTTACTTTGGGGTGGGGGTGGGGATGTTCCCATCAAGAACATGCTCCCAATCTAGATACAGGTCTCGCAACAGTTTTCGGCTGAGAATGACTCTTCCCTGGCTGCTGTTTTCCCCTGAAGTGTATACTGGTAAATAGCAAGTAGGATTTTCAGCAGATCAGGAGTGTGTTGCAAATGATGGTCCTTTTACTCAAAATAAAAGCGATCAGGTTAAGTGTGCTTTTAAAAAGTATGAACAAAATTTGGAGTTGGCCAATCTTCCCAGATCTTACTCAGGGCTTTCAGCCATATAATTTTCTCCTTCTCTCACCAATTGTTCTGGTTGAAATCCTTCGCAGTAACCCGATTAAGAGCCCAGCTGAGAGGTGTGTATTTGCCCTCTTTGAGACTCCAAGACACAACAACAAACCCCAAAGAATTTAACCGCTTTGGGTCCCACCTCTTCAAAGTCGCCTCTGCCAGGTTTGACCCACCATTTGTGATCCACAACCTGCAGCAACTATAAAGATATACCCGCCCCGCTCCAAAAGTAGCCAATGGCTGGATGAATTTATCTCCCAACGACAGGCTCCTCCTCAGCACCAAGTTGTTCTTCCAGCACTCCTTGTCCTCATCTTCTCTGCTCCTCTCACTCTGCTCCCTGTTGCACCATCACAGTATTCTTAATTTTTGTATTTTGGTTTTACATTGTTTTTATCTTTTCTGTGCATTGCTTTGGATTTTTAATATATATATATTTAGTGGCATATAGGCATTCCAGAAGCATTTCCCATTATCTTTCAGGCAGGACAGGGTGCAGGTGATGTGTGTTGTAAGACATGTGTTCACTACTGAAAACAAAGACAACATGTCACACACACCCTTAGAAATTATTTATAAAATTCCCTTTCCCCCCTCAAATTATTGCAAATATATGCAGGTGAAAACCATTGGTTAACTGCCTAAAACTTGTAAGACTAATTAACTAGGTTTCTGGATTTATTTAATTGGGGGTGCTAGTAGAAGTCCTAGTGTTTTGCTTTGTTTTCCTAAGTAGAAACTTAGCTTTTCTCAGCCATTCATCAGCTGTCACCACATGATAAACTGAGCCTTTTAACATACCTGCAAGGGAGACTTTTTTTTTAACCGAGTCCAAAAACATGGGGTCAAGCAGGAAAAGTTATTCTCCAGAATCATATTGGGATTTGGTGCCAGGAAGTTGCATGCCTGTCTGGCAGAAACAATGCATTTTTCAGGCTCTAATACGAGTCCATTTTTTCCTATACTATCATCGCTGATAAATTTTTGGAGTATGATAAGGTTTCCTTCTGGGAAATTCTTCTATGGTTCCACCTAACCATTACATTCTTTGCAGAAGGGCTCTGCCTTTCTCTAAAACCCAATCCGGCTAGCCCCCCTATGAGATTCTCTGCTGAAGATGGGTCAACTTGTGAGGTCTTTGTAAGGAATGGCTTTTTGCTGGACGTGCTCCCGCTGTTCATAAATGACTCCAATGGGAAGGCTAGGCCGTTGACTCATTTGACATACTCAAATGGAATCTCTATTTTACAGTGATAGATCCTCAGAGCTCACTCATCTATTAGACAGGGGGAGGGGGGACGACGAGAGAAGAATAGAAAACTGCACAAGGGAAAGGAGTGTAGCAGTTACGATTTCTTCCTTAATTTGTTGCTATTGAGGGCAGTGTGTATACACGGCAATATAGATGTCATCGTATTTTTCCAGCCTGTCTTTGTTTCCTCAGGTATTAATAACAGGTTACCATCTATCTCAGAGGAAAAGGAAAAGGCAACAGCTGGAAACTACAACCGGTTCACTCCATGTTGACCAAAAGCCTAGGAAATGTCCTCAAATAAATACTGGACAGGTTTTACAGAATATAGGGCCTCAACTGGTTGTGTAGTCCATACCATAAGGCAAATATCACCTCAGTGGTATCAAATACAAATATGGTATCAAATACATGTGAAACCATAAGGCAGATGTCACTTCAGAAAAACTTCAAAATTCTCACAATTTGCACTCACTTTTTATTTTGTGTGTGTGTATTAAGGGAGTTGGGCATATTTAAACCTCCATAAGAGGAGACTGAGAGGAGATATGATAGCCATCTTCATATCTTAAGGGCTGCCACATGGAGGATGGAGCAAACTTGTTTTCTCCTGCTCCAGAGGCTAGGACCTGAACCTATGGATTCAAGTTACAGGAATGGAGATTCCAACTAAAGAAGAACTTTCTGCTAGAAAGAGCTGTTAGACTGTGGAACAGACCCCCACCGGAAGGTGGTGAGTTCTCCTTCGTTGGATGTTTTTAACCAGATGGAAGTTTAGTTGAGATCCCTGCATTGTAGGGACTTGACTAGATGACTCTCAGGAACCTTTCCAACTCTTCATTTCTATGATTCTGGACCCTTTTGCCCTCAAAAGGGCCCCATAGATGGTTCACAACAAATATCTCCATACAATTAAAACTTTTTAAAAAACAAAACAAAACCATGACTTAAAAGCAGCAGGTGATTAAAACTTACTTTAGATAGCATCTGCTTGTCATCTAAGTCAAAAAGCACACTATCAGTACATTCCTATATATGTCTACTAAGTACTAAAATTAGTTCCGTTGAGTTCAATGGGGTTTACTTCCAAGTTAATGCGCCCTTATGGGCATTTGAGAGCACTTAAATTCAAAATTTGTCCAATACATATTTCTATATTCAGATTTACCTTTCTGAAACAAACATTCCTACATAGAAGTTAGCATTGACCAAACTTTTTTGATATTTGATGACAATGTTTATACTTTTTTTCAGCACTTAGCCCCCCCCCACCATGTACTGAGTAAAAAGTTAGTTTTCTTTCATTCTGATTCCATCCAGTTTTTCATAACAAGAAAAGAACTATGGAATAATATCTCAATATATGATCATAGCGGAGAGACTCTTATATGGACAAAGACTTGTTGTTTAATAAGGAGGAATGGCTGTTTAAGTTTGATTGGGTGGGGACCTAAGCATGCCTGTGAAAACACGCTTCCGCTGTTTAGTGTTGCGTGTATTGTATATATGAGGGATGGGGGTGATGTAGCAAAAGAGAATCAGTAACACTTTCCCCAAAGCTTCAGATATATGCAGTGGTAGCAAACTGTAATTGTGTTACACTGCAATAAACAACTCTGTATTAGTGCATTTACTCTTCTGTGAGGCCAAACCTTGATCTACAATTTTTTAAAAAATATTTTCCCCTTTTAGATATAATCAAGTATGGCTGGAAACAAGGAAGTCAGATCAAGCCAAAACTCAGAGGTCAGTTTTTAAAGCTATCAACTTTCTTTGACAATCTGGGTGGCCCTTGCCATGTCTAGGAAAACATGATCCTGGTGCCCCTGGTTGCATCAGCTGTTTCCCCCCTCTGACTGCTGCGATCAATTTGTCAGTATCCACAACATTATTAAAATATGTTATTAAGCTTCATACCTATGCATTTCCCCCAGAGTATAAACCATTAAAGAGAGTCTGGGCTTCAGAAGGTTTTTTTTGGGGGGGGCGCGATGCAAAAGGCTTTAATTGCATTATTTAAAGGGAATCAAATGTCTTCACTGTAATAATTTCACATGCATATATACTCGGGAATATTTTGCTTTCTAACATCCCAATCTAACCCCAATTTACAAATTAACACTCTTTCGTACACTTTCTACAACCAAGGCACTTAAAATAAAATTTAAAAAATCGAAGAGAGCACTGCACTTAATTGGAACTGCACAAATGTTTCTAAAGCGCAGCCAAGTTTCAGTATCAATTTTCAAGGTGCTCCTGAAGGAATGTTAGCCTCAAGGCTTTTGAACGTGAGAATACGAAAGAAGGTAATTGGAATATTCCTTAAGGAGCAGCATTGAAAAGCCTTTACAAAATGAAACATTAGTGTGGGGAAGTATTTGGCCTGGGAATTGAGTGAACACCAGCATTTTAGTAGCATGATACCATGAACAGATGAGAGTTCTCTAGATTTTGGAGATCAGAGGTGGTCGTTCAATGCACTTGATTCCCAGAGTATATAGTCACAAGAGGCCCAGCCAGATCAGTATGGGCAAATGCATATTGGAGCCATATTCCACAAGAGGGGTAGGAGGGGCAACGTGAACCAATGTGATGGGGGGGGGGGAATTATCAGGAGTTGGCCTCCAAAGGTTTATAGGCATTTGACTGCCAATGTGTATATAACATTGGTAGTATTAGAGCTCAGTTAGTAGAGCATGATAGTCTTAATCTCAGGGTTGTGGGCTCAAGTCCCTGTCCGGCAAAAGATTCCCATGGACCCTTCCAACTCTTCTATAGTTTTTCAAAGGGCTTCACAATCTCTGTTATGTTTATATCAACCTTGTGAAATATACTGCTGTTTTTGTCGTTTACTATCCTACCATTGTGGGATGTGGGTGGCGCTGTGGGTTAAACCACAGAGCCTAGAACCTGGCAATCAGAAGGTCGGCGGTTCGAATCCCTGTGACGGGGTGAGCTCCCATTGCTCGGTCCCTGCTCCTGCCAACCTAGCAGTTCGAAAGCACGTCAAAGTGCAAGTAGATAAATAGGTACCGCTCCCGTGGGAAGGTAAACGGCATTTCCGTGCGCTGCTCTAGTTTGCCAGAAGCGGCTCAGTCATGCTGGCCATATGACCCGGAAGCTGTACGCCGGCTCCCTCGGCCAATAAAGCGAGATGAGCGCCGCAACCCCAGAGTCGGCCACGACCGGACCTAATGGTCAGGGGTCCCTTTACCTTTACATCCTAACATTATCTATAATAAATAATAATAATAATAATTCATTATTTACATGCTGCCCAACCACTTGGGGTGACTCCCGGCAAATTTAAACATCAAACATAGTAAAACATCAAACATTTGTATATTTGTTCAATGAGTTACCAAGTAACTTAAAACGATATATATTAAGACCGATTAAAAACAATTACAAAAAGCTGAAAACAGAGCAATACAAGTAAAAAGCAAAAAGGCAAGACTGCAGATTCTGCCCCACTAAAAGAGGCAAGTCCACCCTTCAGATACAACTGAAAGTCCATGTGGCTTGCCCTCATTTCCCATGACTATACTCTGCTTCCAGGGTAGGAGGCAGCAATGATTCTAAATACTGGTTGCTAAGATCCTCAGGAAGGAAGTGTGCTCTTGTGGTCAGATCCTGCTTGCAAGTTTCCCAAAGGCATCTGGTTGGCTACTGTGGGAACAAGGTGCTGGACTAGGGGGGGGGCACTGGCTTGATCCAGCAGGCAAGCTCTTCTGGTGACTGTGTGGCAAAGTCTTGAATCCAGACCTCCTGAATACAATTGCCCTGTGCTTGCCATTCAGTCACATTGGGCCTGTTAAATGTGAGATGACCTTCATCTCATAAAGATACTACTTTTCCTTCAAGGTGTGGGATTAGTCTGTATGGGTTTCAGGAATTTAAAGCAGCATAAAACAAATCGCTGCTGTGGTTCGCCAGAAGCGGCTTAGTCATGCTGGCCACATGACCCGGAAGATGTACACTGGCTCCCTCAGCCAATAAAGCGAGATGAGCACCGCAACCCCAGAGTTGGCCATGACTGGACCTAATGGTCAGGGGTCCCTTTACCTTTTTTAAAAACAAATAGCTATGATTAAAAATAATTACTGAAATGCAGAGCTTTATTATATTTTGTATTTCATTTCCATTTGTAATGTTTTATTTGGATATTTAGTAATGTTGCCTTTGATGCTGTAGGGATGACGATGGTGATTTTTTTGAAATGTAAGCGGGGTATAGAAATGATTTAAATGAATAAAACATTGACATTTTAGGCTGCCTTGAATGTCCAACCTTGGACTTACATGTGGATGATAGCAATAGGTAATTTCTCAAAGGTGGGGGGAATTCCCCAAGAAGCCTTAAATGTGTTTAATAGTCTTGTGACAGAATGAGAGAAGGTGGAAAGAAACGAAACGAAACAGAATAAAAATGAGTAAATTAATACCAAAACCATATGGCAAGCAATATATAGAAAGCGCCTTGTGGAGTAACAGTGGAAACTGTCAGAAACAGAAGAGCAGTTTTAACCAGTCGCTTTCCACCTGCCACGCTCTGGGTCTTTGAAATTCCTAGGGAAAACCCAAGGGTACTTCATGTTGTGAGGCTTTGCTCTGATCCTATGGAACCCTAGGAGAAACCTTTATGCAAATGTGGTTAGGCTTTTGTCAGAATCCCATTTTACGAACTTTTTTTTATTACTACTTATAATATTACATTTCCTGTAGTGAATACCTATATGCCCGCTGTGTTTTAGTTACCATAGTTCCTAATGTAACTTGACTATTCTCTGCAGAGTTTCTCATAGGAGAGACCCTCCAAAGTAAGTAGGCTTGCTTTATTTTATACTTGGTACATTGTTTGGTGTGTTCATAATGGGTTCCTGCAATATCACATAATGTCAGCTCAGGGCCTTATTATAAAAAGGAGGGGGGAATGGCTATGTCCCATTTGTTGCACAGGGATACTGTGGTATTTATTTTATGCTTGCCTCCAGGTGATGGTTTTCTGAGATTCGAGAGAAAAGCAACATCTCCCTCACAAGCAGAAAAAATAAGGCCCCTTCCAAACAACTTTAGCTTAGGAATAGCCCCCATTTTCTGGTCTCTGCTGCAGCCAATTTGTGTTCAGTTTGTGACCCCAGGGACTGCAGAATAAATGCTATAAAGACTGGGAAAGCAGCCTTTCCCAAAGTAGCAGGTGCTTGAGGCTGGCAATACAATTCAGGAGGTCAGGAGGATAGAGACTTCCTGGATGCCTCAAAAGGCCTTTGCACACATCCACCCAAAAGGAAAGGAGGACAGTTTACCTTTGGGATATTGGACTAGGTGCGAAAATCAAAGATACAGCTACGCTTTTGGAAAGTACGCAAAATAAATGTGCCATATATCTGCCAATGTCCTAATGATTCCAGGATTAAAATGACTTCCTTTCGAGAGAAGCATCTTTCACTTGAGCTTTTATGCATGGGTGTGTTGTTGTTGTTGTTGTTGTTGTGTGGGGTATGATGTTGTCCTGGTTGGTTTCTTCTCTGCTCCCCATTTACAATTAATGTTGAGGAGAATAGGTGATGTGTGTACTTCAACTCACAGCATAATTAATGGGGAGTTGGGGGGGGAGGCAATAAACATTTGTAGGTAAGAATTTGCTTAATGCGCTTCATGCAGCTGAGAAAGCCGTCGCCTGCTTACAAAAGCAGGCCACAATACATTTCTTAGTCTTTAAGGTGCCCCCAAAGCACTGAGTGGTATCTGATGTTTCTGTTTCGCTAGTGCAAGGACAGAATTCCCCTCCTCTCTCATTCAGCCTACCATGTGCCCTCAAAATCAGCTCCAGGGTGTTGGGGGACTCCCTGGAGCAGATTTTGGGGAGCACATGTGAGGAGAAGTAGGAGGCGATGTCTAGTTGCATGAGAAGAGTTCCACTCACAGAGCATTGGACACAACTCACTAGTTTTGAAAGAATAGATTAACCTAGTTCCTCTTTTGAATTTTATCTGAAGTTTTATCAGTCATTTTTTTAACAATTTTTTTTATAAAAAATTATCAGTCATTGTTGCCTTGAATATGAACTACTAAGTAACCTCATTTTTCTTTTTAATGCCCTCTTACATAGACTACAAATTTATTACTGTACAATTTGTATTTTTAAAAAAGTGGCACGGGAGGCAGATATATTTTGCGACCAAATTTCTAATATAAATGTTTGTTTTTTAAAAAAATGTTTAGGTAATGTCCTGAAAAGAACAGCCACCCCCACCCCCCACTAGCTCACTTAAAGTTCAAAGGGGGGGAATGTCACAATGACAAATTGAAAAGTGCTATTCATACAGTTAGGAGGGAAATGTGCCCTCATTTGCTGGCATTTCACATAATTTGTAAAATCGTTGTTTCCAAAGAAAACACAGAACTAAATGATTTTTGATTAACAGTGCATGTATTATTAATTAATCTTAGTAGAAATGTGTTTTACCTTTAAATAAATACACATGCATGTAATATATAGTCTAGTACATATTTATTCTCTGTAGAGAGATGCAGCGAGTTCTTGTCTAGAGAAATATATGTCGCTTCCTTCCACCACTTCATCATTGTATTAGCACTCCAGATGTTGAGCTGTGGTTTGCATGTTCATGAATGTTGAAGCATGATTAATACGTTAATATAACTACCTGAAGTTACAAGAATAAGTGTTGGCCTTCCATGGGCATCAAAAGGTTTTGTGTCCATGCCCCAGTCCCCCTTTTTCTGCACACAGATAACCACAACCACAAAACAGTTCGGCATACCATTGTTTATTAGGAAGAGGGTATTAGATCACCACTTTCCCCTAGTGAATACCCTTTGGCATTTTCCTGCTGAAGCACCAGCTGCACACAGGTTGAGGCCTCACACGGTGGCCTGCCAGTCTCTTGAGCGCCTTCCCAGCACCTTTTATTTGTTGGGCTTTGACACAGCTGGAATTCCAGACAGGCCCACTCTGTCCCACCCCTTCCCTACCTCCTCAACTATGAGGGAATCTGACGCCTCAGTGTCAGCAGCTGTATCTCTCCCCAGCTGTTCCTTATCTACCTCATCTCCCAGCCAATCGCCACAAACAAGCTCTGGTGATGCCTGGTCTGCATCCATAGGAGGTAAGCACCAGAGGGGGCAGTGGGGCAGGCCCTCACAGTAAAGAGAATTGGAGGGTGTGTGGAAAGCCAAACACAGTGGTACCACTGGTTATGAACTTAATTCGTCCCGGAGGTCTGTTCTTAACCTGAAACCATTCTTAACCTGAGGTACCACTTTAGCTAATGGGGCCTCCCGCTGTTCTCATCCTGGGGCAAAGTTCTTAACCCGAGATACTACTTCTGGGTTAGCAGAGTTTGTAACCCATGGTGTTTGTAACCAGAGGTACCACTGTACCCCAAAAAACCCACTTTATGCCCTTGTGTTTCTACACCAATGGGACCATAATATGAGACTATGAAGAACCAGCAAAGTCCCTTAGTTCACCAGGAGACCCAACACTGACATTGCGTCTGTGGATTAAAACTCTGTAGGAATTACTCTTTTGTTCACCTCCAGCTTGCGGATGCTGCGGATAGTGTCATTATATAGATTAGTCACTAGGTGGTACCAGACTTAGTAGTATCTGGGCATGGGCGGACTTTGGTCTTTCAAATTTCAGCAGCACCCTGTACGAGACCAAAATTTGGTACCTCCCAACTCTTGCCTTCCATTCTGCACAATTCCCTATGTTATGACGTCCTGCAGCGCCCAGTGCAGTGGAACTGGCCATGTTGCCCTAAATCTGCCTCTGATCTGGGTAGAGACAAGAACTTCATTTGGTGTGCTGTTCTTGTTTAGGATAGAGAATAAAGTTGTTGTCTAGCTTCCAGACTTGGGGTGTCCTCTAAGCCATTCATGACAGACTGTCTGTTGCCTGACAGTTGCAAGTAGAAAATAGATGCTTTCTTATGTGGTCTACCAATGTCTGAAGCACATTTGTCTTGGGCTAAGGTAAGGGACGTGGGTGGCGCTGTGGGTTAAACCACAGAGCCTAGGACTTGCCGATCAGAAGGTCGGCGGTTCGAATCCCCATGACGGGGTGAGCTCCTGTTGCTCGCTCCCTGCTCCTGCCAACCTAGCAGTTCGAAAGCACATAAAAGTGCAAGTAGTTACCGTATTTTTCGCCCTATAAGACGCACTTTTCCCCCTCCAAAAATGAAGGGGAAATGTGTGTGCGTCCTATGGGGCGAATGCAGGCTTTCGCTGAAGCCTGGAGAGCGAGGGGGGTCGGTGCGCACCGACCCCTCTCACTCTCCAGGCTTCACGCAGCTCTCCGCAAGTCTTGCAAGCCCGGAGGGATGTCCCGCGGGCTCGCAAGGCTTGTGGGCAGCAGCCTGCAGCCCCACAAGCTCGGGGGATAGGGGGATGGCGGAGCGCTGCCACCCCGCTATTCCCCGACCTGATCGGGAGGCTGGCGGGGGGAGAAGCAAGCCTGCTTCTCCCCCCCGCCAGCCCCACAAGCTAGGGGGATAGCGGGCCAAGCTGTCCCTGAAGGCAGAAGAGGGAGACGGAGCGCTCCTTCTCCCTCTTCTAGCTTGGGGATGGCTGCGCAAACCTGGAGGGGGGAATAAAAATTTTTTCCTTGATTTCCCCCCAAAAAAAAACTAGGTGCGTCCTATGGGCCGGTGCGTCCTATAGGGCGAAAAATACGGTACCTTCTCTGGCGGGAAGGTAAACGGCGTTTCCATGCGCTGCTCTAGTTCTCCATAAGCAGCTTAGTCATGCTGGCCACATGACCCGGAAGCTGTACGCCGGCTCCCTCGGCCAATAAAGCGAGATGAGCACCGCAACCCCAGAGTCATCCGCGACTGGACCTAATGGTCAGGGGTCCCTTTACCTTTAAGGAGAGGGTCTTCTCTGTGGATGTGCCTTAGCTCTAGAACTCTTCCTTGAAAGCCCACTTTCCTCTATTGCTGATGGCCTATTATTGAAGGTGTTAATAGCTCTCATTTCAGAACATCTTGGGGCAGTAGGAATCACTTTTGGACCTCTTGGTATTGGATTTTGGAGGTGTTCTGTGAGAAATTGCTTCTGAAGATTTTGTGTGTGTGTGTGTGTGTTTTAGTGATTGACTTCTTAGACTTTATGTGCTGTTTTTCTCTTTGCTGTTGCACTGTTGTTTGTTATATTGGTCTTGGACGTTGTTAGGCGCCTTGGACATTTCATGGGAAAGTTAAATAAATGTAAAATAAAGAACCGACAACCAGGAAATCAGTAGCATTCATTGCTAAGGTCCATAACATTTATCAGGTGTTCATAGAAATGGTTTTAAGTGATTTTTTTTATTTTAAAAATGCTTATTTACAAGTAGATATGATCATGCCATGCTGTTGCATTGTTCCAGAAATACTTATTTATAATAAAGACGACTTAGGGTTTCCACTGGAAGTAAGGGGTGAGATATAAGGACAAGGAAACAAAGAATGAAACGAGTGTTTTTAGACAGCCAGCTCTTTGTGCCCTCCACTGAGCAACAAACAATCAAATGAAGGTGAGCAATAAACAGTGACGCACCAATTGCAGGATGCAGGGCAGACATGATCATCCCTTTTGAAAGCTATATTTGTATTGATTTTTCAGTGTTTACCCCAACAACAACATATTCGCCTTGCAGCAGGGTAGACATGTGTTCTTAAACATCAGCAGAGACCATTCAAATTATGTATCGGGTCTCCCTCAAAAGACAAAAATCACCACAAGGTTAAGTACACCTGTCCAAAATGATTAATGGCTTTCAGTAAGAAGTCTGGCTGAAAGGTCTTTGCTAACATGTGGAAGGAATGGATACCATCTTTTTCTGAAAATATGACTAGGTAAGACCATTGGCCACGCATATTTGCTGCATTAATTTGCCCATCAAAGCCAGTTTCCATAGTCTTTGGCACCACTGATTACGGGCAGGCAGCCGGGTTGCTTCCCAACTGCTAGCTATTTCCGGAAGGAGGAGTCTGAACCTGCAAGGCTTTTAGGCAGGCGGGACAAAGGGAGCTTCTCTTTAAAAAATATAGTTACTTCTACCTAGTCTGCTGTTCAGCACCCTTTGAGGGGTTTTTCCCTCCCTGTAATTTTTTTAGGTGAGAAGCCATGATATAATCATAAATAAATGAGCAGCTCTGCAGGGCATATGCTCATTGTGTAATTAACAGGGGTGGATGAAGGAACAAAGTGAACCCGAAGCAAAATTTGTACTAGAGCCACACCTCATTGATGTTTTGCTGCATAAGCCTGTAATAAAGACATGTGTTTATTGCACATCTGTGCAGTTCAAAGTATATTATACAACATATATCATTTTCAAATCACAAAGATGACAAGATGTGTTGTTATCGTACAAACTGTACCTTTTGGGGAAGTCCGGAGACAAACAATTTAATATAATCCCCAGAAAGTATTTTAGCGTCACAGTTACCAAATCACTGTCATATACGTGAATCTGCTTTGCAACGGACTTGTGTGCACATGAGTGCAAGTTATTTATTTCATTTAAGTGAATATAAGAGAAATAAATATATTTGCAGTCTTGAATGGTCCCTGAATTCTGTATGTTTGGATTCCCAGGAAGCGTGGATTCCTTGGAAGAAGTTTAGGAACTATTAATTGCATCAGAATGTTCCAGCATCTTCACTTAACATTGTCACAGACTCCCATTGGATATGAACAGGAAGTGCTAGAGCCAAAGGACTCCCAGTGTTGTTACTAAGACTTGTAATCACCCCACGCGCTATACAAATCTCTCATGGTCATAATGTGCACAACTCCAGCCCATTCTCCTCTCCCCATAGTTTTTAATCTGACTTAGACTGAAATCAGGGGGATGATGATGATGATGATAAGCCCTCTAATATCACTCTTAATTACTGGTCCCAATACAAATCAAGTCTAAGTGGGTTTGCTCATCATCACTAGATGTTACAATGTTTACAGACTAAAAGCAGTTCTGAAATGAAATACCACACCAATGAGAAACGTTGGGTCAGCCATTGTTAGGACAAAATGGTCTCTGCAGCCCTGCACTCACAGGCCTGCAGTTTTGCTAATTGTTTCTGGTGAACAACAATAATTTAGGGCTTGTATAAACCAGAATACTGTAATGCATATTTTCCATAGGCACCCAGACCACACATCCTGCCCTCTACTATCATTTCAGGAGAACTCCTGCTCCCTCTTTGGTAGCCTTACATGGCACTAGAAGGTCTGGCTGAATCCCTGAATAAAAACTATCCTCTTAGGGGATTTGCAACATTTTGGACCACAAATGTTGTCAACCTAGGTTGAATATATGTTCAGCGAGCATGAGCCTAATAAATCCCATTGATTGCAGTGGAACTTGCTTTTAGGTAATTTTGCATCAAACCAAAGTCTTAAAGCTTCTGGGACTCAGCTACACCTACAACTACCTGCAAATAAAAGGTTTTAAGTGTGTTTTAAGTGCAATATACAACGTGACACTAGATGGTGATGGTGAGCCTTATGGAAAATTCAATGTATTATTTTTTTAATGCTTTTTTAAAAAGCATTTTCAGAACAGTTTTTATATGTGTGTAGATTCCACCCTGGGTGTATTTAAACACACACTCTCTTTCTCTGTCTCCCTCTCTGTTGCATTCCTGTGCAGAGGCAAGAACAGATACGCCCCTTGAATTTCAGTAGGCCTTTTGTGCATGTAACGGCGAGCAAGTTCACAATTCTAGTTGGGATGCTTTTATCTCCTAGCAGCAAGCAGAATAAACACTGCTAAGTAGTAATCATTTATACAACCAAAAACAATAGTAAAATTTCTATCAACCCACCCATCCCATGAGTCATACTACAATGTACATTTTAACAATTGTCTGAACAAGTCTCATGCCTATAATACTTTTCTTCCCTAAAGTTCAGGCTATCTGCTGATAGAGACAGGTTATCGCCATTAGTGGAATTTATTTATTTCGTTGGGTTCATTTTCCACCCTCTGCTATGAACTACCCCAGTGTCAGTCACAGCACAGCAAATACATCAAAACAATCAGTAAACTCTTTGAAAACACAAGATCAAAATCGGTAAAGAACAATTACTCAACTGTCATATTATGTTACGTAGATTAATGCTGTCAGTTCAAAAAGCCTGGTATGGGATAAAGTGGTATCAGGAACTAGCCAACATTGGAGCCAGCCCAACCTGTGCCTCCTGATATTTTGGTACAAAAGTAGAACATAAATATTTTGGGGGACAATATATTTGTCAATATAGCATTTTTAAAATTAAAAGTGAAGCCACGTTTCGGGTTTCTGTTTTTTTTTAAAGGATTTCAAAGAGAAAGGAAAAGAAATAGAAAGTTCATTTTGAGATTTAAAATTTTGTGAATTGGACATGGCACCCTTTTTCCTGTTTCCACGGCTAACCACCACTGCTAAACTGGTGATTCTATGCCTTTTGCCACTTATCTAAATAGTCACATACAGGCAACTCCCCATTTATGTGGGGGTTACATTCCGAGGCACCGTGTGCACCAGTGAAATCGCACCCCATTGGAAAAGCCTGCAAACACCCCGTTCCACCTCTTTTTCTGATTTTGGGGGTCACTTCTGGGTTTGGCACGATGTGTGCATGTGTGTGTGCAGTCACACACATATTGAATGTGCATAAATGGGGGGTTGCCTGTATTTTAAATTACCCAGTGACAATGTGACGACATCTTTGTGTAGCGATAGTGAAACACGTCTCTAAATGGCACTAACATTTCGGAACAGGGGGATGAAAGAGGGTTAAAAATCAACCTGATTTGAGGGAATAGTGAAAAATCTCCACTTCAGTAGTAGCCTCAGATTTGTTTGCTACCCAGGGTTTCTGGAGGAAAGTACTGTGAGGATGACCTGGTTGAAACATCTGTTCTATTTTATAATACATCTTAGTTTGGACATAGCATCAAATCCAGAGATGTTCTAGGTCACTGCTCCCAAACCTGTAGCTCATCTCGCCCACAAACTCTTCTGGCTTAATGTGTACCAGATTCACAGGAGAAGTGTATTAAAGTATTAACTTTTCAGAGTTCTCAAGGAAGTAGGCTAGCAGTGAGGGACAGGAGAGAAATTTGATTTTGTTTGCCCTTTAATGAGAAACTTCTCATTTTGCACTTCTTGAGCCAGCATACCAAAACACATCTATCCTCCTGAATTTGCACTTTGTGACGCGGTTCAAGTACCAATGTGCACAAGAATAGATATGTCCATCACAGGAAGTGCATTTAATGAGAAACTACCTAGGTTTGCACTTCTTGAACCGACATGGGAGACCAAAACACAGCTTTCCTCTTTAAGTCATACTTATCTGAATTTTGTAACGATGTTCATAGAATCATAGAATCATAGAGTTGGAAGAGACCACAAGGGCCATCGAGTCCAACCCCCTGCCAAGCAGGAAACACCATCAGAGCACTCCTGACATATGGTTGTCAAGCCTCTGCTTAAAGACCTCCAAAGTAGGAGACTCCACCACACTCCTTGGCAGCAAATTCCACTGTCGAACAGCTCTTACTGTCAGGAAGTTCTTCCTAATGTTTAGGTGGAATCTTCTTTCTTGTAGTTTGGATCCATTGCTCCGTGTCCGCTTCTCTGGAGCAGCAGAAAACAACCTTTCTCCCTCCTCTATGTGACATCCTTTTATATATTTGAACATGGCTATCATATCACCCCTTAACCTCCTCTTCTCCAGGCTAAACATGCCCAGCTCCCTTAGCCGTTCCTCATAAGGCATCGTTTCTAGGCCTTTGACCATTTTGGTTGCCCTCCTCTGGACACGTTCCAGTTTGTCAGTGTCCTTCTTGAATTGTGGTGCCCAGAACTGGACACAGTACTCCAGGTGTGGTCTGACCAGAGCAGAATACAGTGGCACTATTACTTCCCTTGATCTAGATGCTATACTCCTATTGATGCAGCCCAGAATTGCATTGGCTTTTTTAGCTGCCGCGTCACACTGTTGGCTCATGTCAAGTTTGTGGTCAACCAAGACTCCTAGATCCTTTTCACATGTACTGCTCTCAAGCCAGGTGTTCTTGTACCGAACAATGTTTACAAAACTTTAATTATTTGGGGAATGTGTGCTATTAGTGAAAATAACATACAAATATCCAATGTAATAATAATAGTAGTAGTAGTAATAATAATAATAATAATAATAATAATAATAATAATAATAATAATAATAATTCCGGGGCCATCTGACTGGGTTTCCCTAGCCACACTGGGCAGCTTATAGAATACTGTATTTTTCACTCTATAAGACGCACCAGACCACAAGACACACCTAGTTTTTGGAGGAGGAAAACAAGAAAAAAATATTCTGAATCCCAGAAGCCAGAACAGCAAGAGGGATTGCTGCACAGTGAAAGCAGCAATCCCTCTTGCTGTTCTGGCTTCTGGGATAGCTGCGCAGCCTGCATTCGCTCCATAAGACGCACACACATTTCCCCTTACTTTTTAGGAGGGAAAAAGTGAGTCTTATAGAGCAAAAAATACGGTATATAAAACATAATTAGGGGAAACGGCTTGTGAAAAGACATTTTTGAAGCGGGTTTTGCAACACTAATCAAAACAGTATACAAAAATATGTTGGTTTGGTGAAATTTCCACTGAGGAATACTCGTAAGGATTGTTAAAAGTAAGTTGCAAATTTCTGCAAAAATGGGGGGGACTTAAGGTTGGAAAAATGAGATACTGAAACTGATTCATCCCTACGAGTGGCTAACCCCACCAGGTGGGAAACATAATCCTTATGAGTTTCTCCCAGAAATCCGTGTTCATTCTGCTCTGTCTTTGAGGTCCCTTTCCACACCAGGATTTCACACTACTTCTTAGTCTCATTTTAAGCCCATTTTGCTTCTTTTTACTCATTTGCAAAGATTCCAGGAAACTCAGGTTGCTTGCTTGCTTGGGAACAAGCCGAAACTTAATCCAGGTAAGATGGAGTTGCTTTGGGTGGGCAAGTCACTTAATTTAGAAGGTGACGTTCAACCAGTTCTGGATGGGATTGCAGTCCTGCTGCTGCCCGACTTGTTATCCTAGCTCCTAGACTTGTTATCTACAGAAGCGCAGGTGATCATAATGGGTAGGAGCCCCTTTTATCAGCTCGGACTGATACACCAGCCATGGTCCACTGCAGGTATGGTAGTTCTGGTCTTATTTATCAATTCCCTGGTTACATCTAACCTTGACATCTGCAATATGCTTTGAGGGGCTGCCTTTGGAGATGGTTTGGAAGCTTCAGTTAGTGCAAATTGCAGCTGTCCAGCTGTTTTGGAGCCTATTGCTCCAGTGGCACGAGCTAGCTGTTTGCAGGCCCCCATTCAAAGTGCTAGTTATGGTCTTAACAGTTTAGGACCGAGTTATTTGAAGACTGACTGCACTCCCTGTGAGTTTCAGAAGTCCTGATCCTGGAACTACCAGTGGCTAAAATTGGTGGATACAGAAGATGCCACCTTTTTGATGGTGCCCCGCCCCCCACTTTCTCCCTCAAGAGTTGCATGAGACTCTCACTTTGACTTCCTTTACATGAGGTGTAAAGATCTTCATTTATCAATCGGTTTTTGGTTAAGACAAACTGAGCTGATTGTGACATATCACATGTGATCCTGTCTTGGGAAGGACTGCAGTGGCTGAACATTGGTCTGTTGTTGTTTATCTGCTGCCTGACTGTTTTCTATTTACTGAGTTATTTTAACTGATTTGAATGATTATTTAACAAAGTTGTTTGACTGTTAATCCGCTTTGGGAGGATCTGATTCTGAAAAGTAGCATACAAGTCATAACAATACCAACAATAATATAAGAAACTATGTAAGGCTCTGGAGAAGCTGTCAAACTTTGCTTATCATCCATTCCCCATCATAACATTTTCTGTGGTTGCTTCTGGAGGACATCTTGTTTTTGAAGATCCAGAGTCTGACCCCGCCCCAAGAATTCATACCAGACCACTCCAAGGACCACCGGCATACCTTATGTTAGATGTCAGGTCAGAGAGAACACTTGTGTTCCTGGTCCCTACTTTGGAACAGGTAATCATCAGCATCTTCAGGTTTTCCACTCTCTCATTTCCCTGATCTTCCTATCCACTCTACCCTTGCACTGCCCAAAGCCCTAACATTTTCATCTTGAGTTGACCCTGTTGCCTCTGAGGTGTCCATTACAGCCAGCTCAGTCCCAAGTGTCCTCCCAAGGGCCACTTTCCCTCAAGTCCATCCTCCCAGGGGCCACATGACAGGGATGGGTGGGGCCAGAGGCAATGGATATGACTCCTCCCTTTGGACACTAGTCTACATTCCACCCATACAGTGGTCCCTCTCTATCTGCCCTCCAAACAAGTGAGGCGAATTATCACTGTCCAAGGACACCTTCTGGCCACAGAGGCATGTGAGCAGTTGGGAGCAGGAGGACCAGTAAGAGGTGTGGCTTGGATTAATTTTGGGGTAGATCGCCAAATATTTTGGAAGGTTGAATAGAGAAGACTGAAGAGCTACATTTGGCCTCTCGGTCTCGATGCGTTTGGAGTTGATATTTATCAGTGGAAATCGAACTTAACAACGAGCCACCCATTTACACACAGACATGCAAGTATACACATGCATCACATAGAAGAATGTTTTCTGTATTCAGATAACTTATAATAGTCCCAAGTATCAATATTGTTTTTGTGGCTTGCAGATCTCTAGCACAGATTGGCTGAGCTTATGGGATAGCTCAGAATGTTTGTTCAGGAAACTTAAGCAGTTTACAGGCAAATTCTGTGAGGAACGAGAATGCTGTCAGCCCAGCTGAGGTTTAAAAACTTACACTGAGAAAAGATTGTAGGAGGTAAAGAAGCTCAGAGGCAAAAGGAAGGGTGCAGAATGAGCAATGGATTTAAGCGGGAATGTGGATAATAATAATAATTTTATTTTTTATATGAAGCAAGGTATGAGGAGAATAAGGTTTGAGATGAGCGGATGAGACTACTAGAACTGAGACATTGACAATGCCCCGGGCAGGCAAGGGCCTGTTGGACTACAACTCCCATCATCAGCCTCACCCAGCATCATTGATATTCAGGGATGATGATGGCTGTAATCCAGCACCAAGGGCACCAAGTTGGGCAAGGCTGGTCTAGAGTTTGAGGGCAGTTCTGCCATTTGAGGTTTTTGTCACCATAGCATTGTGAACGGCAACCAGAACGAGCCAGGAAAGGCCACGAAACAAATGGAGAGAGGAGATAAATGAATGTTGTGTGGTGATTTTGATCCTAACTTTCCAGTTCTTTGACCAGTCGGTTAATTTCTTAAAAGGTAGGAAAAAAGGGATCAGAACTCACCCATCAAATAAAAGTGATCACTAATAATAAAAAGTTATGTCAGAATATGGTCAACCAGGTATAAGAGGCTAAGCCATGGTTTGACTTGGCATTCCATGTGGACCCTGAATTGTTGCCAGTCTCTCCCAAGCAAACTATGGCCATCAAACCAAGAACCACCTTGGTTCTGGATAGGGCAGCAGGGCTGGGGAGACAGCAAAATGGATGCCATTTTTTTTCCTTTGGGTACCCACAGCTTTGTTCATTCAGGCTAAGCCATTGTTTGGCTTAGCGTTATGTGTGAACCCAGCCATAGTTTGGTGTGCGTAGAGCAAGATTCTCAGAAGCAACCTTTTCTTTCTTTCTTGACAGTGTCCACCGTGCCAACTTCTTTGGTACCTCTGAATAGCAGAAAGTGATGCTTTTCCCAGGAGGAAATCTGAGTCACCTTAGTAGTCGTTTTGAAAAATGCCACCTAGAAAAAGCAACCCCTGATTAATTTATGGAGGTTTTCAGAGGAGAAGAGCAGAACCAAACACACTGTGGCTGGCACAGAGCAGGAACTGTTAACCCCGGGAGATAATTTGAGTTGTACTGGTCTCTGAGGCCCAGTCCGACCCCAAAAAGGCTTGTTGTATGTGCTGGGAGGGAATTTCAACAGTATTTGCTGGCCTGGCCCCAAAATGGCTACCAGTACCAACATCTGACAGGTACCAGTTGTAGTTGCTGCATTCCTGCTGGGCACCAAAACTGATCGGCCACTTGAGGAGTTACAGGGGGGCTGCGCTTCCATCCATTGCTGCTATCTTTCTAATACTGTAATTTCTTTGGTCCAAAACCAGCCCCAACCGCCGTCCCCCCGGTAGCTTTGCCGTCTCCTTTTCCTCATGGTGGCCTTTCCCTCCGCCGTCCCCCAACGCCCTCCCATTTCCCCATTCATTCATTTTTTTAAAAAAACCTCACAACCCTCATCCCAGTTGCCACCGGGGGCAGGGATCTCCTATTCCCATCCCCAGCAGGCAGCTCACTCCCAGGCTCCAGCATCGTGGTGGTTGTTTTGGGGGTGGGAGGAGGAGAGAGAGAGAGAGACCCTTGTCGTCCAATCCCTCCGCGCTTATCCAACTATAGCTCTATTTTCAAGCCCCCCCCCCCCGCTCCGATCTCTCTTCCTCTCCCGGCGTGCCTGATTCAAGGCAGCCGAAAGGCGCGCTGGGTCCTCTGCGCGTCTTTGCCATGCGTCTCCTCTGGAGCTGAAACGCACCGGAGGGCTGCGGAGCCCCCGCTCGCCTACGACGAGGAGCGCGCGCCTCCCGCCCGACCGCCCACCCTTCCTGCTCTCTCGTGGCGGCGTTGCAAGCCAGCCTCGACTTCTCTCCCCCCCCCCACAGCCCCCCGAAAGCAAAAAAAGGAAAAAAGGGGGGGAAAGCCCCCTTCCAAAAGCTGCGTCCTCCTGCCTTTCCAAATTGCAAAAAGAGGCTGCAGCAAACACCCAACACCACCATTATTATTACCACCGCCGTCGTCGCCACCTCCTCCTCCTCCCTTTCTCCTTTTGGCAGCACCAGGACGTCCGGTGTGGTGCTTCTGCTGCTGCTGCTGCTGGGGGCAGCGCGCACGCGAGCTCGCCTTCGGCGCCTGCCGCTTTCTTCCGAGGTGCCTGGCCGGGCGGGCGGGCGGGCGAGCGAGCGAGCGAGCGCGGAGGCGACGAGAGCGCGGCTGCAGCCCAAGCCAGGAGCCACGATGAGCGCGCGAGGCGAAGGAGCCGGCCAGCCCTCGACTTCGGGAAGCGCCGCCGCCGCTTCCCAGGAGCAACCTGCCACCTCGGAGCCCCCGAAGAGGGGTCGCGGCAGACCCAGGAAGCAACCCCAAGTTAGTAGCCTGGACGCGGAGAGCGCGCGGAAAGCCGGGTTGGCGGAGGAGCGGGGGGGGGGACACACACCGGGAGGGCACGTGCCCGGCGGCGAGGAAGCGGCGCGTGGTTGGAGATGCGACGGTGGTGGTGGTTGCTGCTGCTGTTATTGTTGTGGCGGCGGGTGCATTTGCTGACTGCGGGAAAGAGGATGCGGGGGGGGGGGGAGTCCCTCTTGGCGAGGACAGAGGGACGTGTGTGTGTGCTGGGTTGTCCGTCTGTCTGTCTCTCCAGGCGCGCGCGCGCTTGTTTCTTTTTAAAAGGCGAAAACTTCCCTCGGCCTTTCTCTATTGTGTGCCCGGGAGGGTTTATTTGGCTCTGGAGCGCAGAGCAGCTCGGATCCCACCAACCAGCGCTCCGAGCAGATTTTTAAACTGGAGGGGTGTGCAAGGGGAGCAGCAGGCAGGCTGGACTCCCCGACTGCCTTTGCTACGTCTCAGTCTTTTGTGTGTGTGTATAGTTGGTCTCCCAGAGGGCACTGCCGACCCGTCCTCCTTATCTTGGCTATGGGGGGTTTAAAAAACGCGCCACACTCCTTCGGTGCATATGTACAAAAGGAGACCCTCCCTGATCGCCTGCATGTCTGCGTTATCACATTCCACCCCACGCACCGGGAAACTCGGCTTGCTTTTTTTTTTTAAGGAGGGGTGATTCTGGCTTGGGAGACCCCCCCCCCAATCTCCTCGGGCACTTTCCTGCAGTCCACAATCGAGCTGGGTTTTGCTCGCCGAGCATGTAAGAAAGACGCCTGGCTCTCGCTGCCTCTTTGCACAAGGCAGTGGGAACGCCAGAAATACTTTGTACTTCTCTAAGTAAACAGGCCAGTGGGGATACCGGGCTTTTTTCTCTACTACACACACGCACACAAGTCTGCGAATGCAACCAATTAAGCATTGCAGTTGTAGCTCTGCGGAGCCGGCATGGAGAAAACTGCATCCTGGCCGGCGTTGCTGCTGCTGCTGCTGCTTGCAGTGTTTTCGAGATCCTCGGAAATAGCGATCGGGCAATAGGGATACGCGAAGTGCATTTAAAACTTGACTTCCGCGGGCTTTTCTCTCCCCCCCCTTTCTTTTTTTTAAAAAAAGTTTACTTCATTCATTATCGTCAAACCACTTCCTTTCAGAGCAAATCAGATGATCAGCAAATCGATCTGAGCCCAGAAACGCCTCTGAAAGGGCGCCTCTTAGAACGAGGGTGGATGAGCACCCCCAAAGTCCTCACGCCCAGCCGCTCCTATGTCCACCCCCCCCTTTCTCGAGCGAAATGCAATAAAATACCTATCGGAAGGATTGCAAGCCCCCTCCCCTTGCGTTACCTTTGTTGAGCTATCACGACGTTCCTTCCCTTTCCCAGCTCACCCACCTACTACCGCAGCTTGTTTTTTTTTTTGTTTTCGCAAAAAGTGTGTGTGAGAGAGATTTGAGAATGGAATGTTTAGGGTTCCAGTGGATTTCACAGAAAGAGCCCCCCCCATGTGTCTCCCCTCTTTCCCCCCTCCCATTCAGTGTTCAGCATTGTTTCTGTTGTGACTCCTTTGGAAGGATATTGTGTCACTAAATTTCCTTTCTAGCCCAAGAGTTTACCAATAGGGAGAATTCCAAGACTCCTTTAACAAACTGAATTTAATTAGTCTTACCGCATCCTGTAATCCAAATGAAATGTTCAGTATTTGGAAGTGGATGTGGAGGAGATGGATATATATTTTCTTTTAGTCCATATGATTCACTGAATAAATATTTGGAATATCTGAAAACTGAAATCATATTCAGATGATGATTTTATTTACTATCAAACAGAGAAGCCATTGGGGAACAGAGTGAAAACAACCAGTTTTTTTATACCTTGAAGCCCAGGCTTACCAGGACAGTGCTCTACACAATATACAACATTAAGCTATAGAACAAGACACAACTCTCTTCGTAACTTTCAGATTTTTTTTTAAAAAAACTATAATTTAGACAGACTTCAGTATTTTAAGTTCTTTCATATTGGAAATCTACATTGAAGTTAAACCTCTTATGTGATTGCAAATGTAAATCAAATGAGTAATTATAAATTGATTGTGAAAAGCCATGAATGGTTAGAATTGCAAACGTCATCCTTTATTATTAAGGTTGGGGAAGTTTATGTAAAGATTGGAGAGAGTTATCCAAAGTGTCAGAACATACACACATTTTCATTAGTTTGTCATTCACTCCCAGTAGGCATGAACAATATTTTAGTAAAATGCACTCACGTTAATGTTTTTCTGCTCTTTTTATTTTATTTCACTATTGAAACTGATTGAGTAACTGACACTGTTCGTTTTGTGCATGTTAAGTGTCCTACCTTGTGTTTCAGATCTTTATTGAGATTCTTGCCACAATAGCATGTTTTCCTGTGTTTAGGAACCAATGGGAGAGCCATCTCCTAAAAGACCAAGAGGAAGACCTAAAGGAAGCAAAAACAAGAGTCCCTCTAAAGCAGCGCAAAAGGTGAGGTTTGCTCATATTACCACCCACCTATCAGTCAATGTCCAAAGGATTTCAGTTGTGGAACATCTAATCTGCAGAGTTTGTGCCATTTTAATAATATTTCATGAAGGGGTGTTGTAGGAGGAGCCAGTACATTCCGGGTCAGTTTTCCTTCCATTCTGAAATTAGCAATCCTTGGTTGCTACTTAAACATATTTAAGTTCTGCACTCTAGGGTGCTGCTGTAGAAGAAATAAAAATTGAGTGCTGAGAATTAAGTACATTTTGAATGTCTTATCACTAAAAATGCTAATTCTGCAGGCTTCTATGTTATATCCAAACTGTCTGCTGCAGCTGAGTGTTTCATTAAACGTGTGGATGGGCATAAAACCAATGATGGCTTGATGAGAATCAGGATGTTTCTGAAAAAGTGTTAATTATCAGAAATTATTATAGGGCGTGTTCTAGGGCACTATGCTAACTTATGCCTTATGTTGTTTGCTGGATTCATTTTGGAGGCAAGTTTTTGAAAGAAAATAGAAACCATCATTACATTTTGAATATTGTCAGGAGATGGGAGAAACCAACAGATTAGTTGTAATGAAGGGGTGAATCCTTTTCGTCCTCAGTTGGTTTTTGAAAAGACTTTCAGGTTCAGTGGAAATGAAAGACCTTTTTTATCTAACAAATGTACAAATACTGGGCTAATAATTTTTTTTTTTTACCAGGAGAATACTAGTGACATTAAGAAACAGTTGTATGGAGCTTTGAAAATAAACACTGGAGTCATGTTTCTGTAGACAAGTCACCCAGCAGTTAGCACCAGCACTCTTAATTTACAAGTACAGTGGTACTTTGGGTTACAGACGCTTCAGGTTACAGACTCTGCTAACCCAGAAATAGCACTTCAGGTTAAGAACTTTGCTTCAGGATGAGAACAGAAATTGTGCGGTAGCGGTGCGGCGGCAGCGGGAGGCCCCATTAGCTAAAGTGGTACCTCAGGTTAAGAACAGTTTCAGGTTAAGAACGGACCTCCAGAACGAATTAAGTTCTTAACCCAAAGTACCACTGTATATTGTTGAAAACAAAGTCTTACCAATCCTGGATGTCAACTGTGGTGTATGTTCTTTAGCTGTGTAATTGTTAGAAGCTATGTGGCAGAATGCCTTTTAGAATACTGTTGTGGGCTCCTCAGATTATAGATAATTTTTAGTATGGTGGTTTGTGCTTGTGGGAATCTGTCCTGTTATGTTTGATAGTTTTCAGGGTTATAAAATACCACAGCAAGTTATGATAAATTTTATTTTATTTAGGGACTGACTGTGGTCTTGTGTCTGTTTTATTTTAACTTTTGGATATCATTACAGAAAACCTTTCCCTTCTCTCTCTCTCTCTCTCTCTCTCTCTCTCTCTCTCTCTCTTTTAATTTGCTCTTCCCCTTTTCTCTCTTTAGCAGCTGAAGTTTAAAAAGGTATATTCAGCCATCTAAGTGGTCCATTCCCTTTTGTTAAGGGTTTTGTCATCCTAGCCTCCCTTTAGCATTCTTAGTTGGCTGTTCCTCATATAGTTAACATCTGAAGGACCGCAGGGATGGTTAACCTGCGGTCCTTCAGATGTTGTTAGACTCCAGCTCCCATCAGCACCAGCCAGCATAACCAGTGGCCAGGAATGATGGGAAGTAGAGTCCAATAACATCTGAAGGGCTGTAGGTTAGGTACCTGTGCTTTAGAGATATATATCCAAAAGAGATATATATCTACAACTCAAAGTAAGTTCTATAATTTTGAACCTCTTAGGTTGCAATCATACACACACTTACATGGGAGCGCAAATCCCACTGAACACACTGGGCTTACTTCTGAGTATGTAGATATAAGATTACATTGTGAGTGGTCAAGCAAAAATAAGTGTTAGGGATAGTCTTTATAATATGCAGTTAAAATTGCGTTTACAGCAAGGGACATTTAAACGTTTATAGAGCTTAAACAACAAATAAACTTCCTACCAAACTTATTTTAAGGCACACCCTATTGATTTCAGTGGGACTTAAAAGGATGCTTAGGATTGCAAGCCTATGGAGAAATAATAACCAGCCTACATTTGTAGGAACATTTTGGAATATAAAGTGAGTTTTAGGCAGAATTACAGACTGAAGCAGTTTAATTTTGGAGCTGCAGAGTTTGCTAAGTTTGTGAAGACAAAAGCTGCTCACTATTGTTCACAATAAATTTAGTCAAAGGTCAGATCATTGCTATTAAAATATGGTAATTGATGATTTTAAAGGTACCAGTCTGACTTGACTTTAGTTTCTTCAACTGAATCATATCAACATTGCTTCATTTATGCTGGGTATAAATCAGTTGGGTGCCTATGGAAATGAATAGAAGTTGTCTAATATTTCAATGTGGCAGCTGGGCAACTACCATTCATTGAAACTGGGGCTATGTAAGATGTTCCAAATGGACATCTTAGTAAATAAACATTTAGTAAACCTTTCATAGCAAAAATCATAGTAAAACTTAGTAAAACCTGCATGCTGGTTGAACTCAAAACAAATGATCTCTGTCTGATATTTTTGTTTATGCAGTTTAAATGTTCACATATGAGTTGGTTTGTTATCTATTTTTAGAAAGTCAAAACTTGGTAGGAATGCTTGCATGTAAGGAAGTATATACTGTACAGTGGTAAAGGTAAAGGTAAAGGTACCCCTGCCTGAACGGGCCAGTCTTGACAGACTCTGGGGTTTGTGCGCCCATCTCACATCTATTGGCCGGGGGCCAGCGCTGTCCGAAGACACTTCCGGGTCACGTGGCCAGCGTGACAACGCTGCTCTGGCGAGCCAGAGCCGCACACGGAACGCCGTTTACCTTCCCGCTGGTAAGCGGTACCTATTTATCTACTTGCCCCCGGGGGTGCTTTCGAACTGCTAGGTGGGCAGGCGCTGGGACCGAGCAGCGGGAGCGCACCCCGCCGCGGGGATTCGAACCGCCGACCTTTCGATCGGCAAGCCCTAGGCGCTGAGGCTTTAGCCCACAGCGCCACCCGCGTCCCACTGTACAGTGGTACCTCGGGTTAAGTACTTAATTCGTTCCGGAGGTCCATTTTTAACCTGAAACTGTTCTTAACCTGAAGCACCACTTTAGCTAATGGGTCCTCCTGCTGCTGCCACGCCGCCGGAGCACAATTTCTGTTCTCATACTGAAGCAAAGTTCTTAACCCGAGGTACTATTTATGGGTTAGTGGAGTATGTAACCTGAAGCGTATGTAACCTGAGGTACCACTGTATAACCAATCCTATTCTAGAGATCTGTGTGTGCATTTGGATGTACAAGTTGCCTCATTCATTCATTCCAATGGAGGGAACAGACCCACTTTTATGGAAGATGGTTTACACAGGTGTACCTCCTGCATTTGAATGAATGAGGAAACTCCATATATGAACAGCATGGTTGCGTTGCAACTTCTACACTTGTAAGAATTCCCTGGTTTTGTGTCTAAGGTTAAGGTTTACACCTTCGTGTGATGCTAGCATGACATACCACGCTCATCCTTCAGAGCATTTGGAATTATTGCAAAATATCTGTTCTTTAAACAAAAGCAAAAAGCTTCAGTTTTTAGGATGTCAACTCTTGGAAATCATTTGTATCGTTGTGAGGCATGCTTGTTCATTTTTTTAAAAAAGCTTCCATATGGTTTTATTTCCATCTTTCAAAGCAGTGCTTGTTCACTGCTGAAGAGCATTTTACCCTTAAAGATGGTTCTATATGCAGTGAAAAGTGGCTGGAATTTCTGTTGAAGAATGGGTGGCCTCTTTTTCAAAGGGAGCTAATTGAAATGTATTATGCCTACAACATGCCAGATAAACGTGCAAGGCTAGAATTCACAGAGGAGACCTAAGAAGGCACTCATGATTAATTGATCAGGTGTTCTCTTGCAGACTCTTGCACATCATAATTAAAAATGTATTACACAACTGACAGGGAATTTTTTTATAAAAGAAATGCACATAAGGAGGTAGATTGCTTTGTTATATTTCAACAACAAATACCTTTAAATCTTTGTCTTGGAATGTTGATTGCTGTGTGCATTTAAAATTTCTTGGTGCATGGTGAGTTTTTGGTTAAAAAAAAAACAAACTTGCAGGGCTTGTGTCTGGACTTTGAAAACTGGCCTAAAGGCATTAAAAATCCCCAAATTGAGCTTGTTAGGAGATTAGCAGTGTGAAACTTGACAATGCATACAAAATGCTGCAGGAACATTTGAGCAATGTGTTTCATGCCCGCTGAACAAATCTCAAGAGTGTAGGCAGGTAAAAGCAGTCATGTAAAATCCATAACTAAATGAATTCATAATCTAATAAAATTTGTAATGTTTGAATCCATGCAGAAATTATGGTGAGAGATAACAAATCAAAAGATGAGAAGTGCATTCACTGTGTTCATATATATTTAGAGCTGTGCCCCTCCCCCCAAACAAATTCTGACGTTATTACTTGAAAACCTATTCTCTAAACATTTGGAAATGGGTAGCTTATGTTCTATAAAGGCACCCCGTAGACATATTTCTGAAAGGATATAAATATCACAGTTCCTGCTCTGCATGTAGGTTTTTTTGTTGTTCATGTTCTGGGCTTGAGCTTGATAAAAACACAGTGATAATTAACACCTACCTAAGAGGTTAGAGGTGATGCCAGATCAAGTTCATCCTAGTTTTAAAAGTATAAATGTATTTTGAAAATAAATGTTTTATTAGGGTGAAATTAAATAATGAAAAGCAAGCTACTTTAAGAATAGAATTCTTGTAACATTTGTATTGGGGCAAGACATATTTTGTGCTAGGAAAATGGGCTTGTGAGTCTTTAAAACAAGAAGCCAAGATTGTGCTTTTGAATATCCTTTAAATATGGTTGTTTTCTATTCCTCAGTCAATTGCCTACAATCAGACTTGGACGATGAAGCATGATTCGCAAATGTAAACCTTGTCTATATGTAGACTGCTGCTTATTTAAGTTTGGGTGAAAAGAGAAGTCAATCACTTCTTTTGCAGTCAAGATCACAAACACAGTGTGGCAGTTTTAACAGGGTTTTTATCTGTCACACCAATCATCTTTTTGTTTAAAAAGTGATTCCCTGGTCCAACGATGTAGCACATTGTAGAACTGGCTGTTGTTATGTTACCTTCACTTAATCATTTTCAAGTTATTCCTAGACCGTTGCCAGATATGATCTTGATGATCTGGACTTCTTTTTAATGTAGTATATAAAACAGAAAATATTTGACAGATGACAGACCTAACCAATACTTCAGCTTTAGTTTTACCTTGCAATTGACTTTGCACCAAATGCTGTGACCACATTGGTAAGTGGACAATATGGTGGTTGAACAGATGGTTATAAATTGTGGTCCAGGTGAAGCAAGTCATGTGGTTTCTTTAGTATGTACAGTTTGTAACTGCATCCACATTGACTGTGCCACTGCAAAGCTATTTAAAGTCAACTGAGGTCTGGTGCAGTGAATGCTTGGTGAACTGGGTGTAAGGTAAAGCAGGCATTTGACTGCTTCAGCAGGTATGAATTCACTCCAGTTGCATTCTAAGCATGTCAGTTTGGCTCTGGTGACCGGCCTTTCGATGGGGCAGTTTTTGTAATGTTGCCCCTCCCTTTCCCCATAGAGGTTGGAGATTTGGTTGATGAGTAAGAGGCATATTTGACTTTCGTGGAGTGCATTATGATGTTGACACTGGAGTCCAGCAGTAAGCAGAATACCAAGTTAGAGGCTGCAGGACCACTGGCTGAGGACTTGGACCAGGTGCCTAGCTTTGAGCCTGATACGGGTGAATAGGGGCTCCCTGAACTTGACAGGCAGGAGGCTACTGAAATGCAGTGGTGCCTCGCAAGACGAAATTAATCCGTTCCGCGAGTCTCTTCGTCTTGCGGTTTTTTCGTCTTGCGAAGCACGGCTATTAGCGGCTTAGCGGCTATTAACGGCTTAGCGGCTATTAGTGGCTTTAAGAAAAAGGAAACGAACTCGCAAGAACTCGCAAGACGTTTCGTCTTGCGAAGCAAGCCCATAGGGAAATTCGTCTTGCGGAACGACTCAAAAAACGGAAAACTCTTTTGTCTTGCGCGTTTTTCGTCTTGCGAGGCATTCGTCTTGCGAGGTACCACTGTGCATACTATAGCATCAGGACTTACTAGAAACACAGCCAAGACCCTCAGGTTGCACATAGGGTGGGAGACCATGTAGTGAAGGAAAAGCACCTGCCTTCAGCTATGCCTTTAAGAGTCTGCAGTTCCTAACAAATGTGTCCTTTTATAGAAGAACTGGAATGAAGGCAGTGGCTCAACATGTCTTATCCAGCCCTTGTCCAGCAGCAAGCTGATCATTTTGAGCTCTGCTTTGTTGTACCCCATTGATTCCTCTTTAGGAATATAGTCTGCTCAGCGCGATTCTGAAACGCAAAGTCTTCTGTCTTGGAACGGATTAGAAACAACACACACATTTTCATGTCACAATCACATTGATTGTAGCACATCGGTTGTAGCAAAAGGACATAATCAGTGGATCTAAAATAATTGGTGCATAAATGCATTTCATGCTGTGTAGATGTGAGCAAAGCAGTGTGCAAGATTATACCAAGTTTCTGGGAACTGCAGGTGGTGAGGGTGGTGTTGTGTTCAGCACCAGGCATCCTATAGACATCTGATTGCAGCATTCAGAATTCTCCAGGCGCCAGGAGCATTTTGCCCCTGGCTATTGGCCACTTAGGGACACAGGTGGCGCTGTGGGTTAAACCACAGAGCCTAGGACTTGCCGATCAGAAGGTCGGCGGTTCGAATTCCCGTGACGGGGTGAGCTCCCATTGCTCGGTCCCTGCTCCTGCCAACCTGGCAGTTCGAAAGCACATCAAAGTGCAAGTAGATAAATAGATACTGCTCCAAAAGGAAGGTAAACGGCGTTTCCGTGTGCTGCTCTGGTTTGCCAGAAGCGGCTTAGTCATGCTGGCCACATGACCCGGAAGCTGTATGCTGGCTCCCTCGGCCAGTAAAGTGAGATGAGCGCTGCAACCTCAGAGTCAGTTACGACTGGACCTAATGGTCAGGGGTCCCCTTTACCTTTACCTTATTGGCCACTTGCTGCCAAGTGAAGATGCCGGGGTGGCAGGATGGCACCTGCCGTCTCCACCATCGGGATGTGCGTACCTGGGGATCCTTGGCTCTTGACAGCTTTCACACAGCAGCAACACACCCTGTAGAATTCTATCCGTTATATTTTATCTGCACAATGAGAATGAATTGCAGGAACCAAAAAATCGTTTTGAACAATAGAACTTTAGAGCTGTCTGGTCCCCAAATGGCAACATTCTGTTTTGGTGATTGTAACACCTAGCTTACCGTATATATCTCAGTTTCTAATACTGTCTGATTGACCACTGCAAGAACAGGGTGCTGGACTAGAAGGGCAATTGATCTGACCCATATATGTTCCTATGTTATTATAATCAACCATGTGTCCTAGTGCAAGTCAGCTGTGGCTGATGGCTTCTGTGATCATGTGGCTTTGGGTGTTATTTCTGATTGTAATTGAACGATGGCAGGCATTTTCCTCAGGCTCACCTCAGAGGTTACTCAGGCTAGATCTTTTTCCAAATTATTTCATGAACTGCTTACAAAGATATAAATCAGAGTCTGCTGTTTTGTTTCCAAAACAAAATAAAACACCTTTAAACCTTGTATCTAATCATTCTTTCCTTTTCTCCTGTTTATAGCAAAATGTATTAAACGTTGAGTTAAATCATGCCTCATCGTGTTTGGTCACATGCTGTGATGCAACACAACCAGAAGCAAGTTGCCTTAAACTTGATCAAGGTGTGAATAGAATTAGGCAGCAGATTGAATTAGTTAAGCAGATATAGATTGCCACAGATCATGGGCATAACTTGTGATGACTTAATGCACAGTAATGGTAGAACTTAGCAAGGGGACTGTAGCCCTATGATCAGGGCCGTGGAACCTCAGGCCTGGGGGCGGAATGTGGCCCTTGAAGCCTCTTTTATCTAGCCCCCAGAGCTTTCCCCAGGCCACACTCCCTACTGATTCTGCTTTGTAGCCTCCTGGAGTGTCCCCCCGTGACTGGAATGCACCCTTGAACTCTTAATAATGCCTCTTGCTTATATAGATAAAGAGGAGGGAAGGGTATATGAGTTTATGTGGAAACTAGCGTAGTGAACGAAGGGGGAAAATTACATTTGTTTCTATGCCCACATTTGCCTCTGAACCTGCCCCTAATTAGCATGTGGCCTTGGAAAGCTTCCCAGGAGGGATTGGGTCCCTTGAGCTGATCTGGATAATGATAAATGGAGCAGTGGAGGAATCAGTTTAGATGTTGAGAGTGGCCTTGGGGATATGACTGAAGAAGTGTGGCTAGCCTAATGCTAGTAAACTTGCCAAATTGAACTGTTGGCACTTCTAGTAATATCTAGAGGAGGTTTTCTGTAGGCTGCAGGTGTGGATCTACGTAAGTTCCTCTGAGGCAAACATGGTGGAACTCTTTGCTCAGATGTGCTATGGCTACCTGAACTTTCACGGAGAGGGCTCCATCTCTCTGTTTTCACGAGCTACTACTATCAAGTTCAGTTGGAAGATGGATTCCAAATAAGATGTTGGCTGTGCAGCTGATTCTTGGCTATGCAGGACTCTCTTTGTGATTGGCTGGTTGTTGGTCTTTGCAGAGAGGCCTGCTCTGTACATTGAAGCCCTGATAATCAGCGGAGAGTTGGTGCTTCAAAGCACCTTGCCTCCAAATCCATTTCTGGCCCAGATTCAACTTCATCGGATGTCCGTATATGATATTGGCTGTGTGGCAGGTGGGCTTGGCCCAAGTGACGCCACAGGTTGGAGGTTCCCTCTCTGTTCTGTAGTCAGTGACTGGCCTTTAGTCAGGGCTACTGCATTGCTTTCTAGGTGACCAGTCAGCTCTCTTCACTCTGTTTGCCATTGGTCAGTTTTGAGTTAAGGAAATCCACTCCTTGTTACATAAGGCAGTTGTGTTTATTTTGGTTTATTTGGCTATAACTTTTGATAGAATAAAGATAACTCAGCGCAGTTTGTTGCATTATAGTTTACATTAAATTATCCGTCTAATGATATATACTTTTATGGTATTATTCTTAAAAAGACTGATGTGATAAGCCCTCAAACCTCAGAAATACAACTTTTCCTAAAGGTTTCCACAATTTTGTCTATTAGTGTATCTAAGAAGGTTTAGCAGGATCTTTTCCCATAGAACATTTGAGCACAACAAAATCTGGACCATTGAGGAAGACCTAGCTCCGTTAATGTTCCTAGTAGCTTCATTTGTGTCATCCATTACAGAAGCATCCTCATATTACTGGTGTAAAGTTTTTGCCCCTCTAAGGAAAGGAAAAGTAACATGAGAACCCCCCAGACCCCTTGTAAGTCATGGCTGGTTTAAAACAACCCTCCTCTTTGAGGTATTGTCGTATTGTCTGTTCTGTCTGGAATTGCCCCACATTCTAGACACAACATGAATTGACACCAAAAAAGTACATAAAATAAACGTTGGCTGACTTATTTTTCCCCTCTAGAATACAAATCTGTGGTGGGTTTTTTCTTTATCTCTTTCTTGAGTAAAATAAAATTATATGTGAGGAATGTTGACTGTACCACATTAAGTGACTGGACGTTCTGACCTCTTAACAGCTTTAATCTTTAAGAAATACTTCTTTCCAAATAAAATATTTTTTGACTCAAAGGTCATCTGGTCCAATGGCCCGCATTGCAGGAATTTTAATATTGTGTTTTAATGTTGTAACTGACCCTGGGACCTTAGGATGAAGGGCAGGCAAATAATAATTATTTTGTTTTCAACACAGTTTATAATTGGGAATGAGTCTTCCAGTATTTCCTTTTCTTTCTTTCTTTCTTGCACAATCCCAATTGTGTTTTACTTAGGAGTAAGTCACACTTGGGGACGCGCGTGGTGCTGTGGGTAAAACCTCAGCGCCTAGGACTTGCTGATCGTATGGTTGGTGGTTCGAACCCCCCGCGGCGGGGTGAGCTCCCGTCGTTCGGTCCCAGCTCCTGCCCACCTAGCAGTTCGAAAGCACTCTTAAGTGCAAGTAGATAAATAGGTACCGCTTTATAGTGGGAAGGTAAACGGCGTTTCCGTGTGCTGCGCTGGTGCTGGCTCGCCAGCTGCAGCTTCGTCACGCTGGCCACGTGACCCAGAAGTGTATTCGGACGGCGCTGGCTCACGGCCTCTAGAGCGAGATGAGCACACAACCCTAGAGTCGGACACGACTGGCCCGTACGGGCAGGGATACCTTTACCTTTAAGTCACACTTAGTTTAATGTGGCTTAGCTTCAGTTAAACATGCATTTCTGGCCACATTCATACCCATAATTACTTGGGAATAAATTGCATTTAACCCAGTGGAACTTACTTTCAAATAACTATCCACGGAATTCGCTCACGTGCCTTTCAGAGTGGGGATATCATTACTTTCTGTTGGTTTATCACATCATTCCATATCAAAAAAGCAAGACCTGGAATGTTTCAGTGTTTTCTTCCTCTCTCTGAGAAATGTCTGGTGTGAAAAATACATCTTTGGGGATGCGTAAAAAGAGTGTTCCTCTGGAACGATATTCATTGGCAGTACAGCACATAATCTCCGTTAGGACTATCTGAGCAGAAAAGTAGGAAGATCTAGTTCCTCATTATGTATATAATTGACTTTTAAATCATGTAACTACATGAAAATGAGCAAAGTATCATCTATTAAATGATTAGCTGGTGGCAAATATCCAAATATCTCTTTCAATCTCTGTATTTTTGGGTGGGGTGTGGGGAATGCAGTGAACCATCACCCTTCTCAGAAAGTGCCATTGTATGTTCTGTCTGTTTTGTGATATGCCATTATGTGATTATCTTGACATTAGGTAATACAAGTGATCTGTGCTTTGGTAACTTCCGTTCAGATTACTACAATGCTCTCAAAGGCAATGAATGTACTGCAGGAAAGCTTTAGGAAGAGAGTATCAGCCTGGGGTTTCTTGGACACTTATGCTTGCCTGCATTTCTGATTGTAATCTCTAACCCCTTTTTTCAAATGCAAAGTCGGGTTTTGCAGCTAATTGGGGACTTAGTCACAACTTATCCTTAATTAAGAGGGACATATAGTTTGTTTGTTTGCTTATTTGCTTTCTTTCTTGCTTACTCTGAAAGCCTTAGCTCTCCCAGGAATTTACCTATTTATTTATTTATTTATTTATTTGTTTGTTTGTTTGTTTGTTTGTTTGTTTATTTACTGTATTTTTTGCTCTATAAGACGCACCAGACCACAAGACGCACCTAGTTTTTGGAGGAGGAAAATAGTAAAAAAAGTATTCTGAATCCCAGAAGCCAGAACAGCAAGAGGGATCACTTCGCAGCAAAAGCAGCGATCCCTCTTGCTGTTCCTGGCTTCTGGGATAGCTGCGCAGCCTGCATTTGCTCCATAAGACGTACAACACATTTCCCCTTACTTTTTAGGAGAGAAAAAGAGAATCTTATAGAGCAAAAAATATGGTAATTTGCATATCACCCTTCATCCACAGATCTCTAAAGCATCATACTGCACCCCAAACAACAAATATGCTTACTTTTCATAAACAGATCTCCTTAAATACATCCAAGGGGCAGGCATGACTGTGTAAGAAACCCAAGCATGGGCAGCAATTAGTATTTTTTTGGGGGGGGTGTATGACCAATAATGCTGTGTGTGAATTGAGAGAAGCTCCCCACCATCTCTTAACAGTGGCACTGAGGATGCTGGGGCTCATTGGCCAACAGTAGCTGGCCATAAATGGATGTATCAGTCTACTTCGGGTCTACGTCACGTTGGCACATGTGCACTGATAAGTCTGTTCCATCCCATTTCCGCAATGAAAAAAGTGCAGTTAACCAAGAAGAGAGTCAGAATATTTGAGAAGTCTGAAGGCCAGTAGATCAATTAAGTTGCAATCTGGAAAAGTTGCCCAGCAGGCCACTTCATATCAGAGTTCACATTAATTTGTTCAAGCAGCCCTACTGAAGGAAAAGTGTTTCCCAACTTGCTTATTTATCAAGAGAATAATCAACAATAGTTTGCAAGGGAATTCTGAGAGGAGTGTGTATGTGAGATGTCAAGCTCAGTGTTTAGTGTGAATGAAGCACAAGCCATGATAACTATGCATTGGAGGCCTCTCCTGATACACTCCTCTACATATTATGTTGTATTTCTGCTGGAAACTGAGGGGTGTAATCATCAGAGTGTTTGCAAGGTCATTCTTCTTTACGATGCATCTGCCTAAGACATTGGTTGCAAGCTACACATGTGCCTGTAGATGACTTTTCTGGCATCTGCAGACTCCTGATGACTTCCTTCCCCACTGAAATAAAGCTTGAAAGAAGCCTTCTGTTGTAGCCCCTGAACATTTTGGTGGGGAAGGGAGGCTTAGCTCTCCCCTCACCAGTTGTGACGCTTCCACAAACACCAACAGAAGCCTAATTGCCCTGCGGGAGGGGTGGAGGCAGTGTGCACGAGATTGTGGTGCATGTACATGGCTGGCGTACACAGATAGTGACCGCCATAGTTCCTCTAGTTCGCAAATGTTCCCCTGAGTTCCAGGAGACTGGTGACTCTTGGTTTAAGATGACCAAAGACCAATTTGCCAGACTAAAATGCTTTTAAGGGATTAGATGGGAAGTTCAAGTTCCTATTGAGGGATGGCTGCAGTATTTGTGGCAATCTCCACTAGAATTTGGTTATAACCAAAGCACAGATAAGTTCTCTTGCGTAGGCAGCCAGGGCTTCTTTAATGCGTTATCCCAAGAAAGTTTCATCTTACACTCACCACTTTAAAGATTAAAGAGGAAGTTGCCTTTTTAACAAGTTTGAAGTGATAATTTTGCCCTACAATAGTGTGAATTTTATATTTTCACACGTTTCTCCTTGGTGGAGATATTTGGCTACATTTATTTGCTTTGAGGGTAGCAGGGACCAACGGCAGTATTTTCCCAGCTTTGCGTGGAATTCCCTTTACATGGCATAGTCATGTACAGAGATTTGCCAATAAGTAAACTGATACATTAAGATGATAGATTCCCGAAGGAAAAACGAAAACACATGCATACACTATTAATTACAGGGCATAGGCACTACTGGGATTAGATGGGATTTCTTAAAGCCTAAAATGGTGAGATGTATGATAAAGCCGTGTTAATCACAGCTGTAAAGGGAGTAAAAGGAAATTTCTAAATCTCCCGGTTCTGGAGGAAATCTTGAAAACGTAACTGCAGAATATCTCAGAAAGACTCAGAAGCCAAAAGAGAAACAAGATTAAATCCTATGGGTGGAATTCAACCTTGCACTAAGGCATTTGTTCCATCAGCGCAAGTATTTATACTTGCTATACAGAACAATTTCCCCTCTTACATATTGTTCTGAGGGGTTTTCCTGACCCAAAGCAGACGTGGGGAGGGTATGCAGGGGGAGGAGGGGTGGGGGAAAATCCCATTGTGCTGGTTTCCACTGGCACAACTGCTAAATTGAATGTGGCTTAAGTACTTTTAAAAATCTTGCCAATTTTTTATTCCGAGATTTATCGTTTTGATTTATTAACTCTGGATTGTATCAAATGAAGGCACCTTTTAGTTAGGGAGCCTCTTAAAGCCCTACTGGGGTGGGGAATGGCATTCCTTCCTGGAACACTTTCCAGTGGCAAAAGTGGCTAGAAGAAGACATGTAAATCTTACTACTACTTTTTCTTTTACATTAAGCCAATTCTTACACACTCTTCTATCCTCTATCTAGACAGGCAAGAGGCATTATCAGATTTTTATCTAATTTTAATTTTATTTTGTTTATGCAGTTTATATACTGCTGAACTACAGTTGTCGCTAAGGGGTGAGACATTCAGGGACACATTCCCGCTAGGAAAAAACACTTGGAAGCAGGGCCAGTGAGGGATGTGGTCTGTTGAGAAGGGTGTGTGCCTTCGAGAGTCACAACAGGCATATGGAGAGACATGGAAGGCTACATTTGGCCCTCAGGTTCCCCTGAACTACCGGTATATCATGGTCAGCAGTAGAGCAATTGTTTTCAATGGGTCTCCTGCAAGTTTGCTGGCTCTTGGGGGCCAATACACTGTGGGTCCCCATTTTTTTAATGTTCAGAGGGTTCCCCGTGTGACATCAGGATGTTGCATGGCATCAGACGTGGGGGCCCTCAATCCTCTGGACAAGATGGTGCCTCTGGTCTCCTGTGAGTATGAGCTAGTCAGATTCAACCTTCTTTTTCAACAGAGATGCAAGCTATTGAAAGTTGTAGCCCAACTTTGCCCATTCTTTTCCTGATTGCTCATATTTAAGGAGGTGTACACTATCTTAAGCAGTAATGATTTTTAAAACCCTAAGCACCACATCTGAAAATAACACTCTTCTACATCTATTTATTTCTCAGGTGTACTTAGTCAAGCCAATACTCCTCAGCCTTGTCTTGCTCACCGTCTTTCAGCCCTTTCCGTCATTATCTTCATAAGTGTAAGGGTACTCCTGACCATTAGGTCCAGTCGTGACCGACTCTGGGGTTGCGGCACTCATCTTGCTTTATTGGTCGAGGGAGCCGGTGTACAGCTTCTGGGTCATGTGGCCAGCATGACTAAGCCGCTTCTGGCGAACCAGAGCAGCGCACGGAAATGCCATTTACCTTCCCGCCGGAGCGGTACCTGTTTATCTACTTGCACTTTGATGTGCTTTCGAACTGGTAGGTTGGCAGGAGCAGGGACGGAGCAACGGGAGCTCACCCCGTCACGGGGATTCGAACTGCCGACCTTCTGATCGGCAAGTCCTACCATTATCTTCATACTGGAAAGTTAATATTAGGTTTACAGGAATGTTGTATGCCCTATTATGTTAATGTAAGGAAAGTTATATACATATTACATGCTATGCAGGTTTTGGTGTCTTCGGGTGTCTTCCCGTGTAAGAGTCGGGGTGTCTGTGCGACGTTTCGACGAGGTCTCACTCGTCATCTTCAGGCTGGTGCTTTCGGCTTCTTGTTACTGGAACAGAGCAGAATCTGGTGTTTGAGTTCCTATAAATACATGCTATGTATATACAGTGGTACCTTGGTTGTCGAATGTAATCCATTCCGGAAGACAGTTCGACTTCTGAAACGTTTGAAAACCGAGGCTCAAAGGGCGGTCAGCAAAGTCAATGGAGAGAAAAAAATGACTTCCGAGGCACATTAGAAAATGGAAGCAATTATTTCCGTTTTTTTGGCGTTCGGATTCTGAACCTTTCAGCTCCCGAGGCGCTCGAAAACCGAGGTACCGCTGTATATAGTATTTTAACTCTAGCTATATAAAACTTCAGCTACATAATTCTTGCACACACTCAGTTGGAAGAGGCAGCCAGTGATGTCGGTTAGGCTTGCGTATGAATAATCACACATAGGATAGGTGAGTGTTGTTAGCGAGCCATATTAATTTATAGCTGCTTTGCATGCAGTTAGGAAAATGGTTTATGCACATAACTGCCAAAGGATCTGTGAAGGTGCAGGGGAGATAAAATGTCTGTTTACACGTAAGATGACACATTTTTAAATTAAAGAATTAGTAAAAAAGAACGGCCACGCTTGCTTTTATTAACTTGGTCTCTGATGTCAATTAGAATGACTGCTCAGTCCAGACATATGTATCGAAAGGGTGAGGAGGAAGATGGAAGATGTAATAATTTAATTAATAAGGATTCTGTGTTTGTGAGTGTCCACTCCAATTTCCCTGGGAAGTCAGCATTCAAGTCAGGGACAGATCCTGCGTTTCCTGACTCCCCAAGCCCCAGGCTTTTGTGTTAGCTGCCATTACTAACATTTTTAGTTTGTTTTGGCCTGCAAAACAAAGGCAAGTTCTTTAAAGAGATATGTCCAAAGGATAGTCTTTGTCAAGCATGTTGATTTGCTTTTCCATACATTCTTATCAATAGTCTAGACACAAGGAGAACACAGTGAATAGTCTATCATTTTTAAAGAAGCAGTTTCCTTCCTTAAACAAAGAGGTTCTCAGTCTGTTTTACGAAAGGATGGGAGCAGCATTTCTCTATAGGAGAGAGAGATAACAAAGTGATTTTTCTTTGTGCCTCTCATCTAATCAATAGATAAATAAAATGAATGCTGTTGTGGGAAGTATGCACTGACTATATATTAAAAAAAAACCCAACCCACCAGAATTGCCTAACAATATCATATAATACTTTTGAACTACAGCACGTATCTTGTGTGTTTTTTTACAGAAAGCAGAAGCTACTGGAGAAAAACGACCAAGAGGCCGACCCAGGAAATGGGTAAGTATTGCATTTTTAGTTTTTATTAAATTAAATTTTCCTCTTTTAAGAATTCAGCAAGGTAACTTTAAAAAGAAAGAAAGAAGGCAGCTATTTCGTTTAACGAACGGCTGCGGTCAGTTTGCCTCGATCCAGTGAACCAGACCCCATCATCAGAGGTTGGCATTGGCAGGCATGTTCCAGGGCCCGTGAATGGGTGGAGGGCACAGATTGCTAATGCCAGGCCTGAGATGGTTGGGGTTAGCACATCAGAAGTGGAGGGAGAGAGAGGTGGCACAGAAGGCGGACGCACATGCTCCCTATAATTGCCTTGATGAGTGACCTCCCCCCACCCCCAGCGTGAGACAGGCTATATATGCTCATTATCCTTGTATGATGTATATATATCCCCACCCCTTGTAATGGCCAGGGGCAAAAAGTCTGTGTCTGACAAGGTATCTGTACTACTCCTTCTCCCCACTGCCACCATCACTGCTCTTCCATGTCCTTGGAGCCTCCTGGCCAAACCCACTCCCCTCCACACTATGGCAATGGCAGTGAGTCATGGAAAGGGATGGGACCTGTGCAAGTTCTGCAGTGAAGGAGAGGAGCAGAGACCCATAGCAGCACTGGAGCCAGTGTGGTGTAGTGGTTAAGAGCGGTAGTCTCGTAATCTGGGAAACCGGGTTCGTGTCTCCGCTCCTCCACATGCAGCTGCTGGGTGACCTTGGGCCAATCACACTTCTCTGAAGTCTCTCAGCCCCACTCACCTCACAAAGTGTTGGTTGTGGGGGAGGAAGGAAAAGGAGATTGTTAGCCGCTTTGAGACTCCTTCAGGTAGTGATAAAGCGGGATATCAAATCCAAACTCTTCTTCTTCTTCTGGTGAGGAGCAGATTCTGGATTGGGGAACTTGGGGCTTCCAGAGCTTGCTGGACTCCAGCTCCTGTTGTCCTCAACCAGCATGGCCATTGGTCAATGAAGATGGTACTTGCAGTCCAACAAAAATCTGGAGGGCCACAGGTTCCCACCCTGATGTGCATTTATAGGGGGGCAGAGGGGCTCACTAGAGGCTTCTTGAATGGGACTCATGAAAACCTGCAGCACCCTTGCTGAGAGTTAAAGGCAGGTGAGGAGTTATCGCAGCTTCCTACCTTTAGACTCTGGGAGTTTGCTCAAAGACACATTTTACTACTGTTTGCTGGGAGGGGATATCTGTGTCTTATCAGCATGAATGAACCTCAGCTCTTCCCTTTTTTCTTTTTTTAAAAGTGAGAGGTGGAGGGGAAACAGAACACTGAGGTAGTTTGTTGAGTAATTCAGTTACAAAGGTTAAAGAGTGGGGTTTATCTGGAGTCCAAACGTGATTAGGAAAGAGGATAACATTCAAACGCAGTGTATACAAAAAGCAGGTTAATAAACAAAACTCCTTTGTCTCTTTCATGAATGTCCCATAGTTTCTGGAAAACACCCTGCTCCAATCGCAGAAACCTATACCCACTCCCTCAGTGATTTATATTATTTCTCCTTTCTGGTTCACTTCATAGATGGAAAAGGCGGGCCTAGGCAGAGGCAGTTTTAGGGTAGCGCAACCAGTGTGATTGCTGGGGGAGCCAAAACAATGCTATAGAATGTAGCAAGAGGAGGCAAGGAGGGGGAGCGAATTTTAGCGTCACTGAGGGTGTCACTGAAATTTGAGAGCCCCAAGTCCACCACTGCCTGAGGGAAGCGGATTTGCACATGCAGGTCATTTTGCTAGATCAACTCAGCATCTGAGGTAAGGTCTGTGCCTCCCAGGGCCGCCACCTGTATGGAAGAGGAGGAGCTGGAGAATATCCCCTTGCACCTCTTAAAGCAGCAGTGGTGTGGCATGCACAGAACAAACACATGAAGCATGCAGGGTGTACATTCACTGTCACACATGCAGAGAATAAGACCATACACTGCTCTCTTCTTTCCTTTGCTCAGGCTGCTGCTCTTTCTGGTGCCAACACAGGCCCAGTCTCTCTACCAAATAATAATAATAATAAAGTTTATTTATACCCCGCCCATCTGGCTGGGTTTCCCCAGCCACCCTTGGCAGCTCCCAACAGAATATTAAAAACACGATCAAACATCAAAACAGGGCTGCCTTCAGATGTCTTCTAAAAGTCGCATAGTTATTTATTTCCTTGACATCTGATGGGAGGGCGTTCCACAGGGCAGGCGCCACTAGCGAGAAGGCCCTCTGCCTGGCTCCCTGTAACTTGGCTTCTCGCAGTGAGGGAACCGCCAGAAGGCGCTCGGCGCTGGACCTCAGTGTCCAGGCAGAACGATGGGAGTGGCCATTTAGGGCTTTAAAGGTCAGCACCAAACCCTTTGAATTGTGCTTGGAAACGTACTGGGAGTCAATGTAGGTCTTTCAGGACTGGTGTTAAATGGTCTTGGTGGCCACTTCCAGTCACCAGTCTAGCTGCCGCATTCTGGATTAGTTGTAGTTTCCGGGTCACCTTCAAACATTCCCTTCATCTTCTCCCTCCAACAGTTCACTAGTCATTGTTGCTCTCCAGGCAGTGAGGATATAAGTCAGATCACTACTGGGCTCGGGACCCTGGGCAATCTCAGTAGGCCTCTGATCTCCCTCCACCACAGTGTGAAGAGAATGGGATGAGCTGGGGAATGTGGACAAAAAACTGCAGTAGGATGCCAGTTGTGCTGTTGAAGAGCAGACAGTAGCCAGCCCTGTTTCTTGTGCAGGGGCACACATTAGGTTCAAAGGCTAAATTTACGACATGCAACTACTTAGAGTAGAGGAGAGTGGTATCTCTGGATTGGGCTGTGAGAAACCCCGCCTGAAATTCTGAAGAGCTACTGCCTGTCAGTGTAGATGATGCTGAAGTAGATTGGCCAGTGGTCAATCACTACGAGGCAGCTTCACAAAAGTAAGGATGTCATTTAGCCTTTAGCTGGTCCAAAACCAACTCCCCCCCCCCACCTTTTTTGCACATGGAAACATAATGGAAGAATTTTCACATTATGATGGAAATTGTAGAGGCAATTCATTCAGTGGCAAGGCAGTGTGTGGGCCCTAGAAGTTGCTCATTTAAAATATAATTTTTTGGGGGGGGCGCGCAAACCTTTGATATTGGACCTTCTTTTGAGAGATTCTTTAACCATATGCTGTAGCTTTAGATGAATGTCATCTTTTAAGAAATGAAGAGTATGCTTTTTATAGTCTGTCTCTCTGGCTTCCACGGAAAGAGTGTATTGCAAATAGCTGTTAAAGGGCCACACTTTATTTATTTATTTTGCGTGAAGAAGTTCACTGCTGGAGGAAAAGCCTATTGCATCCTGCTGGTGCCGTCTTCACAACCATAAAGCTGATGGTGGAAGCAAGGATTGATTGGCACGGTTCAATTTTCCTAAGCCCACAGGGTCTTCTCGCCAGGGACAAGTGCGTCCAAAAGTGAGTGTTGCCACCCAACACTCTTTACCCAAGCCCCACAGCCCCATGGGATGCCTGTTGCCTCCTCCGCCATTTGCTGGTGGGGACGCAAATATCCCTTCCCTGTTCATCAGATGACCTCATGAGCAGCGGAGGGGGCAATTGCCTCACTATCAAGGTGCAAGACTGGGAGGAGTGCTTTACATGTTTCTGCCCATCCTGGTGTCATGTCCACATTATCTTTTCTTTTTACCATTTATGCCAAAATGTTTTTTGGGGGGTAGGGTAGGATGAAAAATTTGCTTAGGGGCTGGCTCGGGTTCCCTGGCCAGGAGTCAACCACCCCTGAGTTATATTATTGAATCTATCAAAGAGTTCTAAAGCTCATGGTCATATATTTTTATCAGAAGATGATAAATTAGTGTTGTTACCCTTATCTAGTAATTATTTGTGGATGTGGGAGATCTGATGCATCTAAAGGGATACACACCCATACCTGCGAAAGGTGTGCATAGCTCCCTCCATTGAAGTTAATGCTTTATGGAAGGATCTCCAGATATATAATGGACCACACATGCAGAACTCTGTGTCGAGGGCCATGTATAAAGAGATGTAAAAAACAAACAAACGGAGGAGGATGTTACCTAAAGCCATATGGCCCTTTGCATTTTAACAACCCACCTCACTTTACACTCCACCTCTGTTTGTCATACACATTTCCTTTAAACCTTTAAATTGCACTGGAGTTATTTTCGTATTTAATCCGGTGCATTTGCAGTTAGCATTCCTTCTAAACCACTCTATTATTTATAATAGGGGTCACTGAGATTTTTGTTTTTTATGATATTTGAGGTGGGGTAGAAGGTGCAAAATTACATGTGGTCGAGTTTTGCTTTTTTGCTTTTTTTTGTATAAGTCTGCAAGCCTTTCTTTTTGTGAGTCTAGGATTCTGTGTCATATGTTGTTCATCAAACTGTAAAGTATTATTTCTCCTGTTTCCTTCAATGTGTACATGCAGAGATATATTAGCTAACGGAGCTCTGCAGAACTTGTCGTAGCCAAGTCTTCCTGCCAGTTCCAACTTATATACTTTACATCTGGTGATTCTGTTTTTTTTGTTTTTTTTAAAATGGTAACTAAATTTATTGGACCAATATGATACCTTGGAATAGTACTAGTGGTCATAATAATAACAACGGCATAAAGTGCATTCTGAAGCGTGTAGTAAATTACTTTATCTTTTCAATAAAGTCACATTGCTCCTAAAAAGCATTCTGTGAAAGTAAGACTACTGGAACAAGCATAGAGCACAGTGTCATGCATTCTTTGATCAGGGAGACCCAAATACAAACCAAAATCAGGAATTGGTATCTTAGTCTCAAATGTACAAACCATTATTTGTTGCCCAAAGCCTGACATATTGGTCACAATCCAGGCAATCTCCATAGATGATTAATGCATTTGTAAATTGCCTTCCACGTATAGGTTCCAAAGTGATTTACAGATCTATCCTTAAACCAGCTAAAACAAGTTCAAGAAGAACCAGGTGTAGGTTTAAAAACAACACGGAATGACCTTTGCACCTGGTTGAGAAAGCTACAGTGGTACCTCGCAAGACGAATGCCTCGCAAGACGAAAAACGTGCAAGACGAAAGAGTTTTCCGTTTTTTGAGTCGTTCCGCAAGACGAATTTCCCTATGGGCTTGCTTCGCAAGACGAAACGTCTTGCGAGTTCTTGCGAGTTTGTTTCTTTTTTCTTAAAGCCGCTAATAGCCGTGCTTCGCAAGACGAAACAACCGCAAGACGAAGAGACTCGCGGAACGGATTAATTTCGTCTAGCGAGGCACCACTGTAGTTGAAACAAAAATGTATTCAGTTGTTTTCGTAAATTACAGATAGTGGGCGGCTGTCATATCCTGACAGGAATACGGTTCCACAGATACTTCATTTGAGCCCAGTGATTTTAGTGGGACTTAAGCATTCGTAGCTGTGTGCCGGATCGTAGCCAATGGCTCTGATTCTCCAGAGCGATCTGTGGCCTGAAGTAGGCTTCTGTTCACAGGTTGCCATACCGAAGATGAGTTGTTTGAGTCAATATGTATGGTGCAGGGTAAAAATGGGATCCCCATCTCTCAGGATTGGTTAATGCTGTGATCCTTGCAGAAGTGGATTCATGCATGACGACTAGCAATCAGTGCAGCAGGCTTTGACATTCCTTCTCTCTGCCCGCAGTCAAAGATGAACATCTCTTTAGAAGCTGTGTACAATCTTTTAAAGTAGTGAACATAGGAAGCTCTTTGCCCCACGGCTCTTTACAAAGAACTGTGAATTGAAGCAATTAACCTGTAAATTTCATTGACTTCAGGCTGTGTTTTCAGCTCAATTTGCTTAATTTTGCAGCCATAATGGAACACTTTTTTTTAATGTGGACATTAATACATTTTTATTGCATCTCTCCATGTACTCCAGGTAGAGGAGGATAAAATATGTCTGTATTAAATAATAATTTCAATTTAAAAAGACAGCACTTTTAAAACAAGCTAACATGCTCATAATTAGGTGGTTAGATCAGTTCTCAGCCGAAGGCCTTGGAAAACAAGTAGGTTTTATGTCTCTTTCTAAAATCCAAACACTCGTCACCTTCTAGAATGTTGTTCTTTTAACTCAGGGCTATCGGTGAAAAGGCCATGTTCCTTGCTGTGACTGTTTTAACTTCCCACAAGGAATGAGCACAGCGGCAGCTTCTAATCAAAATATATCCATTTGCAAGGGAGCTCATATATGAAGAGATGCTTACTGAAGTTTGTAACATTCATACCAAAAAAGGGGGGTGGGGAATAGGCAGAGATTGAAGGGTCCTGTGAACTTTCTGACATATTTTCTCCATCCATGAACTGTATTTTTATGCCACAGTATGCTACTAAGACATTTCCCCAATAAATGTAGCATTTGTAGCAGGCTCATTTTTCCAGTATTCTTTAATTTTCAGTGCACTGGGTGATGGCCCCGTCAGTGATATGAGCTATGTTTTAAAGAAAATAGTATCTGAATGACATGTTACACACCTGTCATGCAACTGTGTAGTGTTTTTTCTACCTTTTGCTGCTATGGTTGAAGCATGGAGGCTAGACCATTCAACTGTATTATTATACAGCGCCATCAGAGAACGTGGCATTTGATAGACTTTTGTAAACAAAAAAGGATAAGCAATTGTCACGAACCCTGCAGTGTTCTCCGGATTGGGCTTCGATTGTCAGGCCGAGACAGAGGAGGTAGAGAAAAAATTGGGGAGCAGGGGTGAACTGTAGGAAAGAGGAGGGGGATATCTCCTTTCTGCCATGACTTCAACTACTTTGAAAGGAGAAGCATGTATACTGGCTTTCCCCATTACCCTCCTGCGGACCAGAGAGCCTCACTGGAGGCTGGGGAGGGCTCTGATAATTGATGGGGAAGGCTGAATAGGAGGTGGGAGTACCTGAACAGGAGGGTGCAGCCTTGTTTCCTAGAATCAGGTGCGCCTTTGCAGATGGGAGCAGACCCTGGTAGAGTGTGTGCGTGCAAGCTCAACATTCCTGCTTGGCAAAAGAGTCTTGTGAGTGAGCACACCGCACCTCATCTTTAAAAGCTTGGCAGGAGGGGTGAGAAAACTTCTTGGGACACCTTCCTTGCTTCTGTCCAGTTCTGAACCTCTTACCTTGCTCCTGAACTCCTGAATCATGGCTCTTGAGCACTGTGTGTGCTGCTGAGCACACACCATTACTTGCCTGAACGAAGATCTTCCTTATTTACAAGTAAGAGCCTCTGTCAACTTGTTTTGGTTGGGAGCTAGGGCCAAAGTTTGCACTAAATTTTGTCAGTGGGAGAACAAGCTGCTGTCTCTACCACCATACCTGTGCTGCAGTGTACACTTTTGCTAGCAATCATAATAGCAAATCTCCATATCAGAAAGACCCCTCAGTTCCATTTGTTAAGTAGAAAAGTCATTGCCACACAGGTAGAAAATAAAGTTGTGCTGGGTGTTTGGGTATTTTTCTATGGGACAAGAATGCTATATATTAAAACAGAAGCCATTTAAAAATTCCCGACTAGGAGCAGAACTGGTGGCCAGTTCTCACTTTCAGTAATTACCATATTTTTTGCTCTATAAGACTCACTTTTTCTGGCTTCTGAGATTCAGAATATTTTTTTCCTTGTTTTCCTCTTCCAAAAAACTAGGTGCGTCTTGTGGTCTGGTGCGTCTTACAGAGCGAAAAATACAGTAATTGTTTGATGTCAACACCCCCTGATAACTGATAACTTACATGCATGAGTAGCCCATGTCACAAATTTAATACCACTGCTATAACATTCATATCACCTCAAAGGATGCTTCTGAATGGTGATTTCACACTTTCAGCTACCTGCCGTCAAGTGTACAGTAATCATGAGAAGTTTGTATGCATGTATTAGCCTTTCACAAGGGTGAACCGATTATGATCTATTATGAGCAGAAAGACATACACCATGCTAATTAGGTGTTGTTGCTTTTTTTGTCTTTTAAGACTGCAACCCCAGGCATGCTTACTAGTGAATAAGTCCCAATGACTGCAGAGAGACATACTTTTGAGTAAGCATGCTGATGATTGTACCGTAAAGTGCCATTTATTGAAAACAAGTGTCTGATTTCCGCTGTGATGGACGTATCTAGTTCTTGGTGGAGAAAATACCTCTCCTGAGGTAGGCTCCGCATTTGTGACACTCGTGAGAGTTTCCAAATGTGAGTGGTCTATGTTTAGGAAAGTGGATTATGAGTCAGGATTCCTGGGTTCTGTTTCTAGTTCAGTGAGGTGTCAGGCAAGCCGTTTACTATCTTTCGGGCTAAATATACCTTTTGACAAGTGTATAATGATTCCATTTTAATATGCGATACTTTGGGAGCGATTCCAAGCCCCTTGCGCTTACTCCCGTGGGGAATCTGAGTTCAGTTGCGATGCAATGCAAGCATATGCATATCTCTTTTAATGGTGTCACATTATATAGAGTTCCGAGGGCCCTATATAAAAGGCATGTGCACTGTGTGTATTTTCCTCCTCCCAACGAAAACCTAAAATGAAACTCCCTCTTCTATTTCCTTGTAGCACTGGATATGCTGTATATGAAAGCAGGCACCTCTTATTAAGCAATAGCAACCGAAAAACATATTTCCCAGGAGATGGTTTCTAATTTTACGACACATGGAGGTTTTTAAAAACCAGCAATAAAGTACTTTATGTATGACCTAGGTAACTCTACCTGTTTTTATTCCTATTTCTTACACTGTATTCCCTTTCATTTATTTGTTACTGGCCTCAGATTTTGAAATAGCAAAGTAACGACTGCAAGGATCAGAAATGACTCTCTTTGCTAATATCTCTGTAGTCTACTCTGATACCTTACTCAAACAATAATAAGTTTTTTGATAGTAGAGATACAGTTTTTGAATACATTTAAATTAGCAGTAGAGGTACCATTGTTCATGCTCTTGGATGTGAAAGGGAGCCACTGGGGTTACGAACATAACCGTATGTATGGTCCATTGTTTTCCCTCTGGAAATTTCCAGTGTTGCTAACAAAAGAATTTGCAATGTTTATGGAGCAGGTTCACTGTATGGCTGAGATTGAACAGTTGTTGCATATCTGCAATAAATGCTATTTTATCAGCTTATTTCTTTGGTAATCTAACAAAACATGGCTGCTGAATTTAATAGTATACAGGCCATATGTCTTGCATGGAAATTATATTTATACCCCCACCTTTTTTTTACAAGCCAGGTATGATGATTTAATGATATTTTATTTGTAGGCCACCCTGGCACATAGGGTCTAATAATTAGTTAATACATAACATATAAAACAGCTTAGGGCGGTGTGTTAGGTAATTCCCACGTGTTTGGATCTTTTTTTGCAGGTTTTCACGATCAAGTTCCCAGGAATGTTTTGGCCTGTTCCTGGGTGGTGGTTGGTTTCCCCCCCTCCAGATTTAGCAGTAGGCTGTTGACAGACGTATGGGGCCTTCATTGACAGTGCAAGGAGTGTAGCAACTGTCTTGTCTATCTGTCTTATGTCGTGGAAGACAGTATCCCCGAGATGTGTTTTCTATTCTATGCAACAGTTCTATTCTAACTGTTCCATGTTGTAGTGACAGCTAGAATCAGAAAGGTGTCCCTCTCAGCTCTAATCTGGAATGATACTATAAAAGGCAGGAATCACTATGATTGTTTGGTCTGGTCTCAGTAATCCTCTGAATGGTGGTGTAGGACTCTTAAATCAATGGACTGCCACCTCATTCTCTTTCCACACTCTTATTAGTGGCCAGCCACTTTGCAACATGGCAGAGGAAATATAAAAAGAGCCAGAGAGAACAAAGACTTTTCCATTGCCTGACTGGCTTACCTGACCATTCCCAACTGCTGAACCATGGCGGTGAGGGACAGTGGCGTAGCGTGGGGGATGCAGGGGGGGCTGGCCGCACCGGGCGCAACATCTGGGGGTTAGGGTTAGGGGGCGCAAATCCATGGGTTAGGGGGTGCAAATTACTTGCCTTGCCCCGGGTGCTGACAACCCACGCTACGCCACTGGTGAGGGAAGGAATGTAGGAACATGCCTTATAACGATTTTGACTGGCAGTAACTGTTGGGTTGCAGGTAAGAGTCTTTACCAAACTAACTCAAGATACTTGGGGGCTGAATCTGGGACCTTCTGGATGCAAAGTATGCTGTCTGTCACAGAACTATGAAGAGAAAGCAGCCTGCCTTTACAGCAACCCAGCCAGAGCCTATGCCTCCCTGCACACTCCATCCCACCCCTTGATTCAGTCAACCTCTATCTGCTCTAAATCATGTAACTTTTCTATAGCTGGGTGGATAGCAGCTGGTGGAGAGCAGTTTCTTTGGGGAAATGGCAGTGAGGGAATGGGTTACCTCGCACAACACCGTGGTCCTGATCCGCTGATATTTAGGGCTGGGCAATACCTTTTTTTTAAACATTGTGCTATATCACCAGCTAAACATCACATTATACCAATATATCACAATGTCTGAAATAGGGATGGAGGCATTGACTGGCTTCATGCCTTTTCCTGCTCTTGTGATTTGCTGTCTATGGCATGAGGCAAGGACTGAGCTGAGCCCACAGAATTAATAGGCACTGCAGGACTCGAGAGAAGCATTGGGTGGCTTCAGTGTTTCCCCCATATTGTGATTTTTGCATACAGACGTACAGACACACACACACCATGCTTCATGATATATTGCCAGGTCGAGAATTATAAAACCGATATCACAACATGGACTTCAAACCGGCTTTGGACGGTATATTGATCTATCGCCCAGCCCTACTGGTGTTGTGATTGCATCTGATAATTATAAAGTGTTCATATATGCAGTAACAGTGTTACAGTGGTACCTCGGGTTACATACACTTCAGGTTACATACGCTTCAGGTTACATACTCCGCTAACCCAGAAATAGTGCTTCAGGTTAAGAACTTTGCTTCAGGATGAGAACAGAAATCATGCTCCGGCAGCGCGGCAGCAGCAGGAGGCCCCATTAGCTAAAGTGGTGCTTCAGGTTAAGAACAGTTTCAGGTTAAGTATGGACCTCCGGAACGAATTAAGTACTTAACCCGAGGTACCACTGTACTTATTTCTTCTTGATCCTTCTGGTGAATCATAATTCAGGGATCCAGCCCAAGCCCTTATGGCAACTCTTTGCCAAAGAGATGGGAGACCCAGTCACAGATCTCTGCTATTGCAGCTGCTTTTGGACCCTGAGAAATAAGAGGCAACCTGTGCTAAAATGATCAGCGAGACAGCCTGGAGTTTGCATCTGTTATGTTTAAGTAGCTTACACACATTTGAAAGGCAGACTGGAACCTGTAGTTCCAGTGTGCTGTAAAAAGGGTGACTTGATCCAATATGTTATCTTAATCTAGTTTGACTGTCGCATCAATTAGCCTCATCAAGATGAACTGGGGACCCTTTTCATGTCCTAATACAAACACATGGAATTTTTCCTTTTATGATCTTAACAACGTTGCTTTGTGCTAACATATCCTTGAGGTTTCCTTTGCGCTTGCTTAGAACTCATTCATACTGTATTGTGACATGTCGGTGATGACAAAATCTGTCCTGGGGGCCTGTTTTTACATTTGTCTGTTAAGGGAACTTTTTTTCTTTCCTTTCCTTTTTTTTTACAAATAGAAAAAGAAAATAAAAGCTTGCCATCAGCTCATAAGCTTTAAAAATCCTGAATAGAAGAAGCAGCTGTGGGGAGCATGCATTCCTAAATGTTTAAAGCATTTATACAATAATTGGGTGCAACAGAGCTCTTCCTGTAATGAATGGGCCTGATTCTGGTCATGCTTCATTCAGAGTTCATACTGAAGTCATTGGCTGGTCTGCATAGGAGGCAATCAAATGATCTTCCTGTACATTTGCAAAAGTTTGAGAAGAAGTGTTCCAAAGCGACTGTGATCTGATTTCTTAGTCTGAGTATAGGAGTGGGAAATCGGTTGTGGATTCCACTTCCAAGCTCCAGAGCATTGTTTCAAGAATAGAGAGTACCAATGCTGGCCAGTTGAGTTCTGCGGGTAATAATAATTTTTTTAAAAAAAAATATTCTTTATTGAAATTATTTTCAGTAGCAAGCAAAAAATTTCAAAGTTATTAGTTTGCATTTGTATTAATTTACAAAGCCCTGAACAACTTAGGTCCACGGTATCTCAGGGATCACCTGAACCCTCCTATCCCAGCTCAATCCGGAGGAGCATCATTGGTCCCTCCCAGTGTTGGCGAGGCTCATTTGACAACAAGAAGAAATAGTGTCATATAGCGGAATGCTCTGCCAACAGAAATTCAACAGGTGCCTTTTGTTTCACCTTCTAAATGCCTGCTGAGAACTCTTCTATCCCACCAGGAATATTCAAGCAATTGAGAATACATCTTTCCACAGTACTTAATTGGCATTTGATTTTAGCTTTTGTATATGGTTTTTATTGTATGGTTTTACATACTATTGTTGTAAACTGTTTTGATTTTTTTTAATGAAATAGTGTTGTATCAAATATTTTATAAAATAGATGAACTATAAGCATGGGCTTCAGAATGCAAGATTAGTCAGCTATCATGTTTATGCATCTACCTACTTACTTCCCTAGGGACGCGGGTGGTGCTGTGGGTTAAACCACAGAGCCTAGGACTTGCCGCTCAGAAGGTTGGCGGTTCAAATCCCCACGACGGGGTGAGCTCCCATTGTTTGGTCCCTGCTCCTGCCAACCTAGCAGTTCGAAAGCACGTCAAAGTGCAAGTAGATAAATAGGTACCGCTCCAGCGGGAAGGTAAACGGTGTTTCTGTGCGCTGCTCTGATTCGCCAGAAGCGGCTTAGTCATGCTGGCCACATGACCTGGAAGCTGTATGCCGGCTCCCTTGGCCAGTAAAGCGAGATGAGCGCCGCAACCCCAGAGTCGGTCACGACTGGGCCTAATGGTCAGGGGTCCCTTTACCTTACTTACTGCCCTTATTTTCAAAAATGTGACCAATGGTCAGGGATGGATAGGAATTGTAGTTCAACCACAACAGGGACCCCCCCCCCAGCTTCTCCATCTGTGATTTATGGCCTATTAATGGAGTAATTACATCAGTGTCATAACACTGTCCTGCAAATTCCTTATGCAAACTTGATTGCTTAGAAGCAGAGTAGCAGAGGACATGATATATCATTACAGACCACAAACCCAGTATTATCAGTTTACCTACTGAGGGATGATGACAGGGAGGGAGCAGGTGCTGAGTATTTGCCCCCCCCCCACATTCTCGAAGTGGCAGCCATAACTTGCCAGCCAAGCTTTACAGTAATAGCATTCCTCCCTTCTTTTTATAGACAGGGAGGAGTTGTACAGAATGCATCTAATAAGGAACCAAGAGCATGCCTTTAATACCAATATCTAATCTTAATAGAACATTTGATGGGAAAGTTGTGGACAAACCTCTTCATTTTTTTAAACTTCTGCCCCACTTCTCCCTATATACTGTACTTTTTGCTCTATAAGACTCACTTTTTCCCTCCTAAAAAGTAAGGGGAAATGTGTGTGTGTCTTATGGAGCGAATGCAGGCTGCTATCCCAGAAGCCAGAACAGCAAGAAGGATCGCTGCTTTTGCTGCACAGCGATCCCTCTTGTTGTTCCAGTTTCTGAGATTCAGAGTATTTTTTTTTTCTTGTTTTCCTCCTCCAAAAACTAGGTGCGTCTTATGGTCTGGTGCGTCTTATAGAGCGAAAAATACGGTACTTTGACCTATAGTGGGCATGCAGTTTTCATTTCCATTATATCGGAGGAGGTGAAATCCTAGAGAGTGCCTAAAAGCTTAAACCTCCAGTGATTGGGGGTGAATGATAGCACCAGACTATTCTGTATAATACCCAGGAGGTTGTAACTTCCTGAAACATCTGGATCTGGCTACCGTTGCAAGGAAAAATTACTCGGCTAGATGATCCACTGTCTGGCTCAGTTAAGCTGTTCTTATGAGGGCATTGTGATTACATCTGATTGTTTATAAAGTAGGCATACACGCGCTCACGTTCAGAGCGTTACATTCTTCTTGATTCTCCAGTGAAATTATAATTTGGCAAGTGATATTGCTGTGTGGTATCACGGTCATTGGCAATTGGTCATTTGAAAATGTCCTCACATGAGGAAATCCTGCCAAAGGGAAATGAGATGCAAAGGATGAAAGCGGCTGTTGTAGAATTATTTTAAACGTGATTTCATAGCCAGCTAGAAAAATTGGTAATTGCATCCTACTGCATTTGCCTCTGGTTTAAATCCATTAACTCAAGGGTGTTCCATCGAGGGTGGATGTACAGTATTCTTTTGTGTCTGGAATGCCTTGATGACATCCATGTGAAGGGGAAGTGAATTTATGCTGGAGTCTAATATATTTGGGGGGGAAATTCCCAGCTATGAAAGTCTTCCTTTATCTTTGAATTTCCTGGCTTTTATGGATTTATATTAGATCTTTTATGTTATTTCAATGAGGGCCTTTTGCGTGTGTGCGCTTTTGATGTCCTTGAGATTGTTTTCATTGGCTATATATACGTATACATAGAATGAAAATAAAAGAAATTTCATTTGAGAATGTTGCATAGCTAGCTGTGTGGGTTCCGAGTGGAAGAAAGACCTCAACTTCTGAGACCGCTGGACCCACCATCACAACACCTGGAACGGTTTTTAGAAGTGAGTGCGTGCACATGACAGTTTAACTAGTTTTCGTGAACATAAGTTAAAATGATTTCTCCTTATAATTCAGTTTTGAGTTCAGTCTGCGCTAGATTCACAGGGGCTCTGCCTATGACACCTATAACGTGTGCCAAAGCTCCCACAGCGTAATATGCAAATCCAAAATTAAGAAGGCTCCCTTTGAGAGTCCATTGAGTACTGCCTCTTCATTGCTGAGGGATTGAAGAATACTCCCAAGCATCCTGGTCAGGTCAGAGGATGGGGCCCTATTTATTTACAGTGGTGCCTCGCAAGACGAAATTAATTCGTTCTGCAAGTTTTTTCGTCTTGCGAATTTTTCGTCTTGCGAAGCACAGTCAAGTCGCAACTGCACCTCTTCAAGCGGTTTTAAGAAAAAGGAAACAAACTTGCAAGACATTTTCGTCTTTCGAAGCAACCTCAAAAAACGAAAAACTCTTTCGTCTTGCGAGGTTTTCGTCTTCCAAGGCATTCGTCTTGCGAGGTACCACTGTATTAGATGAATCTTAGTGTTCCATACTGTAGCAGATAAAAGGACAGGTTAAGTGGGGACTTCAGTACTAGATCTCTGCTTCTGTATGCATAGAAATATCTCATATATCTATCTATCTATCTATCTATCTATCTATCATCTATCTATCTATCTATCTAATCTATCATCTATCTATATGTATATATATACACACACACACACACACGCGCACACAGTCGTACCTTGGTTGTTGAACACCTTGGTACTTGGATGTTTTGGCTCCCGAACGCCGCAAACCTCGTAGTGAGTGTTCCGGTTTGCGAACGTTTTTGGGAAGCAGAACCTCCAACGCGGCTTCTGCGGCTTCTGATTGAGTGCAGGAAGCTCCTGCAGCCAATCGGAAGCCACGCATTGGTTTTCAGATTAAGTTCGAAAACCAAGGTGCCATTGTAATTGCTATATTATAAATATCTGTGTCTCCATCCATCCATCTTCAGTCACACATACAGGTTGTTCAGATGGGAATGTACCCCTGGTCTTAAAGATTCCCCAAACCTGACACATGCACACGCACACACTCAGTGATATCCGGTGTTAGCTATTACTCAGAGTAGACCCATTCAGTCCACTGTTTTCATTGGGTCTGCTCTGAGTATGACTTTTAGTTGACTGCCTTTAAAGGTATGTATGTATGTATGTATGTATGTATGTATGTATGTATGTATGTATGTATACCTCTCTCTCTCTCTCTCTCTCTCTCTCTCTCTCTCTGTGTGTGTGTGTGTGTACACAAGCCTTAATGTGTATATATTAACACAGAATGATATTTAACTTCATAGAATCCTAAAACTGTAGTGCTGAAGGGACCCCGAGGGCCATCTTATTTAACTTTTTTTTTGGCCCCATCAGAATTCCTGGTGTAGGACTCCTGAATGCACTTGACTGGATGCTCAGAACCCTGTTAGGCAGGAGACAGCCAGCAGTGGAACTTCATATGTTGCACCCAAGCACACAAAGAAGCCAGCATTGTGTACCTGCTTTCACAAGCCCAGGTGCTTCATTTTCAGTGGCTAACTGGCTTAAGATGGCCTTTGCTTGTGAAGCTATTCTGTGGGTCTCTCCCACCACTGCTTAGGGGTGATTAAAGAGAATGGGGGTGAGGAAGAGAGAGGCTTAGTTTACGTTCAGAGGAATAGCACAGTAAGTTGCACTCTTAATCCTGAGACCTAGTGTTTGAGGGTTAGTGCATGTGGATTTCTTCGCTGCTTCTATTTGGGGTTTTTTTGGGAGGAGTGAAAATTCATTTGAACCCTCCTGTTTTCCTGGAAAAACAGTAGAGACTCCCACACCCACTCCTTACGGCTCCATGCAGATGCGAGTTCAAGAACAGGGTGTTTCACTTTCATAGCAAGGTGCAAACCAGATGATTAGGATGATGTGATTAAAGTTTAACGTTGGCTTCTAAGTTGGTCATTTGTGACACTTGAGCAGAAGCAAAGTATCTGCATAAACTGTCCATTGTACCATTGCTGTAAATGATTTTTTTATGTTTTGCTTTGCTCCTGGAATGCAGCGACAGAAGCTGTTTGTTGAGCTAAAGTCCAAAATTTACATTTTAATATGTTTGTTTCTGCCTCTTAGAACTGGTTGCAGTATTTTTTTGGTTTGTTGTTCAAAGAAAAGCTAACAGGCAAATTAGATAAAGTTTCTCTCCTTCTTTACATGTACCATAGACTTTTGATATTTTTTTTTTGTCATTCAGACTTCAAAGCATTCCTTTTGCCTCTTTGAGAATTGCATTTTTAGGTCAGGTGGGAGTCATAATTCTGAAGTACCTGAATTTGTAGGGGGTGGATGTAGTCTTTGTTATGCTTTATTGGCATAGCGTTGGCACACACACACACACACACACACACAGAACATAGCACTGAAGTAATAACATATGTAGTGATAGGTTTGAATTATATTAAAGGGAATTTAATATAATAATAGGATAAATTCCATTCTCTAGTCAAAGAACTGTTTCATGTTTTTTGATCTTGGTACTTCACTCTCGGTCCATTGGTTTCAAGTGAGCAGAACAGTTGCAAATTTGTTCTAACGGAAACATCATACAAGTTAATAATGGAGATAACACCCTTTAATGTTCTAGAAACATTTTAGAGGGATTACTCCTGAATATATGTTCTTAGAATCTCTATATCTATATCATATCTATATTTATATCCATCATCTATATGAATATAATGCTCAGCTTCTTCAAAAAAAATTTTTTATATACTAAAGTTTCTATATGCATCCATCCCTAGCTAGCAGGATCAGTGGTTAGGGATGATGGGAATTGTAGTCCAGAAGCACCTGGAGACCCAAGTTTGGGAAACACTGATGGGGGGGGGGGAGCCTGCAGCTCTCCAGATCTTGTTAGAGCAGCATTTCCCATCAATCAAAGCATGGCCAATGTCCTGGAGGGCATGTCCCCCTCTCTGATAGAGAGATGTACAGTGGTGCCTCGCAAGACGAAATCGTTCCGCGAGCTTTTTCGTCTAGCGAATTTCTCGTCTTGCGAAGCATGGTGTCGGAAAAGTTTTGGAAAAGCTTCAAAAATCGCCAAAAACCTCAAAAAAGGCTACCACACCGCGTTCTATGAGTTGCTCCTCGAAGTCAAGTCGCAACTGTATTAAGGGTGTTAAGAAAAAGGAAACAAACTTGCAAAAAACACAAGACGTTTTCGTCTTGCGAAGCAAGCCCATAGGGAAATTCGTCTTGCGAAGCAGCTCAAAAACCGCAAAACCCTTTCGTCTAGCGAGGCATTCGTCTTGCGGGGCACCACTGTATTTGGCTTCATAGGATATTGGAATCAGTGATATTGGAATCAGTATTAGATGGGCCCTCATTTTCATGTTTGACTTACTCGCATGCAAAGAGCCAGCTATACAGTGGTACCTCAGGTTAAGTACTTAATTCGTTCTGGAGGACCGTACTTAACCTGAAACTGTTCTTAACCTGAAGCACCACTTTAGGCTGCCGCGCTGCCAGAGCCCGATTTCTGTTCTCATCCTGAAGCAAAGTTCTTAACCTGAAGCACTATTTCTGGGTTAGCGGAATCTGTAACCTGAAGCATATGTAACCTGAGGTACCACTGTATTGCTTATGGAATCTGCAATTTTTCATCATTTCTCTTACGATGACTATGAGGATAAGGTGCTACTTAAGCAGAGCTATTACTTTTCCCTGAAAGCACATCAAAGATATAACAGACATTCAAGGCTCTTTGACTTTTAAGTTTACTCTATGTTGCACAAGCTATATGTTGCCCAGGAAAGCCATGCTTGATCACCCACATTTTATTCTAGAATGCAGCCTTGGGGATGTGGGCTGCCAATATGTTTGGAGTGACAATGCAGGGAGGGTGTGTGTGTTTAACTCTTTTCCCCTTTGTGTCATCGTCCCAGTCAAAATCACGCACATCCTAAGTTGCTGATTGCTGTGTTTGTGTTTGTGCCTGCTTGAAAGGACTGTGTGACAGGCTCTAATTCAAATGACCTGTACCATTTGTGAGGTGACCGAAACACCCAGAGAATTAGAAGTCAAGATAACTGGAACGATCTTGTTTGCACAGTTACATAGACATGCCAGTGGAGGGAAATGTATGCACAGTAAATTCAGGAGAGAAAGTTGGGCAATAGAAGGGCAAAATGGTTGAGTATAAGCAAAATAATCCTATTTGTTTTCAGGTCAAACCTTGAGGTATAGCTGCTTTTATGAACCTCTTGTATAAAATCATCCAACCCTATATTACTGTCAAGGCTTGAAACAGAGATGTCATGAGAAATCAAATAGGGGCACTTGCCCTTGACAAGTGAAACCCTTGGCACCCTGCCACTGATGGGCCTAGCACATCACCATGTATCCATGGCCACACAGTAATCCCTCCCCTTCTGCTACCATGGCAACAGCAACACCACCGCCAATCGGCCTCCTTGCTGGTTCCCCAATGGCATTTTAGTGGTTGGTGGATTGCAGAGCTGCATTTGATGGAAGCCAAGTCCATGGTGGTTGCCCATCACCTGATCTTACCCAAAATGCAGTGCTCCAGCCGATACATCTTGCATAGAACCATGACCTCAGTTTTATAGATCTATAGTCTGGGAAGCTGCATTTTGGAGAAACTAAGATGGTGGGCGGCCAATGCAAGCAGAGGCTGAGCTTTGCCTACCATCCAACCAACCACCAATAAAATAGCTGCCCAAGGCCCCAGCAGACAAGGTTCAGTGAGATGCACTTCTACACTCCTGAGCCCTTCAGCCAGTGACCAGTCTAGCCCTGGAAGAGCGCTGAAAGTGTCCGTGGGGTAGTGGACTACTTCCCCTCAGCCAAACACACTTGAGGGAATAGGGTGAGATCCACCCCCAACTGTTTCCTTCACCTCCACATCCAAGCTAATGGTGCAAGTAACCTCTGCATTAACTGGCATAGAGTGGGAAAGGCTTTCCTCCCTCAAAATGGGTCAAAAGATGTGTGTGTTTCACTTCAAATTGCTTCTGCCTGTGGGTCCACCATCGTTGCTCTAGTCTTTTGCCATAATAGAGATGTTGCCATAATTGCAGTTACTATTACTGCTGCTGCTACTGTGATTAGTAATACTAAAAGTGGGTCCCTTTGAACAAACCGTAGACTGGCTGCAGTCAGCGACACCTTTCGTTGTTACGTGAGGCTTTGCCCATTCTGATAAATCCATTCTGGAGTTACAATATTAATATGTTTATAAATTATTTACTCAGCTGTTCCGGTCTGTTGGGCAAAACATAGATTTAGGGAAGTTTTTAGCAAATGCATCATGTACTCAGTGAAACAGAACAGCTTCTCCAGAGCTGCTTAAGTTTACCCAGTACATTACAAAGGATCATATTCTGCAGGTCTTTTACTTTGTCAAATTGCCCGTTGAATTCAAGTCAGGAAATGGTCCATGAAGTGGAACCTTGTTAATTCACACCCTTCATAAACCCACATTCCCAATCTGCCATCTTTCCTATTTCCCTGCATCAGGGCCTGATGTTTTCTGTTAAAGATACTTTATGTCCACTCTTTGAAAAATTGTCTTGTCATTGCTGATGGTGTGGATTCGCTCTTCCCAACTTAGTCTGTACATCAACGAGTGATATGTCTTCCATGGTGGAGAAACTATTCTTTCAATAGAATTGCCCCACCCCCATGTTCTGGATTTTTAATACAAGTAATTAAAAATAAATCCTTATGTCAAAATAACTAAATGCTACCTGCATTGGAATTCTTTGTTACTTACCTATTTTGGCTATCTTGTACCGAGGATTTAAACCCAGCAATCATGTAGTGGTTTGAAAAGCCAAGAGAGGCCCTCTCTTGACAGCCATACTGCCTGATGGTAGGCCTTCTTCTAGGTGTTTCAGATGACCCAAGAGCTGGAATAGTTGTATGTGTAGGCCTAGATGCATCTAGTGGAGGGGCATAGCAACAGGTACTGTTTCTGAACATCAAGAGAAAGTAGAGTGAGCAGAGAAGAGGAATGATAAACTGGTTGAGATCATCCTGCCTCTCCCACTTCTTCAAATGCCCTTGATGGTCTGGTTTCCATTTCCACATGCAGAGGGAATGGATCATGGTCAGGATGATTTGAGCAATTGCCAATAATAATAATAATAATAATAATTATTATTATTATTATTTATACCCCGCCCATCTGGCTGGGCTTCCCCAGCCACTCTGGGAAATGATAAACAATACCTTAATATATATATTATTTTATATTCATGGCGTATTTTAGCTTTTACATGATATAAAACTAGTTCTGAAACTATAGTAGCATATAGCACAAGTTTAGCAGTCATTTCCATATTATTTGCAAATGGGTTTTTTTTCCCCTGGAAGCAAATAGCACAGACATGAACACTAAACGCATTGGTCACATGCTATTGACCCGTAAGCATCTTCTGTTGTTGCCTGTTTGCTACTGGGCCCAGTTTAAGGTGTTGACATTGGCCTATAAATCCCTAATTGAGTTGGGGCCCATGTATTTAAAGGATTGTCTCTCCTACCCGCCAACCCAGGCCATCCAAAGGAGAGTCCCTGCCCATAGTTCCATCTGCAGCTGTAGTTCGTGGTGCAAAAGCACAGAACAGGGGCCTTTTCTGTGATAGCACCCCAGATGTAGAATTTCCTCCTCCTGGAGGACTGTTTTTAGACATCAATATGTATCTTTATCTTCAAGCCTATGGGCAACCATATTCTTATTGTTGGATTTATAATCCGTTTTATAATCATGTTGGTTGCTGTTGCTATTGTTTTTAAAAAATCTTTATAGTATATTGATGTGTTTTATTTTAATGATTTACCTACCTGGGAACTTTTAGAGGGAAGAGTGGATTATAAGTTTAAATAATAATAATATTTCCAGCTTTTTTATTATTTAAAGAGTGTTCTCTTTCAAGTTTACATTAAAGACACAGAGCCCAGTTGGAAAACTCAGGTTTCCATATTCAGTGGAGGCCAACAGTAATATATTTTGATGGAAGAGCAGTTCCATCCCCTACATTGTGCGCTGTAACCTCTATATGTGTGCACAAGATCTGTTCCAATAGGGGGACTGGCTCTCTAACTTGGTAAAAAGCCCTTCCCATCGCTAAACACTGCAACCATCAAATCCTGAGAGTGAGCAAAACCCATTCAAAGGAAATATGGGAGAGGGTAAGGGATTCAACTCTACACCACCAACATCCTTTTCCTAGCTGCTGTGTTCTTTCTGCAGTAAATGAAATCTGATTGCAATCTAGTATTCCTTCCGAAAACCCCATCCTGTCATGTGACTTTGTGCCCAGCACTTGCATTTTCTTGGGAAATAAAGGCTTCTTATTACCTACCTGCTGAGATCTTTGTAGTGGATGAATGCCCCTGGTCATTATTCGTTAACCTTCTCCCTTCAGACTATACAATGAGACTAATAGCCTGCCAGTATTCCTTCTCAGAAATGAAAGAGACCAGCTACAGAGCATCTCAGGACCCTCTTAATGTGCCTAAAGAATTCACATAACTTTAAAGAAGCCAAAAAATCTGTTATTGAGGAAACGGGGCATTAAAAATTGCTCTTGAAATATATGGTTCTGCTTGCCAAGTTACCCTTTGCGACATGTCTTTCAACATCTCTGAAAACAGAAATTTGAAAATGAATCGGTTTGCTCAAGCTCCATTAAAACTGCATGACTGCACTGCTGCAACACAGATGCCATTATCTTTATTACTAGCAAAGCAAGGCTAGCATTCTTGTTCCTGGTTTCCTTTGGATGGTGGCAGGTGAAAGAAATCTGTAGCAGGGAAAGGAAAATGCAGGCTGTAAGCTGCTTGAACTCATTCCTTGCAGCACTGGATTGAGAAGTGATTTATTAGAGCTATTGCAGCCTATAGACCATACATCACCTTCCTGGTTGGCTTTGTTGGCACCTTGTCACATTCTTGTGGGCTTGAGGAATTCATTGTTCTTGTTTGAACTGATAAGAACAAAAAAAGGATTTTCTGCCTGAGACCTTGGGAAAAGCAGAGGGGGTGGAATGTTGACACGAACAACAGGACTGCACTTTCCCAAGCCTTTCAGTCAGCATTCTTTAGTAAGCAGAAGACCACCGGCCCTTAGGTGTTCCCAGCAAAGCTTGGCTTTGATTGCTACAGTGCCTATGTCTCTCCTGCATATGTTGGTCCAGGGACAGGCAAATATGGGCAGGTAGATGCAGAGCAATAGTATCCGAATGGTTCAAGTCATTGGTGCAAAGGTATCAGAAGACTTTATTGGTGGGCGAATGCGAGGAGCAGGTTAGCAGTATCACACACGACTTTAGTGAAGTTAATTTCTTATTCAAAGAAACAAGGCAGCTCAGGAGACCAGTCCTAGTGAGCACAGAAACTCTTCTCGGTAGAACTTGCTCCTCCTCCAACTGCTATTCTAGACTGCATCAACAGAAGTATAGTGTTCTGATCAAGGGAAGTAATAGTACCACTCTATTCTGGTCAGACCACACCTGGAGTACTGTGTCCAGTTCTGGGTGCCACATTTTAAGGATATTGACAAGCTGGAACGTGCTGAGGAAGATGATCAAGATGATCAAGCGTTTGGAAACCAAGCCTCCCATGGTTAATGGAGTTGGGTATGTTTAGCCTGGAGAAGAGGAGATGTGGTAGCAGTCTTCACATATCTAAAGAACTATCAGATGGAGGATGGGGCAAGCTTGTTTTCTTCTGCTCCAGAGGCTATGACCCAAATCAATGGATTCAAGTTACAAGAAAGGCAATTCCAACTAAACATCAGGAAGAACGTTCTGATGGTAGGAGCTGTTCAACACTGGAACAGACTTCCACGAGAGATGGTGGCCTCTCCTTTTTTGGAGGTTTTTAAGCAAAGGTTGGATGGCCAACTGTCATGGATTTTTTTTAGCTGAGATTCATGAATTCTTTAGTTGGATTAGATGACGCTCAGGGTTCCTTCCAACTCTACAATTCTGTGTGTCTTGGAATATTTGTTCTGTTTCTAGATTACTGGGCAATCTTAAACAAATCACTAACTCTGCCTCTCATTTTTCATCTTGTGTGTAACTCTTATAGGACGCATTTTATGTTTGTAGCAAAAAGGTAGGAAACAATCCATGTCCTCAATGGTTATACACACTAGCTTTGCTTTTAGTATTCTTTCCCTGCTTCCTTGGGAAAGTGTTTATCTCTGCTCTCAGATTAGTTCTCATGGCTTGAAGTAGTCAACATTTCAGATAAGGCCTGTAGACTAGCTGTTTTATGTTTAGCCCGTAGCAAAGGCAGCAGCAGTTAAACAGTCAACACTTGTCATTGTGACTTATCAGGGCTTAAAGAGGGCTTTGCGTTTTTGACTTCATTAAAGGTAAGAAAGATACCAGAAAGGAAGCCACAGGAATAATTGCAAGGGTCAAAAGGTCACAGTAAAGGATGAGGTCTGCCTTGATGCGTGTGTGCCTTACACCCTAGAGCTCTGCAGTTGTAGCCATCAAAACACTTGGTCAGTTTAACATAAACATCATAAATGCCATTGTTCTCAGAGGTTTGAAATTTGCTGGTTCTGTTATAATAAATCTGACGAGCCAGGAAAAAGTGCCGTTTCAGCCTACTGTATCATGATAGATAGATAGATAGATCGATAGATCGATCGATAGATAGATAGATAGATAGATAGATAGATGATAGATAGATAGATAGATAGATAGATAGATAGATAGATAGATAGATAGCCAAGGCTACCTTTGGCAACTTTGCATTATTTGGACTAACTGCTGCTCCCCTGCCTGCTGCGAAACCCTCATGTAAATCAGAACCCCAATTTCACCCACAAGCATGCATTAAAATAGTGCGATGAGGATTCCACCCGTTTAGCACTCTGATTGCGATTACGGTCAAGTACAGTTCAAGTATGCTCAGCAGTAACTAATCTGCACGAAGTGATCTTAAGCATGCAGCCATATTAAACATAAATATATGAGCGCGAGCTTATCATACAAGCATGTTTGTTTCCACAGTCTCATGCCATCTTAATGAGGGGTATTTTTAAAAACCCTTTCCGTGGCCCTAAAGAGATACTGCAGCTTTGCCTGCCAGGGAAGCATGGGAGGCTTACGTACATATGTAGCATGCTATCGTCACCTGTTAGTTGCTGATACCACAGCTCTCACTCAGGCAGGCACACTCTTTTGCCTGAAGCTAGCAAAGAAGGGCACGTCCAGCCAGTGCTAGTTTGGAGAAGCTGAAGAACTCACGTCTCTACTGTCTACATGTAGTGGTGGCCTTGGCCTGTGCTTGTCCACCATCTGCCCACAGACCTGAGGTGGGCACATGAAGAATCGGCACAGGCTCAACAATGTTGATGGCTAGCAATCCAATATTGGCACAAGAGGATTTCAAGGAAAGGGTGCATTCCTTTTTCCAGGGATAGAAGAAGAAGAAGAAGAGTTTGGATTTGATATCCCGCCTTTCACTCCCCTTCAGGAGTCTCAAAGCGGCTAACATTCTCCTTTCCCTTCCTCCCCCACAACAAACACTCTGTGAGGTGAGTGGGGCTGAGAGACTTCAAAGAAGTGTGACTGGCCCAAGGTCACCCAGCAGCTGCATGTGGAGGAGCGGAGACGTGAACCCGGTTCCCCAGATTACGAGACTACTGCTCCTAACCACTACACCACACTGGCTCTCCAGGGATATTCCCTGCTAGAGTCGTCACCTGTTGTGTGCGTGTGTGTTCATTAAGATTTCTGTTCCTTTGTGAGAAGTGAAAGCAGGCACATAAGAAGCAGGAATTCAATAGCTGAAGCTTTCCAGCAAGAAGATCCAGTGAGGGGGAAATTTAACTGAGGAGCGAGGAAATGGTGAATGACATTCAAACCTTGTTTTCATTAAAAACAGGAAGTGGCACCATATTGAATAGGGGGCCAGGAAGTGAGCAGGAGGCATAGATCGAAGAAAGGTGTAACCCATTGAAGCCCTGTACTAAAGGGAAGGCCTCTTGGGAATTCAGGACTCTGCATGAAAAGCCTGGATGGCTTAAGGGTTTTTGTGACAATCCCAGTATTTTTAGGATAGTTGGAGGTATGGCTCTATGCCCTCCAGGGTGCTACTTTTTTCTGGCAGGAATGTGTCTTTGAACTGTGATAGTTCTTCTTGCTTGCCTGAGTGTGTGTGTGTGTAGAAATGTCTGACTTTTTCATGGCTGGTAGAGCGCTTACTGTACATAGCTAACAGTCACATCTTTTGCCTCTTGCTCCTCCCATCGATGAAAGGCTGCCCATAAGAGAATGTATGGTTTCCTACTCTTGGGGTGGTGGCATTCCACTAATTTTTGCTCAGAGTATAATCAAAGAATCATAGAATTTGTACAGTTGGAAGGGACCACGAGGGTCATCTAGTCCAACCCCTGCAATGCATGAACCTTTTACCCAACTTCGAACTTAAATCTATGATCCTGAGATTAAGAGTCTCACGCTTTACTGACTGATCTTGCTAGTCAAGCAGACCCACTGAAATTAGTGAGCGTGGCTAAGTTAGGTCTATAAATGTCAGTGGGGTCTGCTGTGAGCAAAACGTAGTTGAATACCACCCTTGGTGTATGTGAAGGGCTTTCTCAGCAGTGGTGCCCTCCCTGTAGAACACCCTCCCTTCAGATGTGAAGGAGATAAAGAACTATACAACTTTTAGAAGACATCTGAAGGTAGCCCTGTTTCTGGAAGTTTTTAATGCTTGATATTTTACTGTCTCTTTATATGTGCTGTAAGCCGCCCAGAGTGGCTGGGAAAACCTAGCCAGATGGGCAGGTGATAATAATAATAATAATAATAATAATAATAATAATAATAATAATAATAATAATAAAAAATGATGAACAGGCCATCTTGTGTGGAACAAGGTATAAAACCAAAAGTGGTGGTACTAGTATCTAAACTAATGTAGAATGCAAGAATCTAGGGTGATTTTTTTATATGCTTGGGCAAACAACCAAATCTTAAGCAAATTAACAGAGAACTTAGCTCCACTGAGCTCATTACTTCCTAGCAGCGCTTTTTTCTTAAAAAGTTTAGGGGTGCTCTCATTTTGACTCAAGAAAATCACCATTTTATAGTTCAAATTGGGGGGTAAATACAGTAAATGGACAAAAGTACAAAGATTCACAAAATGTTTAGGGGTATGCGTACCCCTGCGTACCCCCCAGAAAAAAAGCACTGCTTCCTAGTAAGCATGCTCAGGTTGCAGCTGAAAAGCTTCCATGTCATCTTTCACATTTGCAGCATTTTCATTCATTCATTCATTATTCCAAAGGGGGTATCCTCTCCTGCAAAAGTTTTTTGGGGATTAGCTCCTCTGACATTCTGTAAACTACACAATTGGCAAGATTGGATGCTTTTGCCTCTCCCCCCCCCCCCCCCGGCTTTCCTTGTATGGAAACTTGCTTTGCTTTCCAGCACTAAACTTAACTGACAGCGTATCACTGCACTCTGCTGGAGAAGTCCTGAGCCAAATCAGACCTCTGTGGGTCTCCCAGCTGGCTGTCACAAGGGCAGGTGTGATGGCTGCACTGATAACCTCTGAGCTCTGAGGAATAAGCTGAGATGAAGGCTTAATGATGCTTGTCAGAAGCACAGTATAACTTAGGGCCTTGGATTGTGCAGGCTGGAGACAGAGCCTTCAGGAGAAGGAATGAGAAAGATAAACAGAGATATCCTTGCAAAACCCAAATATCCACAAACACCTCCTTAGCACTACTTTGTGTTAGTCATGAACGGTGATCGCAAATGTTAGCAGCTGGTTGCAATCATCCTTCCAAGCTATGTGCAATATTTTATATTCAGGTGGTTTTTTTCTTAGTTTTTAAGTGGCCATAGGCAATAAAATTGTTTTGTGTTGTCACACTAAAAAACAACAACACCCAGATGTTTCTGGCAAGTGGGAAAGTTGGCTTGCTTTGTACGAAGGAGCGATAATTTATTGGGTTTTATTTTGGTCTTCTGAAACTCGCTTTCATTTTTACAAACCAAGAGGCTTGTCGTGATTGTGAAATAAAGTACTGAATATTCACAGGCTAAAATGAATACTCAAAGGCAACCCCTACCCCTCAAAAATAAACCCCCAAACCTCCCACAGGTGAGAAAATTAATCTCTCCAGACATTCCTGCGTGTGTGTGTGTGTGTGTGTGTTGTGTGTGTGTGTGTTTATCTACTTACCTACATCTGGTGTCATGGGTACTCCAAAGCAAGCTGATCAATATAAATCAATTAAAAAGGCAACTTTACAGCAGCACGAGAGAGCTGGTGTGTTTTTCAGCATTCAGCGTGATCTAGTGCTACGCTCTCAAAAGAAAAACAAAAACCATTTGGGAAGGAATGTTTGTTTTACAGTGGTTGACCAAAAGTATTCAAGTGGTTATAAAAAATGGAGACAGCTAACGATCGGAGGTGCCTCTTACTCACTCTGAAACTCATTCACAAACCTTTGACACTGACTTAAGGTCAGTACCGATAAGGAGAAAGGCATTTCCCAGGGAGAAGCACCAGAAAGTCTGTATTACTTGAGTGGAAAAAAGCAAACAAAAGAAGAACAGCACTCCTTGTTGACCTTAAACGTAACCAAAGGGACACACACACACACACACACACACACACACAATATACCAGGATTTTTTAAAAAAAGTTTACAAGCTCTAGTGAGGAACTTAATACCACATCTATTAATATTTCAGGTCCTGTGCGTCAGATATGAATGCTTCTGCAACAGCCTTACAATTGAGGCATCAGCTCAACAAGAAGGGTGTAGGATTTTGCTTTCAGAAGAGTTCGTCTTTTAATAACCTTTAAAGGAACTCCCTTAATTTGTCTGGAGATGTATGTGGTCTCTCTCCCTTCTGGTACATCCTGCAGTTGTACAGCTCTGTGAGGATTGTGCCGTGTGCCTTTGGTTGACTTACAGAGCAATCTAAGTCCCTGGTGGGCAGCATCAGAGTTCGATGGGGGAATTATCCACTGTCTTATCTGGAGGTCTGTCACTTGTGCCAATCATGGCAGCAGTTTTTTTTTGGGGGGGGGGTATATTCTGGTTTCTTGCCTCTAGGCTGGAGCAGCAGAGAGGAGCAGATTGGGCTCATTTCCCATTTCTGTATTACATTTATTATTATTAATCGCCTACACAAGAGTCTCAAGGCAATAAAAATAGCAAAAAAAAACCCCAGTTAAAAACACGGGAACTCGCCCCGTCATACGGATTCAAACCGCCGACCTTCCGATTGGCAAGTCCAAGAGGTTCAGTGGTTTAGACGACAGCACCAGAGATAGAAACAAAATTGACACCCAATTCAAAACCTACCAGTAGCTGGACTAGCAAGGATGATGATTATCATCATTATCATCCTCATTATTTGTTGCCTTTATATTCCCTTTTCTCCAAGGTGCTCAAGGTGGTGTATATGGTTCTCCCCCTTCTAATTTAATCCCCCACAACAGCCCTGTGAGGTAGTTCAGTTTGAGAGGCAGTGACCAGTGAGCTTTATGGTTGAGTGGAGATTTGAACCTGGATATCTTAGGTTCTAAGGGACGCGGGTGGCGCTGTGGGTTAAACCACAGAGCCTAGGATTTGTCGATCAGAAGGTTGGCGGTTTGAATCCCCGCGACGGGGTGAGCTCCTGTTGCTCGGTCCCAGCTCCTGCCCACCTAGCAGTTTGAAAGCACGTCAAAGTGCAAGTAGATAAATAGGTGAACGGTGGGAAGGTGAACGGTGTTTCCGTGTGCTGCTCTGGTTCACCAGAAGCATGGTTCACCAGAAGTCATGCTGGCCACATGACCTGGAAGCTGTACGCCGGCTCCCTCGGCCATTGAAGCGAGATGAGCGCCGCAACCCCAGAGTTGGTCACGACTGAACCTAATGGTCAGAGGTCCCTTTACCTTAGTTTAGGTTCTGGTTTGGCACTCTCAGCCACTACACCACACTGGCTCTCTTCAATGGCTCCTTGGCCAGCCTATCTCTGCCTCCTTCACATCCCACCCATCCTTTTTAGGGTGGGTGCCAGCTACTTCCAGGGGGGTGGGGAATAACTACTCACACTTCAGGAGGGTGAAGTGGGGGATTCTGTGTCAGAGTAGGATTGAGATCTGTGTGTCCAGCTGGCTCTAACTTTACATATGCTACTCAGACCAAAAGCGCTTTTCAGTTAATAGAGGAACAGCATCTTCCTCTTTACTACATGATTTCTACTCTCTGCTTAAAAGCCACCATCTGATTTCAAAGAGACTTCTCCAAATGCCATGCCCAGCAACTTGGAATTCATGGATTAGTAATGCATTGGCCAGCCAAAAAGCACTGGTTAAAATACATATTTAAAGTTATTGTGAAACAGTCTTTCCATTACAAGTCAAAAACATTTTCTAAACCCGCCCCCATCCTCTAGTCTAGTTGATCCTCATTTGGTGGAAAGGCTGGGTTGGAGTCCGGATGCATTCCTGACTGGCAATGTCCTATGGAAAGAAAACAATGCACCAAAGAACCAACTTGTATTGAAAACTAGTTCATTTCATCCTCTTCCCCCATCTCTGGCTCCACTTAATTTTTTTAAAAACTGGATTTTGAATAAAATGTGGAATTAATTTTTTTATAATCTTTTTAAAATTCAGTTTTATACTACACATTTAAATTCAAACATTGGACATAATCATCAACATTTAGGATTCCCTGAATCCTTAGACTTCCTCCCCCCTTCCATGGTTTCCATTTTCAATCTTTTTCAACTGCATATATTTTCTCTATTTTTCTTAAAATAATCAGTTTTTACCTTAGTTTTTAGTACATTACAAGTGTTACTCAAATACTGCCAAAGTTTTTAGTTGTTTACAGTGTTCTCTTAGGTAAATTGTAAATTTTCCCCATTCCTTAATGAAGTTTCTCTCTTCCTGGTTTCTGATTATCCTGGTCATTTTCGCAATTTTGGTGTACTCCATTATCTTCATCAGCCATCAGTCTCTGGTCAGGACTTCTTTCCATCTCTGGGCCAGTAGTATCCGCGCTGCTGTCGTCGCATACATAAATAATCGTTTCTGCTCCTTTGGTATCTCTGCATCTAAAATTCCTAGTAAAAAAGCTTCTGGTTTTTCCACAAACATTATTTTAAACATTTCCCCCCAACTCATTATCTATCATTTCCCAGAATGCTTTTGTTATCTTGCACATCCACCACATGGGTAGAACATGCCTTCCTTCTCCTTACACTTCCAGTATACATTAGAACCAATGCTATACATCTTTGCTAATTTTGTAGGTGTTAAATACCAACGATACATAGTTCTCCTTCAACGCACAGCATGCTGTAAATTACTTCCTCCATAACTTTCCCCAAGATGAAAATTAGATATTGTGCCCAATATCTTTTGCCCATTGTATCATTACCGATTTAACTTCTTCATCTTTAGCATGCCATTCTAGCAACAGCTTAATACATTTTAGAAAGTAATTTCATATTGTTTTTCAATAACTGGCTCCACATACAGTGGTACCACGGGTTAAGTACTTAATTCGTTCTGGAGGTCCGTTCTTAACCTGAAACTGTTCTTAACTTGAAGCACCACTTTAGCTAATGGGGCCTCCCGCTGCTGCCGTGCCGCCGGAGCATGATCTCTGTTCTCATCCTGAAGCAAAGTTCTTAACCTGAAGTGCTATTTCTGGGTTAGCGGAGTCTGTAACCTGAAGCGTATGTAACCTGAAGTGTATGTAACCCGAGGTACCACTGTACTTAGAAATGTGCACACAGTTGAAGCACCTACTTAGAAAGAAAAGAATCGTGATCCCAGCAGCCTTCACTTTCGTAAATGATCCGGTTTGACCAAGTCACTTCTATTTACACAGTTCACTTCCCTTTAGCTGGATGCCCTTTTCCCATGTGTTCATCATGCTGCGTGTGTGAATCAGTTTGGGCAGAGCACACAGGAAGTCCCTGAGTACTCCCCTTTGGCAGGAAATTGCACCCAAGAAGCAAAGACTTGCAGCCAGTTGTCAGGTTTAGCCTTGCTTTGCCGCTTTGCTGTGCCACTGACCCGAGAGATTGTGCTGCACTGTATTCCGGTGCAATTAAATCTATCTGCTCCAACCAGACGGAAACAAGCATGGAAAAGTGGTGCGTGCTGACGTCTGCCAAGAGCAACCTTCGCCAGTGAGCAAAAGAAGGGCAAGGAAGAGATTGTGTGTGCGCCTGGCCTTTTAGCTGCTTGTATTAGAATCATGCACTGCTATTTCTGCTGTTTCTGCCAACTGGCTTGCGGCCACTTTCTCTGTTAATGCTCAAGCAGCCAGGAGCTACCATGAGAGAGGAAGCCCCTACGCAGTTGCTGCTAGCTGCTCTGCCCGTGTCTGCAATGGAATTTGTAGTAGATCCAGCAACAAAAACAAAGCAACCCCATTGAATCAGCTGAGTTTTATATCTATATATAAAAGAGCAGCAACAACCAAAAACAAATGGAACAGACGTGTACAGTCTAGCCAAAGGTAAACCTCATAAGTCCCATTTATTTTATTAGGAGAGAGTTAAGAACAAGGTGAATTGATTTAAATCAAGGCGATTTAAATAGTGATTTAAGCTATGGGGTGGAACTGGTTTAAATCAAGCTTTTCTTTTGTAATTCGTACATTTCTAGAACGAATGTGTCCACTAACCTGTGGCTCGCAACGCTTACGACGTACTGGATTTACGACTAAATGGATCCTTTATACTATATATAGGATCGTAGTCTGACACTGTTGTTCATTCAGCCAGCATGCCTTTTGTGCTAAAGAATTATATCCGTTTGCTGGAGGGGGGGAGCGATTGTGAAATTAATGAATTTTGGTTTGGTATTCTCTCCACGTATGCAGCAGCAGTATGCAAATAACTTAACAGGAAGGACTGTGCCAGGATGCAAAAAAAGGGGGGGGGGAATATTGAAAGTAATTCCATGAACTTGGCTAGCGTTTTCCTACTTCATTCTCCATTCCCCTCCCATCCCATGCAGCATGGCAAACTGCTTTCGAAACTGAAAGGAACTTCAGAAAGCGGTTTGGGTTTTTTTGTTTTTTGTTTTAAAAAATAGCACGGCATGGGACAGAGGGAGATTGTTCAAATAAAAATAAGTAAAAAATTCAGCTGGACTACCTCAAGTCTCAGCAGATCTTTGAATCCTTGCCCTAAGCCCAGAATATTTCCAGGAGGAAAGACTAATAGATACTGGATAGAATGGTGTTGTTCCTGCCATGTCATGAACAGCAAAAGTTGTGAATGAACAGGGTGAATGAACACTGATATGGTTGTAGCTCAGCTGGAGGTTTTGAGTATGTTGTCAGCAATATGCAGATGGCGCACATATTGCCTGCGTTCCCTCTACCTTGGGAAGTTGGGAGGATGTACAGTGGTACCTCGGGTTACATATGCTTCAGGTTACATACGCTTCAGGTTACAGACTCTGCTAACCCAGAAATATTACCTCGGGTTAAGAACTTTGCTTCAGGATAGGAACAGAAATCGTGTGGTGGCAGCAGGAGGCCCCATTAGCTAACAATATCACTGAAATTCAAAACAATAAAAGGTTCACTTTTTTAAAAAGAAAGTAAATGCCATTTAAATAAGTGCAGTTCCATAAAATAAAAACCAGTTAATTTTTACTCACCAAGGTTAAGAACATGCAAAAAACCCCAAAACCACCCTCTCCTACTGAGACTTAAGTATGCTTCGCTTGGGCGGTATTGCAACCTTCATATTTTTAAAATCTACAAACACTCATAGCATAGCACCACTTTGGTTCTCTCCTCTGCTGAGCATGTATATACCAGCCAGAAAATGATCTTGAATTAATTAAATATTTTTTAAAATAATTTTTTTTAAAAGGAAAAGCATGCATACATTTCTGTAGACTTGAATAGTTACTTTGTTAAACCGAAAGAGCTGGAGCGAGAGGAGAGGAGAGGCCTGATCATGAGCTTCAATACCATCTTTTTGTTAAGTTTAGAAAAAAGCCATGAACTCAGACTGATTCCACTGTTTTATTAAGACAGGTGAAAAGGACAAGGCTGGTTGTCGTTTCTCCTTAACAATGGGAAATTCCTCAATTCTGTTTATATAAGAAGTATGTGACAATACAATGGCTCACCTTTCATAGACATGCTGCTCAAGCATTTCTATACTGTATACCTTTTGGAGGAGTTGAACACTTGGGCAGGCAGGTGATGCTACAGCAGAGAAGGCTGCGCTATAGAATACACCACAAACAAGCAGCCACCAATTGGCGTTGGGAGTTGCAAATCTGTTATTTAAGCTTTAATGGAGTTCAGAAAGGGTTCTTGCCAACCCCTAGGCTGCATTCCCATGTGGGGTTTCTGGCATTAGCTTAACTGAGTGTAAGGCTTGTACTTCTGTCCCATTTTCTAACATTCCTTTCACACCGCACATGCCTGTGCAATCACACCTTGACCACTATGCTGGCCATGTTGTGGTAGATGTCGTTCACACAGCAACCACGAGCAATGAACATCAATAGATTTCAAAGACTCACCGTCTTACTTAATAGATCTAATACTTCATCTCACCCACATGCCATCCCTCTCCCTCGACATTCCATGGGGTTTTTTTTGGTTTACCTTTTTGGCTTTGTAAATGGGTTTCCCCAGAACCAGATAACACAGAAATGAGTGCTGACCTTGCACTATATTCCAATGCATACCATTAGTTTTCTAGAAGTGGCTTTTCCTTTTCTGTTCATAGAATCATAAAGTTGGAAGGGACCCTGAGGGTCTTCTTGTCCAACACAGTAATCACGACTAAAGTATCTCTTGACAGATGGCCATCCAACCTCTGCTTAAAAACCTCCAGTGAAGGAGAGTTTGCCACCTTCCAAGGGACTCCATTCCACTGCCAAACAGGTCTTGCTGTCAGAAAGTTCTTCCCGGTGTTTAGTCAGAATCTCCTTTCTTATAACTTGAATCCATTGGTTCAGGTCCTACCCTCTGGAGGAGAGAACAGGCTTGCCCCAAATTCCAAGTGATAGCCCTTTAGATATTTGAAGATGGCTATTGTGTCTCCCCTCAGTCTCCCTATTCTCCAGGCTAAACATACCCAACTTTCTCAACCATTCCTCATAAGGTTTGGTTTCCATACCCTTCATTATCTTGGTCAGGGGTCAGCAACCTTTTTCAGCCGTGGGCCGGTCCACCATCCCTCAGACCATGTGGTGGGCTGGACTGTATTTTGAAGAGAAAAAAAATGAACCAATTCCTATGCCCCACAAATAACCCAGAGATGCATTTTAAATAAAAGCACACATTCTACTCATGTAAAAACACGCTGATTCCCAGACCATCTGCGGGCCGCATTTAGAAGGTGATTGGGCCAGATCCGGCCCCTGGGACTTATGTTGCCTACCCCTGATCTTGCCTTATGTTGCCTACCCCTGATTCTAGCTTGTCAATATCCTTAAATTTTGCCCAGAACTGGATACAGGACTCCAGGTTTGGTCTAACCAAGGAAGAATAGTAAAAGTATGTGCACAGGTACAGAACTGTGTTGGGTTTGGAATTAATAGCTTGTTGACTGCTAAAATTCTAGCTACCCCTAGTGTTTGTCAAGTAGGCTTACTGGCCGGTTCTGGTTCATCTTTTAAGCATTGCAGTACAACTGAGCTACTTGAGAGTTTTACTTGCCATTCACTTATTATTATAAGATCCCAGTATTAATGTAAAGTGTGAAGAATTTGGGACGACTACTACAGTTGCAAATAGTTAAGAGTTGGGCATCAAATGGAATGGGTTATACAAGCTTTAAATATTTGGGGATTTTCTTTCAGGAACACTTAGCTGCCCTTAAGGCAACAAAATCCAAAACTTCACGGGCCATTTTGAGTCTATTGGGTAATGGTGGGAATTTGGGTTCATGGGAAATTAAAATCCTTTGTCATGAAGCCTGTGGCCCAAAGAATCTGTGGCAGGGATTTGTGAAGCATGGGGTGGGGAAGGGATTATTTGGAAGTCATCCAAAATTCAGCTTCTTAGAGCTCTCTTGGACCTCCTTTGAGAAGCTCCAGCTGCTATGCTCAGTGCTGTAGTAGTACCTCCCCCATTCCCTTCCATTAGGGCACAGATATATAAGGCTGTGTTCATATATTTGGATAAAGCTTTGTCAGATGTCACAAAATAGCTTTCCTATAAAAATGTTTGCTTGATCAAACAGGGCCTGACAAGTGGAATAAGAAGTGCAAAAATCTGTTACCTGGTTTTATGATTTATCCATAGATAGTTTAGCAAATCTAGAAACTTACCTGTTGAGGAAGATAATAGACAAAATTTATTCCTTGCACTCTATAACTGGTTGCAGATTATTCAGAATTCCTGCTGAACTGTATGGTATTCATTCATTAAGACCGATCGTATTCAATAAATGTATTTGCAAGATTTAACATTCTGTTTGTGCTAACAAGCTTTTACGAGACTGAGATTTCAAATCACGCCTTCAACTTGCTTAAATGGAAAATAACTGTAAATTCTGGCTGATCAATGCTTTCGTATTTATGGCCAGAGTAAAATTTAATATATTGTATGCTATACTTTTTCTCAGTCTCTTTATAATGCTACCAGAGCCAGATTTTAAAAGCTATCCTTGGAAACTACTCTAATTGAGATAGAATTTAAGGCTTTCTGAAGCTAAATGGGGTTTGAGAAATTCAGTGTCCTAACATGGGGCCCAAACAGCAGGCTTTAATCCTTTGAAATAATTTTTGAGATGGGTATGAGTACTTGCAACTAAATTTGACCAACAGTCTATAATAAAGAATGTTATTATTCATATATGGAACATCTTTATAATTATATATAAAGCTCAAATATCAGGTCAAGAGGCCTGAAGGGACCCATAGGATTAACTATTCTGACCCCTTCTAAGACAATATAACTATATATTAAAGTATCCATTACTTTCTACTTGATTGTTCTTTCTTCTTTTGATCAGTTTAAAGAACCTCACATCTTGAAACAGCCCGAAACTATTAGAGTAATAATTTCCTCGGCCACTCCACCCTGCCCAATTTTTCTCTCTCCCAAGTTAATGATGTTGTGTTTTCTATCACTGAAGTTCAGTGGAACTTAAAGATGGTTCATCATGGTGATATTCTTCGAGAGTCCCAGAGATTTTCACAGACAATACTTTGTATGAGCCAATAAGTCATGCTGATGATTTTCAGCTGTGATTTTCACAACTATGGTGACTCATCTCATCTGTCAGCTGTCACAACCAGATAAATCGCCCCTTAGTATCCATAGCTTCACTCCTGGAGAACACCGTTTACAGAGACATTATCTCCATAAACATGTGTGCAATCGCACTCTAGCATGCTAAATGATTATTTTACATGCACAAACAAAAATATCAATAATGTTTTGCACTTTCAGAAGGGACCATCTGTGTGCAGAAATCCTTTACATGTGCACATAACACTGGTCGGATCAAAGTGATTTTTTTTTTTTAAGAATCATGGCATAAATGGGCGTGTTTAGAACTTATGCCTATGGCTTGCCTCAATATACATCTGGATCTTAGAAAACAATTCACTCAACTTGTAAATCCCCTTTCCTAATCCAGCAGTCTTCTTTGTAATGCGCATTTCCTTGCAAACAGACAGATGGTTTTGTAGAATTATTTTCTAAAGGCCATGCTTTTATTTACATAGAAATAAAAGTAATTTGTCCAAATTTCTGGTTTGATCAGACATTTCAGATATGCCTCTGTATTTTTGCCATACCTATCTCCTCAGCATTTGAGACTATTAGGCGGTTACAAAACATAGGCATCCTCTTTCTCTCTTCCTGGAATGCAACCATGACCGGAAAAGGTTAGTAAGCATATTAAATTTCCATATTCCTAGCTTTTCAAAAGGACTGTGGAAGGTAATTTGCAGGAAGCAGCCAAATCTTTTTGTCAGCCTGCAAAGTGAGCTGGATAACCATTCACAGCAACTTTCGACTTCCTTAACTTTAGAATAAGTTGTGCATTGATCTTAACATTCCTCCTAGAGCTGATTTATTGTTCACCAAGTGTGGATATGGTGAATTAAAAATAGTTTTACAGTTGTCTCTATCTTTCTTCCTGTTCTGTTAGCAGATCTCCAAACTGACTTCCATACACTCACACACGCTTGTTTAAACTGCCATAACAAACACCATGTTCTCATATTTCTTTTGCTGTAGATTGAGATCCCTTTATTATTACTGAGGAACGTTAATTGTGGTGTTTTTGTTTTTTAAAAAAACAGCAACACTGGGAAATGTGAGCTCTATTTACAGATCATGCTTTGTAGGGCAAAAGTTATAGACTCTCTGTCCAATTACATTCTTCCTTAACATCATATCTTACCTTGTGCACACACTCCTTGTTGTTGTTTAGTCGTTTAGTCGTGTCCGACTCTTCGTGACCCCATGGACCAGAGCACTCATGCTGGTAGCTTCAAGAACACTATCCAACCATCTTGTCCTCTGCCGTCCCCTTCTCCTCCCCTTTCCCAACATCAGGGTCTTTTCCAGGGAGTCCTCTCTTCTCATGAGGTGGCCAAAGCATTGGAACCTCAGCTTCACGATCTGTCCTTCCTGTGAGCACTCAGGGCTGATTTCTTTAAGAATGGATAGGTTTGATCTTCTTGCAGTCCATGGGACTCTCAAGAGTCTCCTCCAGCACCATAATTCAAAAGCATCAATTCTTCGGCGATCAGCCTTCTTTATGGTCCAGCTCTCACTTCCGTACATCACTACTGGGAAAACCATAGCTTTTACTATACCGACCTTTGTTGGCAAGGTGATGTCTCTGCTTTTTAAGATGCTGTCTAGGTTTGTCATTGCTTTTCTCCCAAGAAGCAGGCATCTTTTAATTTCGTGGCTGCTGTCAGCTTCTGCAGTGATCATGGAGCCCAAGAAAGTAAAATCTCTCACTGCCTCCATTTCTTCCCCTTCTGTTTGCCAGGAGGTGATGGGACCAGTGGCCATGATCTTTGGTTTTTGGGGGTTTTTTTGGTTTTTTTAAAATGTTGAGCTTCAAACCATATTTTGCGCTCTCCTCTTTCACCCTCATTAAAAGGTTCTTTAACCTTTTAACAACACACTCCTTACACACATGAATATTTTCCTCTTCTGTAAACCATCTCCACCCTTCCTCCTCAAAGCTTGGAATTGTATTCCAGAGAGCAGCACAGAGATTCCACCTCTTTTATTGCTGTTGGAATCTGTCTGTCTTGAGAGACAATGGAGTGCACCTCTGGGAGTGAAGTCAAAATGCTGTGTTAGCAGCAGCGAAGTGATGTCCCTTGGGGTGCAAAGCCTGGGCAATGTGTATGGAAGTTCTGGGCTGCCCAGACGACAAGATCCTCCACTTGGCCTCTCTGATGTGGCCCAAAGGAAAGCAGAGAATAGATCTGGCACCAGCTTGGCTGCCGGAACCACCTTAGGGACTCTGCTCCAGATTTGTGTAGGGCTTACTCCTTAGTCTTTTCTTCTCCCGAAGATACCCTGCGAGGCAGCAGAGGTTTAGGGTCAGAGTTTTCCTTCTCCCTTGTTGATGAGCCCCATCAGCCCCTCACTTCCCTCTACAGCACGTGCAGAAACTGCCTTCTTGACCTCTGGACCACTATTGGTCCCATCCATTCAGTCTGCCAGAGCCTCTTTAAAGGCAGGGGAAGTCCCTAACTCACTGAGGGTTCGAGACCCATTGTCTACCCTCATCTGCCAGCCTGTCAAAGCCAGCCAGATGGGTGAGGTATTATTATTATTATTATTATTATTATTATTATTATTATTATTATTACTATTATTATGCTGACAGCTTCTAGGAGCCACAGGTGGGAGCTGAGTGCATGGTGGGGACCAAAGATGGACAACCTACCCCAGAAGGAACACAATATGTCCCCCACCAGAAGTACCACCCCTCCCCTAACACCCTATACATCCCATTTCTTATTGCTGTAGGCCTCTGCTTTCCATCAGATTTCTCTTCAGATTATTTAAGGGTTGGCTGGAATATATTGGCAGGAATCCCGTATCCACTAATGAGCTCATGTAAGAATCACTAGTAACAGGATTTTACCTGTGGCATTTGTTGTTGTTGTTGTTTCTTACCCGTCCTTCACCATAAGGTCCCTGGGCGGGGGATAACAATTCAAAAACACAATATTAAAAACAGTTTAAAACAAATAGCAGTCGCAAGAATTGGGTGGGTCGTAAACTTACATAGCCATTTGCAGATAATGTGTAAATGAAACGGCTGTCGCAGCAAGAAGGCAGAAGGCCATCTTAACTCAAGTGTGAGGACCATTTTTCAGGGTTGCATACCTCAGAGGCAACCTTCTGAACACTGCACACCAGCAGTGGATGTGACCAGTCACACACACACACACGGTGGATAAAAAATCAACATTTTTAAAATATATATATATTTTGAAAATCAGATTTTTTTATTTAAATCACATTTTTTTATTTAAATTAGATTTTTTAATTTAAATTATATTTTTTAAATTTAAATCACATTTTTTTATTTAAATCACATTTTTGAAAAATTTAAATTAGATTTTTAAAATAAAATTCTTTTGGAGGAAAAATCTTTCTAAATATAGTTTTCTATTTAAGTTACATTATAGTCCAAAGGCTATCCATCAAGAAATAAGGATTTGTTTTAGGTTTTTCATGTGTGTGAAAACTCAGTCTTTTTTTAAAAAAAAAAGTTTAACCACATCAGTTAACAAACATGGATACATATGCCATAATGTTATTGTTCTAGTTAAATAAATTGTTTAAATTGTTATTAAGGAAATGATTATTTTTCTCCTTTCAGTGAAGTACAGCAGAAAGGTTGCCCAAATATAAACAGTTAACTTATTAAACCTCACAATAATTTCATAATTATCCATCTGTGTGTTTCTCATAGTATAAACAAATCAGGAATTTTTGATATAACTAAAAAAAACTACTCTGAAAATTTATTATTCCAAAAACGAAACCTTTGTCTGGTTGCAAATACTAAGATTATACCAGCAAGAATAAATCAAGTGGTGTCCAAACTTTTTTCAAAGAGGGTCATATGTGTCGAAGTGAAGGGCCGTGAGGGCCGACCAAAGTTGTTAACCTTTTTTATAGTTGGAGTTGTTGAGCTTTTTTTTAGGATTGAAATTGTTGAGGGTTGTTGTTTTTTTTAGGATTTTACCCCAGGAAATAAACTGCCACAGGAGCCAGATTAAACCGACCAGCCCCGAAATGGGCATGCCTGGGTGATTTCAATCATGATTTCAATCAATTTGATTTACTGTACTTTCCCGTGTATAAGGCTATGTTTTTTTCTTTAGAAATCATGCTAAAAAGTGAGGGTCATCTTCTACATGGGTAGTACACAGGGTGGACGTTTGATTGTTTGCTGCCTAGGCTGTCAGTGGCAATTGTGCATGTTATCGGTTGCTGCGTCAATGGGTGGTGTTGATTGGCAGGCGCTCTGGCAGTTGGGCGGGTAATTGGCAGCTCATGCCGGCGATCGGGCAGACGGGAGGCTGATTTAGTGACACGTCTTCGGCAATCCCCGCTAAAAAGCTCAACAACTGTGTCGTCTCCCCCAATTTTCTGAAATTGGAGTCCCCAAAAGTAGGGGGCATCTTCTACATGGGGGCGTCTTATAGACAGGACAGTACGGTAAATCAAACCCACCCTGCACACAACACACACCACGCTGCAATTTCCATGCGGACATGCAAGAGGTATTTCCACGGGACAAGGACATTTCCCACCCAGAGCTGGGCTGCTAAGAGATGTGCTCTCCTGAGTCCCACACAAGAGAGACCCTCGAGGGCTGCAATTCAGCTGCCAGGCCAGAGGTTCACCCCTCTACCTCAGCTCTTCAGGGATGGCTACGGAGCCCTCCATTTCTTTTCTTTCCCTCTGAACTTTGCTCCATTTTCCCCCCACCTCGCGCTTTCTCGCCCTGTTCCGAAAACCTCTGTTTTCATACGCCACCTACTTAGTCAGCCCCGTGATTAACATTTTTATAACAAACTGCCTACTTATTTCCTCATTGAGGATTAAGGGCGGCAGAGGTGTGGCGGGAAGGAGGGGGGAAACCCCTTTTCCCTCCCACCGACACATGTGTGCTTCATGGTCTTAGCCAAGGGACGTTACGGTTGGCAGAGACCCGAGAGAAACTTGCATTTTGGTAGCTGCTGAAACGAATATTTGGCAGCGTGGGGAGCCACATGACTGTGATTCATACTGTACTCTTGAAATATGGCAAGAGGCCTAGGGAAGGATTTAGTGCCAACACTGAGAGAGCAGGGACACACTCAAATATCACATTCTTTTTATAGTACAGGCATGCCTCACAGGAAAAATATTGAACTTGGCCTGCCAACTGAAAGAGAGCAGGCCCAATTGTGATTTTACGTCTTGAGTCACTCAGTTAATCAGTTAGTGGTAGAACATAGGAAGCCTTCTGTTAGTCCTACTTGGGGGGGGGGGGAGAGAGAGAATGGCTGTTAATTAATTAATAGTGACACTGAGCAGTTTATTAATTTGCTCCAAACCACTTTCATTCATAGATCCAAGGCTCTTAATACGCTGCAAGCTAAAACAGCAGGGATCTTCCAGAATATTTGGCTAGATATCTCTTTCAATTTGTAGTTTCTGTCATTTCCTTTACCACTTCAACTACATAAGTGTTTTGTAAAAGTTCTGTTGGTTCCATTGCTGCATTTTTATTTTTGTGTGCTGTTTGCTCAGGTATGCAAAATTTATACCCAACTTTGGATCATATACCTCAAATGTACTTATATATAAGAAGATATTAGCTTGCTTGAAAGGTACTAGATTGAAGAACTGTGGTAGAATTTTTTAAGCTATCATCATCTGAAGCCAGATATATGCAGCTGACTGAAAAATATGCCATGAAAACATGATTTCACGCTATCTAAATGTCAAGGTGTACATTGACAGCAGCACGCAGAGTTCCTTTTTTGCGTATGCAAGGTCTCGGTTTGACCTCCAAAAGAATCTCAGGTAGCAGGTGGAAAACATCCTGTACCAGAGAGCTCCTGTCAATCAGAGTTTACAATACTGGGCTAACTGGCCCTGTATAAGACATTTTCATACTGCTCTGGTGGCAGTGATGATGGGGAAATGTGTGTGTGTGTGTGTGTGTGTGTGTGTGTGTGTGTTTGTTTTTTGAGAGCCAGTGTGGTGTAGTGGTTAAGAGCGGTAGTCTCGTAATCTGGGGAACTGGGTTCGCGTCTCCGCTCCTCCACATGCAGCTGCTGGGTGACCTTGGGCCAGTCACACTTCTCTGAAGTCTCTCAGCCCCACTCACCTCACAGAGTGTTTGTTGTGGGGGAGGAAGGGAAAGGAGAATGTTAGCCGCTTTGAGACTCCTGAAGGGGAGTGAAAGGCGGGATATCAAATCCAAACTCTTTCTTTCTTTCTTTCTTTCTTTCTTTCTTTCTTTCTTTCTTTCTTTCTTTCTTTCTTAATAATCCAATGCAATTGTCTAATAACTGGTCTTCAATGTTTGTTTCACTTGGTGCTTGTTCACCAGTTTGGTATATAGCACGATTGTTTTCCATTTGCCACACCCCCTTCAACAGTTGCAAATGTGTATAGGAATTAAATGGACAGGAGTTCATTCATCGGTGCTGAAGAAGCCAAAATAAATATACGTTGGCCAAATTTTAGACTCATTTTCTAGGTAAAGCAGACAAAAGTTATGCCTGCCAGGTATGTCAATCACTTGATACGCTCCACTGCTAGGCGTAGTCATCATGTGTCAGTAGCCTGTACACACAATGAGAAAGAGTCTCATTCAAAAATTAAAATGCAGTTAAATAAAATACAAGAAACAGATTCCAGCATGCTGGTTAGAAACACAGCAGAAGAGTAAAAACAGAACTAAAAGGCAAATGAAATGTTATTCTCCTGGTGCTGGGGGTGGGGATAAGGACAGTGCATTCTGACAAAGGCATTCGAAAGTCAGGGTGCCTCAACTAAGAAGGCCCTTCCTGTTCAGGGGGCGGAAAGTGATGGCTTAAAATATATTTGGCACATCTTCTTTCCTTGCTGTTGAGGATAGCAATAAACTAGGAAGGGTGGTGCTAGGATACCTTCTCTGTCAGGGTACTCCAAATGCAGAGCAGTTCCTTCTGGCACCACCCTTGCTAGCTTAATACCATATTTAAAAGTGTGGAAAGGAGATACGCAGAATATATTTCAGTCTGTGAGCCCTTTCCTGAACCGCACAGTCCTTTGTCCTTTGTAGCAGTAGTACAAAACGATCACTCTTCCTGTTTCACTTCCTTTAAGGAGGTATCGGTTTGGTGCACTGTTATAAAAGGGTCACGTTCTCTTAATAATGGCCAGCTTCCTTAGCCCTGAACATTATCAGCAGCACTGTTGGTTCAAAGGCTTATTCCTTCTCAAGTGCCATCAATCTGCATCAGCATCAGAAATTGTCGGGTCTGTAGCATATGGAAGTTCCTCTTCCTCCAAGAATATGTCTATGACAGATTTATATTGATGACTGTGCTACCTACGCTGCAGTTACAGACTTCCATTATATTCAGGCTCTGCTAACTCAGTCCCCATTTCCTGTTTAAGGTGAGACAAGGTCCTGCCTGAACAAGGGGTGAAATTACAGCTGAACTTTCTAATTGCTGTTAGCACAGGAGAACCTTTGAGAAATATTGCAGGACCCTTTTTGTGTGTTCAAGGCTACCCCTGCAATCTCTTCCCCAGTATGCATGAGGTTGTGGCAGCTTCACGTTCAATTCTGTCTGACCCAGAAGTTCTGAAGTATGTCTGAACTCCCATCCTATTGGAGCTCCACAGTCTCAGCTGCTGCACTGAAAAACATCGTGTATGAACCCAGCAAAGCTTTAGATTGAGCTGTTTATGATTAACAATCAATAGTGTAGTGGCAAATTCAGAAATCCATCTCTTTATGATAGCCCTGGTCATGCCCCCTCTAAGATTATACCATGATCTTATAATTATACAAGAGTACTAATAATTAAGATGCGGGTGGTGCTGTGGTCTAAACCACTGAGCCTCTTGGGCTTGCTGATCAGAAGGTCGGCGGTTCGAATCCCCACAACGGGGTGAGCTCCTGTTGCTTGGTCCCAGCTCCTGCCAACCTAGCAGTTCAAAAGCACACCAAAAAGTGCAAGTAGATGAATAGGTACCACTTCCGGCGGGAAGGTAAACAGCATTTTCATTCGCTGCTCTGGTCTCAGTGTTCCTTTGCGCCAGAAGCAGCTTAGTCTTGCTGGCCACATGACCTGGAAAAACTGTCTGCAGACAAATGCCGGTTCCCTCAGCCTGTAAAGCAAGATGAGCACTGCAACCCCAAAGTCATCTGTGACTGGACTTAACTGTCAGGGGTCCTTTACCTTTACCTTTACCTTACTAATAATTAGGGATGCATTGCAATAATCAGTGCAGATGTGTTGCTTCTCAGCTAGAGCTACTGTTTTCTGTGTATGTGCATGAATAAATTATTTGGAGTGTTCCAATATTTTCTGCTGGAGTGACTTAAGTTGCTTTTTCCTTTAAGTTCCATTGTACATAATAGAGTTGGCACACCATTCTTGAAACTGAAACACCTTGTGTTTTCATTGTTCCTAAATGCTGAGGAATAATGTACACAGAACCATTCCTCCCTGATGTTCTTCCCTCATTGCTTCTCCAGAGTAACCCTAGGAGTCAACTCTCAGTGGCTGACTTACCTGCTTTCACTTTCATTGACTCCAAGCCACACAAATGATGAAAAGACTTAGTGGCTAAAATGCTTGTTTTCATGCTTATTGGGCAGATCCAGGGCATTGGAGGCTGGGATCTTATTGGGATCCTGTTGTACAAGTAGTAACAGGTCTTCAACCCCCTGTGATCCCAGCCACTACACCTCAGTTTACAACATAAATCCCCAAACCCTGTGCCAGAGCACATTAGTGTGCTGAAAGAAAAAAAGAAAGGAAGAAAATAATCTTGTAGCGGTACCTAGGATCACAAAGAACCCATACCTGGAAGAGATTGCCTGCAGGGTCTCTGCATGATTATTTCTCTGGCCTTCCCTTTTTCCATTAGCATCTGCTGGAGGACAGTGAATTCTGTCACATCTGTGCATTGCTTGGACTTTGGAAATTACTTTGTACCAGGCTGGATAGCTTGCCAACAAACTCGTTATATATAGAACCACCTTCATGCAAGGCACGCACTCTCGTTACAGAGCTCTGGGCTCTCATGCAGGTTCCTTCTCATCTAGAGATGGGTTTTGCTCAAATGGTAGCTTTCTGCTCCCGATCCTCCAATGCAAATAGCAGATACAGAGGGATCTGTTTGTATCAGAACTACAAGCGAGGCCAGCTGTAAAATCCCTTTTAGCACCTAGGGTTCCACAATTTCCTTTTTAAAAGCCATTCACAAAATTGCTGGTTGTGAATGGCAATGTTGTGTGTTGTTTGGAGCCTAGCCAGCTACTGCAATGAGTGCTGCTATCTCCAAATCCCTTAGCGAATTAGAAAATAGATGGCTGGTGTTGGGTGTTTAGCAAGTAATTCCAACAAATTTGCTCCAAGTTTGTCTTCTGGCATACTGTCATTACATAGGCTCGAAAGATCCATTAGCCATGTATCTTCTCTCTGATAGAACTTTAGATCTTTCTGGATTCATATGCTGGAATGATCATGGCGGTATTTGAGGAGCCCATCGGGAGAGGGCTCTGTAATTAACTCATAGAAATCTTTGAGCAGAACCAAATGTAGAAGAATGGCCTGCAGCTTTCTCCTGTCTTCCTTTATAAGCCTGATTCTTGCCACTATAATCAAGCTAACAATCATGTTGATTTGTTATAATAATTCCTTTAAATGCAGGCCGCAAAGCATATTGTTGTCTCACTTTAAAAAATGAACAACCCTTAAATGTGAGCCATCTGCCGCACTTATCAAATAAAATGTGATAAACCAAGCATGTTTGAGTGCATGCATTTTGCCGGGTTTGCATTTTTTCGACGACCTATTCTCAGAGTTGATACTTATCTTTTAGACTGTCATACAATTTATGCAGCTGATGGCAATTAAAGAAACTGATTTGTGGCCATTTACATTCCTTTCAGAGGGTTCCAGTTAACATGTTATTCTCTCAATATATCATTCCTTTACACAATTTAACACTTTAGGCTGTACTTTCGCACAGTGATGCGCATGTACATGCTATTTCACATGGATTTCTGTGTAACTTCCGATTTGCGTAATTTATGTAGGCTCATGGCTTTAACTGTGTGTGGCACCGATGCCTTCTGCTGCTGTTTACTTTCATTAAGAGTACAAATGGATGACACCCAAAGTGTTGTATGTATTACAATTTCACCTTTCCCATACCGTGTTGAGCTGTGATGTTCTGCGCTAGTATAGCCTCCAGAGTCACTGCAGTACATTGCAGCAGTCAGTCAAGGTTAACCCATTGTATCTTAAGTATTCTTTTGATTATGGCTTTGCTACAACAAGTGAAATGTTAATATACACAGCACTGGTGACTTAGTCGCATCCTAGTAATAGCTATATTTTATTTTAGATACATACTCCAGCATGCAGACAGCTGCGTACGTAGGTGGTAGTGGGGCACTTAGTTAAAAGGGTTTTTAATCCTTGTAAAATAACAGCGAGAGGACCAAAAGCAGCTGATATCCTCAAGCTGCCATTGTTTCCCTGGCTTAGCACCCATGCCCAAGCCACTAGTGTGTCTTAGAAAGAAAGAGCTTGAGTTGCACCCATTAGGCTGGGAGAAGGAAATTGATGTGCTTCTGCCCACCTCCTTTTGCTCTGTGGTGCTCCTTTCCCATGGTTCATTTTCCATGGAGCTAGCAGATACAAAGGACTCTCAACCTTAGGTGTCAAGTGGCCTCTACAGTTCAGGATCTTCCATGACCGGACATCCTTGTAGTAACCACCAGACCTGTTTTGTAGGGTCCATATCAGAAGAACTTGCTGTTGATGCAAACTTAGTATGTCCTAGGATTTCATATAGTCATTGAAACAATGATGATGGCAACTTCTGGGTCCTCCTGGAATCTAGCTTATGAAAATGGCTCTAGAATGAGGCATGGGGCTGAGCTAATTTGTGGCAATAGCCCTGCAGTTTCTTGGAGCTAGGTTGGAGATGATGTGGGAGAAGGGAAGAGCAGTCTTCACCTTCCCTCTCTCTTGTCTCCTTCATCCACTGTATTGCTTCCCATGAGCCTTTGTTTTATTGTGTTCCATCTGTTGGTATTGTACACTTAGGACTAGTTCACATATTTTTAATACCTGTATGAAGACTCTATGAATTTCCTTTTTCCTCAAGAGCTTATACACTCATTTTAGGAATAATAAAATGTCTTCCTTATGCAAATACCTACAGTGAAAAAATGTCACTTCCAACCTCTTCTTTGTGGCTCTGGAACAACCCTGCAAATGTTGTTGGACTACAGCTCCCATCATCCCTTACCACTGGCCATGCTGGCTGGGGTTAATGGGAGTTGTGCACCAAAGTATCTGGAGGGCACATAGTGGGGGAAGCTTGCTCTGGAACTGGGTCCTAAACTGGAATATCATGCCTTCTTTCATTTCCCAGAAAAACATGGGTTAGGGCGGTGTCACTTGGTTCAGCATATAGAGAAATGGGAGGGTGAAGGTTAAATTTAAGTCTTGAAGCATGGCTTAGACCAATGTTTCCAAAACTTGGGTCTCCAGCTACTTTTGGACTATAACTCCCATCACACCTAGCCAACAAGACCAGTGGTCAGGGATGATGGGAATTGTAGTCTGAAAAAAACAGCTGGAGACCCAGGTTTGGGAAACACTGGCCTAGACCGTTTGGGCACTTCTTTGCAACATGTGCTAGCTCCAGTTATTATATAATAAAATATATGACGGCCTGACAACGATAGTGGCAAAATGAGTATGGATTTCAGCAGGGACAGATACAGTTTTGAGAGGGGTTTTTTGTTGAGTCTGGGATGGCCATGCTGATTCACAGCAATTGTGCTGATCTCTCCATTAACGTTTTGCAGACGAAATGCCAGACCTGGTGGGGGGAATCGTAGGGTCAGAATAAGAGGTACATTCTCCCAGCATGTTTGTCTTCCTTTTTAGAGTAGTACTTCTAGAGCAGTGTAGCTTTAAGGTGCCGAGTGAGTGATGTGGTGAGTCCCGGTGTTGCCATCATACCCGCTTTCTTATCTCTTACATAGGAAGCTGCCTTATACCGAGTCAAGACCACTGGTCCATCTAGCTCAGTATTGTCTACAGTCACTGACGGGCAGCGTCTTTGCCGGGTTTCAGACAGGGGTCTTTCCCAGCCCTACCTGGAGATGCCGGGGACCTTTTGCATGCAAAGTATGTGCTCTATTCCTGAGCTTCATCTCTTTGTATATTTTCCGTATATTTGATGCAAACTCTTGCTTTGTAATATTTGTGAGCGTGTGTGTTTTTTTTTTTTTTTTGCCAAGTGGAAAACGAGAGCGAGTGAGTCGCTCGCAAGCAGGCCACTTACATGCTAATGGGGGCTCTGTATTCCGTCACTGCCATCACACTGCTTTATAGATGCAAGCCCACCAGGAGCAGTAAAGCAGCATTTAAAGCAAACAGTAAAATGAACAACATTTGCAGAGCAATAAAAGGCAGCACCTTTGCAACTTCATTATTTTGAAAAACGTGAGAGCGTCAGTCACCAAGCACTGCAAATAAATAGCGTTTTATTGGGTTTCAAGTGAGCGCACATGCCAAATCAGACTTCCCCCTACGCTGCTGTTGTTTTGCTCTTTCCTCATCCTAGTGAACAGTCTGGAGAGAGAGAGAGAGAAGGGAAAAAGCCAACATAAAATAAAAGTCTATAACTGGTTTTATGAGGAAACATATTGCAGTTAAGGACACATTGCAAAGATAAGCCCTTAAGATCAGTGAAACTATAAGAAGTGGCGAGGGGGGGAAGGAAGTCACAATTATTGAATGTGTTGGGGTACAGATTGCATGGACTTCAGGACCAGATAAGATATTTGAATTAATGCATGCAATCTGCAACTAATTATTCACACCAAGTAAATAGTAGCAAATGGTTTTGAGTAAGCAAGATAAGTACCATAGGACCAAATTCTTACACTGGAAACTGAAATCCGCAGAGTGGTTTAAAACACCGGAATTTGGCCTTTTGGCAGACTGAATATTTATTTGCATTTATTAATTAATTTATTACATTTGTATATCACCCTATACATGTAAATCTCAGGGCGGTTCACAACATAATATTGCCTGCAAATATTTTGTCTGCTCATCATCAGCATGGCCTAGAGAAGTTGATGCTATGTGCAAATCAAGCATGAGAAATTCATGTTGTTGCAGCTTAACGAAAGATTGATTGAAACATGCAGGGTCCTTATTCAAAGCAGTAACCTCAGGCAGCTGTACTATTTCAGAACACACACAGGTTTGAAAATGTCCCACGTCAAAATTTTAAGTCTCATGTATCAAGCTTAGGGCCAATTTATGTTTTCGGGAGAAACAATCAGTAACACTTTTTGGGGGGGAGGGGGGGAGACTGTGTACCATTTCAGGTTGAAGGTGGGTGTTGTATGTTTAAATGCGCCTTCCTCCCACCAAAACACCTTTGTGTATAGGAAATGAGCATGTGAAAAGTAGATGACTAGTTTGCATGGTGGGAGCATTGCGTTCTCACCTGCAGCCTGTAGTACACTAGGGGGAAACTTCAGGAACATCATAAGCTGTTTTATAGCAAGCTAGTCCACAGTTCAGCTAGCTCAGTACAGTGGTGCCTCGCAAGACGGAAATAATCCGTTCCGCGAGTCTCTTCGTCTAGCGGTTTTTTCGTCTTGCGAAGCAACCCTATTAGCGGATTAGCGCTATTAGTGATTTAGCGGTTTAGCGGCTATTAAAGGCTTAGCGGATTAGCTGCTAAAAGGCTATTAGCGGCTTAGCAGCTTAGAAAAAGGGGGGAAGCGAAAAAAATCGCAAGACTCGCAAGACGTTTTCGTCTTGCGAAGCAAGCCCATAGGGAAATTCGTCTTGCGAAGTGCATCGAAAAACGGAAAACCCTTTCATCTAGCGGGTTTTTCATCTTGCGAGGCATTCGTCTTGCGAGGCACCACTGTATTGTCTGGTGACTGGCAGTGTCTTTCCAGCACTACTTTCCCCTTAACTACCCAGAGGCACCAGGGTCTGAATGGTGGTGTTGTTGTTGTTTGGAATCAAGTGTTTTTCTAAACCCTCTTCATGTTACGTTTTAGAGTGGCATTGAACCATAACATGAGAATCAGGCCTCTGATTACAATGAAGTGTTATAGGAAGGGAGAAAAGCACCCATACAAATGCCTATTGTCTTTTGTCATCTGACTCTTGTCTTCTTCTGACTTCTAGTTTCAATATATGCCTAGCTTATTCACGTTATTTAATTGATAGCAACAACAATCACAGCCCACGAGGTGCAGAATCAATCTGAGCGCAAATTTGCCTTTTTTTTTTTTTTTTACTTAACTGATCTGTGGATTGTGCTTTCTTTCTTATTCTGTGCATGCACTTTCAACACTTGTCCGCTTATGTTTATCTGTGAAATGCTGGTTATATGTTCTTACTGTGTTTTGCCTGCATGTGGAGGGTTCTTAATTGAGCAGGACCTCTTTGCAAAAAATGCTTTTGGTTAGGATGCTGGTGCATAGAGGAACAGAAATGCAAGAGTGACAGCTGTTGGAGGTAGGTCAATCCACAGAGCCAGTTTGCAGAGTGACCTTCAGTTGGAGACATTGCTCTCGCCCAAAGTTGAGACGTGAAACATGCAGACTGGAGAGCTACCTTTTTGCTTCTCTCCCACCCCTTCCACCCAGGACAAATTATTGTGGGCACTTGTCCCTGCCCTAGTTCCTACCCTGTCTGTTTCCCCCATGCTTTTGCTTTTGACAGCAATAACACTTAGGAGCTTGGAAGATGCAGGGGACTATATTTGTTGGGCAGCTTTATAGAGCCGTATCTTAAAAGTATTTAATGAACATGAGACAGAAGAGTCAAGTGAACATGATCTACGTATTCTAAAATTTATATCCTGCCTTTCTAAACAAAAGCCAATCCAAGGCAGCTTACAATAATTTCAAAAAATATATATATGGCAAAAGCAGTTTAAAATACAACACACCAACAGAGAAATAGCGGGAGCAAAAGACAAATTCTGCAAAGGTTGTTATGGGGACTTGTTCAGTTTGAAATTCAATTAGGATGTTTGGTTTTTAATGTGATAATAGTGAATATTGTATTGGAGAAATATTGAGCCAAAATGTGTTGCCTGCAGCATTCAGCATTACAATCATGAACAATTATGTATTGCATTCATGTAGGTTTTACTTTTTCATTATTGTTAACATGAAATAAATTGTGGTGCTTTTTGGTAGCACCACTTCAACTTGTAATGAATTGAGACCAAATGTGCAAATGGAGCATGGTTCGCTTCTCTAGGATAGAAAGTTTTTCTGATGAGATGAATAATAATCACAAGCTGTTGAACTTGGCTGTCATCATGGGCCAGCCAAGCCCTCGTTGTATCCATAGTGTGATGGAAAACTCCATTAATGGAAGTTTTTAATTTAATACGTTTATCAGGAATCCTAGTGCACTTCAGGATGGTGGTACCTTTTCATCAAATGAAGCAACAAAACATGGATATGAAAACCAGTTACAAGTTGCATGTAGTTAAATACAACCTTAGAAATGTGGTTGGCGCTGTGATCTAAACCACTGAGCCTCTTGGGCTTGCCGATCAGAAGGTTGGCGGTTCAAATCCCCGCGACGGGGTGAGCTCACGTTGCTTGGTCCCAGCTCCTGCTTACCCAGCAGTTCGAAAGCACATCAAGTGCAAGTAGATAAATAGGTACCGCTCCAGTGGGAAGGTAAACGGCATTTCCGTGCACTGCTCTGGTTTGCCAGAAGCGGCTTAGTCATGATGGCCACATGACCCAGAAGCTCCCTCAGCCAGTAAAGCAAGATGAGCGCCGCAACCCCAGCGTCAGCCACCACTGGACCTAATGGTCAGGGGTCCCTTTACTTCTTAAAAATACAACCTTGTCAAATATTTGACTACTCTTTGCATTTTCAAAAATCAGTACTATTAATATGTTGTTTAAAACATCTTTCCAATTATTTATTGGATGTAATGATTCAATATATTTCTATGTCTAATTTTAAGAAGCATACTATATAGCTGTTTGTTTTTACTAAAAAGTGAAAAGCATAAACTGTTGAAAAATTGTGGAAAATACCCCCCCCCCTGCTAGTAATATCTATGGTGGGAATTCAGCTTCCATTGTGAGGTTAACAGCAATTGTGCATGGCTCGCTAGGTGTATAACTGGATCCCACACATTTTTTTTTTCTGGGAAAAACCACCCCTAGTAAAATATCATGCCACACCTGGCTGGCTTAGAAAGTTGTAGCCCCATATTTTAATGCTGTTAGTTCCCCCGGTTTATCTAGCCAAGAATTTTCTCAGGGCATACAGAAAAATAGCACACGGTGGTCAGCCTGTGATCTGCAATTAAATGGCTGGACTAGTACATTATTTATTTGGTTAATTTAGACAAATAACAGGAAAAAGGGGAATAAGTTGTTACAGCAAAAGAAACATTCAAACGAAACGATGGTAATTTGAGAGAGGCCCTTTTAAGTTGGTTCTAAACAAAGTCGGCACAGTTTTATGCAATAAGGAATGTTTTAACGAATGCTTTGAACATTTTCTTCAAATGTTCATTGCATCTAAGTTCTTATTTTTTGTGTGCGCGCTTTTATTTGCTCCAGAATACTGCCAGGCTGCCAACAAAGGAAGGCCTGTGCTCCCAGGAATTTTCTAAATTCCTCTCTGGAGTAGGCATTTTTCTCAGCTACAAAGGCCCTTTGGCAAATTTCCTCTAATCATTGGATTTACCCTGGGCTCTGATAGGTGCCATTCATGGACTTGGTCTGCTGTTTGATGGGGCTGAAGCATTAATGGGATCTTTTCACCATAAATAAAACACAGTAACCTTAAGCGGAGGAATCAGAATTGCTCTTGCTGAGAAGAGTTCAACATTTCCTCGTTTCCCTGTTTTGTTTTTAAATCAATATATTTGCTTTAAGTTCATCTGGCTGTGTTCATAGATCCTAGGACACTCACCCTACCTCGATAAACCAATGGGCTGTTCAGCAGCTTGCATTGTGTCATTTTGGTGTGTAAGAAGATTCTATAAGATAATATACGATAAATGTGCTGCCGACTGGGAGGTCTACATCTTCCCTCACTCCCCAGTTGATTTTATGCCACAGGGGAAGAGGATGCATAAGGAGTCCTGATTCAAAAGTTTACTTTTGCATGGAGGTAGATTCCAGATTGGAATTTTAAAAATAGCATTTCAATGGCAGTGTGTGTGTGTGTGTGTGTGTGTGTGTGTGTGTAAAGGTTATTAAGGAATGTCTCGCCTTTAATATCATAATATGAACTACAGTTTCCACCAGCCTTTACTATTTCCCTCCCTCTCCATCTCTCTCTGGATACAGTTTCTTTGTAATGTTTTGGGAGGGGAGAGACAGACTGCATTTGCAGGTTTCCTTCCTAGAAGCTGGCAAACAAGTATTCCACTGTCCCAGCAAAGGATTTGTTGTGAAAAGTAATTTCTCAAAGGAGCAACAAATTCAGTCTTGCTCTGTAAACTTTAATCTCAGAAACCACAAAGATCAGACAGTGCTACTCCCCCCCCCCATTAGCTTGTTGTGGAGGAGAGAGAGGTTTTTGCAGGGCGGGGGTTATATTCAAATTTGTCTGATAACACTGTTGCCCGCAGAAAGGTTTGCGGCATGTGGAATTACAGTGGTACCTCGCAAGACGAATGCCTCGGAAGACGAAAACCTCGCAAGACGAAAGAGTTTTTCGTTTTTTGAGTTGCTTCGCAAGACGAATTTCCCTATGGGCTTGCTTCGCAAGACGAAAACGTCTTGCAAGTTTGTTTCCTTTTTCTTAAAACCGCTTGAAGAGGTGCAGTTGCGACTTGACCGTGCTTCGCAAGACGAAAAAACTCGCAGAACGAATTAATTTCGTCTTGCGAGGCACCACTGTAGTTCAGGGCCATTCAATAGGGGACTTCACTATGTGACTCTGGAAAGATTGCTTGGTCCTAAGATTTTGAACCAAACATATTGTTTGTCATTGCATTGGGCCTTTTTTTTTTAATGGCTAACAACAGCCTGGTGGTGAAATGATTTTTGTCAAGACAGAAGGGGCATGTCTACACATGAACCTTTTCCTTTTCCCCAGTACAGTGGTACCTCTTGTTACGAACTTAAATAGTTCCGGAGGTCCGTTCTTAACCTGAAACCGTTCTTAACCTGAGGTACCACTGTAGCTAATGGGGCCTCCCGCTGCCGCCGTGCCACCGCTGCACGATTTCTGTTCTCATCCTGAGGTAAAGTTCTTAACCCAAGGTACTACTTCCGGGTTAGCGGAGTCTGTAACTTGAAGTGTTTGTAACCTGAGGTGTTTGTAACCCAAGGTACCACTGTAGTTTGAAAGCCTTCCCTGGTGGCTGAGATTATCAGTAGACAGATATATATTATTAAAAACTTTACTACATGCACTTCATTGCAAATGCAATTCCAGAATCGGTTACAGTTAAAATACAAGTCATATGCACAATGCAACCACTTAAGAAAAAACCCAAGGCAGATAAATTACTAAATTACTACCAAGTAATAATAAAATAAACATCCCCCTTGATACTGAGTTCATTAGCACTGGGGAAGTGAGCTCCATTGTTTCTGTTACTTGGTATTTGTAGGTTATATAGGTATTTTTTTATTTTTTTTTTGCTTATAGATTTTTAGATTGCTTTGTATGGGTCTTCTTATTAGCCAAGTAGCCTCCATATTTTCCACTACGAATTTATAGAGCCCTCTGGCAAGCACAGAGAGCTGTGCGAAGAAGTGGGAGCTTGTCTCACTTGCATGGAGACTACCGAAAGAAGCAGCAGGAGCAGTGCCTACTGATTCTTTCCTTCTCCAAACTCCAGCACAAATGAGAGCCTGTCAGAGGCTACTGGAAGTCTTCCTTGCTAGAGGCCATGGGACACTCCAACCAGGTGAATGGACAGGTGGAAGTGTGGTTGGAAGCTGTGTGCTTCCTTCGTGTTGCTTGAATAGAGTACTTTTAGTGGCCAGGTGCTATTGAATATTAGAAAAATAGGTTATAAAAGCACTTTTGAACTCTACGCCATGCCAGGTGTGCAATACGAGCACTGTTCCCTTGACCCCAGCCTATAAGGGTTCTGTGTGGTCACTTTCAGTTATGTCTGGTTGCAGGATAGAGGCCAATACAGTGGTACCTCGGGTTACATACGCTTCAGGTTACAGACTCCGCTAACCCAGAAATAGTCTCTCGGGTTAAGAACTTTGCTTCAGGATGAGAACAGAAATCGTGCTCTCGCGGCGCAGCAGCAGCAGGAGGCCCCATTAGCTAAAGTGGTGCTTCAGGTTAAGAACAGTTTCAGGTTAAGAACGGACCTCCGGAACGAATTAAGTACTTAACCCGAGGTACCACTGTACAGTGGTACCTCCGGTTACGAACGGGATCCGTTCTGGAGCCCCGGCCGTATCCCGAAAATTTCTTAACCGGAGTACTGCTTCTGTGCATGCGCGTGGCGCCGCAGAGCGCTTCCGCGCATGTGCGAGCGGCAAACCCACTTCCGGGTTTGCTGCAGCAATAACCCGAAGATTCCATAACCTGGAGGTTATGAACACAAGGTACCACTGTAATTGGAGAACTGGAAAAATGGTGCAGTCCAGGATGTCATCAAGGGCTAACTGTGAGAGTCAGTAGCTGCAGCTTCAGGCTGGAACATTTAATTAGAAGTCTGTACAAGGTCTAGCATGGAAGCAATTCAAAAGTGGACAAATGGATGCAGCTGCAGGTAAAAGGTGGATCACAGCAAATGCAGGATGGTGAGGAGAATGAAGGACGGTCTGCAGCCTCAAGCTTTAGGAGACAATCAGTTTTAGAACCAGGCAGAACAATCTGCTGCCCAAACAAAGAACTGCAAGTTGTTTGGAGAGTTTTCCTACTTCATGAGCATCAGCACAAGAGGGGTGAAGCACGTCAAGGAGCTCTCTGGTGGATCCAGATGCGGAGCAGAAGTGGGCCACCATCAGGACAGCTCTCTTAGTTGTATTCAAGAACTCCCCTTTGTTTTATTTGAGCACAAGTTTCCATTCACCTGCGACCAACTCCTGCAAGGCCTTGCAATGTACGGCTGAATTAATTGGTTGGCAGTAATTGGGTGTCCTGGGTGTTTTTCCTGTGCCAGAAGAACATTTTCTGTACGATGCCTGGCACTTACTGCAGAAGTGGTTCGCCTAAGGACAGGGGGAGTGCAGCAAAGCAAACTGGTTTTCATAGCAGACCCAAGATTTTATTTTTCCAATGTTTTGTCAGACTGTGGTGCTGAAACATTGTGTTGGGGACAATTTCTGCAGCTGTGGTTTAGTACAACCTGACTAGGTAACTCTATTTACAAAACTGGTTGCTGACTGTTAGGTTTTCCTCATTTCATTAAGCCTGCCTAATGAAAACGACCTTTTGTAAAAATTTACTAATAACTTACGATGAAGTCCTCTTTTTTGATCTGGTACTCTCTAAGGAATACATTCTTTACTGTTTGATAGGATTCCAGTTGGGCATAACCAAAACATAACTTAAAAAACGTTTGCTGGATATACAAGACTATTTTCTCATGCTAACATGCAGTCTGTAGGTATGGGCAAAAGCTGGTGAGAGAAACTGTGTTTTTGGGCCCTTTGATGTGGAGCAGAGCTGTCCTTAGCTGACTGAGAATTGGGGAGAGATTGTATTATGAATCAAACATCCCAGCTGCAACTTCAAAGTAATACTAATTAAAATAAATGCGAGTGGATTAATGTTTTGTGGATGTTTGGGGGGGAAATGCTGAGGTTGAATTAACCGAATCACTGTGCACAGCAATTAAGGTGCCTGATCCACTTTACCCTTGACAAACCATGACTCTGTGTCGTCCCCCCCCCCCCCGTGACTAACAACTCACTTTGTTATTGCGCATGGATTACGGCTTGTGTAAATCTAAATCACATTTTATAAGCTCTACATCCCCTTGATGCTGCGAGAAGATCCACCCATGCCCAGTGCCATATGGCTGGACAAATTCAAGGAGGATTGACAGTCACTAGTCATGATTGCTATATGCTCCTTCTAGGCTCAGAGGGATCGTGGCTCTGAATGCCAATTGCTGGTAAACAACAGCAGGAGAGGACTAGTAAACTCACGTCCAACTTGTGGGTTTCCCCTAGGCCTCCGTGGGTTTGACCTCCGTGGAAAACAGGATGTTTGACTAGATCAGTGTTTCTCAATCTTTTTCCAACCGTGGCCCCCTACTGACAACAACAATAATGATAATAATAATAATAGGGTGTTGTTAAATATTTTTACATTGGAATTTGATTAGGTTCTCCCCCCCAAAAAGCTCATTTAACAAAACATCCACTAATCTAGCAATATATCTCCTTGCTTCCAATTCCTTCAGCAATGCATTGTCAAAGAGATTTCTATAATTATATTGAACTGATTTATAATTTGCTGGAAATTTAGTGCTCGCTTTAAAGAACGATCTTTTTCTGATTACCGTGCTGTTAAGAAGAAGTAGTTTCAGTTCTTCTTAAAGGATTGGTGCTATAAAATCCGATCTGTTAATTTCAAATGACAGAAGAAAGGTCTTTGAAATCTAATTCTTGATTGCATCTAATAACCTAGTTTTTATAGTGCCTGAACTTTAAAGACATAAGCCTCCAGCTAAACCCATGTAGGGAAGTAGCCAGGAGGTCACATTTAACAATGATTGAACGGGAAGTCCTTCTGGTGTTCTGTTGGAGGCAAAGCGGAATCATCAAGAGGTCGCCATGGAGGTCAGCGTCTCCAGCAACAGGCTCCATTTGTGTGTGTGTGTGTGTGCGCGCTCGCGCAATTTATTTTCTCTGTATTTTAATCTCCAAAGAATGGTAAAAGCAGCAGTTTAAAATAAATGGCAGTCAAACTGAAACAGCCCCCTTACTGGTTATAGAAGTGATGACTTGGGATGGCACAGGAGGGGGAAGGAGAATGCATTCCCACCTTTGCTCACCCAGTTTCAAGATGCTCAGATCCCCTCTGCTGGCCGGAAGAGATTTAAAACTAAGAACTTTGAAGTCCTTTGAAATCCAGCACTTCGCATCGTTTTCTGCCCAATACCGCACATGTTAAGTCAGAACTAAATGTTCATGAGTTCATTTGGGGTTTACACCTGAGTTAAAGGTGCCTCGGATTCTGGCATTCACATTGAATAGTTTGATCTATACGTAAAACCTTTGCTGTGTCTCTTTTTGTCTTGTTTTGCTTTGGAAGCATGTTCTCTGCTAAACTAATCTGTCAGGTACTTTTAGGGTTGGCTTTTTGCTTTTGTTTTTTAAAAAAGCAGAACAAATGATTTACTGAAATATGTGCAGCACAATCCTATGCGTGTTTTGCTCAGGAGCAAGTCCCACTGTTGTAGAATGTATCTTTGAGTTTGTAGGAATTTTTGCAAAAGCATTTGACCATAAGTAATAAAAGTTTGACCTGACCTGACTTCTGTGGTCAATGGAACTCACTCCCTAGCAAATTTAAGACTGCTTCCTAAGGTTGCAATACTGTGTTTGCATGCTTGGTACTTGCTTCTGTATAATCAAGGCCCACAGAGCTGCAGACGTAAAAATACTAATTTCGTTGAACTTTTGTAGGATTTATTTTTTAGTAAACCTGCTTAGGATCATGCTGCCAACACCATATGTAGAGGAAAGTCATCCAGGATTTTACGTAGTGTAGACCCACTAAAATTACTGAACTGAAGTTAGCCATGGCTATTAATTTTAATAGGTCTGTTCGGTTCTGAGTAGGACTCGCAGTAGACACAATCCCAGATGCCTTAAGTTTCTGCAGCCTACTCTCTGCAGGAAAGGCATCTACTCTGTGAACCTACAGAGATGGAGAAAGGAAGCAAACTGCAGCTATGAAAATGGAAAAGATAGAGACTTATAGTGTGAGTCTGGGTTTTATTTTATAAAGCATTGCCACCATCTGAAAGATTGCAGGATGTACATTCTCCAGAAGAGGGTTGACAGTAGTTCCTGTTTATTTCTTCCTCAGCTTGGTTCATTTATTCCTTTTCTACCATAGCTGTGTGTTCTGACTTGCTGGCCTGGGATCTTTCTAAAGCTTGTTCAGACATTCTGTTAACTATGGTTATATAAGCCTATGAAAGCTTGTGGTAATTTCCCCCCTCACCTGTGAACACAGGTAAACAAGTCACTGCTCTTGAGAAAAGCAAACAAGCTGACAGACCACACACTTGGAATATTTACTGAACCCACAGGGGTAAAACTTGGGATATTGCAGTCTGCAAACACACCCTCATAAACTTGAAATTCATAAATGAAGAGATTTAAGTTAAAAGCGACTTCATGAAACTGATGGAAGGCATTCAAACTAAAACTCGGTTCATATGCAGTGAAGCAAGTTGTGCCACTGCCTGTTAGAATAACTTGACTCTCAATGCAATCCTGTAAGTCCTATTGAGTTCAGTGGGGTAAAGTGGGTATATAATTGCAGCTTGATTTGTTGTGTAACATTGTACTAAATATTTCTTGTAATTTTTAAATTAGAAGGAATTACATGTACCTTATGAATATGCGGGCATTTATTTTTTTATGTTAGATTTTTAGCTTCAGTAACTGCAAGTCGCAGCTGACATTTGAAGAAAGGCCTGCCTTTTAATAGTGTTTTTAAAAATATATTTGGGCAATAATTATAGTTCTATTGTGCCATTTAACTTTTTGATACTAAAATGCTATCTTATGGTAATATATACCAATTTGATGTGTCTCATCCATCTGTGTATCTTTCGTTTGTGTACACCAGGGGTTGTCAACCTGGTCCCTTCTGCCCACTAGTGGGCGTTTCAGTATTCTAGGTGGGCGGTAGGGGGTTCTACGGGACCAGCTGAATCCTCCTTCCATCGAGCACTGGTGGGCGGTAAGGAAATTTTACCATCAAGAAAGATGCATTAGTGGGTGGTAGGTATAAAAAGGTTGACTACCCCTGGTGTACACTTTGTGAGGGCATGGCCCTGAAAGTTCCTTATTTTATTTATATATTTTTGTAGTGCTTCATATAATGAAAACCTATTAAGTGGTTTACATAAAAAGTATTCTATGCATGCAAACATACAGCAAACAAACAAATTAACAGCAACTAAGTTGTGTAATCTACACAGCCCTGTAATGCTGGCATCCACTGTCGTATTACCACCAACCGGTGAAAACTCTTTCCTGCCATCTGTATAGGATTGGGAGCATGGTCTGCATTGCGTTAATCCATGGCCATCTTTCCTGCCTTAAGAGGTACAGTGGAACCTTGGTTCCCAAACACCTTCGTTATTGTATGTTTCAGCTCCCAAATAACGAAAACCTGGAAGTAAATGCTTCCGTGTTCGCACGTTTTTCAGAACCTGAATGTGTGACCTGGCTTCTGCTGAGTGCAAGAAGCTCTTGCAACCAATGGGAAGCTGAGCCTTGGTTTTCAAATGAAGTCTCTCAGGGTCCCTTCTGAGTGCACACATTGCTACACTGGAAGAAGAAGAAGAAGAAGAAGAAGTTTCCTTCCTCGAGTCTACCTTCTGTTGTGTTACACAGCTAGGTTTATCTAGTACAACCTGAGACTCATAACTACAGGCTTGTACTCTTTGTTCTCTGGCAACAGCTGAAATTCCACCGTAATTACCTTTTACAGTACAAAGCCTGCCTCTACCTTATGAAATCTGGACTTGGAAGGGCATCTTTCAGGAGAGGGTGTGTTTTTGTTTACGTTTCTAGGAAATGCAAGTGGGTGTTCTGTGATGGTTACAAATCCCTTTCATTCCCCCCCCCCTTCTTCCTTTACCATGACCTAACCTACTAAAAACTTTCTCAAAGTAGGAACAATCAGCATGTGCACGGATCCCATTATCAGTCTAAATGTTGTTAGCAGTGCCCTTTTATAAACCCTACTCCTATAGAGCACTTTCAAAACAGAGCACATCAAAGTAATTGTTATGCCTGGCACCAGTGCAGGCGTGCTGGGCCCTGTCCCAATTCAGTATAAATGTTATAACCTGTGGAATTTAAAAGGATGTAAGGTGTTGCGTGTCCTGAAGGCAGGAAACAAACCAGGGTTTGGTTTTTGACTTTAGTTAGCTTCCAAATATTTGGTATTTATGGAATCACTAATTTCTATTTAATTTTTCCAAAAAACCGAGCCAAACTCTACTTGCCGTTTACATGCATGCGGGCATGTTGTGTTTCCATGGCATCGGTTGAGGACCAGTATGTTCACTATACTTATGACGGGTTGGAGCTAGTAAAACAGGGATCAGTTTATGGCCAGGAATGTGTAGTTTCTACATATGTAAAAGAAATCATAAAGCTTTCCATACAGTGAGTTGCATTTGAGGGTAAAGTTACTGGACCTGTGACAAGAACCAGTAGATTTCGCTTTTATCTCATTTATACTAGTCGTCATGCGGTAAGATTGCAATTTCTAATAGATGTTAATTGAATTTATTACTGCAGCCTTTACTTCTGGTATCCCTTCAGTGGAGGTCCTGTCAATGTTTCCATTCTTATACTGTTTATTAGCAGTGTATAACACAGCCATAAAATTCTCTCCAGACCAAAATGTAGTGTATAGTTCTCAGCTTAAGTCCAAGAACATTTTTCTTCTCCACAGAATTTAAAGGAAATTGGTTTGGCCACGATTTAGTTAGAAGAATACAAAAATAGCACTTTGGCCAGGTTTTGACATATTTTGCATGCCTCTTGACTAAAAAGAAACAAATACTTTTGAAAACCATAATGTGCTCTACAGCTCTTTGAGTTTAACAAAATTAAGAAAACAGATTATCATTCACATACATTGGGCTGCTTAGATTTTTTTAAAAAAAACGGGGGTTGAGAGGGAGAAATGAAAATGTGTGGAAAGACAGAGGCAAAGAGTGCATATAAGGGTATATACACAGCCCCCTCCCGTGTCCACTCAATGCATGAGGACAATGTACAGCTGCATTGGCTACCCCTGCTTCTGCCACCAAGACACATAGGTTGTGTATACACTCCTGCTTACTCTGCATTCAATTCACTCACACTGCTGGTTTGGGAAACAGTGTGCCCATGATGTTAACCACAATTTACATCTCTCCTATGAGACGCAGGTGGCGCTGTGGTCTAAACCACGGAGCCTCTTGGGCTTGCCGATCAGAAGGTCGGTGGTTCGAATCCCTGCAACAGGGTGAGCTCCTGTTGCTCTGTCCCAGCTCCTGCCAACCTAGCAGTTCGAAAGCACACCAGTGCAAGTAGATAAATAGGTATCACTGCGGTGAGAAAGTAAACGGCGTTTCCATGCACTCTGGTTTCTGTCACGGTGTTCCATTGCACCAAAAGCAGTTCAGTCATGCTTGCCACATGACCTGGAAAGCTGTCTGTGGACAAACGCCAGCTTCCTCAGTCTGAAAGCGAGATGAGCGCCACAACCCCATAGTCACCTTTGACTGGACTTAACCGTCCAGGGGTCTTTTACCTTTATCTTTTACCTTTATCGCAGTTTCTGTCGAATTTTGATTCTGTTTCTCTCAAGCCACCTTCAGTCTGAGTTGAGAGCTCCTCCTGGAGTAAAAACGCCCCCACCTTGTTTGCCCACTGATGTGGACATACAGCAGGTGGCTCAGATGCACATCAAACTATGCTGATGTTGTACAATAAGCGGCAAGTGCAGCTTGCAACACAGCAAAAAAAGAATGACCTCACTGCATGTTAAGCCGGTAGTGTGCATACAGCCTCAGTGGCCATACACGGACACACACGCTGGCTGCATGTTTGGTGAATGTGTAAAACAGCATAGATGGGGGGTGGACCCTGAGCCAATCAAGATTCCTCCTTGTGCAGAGGTGCTCTCTGCCCACAGGCCTGTTTCTAGTGATAAGAGGTGAAAATATTCTCGAGAATATTCTCTGCTAGAAAATTCTCCGAAGGATATTCTCCACAAACTGTAAATTCTAATGTAAGAACCAGTTTTACAACCCACATTATTTTTTTAAAAAATCTAGTAAATAATAAGACAAGCTGTGATATTGCCAGTGTAAGTAATTAATAGTGATTTTTTGTAAATCCAGTTACATTACTGGGCATTGTGTCAGTCACCAAAGGCAGTTCTGAAATGTGAGCTACAGAAAACATTTATTTATTTATTTTTAATTTTAAAAATGCTTTTCATTTATTTTGATGAATATTTGAATTTGTATGTATTTCAACTATAAGTAATAGCCTTTTTCTATTTTGGTGTGACCTTATTCTTAGCAATTCTATACCCTTGGCCATACAGTGTGATGATTTTTTTTTTTTTTTACAGAAAGTAGCTTTAATGCTTTATACACTTAAAGTACCTAGGCCTATACAGTTATGTGTAACAGCATGTGAGGTGGCCTTGATTTAAACAGTTGACGTTTCTATATTGACTTTTCAGTTTCAAGTTTGGTGCAAAAAATCAAAGAATGTGAATTCACTGCATTGCCCCATTGAATAAAAGTATCTGTACAGTTTTTGGTTGCCATCTGAACAAGTTTACCCATGAATAAACATGTATATTAACTAATTATATCATTTTCAGTGCATTAAAATGAAAATTCTTCTATTTTAAATGAAAATTCTCTAATATTCTCATTAATCGAGAATATTCTCCAAAAGATTATTCTCGAGAATTTAACACCACTACAGTGGTGCCCCGCAAGACGAATGCCTCGCAAGACGGAAAACCCGCTAGATGAAAGGGTTTTCCGTTTTTCGATGTGCTTCGCAAGACGAATTTCCCTATGGGCTTGCTTCGCAAGACGAAAACGTCTTGCGAGTGTTCCGATTTTTTTCGCTCCCCCCCCTTTTCTAAGCCACTAATAGCCGCTAAGCCGCTAATAGCGCTAATCTGCTAAGCCGCTAATAGGGTTGCTTCGCAAGACGAAAAAACCGCTAGACGAAGAGACTCGCGGAACGGATTATTTTCGTCTTGCGAGGCACCACTGTACCTGTTTCAGACACTTGCTGAATGCCCACGTGTAGCCCCACATGGAAGGCAATTGAGTTTTGGGGTTACCAATGCATGAATCTCAGTGGCACATTGGTAAAACTATGAAATTCATTCCCACAAGAGGGAGTGATGGCCCCCAACCTGAGTAGCTTTTAAAAGAAGACAAGACAAATTCATAGAGGATATATAGCCAGTCTGTGTGTGAGGGTAATTAAAGCTGCCATTATCACAGCATTTCCTTTTTTCGATGCCTCCTTGATTCAAGATCAGGGTGATGATGGCATGTTCCCAGTACTATTCTTGGGGCAACAGTTTTGTGGACGAGTCTCTGTCCCTTTGGTTATTTATGGGCCCAACGCCCATGTTGACATGCAAAGCAACACCATGTCCACTACATCCTACCCTGTCACTGCTATGCAGTTTATATCCAGGGTTAATTGTGCCCTACTGGTTTTCTCCATTCCAGTCTAGTTTATTGTGACCCCTCACAGCCAGCTTCCCTGCTAGGGTAATGCTGAAAACTAGGTTTCTACTGACTTTCTACCTCTAGAGTTGAGCTCCTGAGTTGTCGGTGCTCCTAGCACGCAGCAACCTTGTAGTGGCCTTATTTGTCTGAGCTGTTGCTTTAATTGAATGAATGAATGAATGAATGAATGAATGAATAGTTGTTGCTTACCCTCTCCTCGCTTGGCTGTTTAACTCACCCTGATGCTTCATCAGCCGGGGCTCCCCTCTAGCTCAAGAAGTCACATTTAACTTTTTGATATATGGACCATGTCTGTATTCAATTGTTAAGATTTTGTGCTAGAGAGTGATGTGATTATACCTTTGAAGATGTCAGAAAGGGTGTTGGTGTCAGTGACCTCACCCTAATAATTTCCATAAAGTGTAACATACCAGGTGTTTGACACAAAGCATACATCTTACAGTGCTTTGTTGCACATGTGGCAGATCTCATTTGAGGTGTCAAGACTTCCATGGAATGCTTCCACATCAAAAGAACATTGCTGTTGCAGATATGGGTAGTGGCAGCCCACAGGGAAAGGGTTAATGTCTCCCTAATCTACATGGACGGGATACAAGTAAATTGTACCTGTCAGGACTCTCGTTTTTTATATAATGGAAGTCTCTGTTACGGATTGACACGGCAAGTTATGTCAGTTCCTAGTGCCACCTTGGATCTGATTCATCAATGCTGCATGTTAAAACAATTCAAGGATTATAGAACAGTCCTAGACCTGGAGAATGAGAAAATGTTTCCATTAAAAAGAATGCTAAAGGATGGTTCATTCTTCATTTTTATTGTCAGGATTGTGCTGAAGTTAAGCATAAAGGCCTTGCCAGAATTCCCAAAACGAGAAATGTTTGTGCTTTTGAGTAATGTATATCAACCCATTGATTTCTCAGAGGAGTAGATAGAATGAAGATGAGAGAGGGCAGAATTTTAAGAGAAGACTTCTTCTTTTTAACATATCTCGGCAATGGGGCCGTTTGGCAGGAAGGCACAAGAAGTGCATTCCTCGGTAGAAATTGCTAGATGGAGTTGTCCATGGCGTTGTCACCTCCAGAGTACATTCTTCCAGGGTGCTCGGGACTTACTGTCCATTTGGAAAATTCACTTTGCATAGGATATGCCTGGTTTTGTACTTAGCAATCTCCCCCATATGGAGCAGATTATAATTTGTACTGACTTCAGGGGGCTTCCAGATGCAAGGTGTTAGCCTGAACCTATAAATCTTGAAATGGCTCGATGTTAGCAGCGATGGAGGCCACCTCTCTCTTGGTGGCTCTTTTGCTGAAAATGTGCATAAGGAGGTTGCAAGAAGGGTATTCCCAGGTTAGATCCACGTATCCAATTTGTGTGGTGATTCTCATGTGATTTAAAAAGAGCCACACGGTTTATGATAGTTCCCAGCTGCCAGACAATCTCACTGACTGGTGCAAACATTATGTGAACAATCCACCCTCAGCGTGGGAAGCAACTGTGTATCTCAAATCAAACCATTTGTCCATCTAGTTGAGCCTTTTCTACCTGATCAGCAGTGGCTCTCCAAGGCATTGGGAGGAGGTTTTGCAGCAGGTTTCTTATAAATGGTAATACTAAGGATTTAACATGGGGCCGTATACATGGAAATTATGTGTTGTGCTTCTTATTTTAATCCCTTCCCTGCAGCACCCACTTCTCCTCTAAGAATAGGATCCCTAGCCAATTCCAGCACAGAGTCTGATGACGATATTCACGTGCCATCAATCCCATTTGCAGTTCCTTCATCCTTCCTTGCCTCTCCCCCTGCTGTTCAAATTTAGGTTGTGAGGTACTTGGGCACAAGAAAGTTCTCTTCCTCTCTCTCAATTTCACTAATACTTGGTCTTGAAAAGGAGGCACAGAAACAAACCATATAGAGCTGCTCTCAATTGAAGTTTGACCTTCATTGGTCAGGACAGCAGACACGGTTCAGCTGTGGCTAAGGGAGAGGAAAGGAAGCACACTGCGAAGGGCTTTAGCGGGATGGAATATACCGTATTTTTCGCTCTATAACACGCACCAGACCATAACACGCACATAGTTTTTAGAGGAAGAAAACAAGAAAAAATATATTCTAAATGAAATAGTGGATATATGATTTTTGTGGTTCATGCTGTGGCCACAGACATGTGATCTTACAGTGAGTTTGGAGTAGCCCAATGCAAAAATCCTGAGGATCCATGTGGATCCATGCTTTGTAACCACGGAGGAGGGAAGTAAGGGGAACCATGGATCCTCTGCTCACGACTGCAGCGGATCCCCCCCCCCGCCACCCGCAGGCATTCCCTCCATAACACGCACAGACATTTCCCCTTACTTTCTAGGAGGAAAAAAGTGAGTGTTATGGTGCAAAAAATACGGTAAATAGACTACTTCCGGTCTTTGGAGGAAGTGGCTTTTATTTCCAAGCCATCATTCCAAGCCATTGTGGGGAGGGCAAGGGGGGGGGGAATTGCCCTTTCCTAGGAAAATACAGTGAAGTTTGCTTGTTTCTTAAACGATTCCTAACAATACAGATTGTGGTCGTAGTGCAATTGTTATTGTGCCATCTTTTATTACTTTCCTGTGTTGTTGTAGAGTGAAGGTGCTAGTTCTGCTTTGTCACTCGGCGTATTGCTGCAGCATTTTTTATTTATTTGCTAGTTTTATTCATTCTTTCATTTAAAGCATTTTTATCCTTCTGTTGGAAAAAGTCTCCCAGCATGGCTTACAAATGTCAGCGATCAGACAGCCTCTGCCCTAGGGCTTTATGTGTATGTATGAAAGTTGTTTATTCTTTTCTTGCTGCGTTAAAAGTAAGCTCATACTGATAAATGTGAGGTTAGCATTGGTTTCCAAATTCCTATGTAATGTTTCCGATAAAAGTCTTTTTGGATGGGATTTGTTTTTAAAAAAATTATATATATATATATATACATATATATATATATATATATATAGCTTTGTCAAGTCCTCTGGCTTTTTAAATTTTAAAGTCTCATAATAAGTAAGAGTTGCCTGTGAAACTGGGGGGGTGAGGGGGGAATTTTAAACAAGGCTGTATTGTGCAGAGCTGAAATTTTCTATGCATATTTGCTACGCATATGGGGGAGGGAGCGGATTTTGCCATAATATTTTTTCCCTTCAAAAGTAAAGAAATCAGATTTAAAATACCATTACTGCACACATGTACACTGATGTGAGCCACTAAATATTAATTATAGCATTTGAGCCTTAGACTACAAGCATGCATATTCAGTCAAACCCTCATCACATAACATGCACAAATAGAACTTCAGAGATCGTAAGGACTGTGGTTCATTGATTTTAAAAGTATTTTAAAATAACAGAGGAAAGAACTAAGCATTATTTTAAAAATCTCAAAAACTGCAAGTACCTAAGTACTTGGGATTGTGAAATCTGAAAGCCATGAGGAAAAGCAGAGGAGACAACCTACAACTTTAAATACAGTTACAGTGGTACCTCGGGTTAAGTACTTAATTCGTTCTGGAGGTCCGTTCTTAACCTGAAACTGTACTTAACCTGAAGCACCACTTTAGCTAATGGGGCCTCCTGCTGCCGCCGCGCCATCCTGAAGCAAAGTTCTTAACCTGAAGCACTATTTCTGGGTTAGCAGAGCATGTGTAGCATATGTGAAGCATATATAACCTGAAGCGTATGTAACCCGAGGTACCACTGTATACTGTAGCTCAGGTAAGGAACACCTATTCAGTTGTCACTAGCCATCAGTTACTTAATCACCAAGGCCTTCATCAACAAGGAAATAGAGTGAAACCTTACACCTGCTGAAGACCCCTAACTTCACCATATGTAATGAGACTGTCTGCTAGAGCAAAGTCTGTAACTCAGGGGTGAAGTTCGCATGCATAAGGCGCCCAATTCAATCCCTGGTATCTCCAGGTTGGGAAAGACACCTAACAACCCCCCCCCCCCGAGGGCTTCTACCAGTCAATGTAAACCATACCAAGCTAGATGAACCAATATCTGAATCAATAGAGATGTCAGCTGAACACCATTTAGAAGTGACCACCGATTTTTGCTTGGTGTTCCTTCATTTCTGCATGGTCAATATATTGGATATCCCAATAAAATGCTTATGAGACTATCATCATAATCCTATACAAGTCTACTCAGAAGTTAGTCCCTCTGAGTTTAATAGGATTATAGCCCAAGGCTACAATTTTATCCAAGTTACTAGGGAGTAATTACTGCTGAGCAAACATGCATAGATGGTATGGTAAAGGATATATTATATTTGATATTTTTTTATTTAACAGTTTTTTTAATGGAGCTTACTGGAACAAAAGACCTCTAAGCAGTTTACAGTAGACCATCTAAAATATTGATTACAACACCAATAAAAAAACAAACATTAAAAACAAGTTTCATTAAAATGTAAAATAAAACCAGTAATTTAAAACACATACTTATTAAAATCACACACTAAAATTGCATGCGTTGGTAGACTTTCTGGAACAAAAATGTTTTTAGCTGGTGCTGAAAACAATATATTTGTTGTTGTTTAGTCATTTAGTCGTGTCCGACTCTTCGTGACCCCATGGACCAGAGCACGCCAGGCACTCCTGTCTTCCACTGCCTCCCGCAGTTTGGTCAGACTCATGTTTGTAGCTTCGAGAACACTATCCAACCATCTCGTCCTCTGTCGTCCCCTTCTCCTTGTGCCCTCCATCTTTCCCAACATCAGGGTCTTTTCCAGGGAGTCTTCTCTTCTCATGAGGTGGCCAAAGTATTGGAGCCTCAGCTTCACAATCTGTCCTTCCAGTGAGCACTCAGGGCTAATTTCCTTAAGAATGGATGTGTTTGATCTTCTTGCAGTCCAGGGACTCTCAAGAGTCTCCTCCAGCACCATAATTCAAAAGCATCAATTCTTCGGCGATCAGCCTTCTTTATGGTCCAGCTCTCACTTCCACACATCACTACTGGGGGAAAAACAATATATAGTGAAGGTTTATACCTAATTATCAATGGGCGGGGAGTTCTAAAGTGCAGTTACTGCCACACGAAAGAATCCATTTCTTCCAAGTAAAGAATGCTTGTAAAAGTACTTGTTCCACAAATCTAAGTTGTCGAATTGACACATATGGGATGAGGTGATCCATCATGTGAACTGGTCCCAAGCTGATATTCTATAAGGAACCAGTTATAATCCCTTTATAATTATTATATTTAAGATATATAAGACATCATCATCATTTTATTTGTATGTCACCTTTCCATAGTTAAAACTATGTGCAAGGCAGCTTACAACATAAAAATATTTACATAGTTAGAAAAAATAACAAAAGTAGTCATAAACAATAAATAAAACACTTTGAAAAGTACACAACCAGATTGAACAAACTGTATAATACATTGTGTTTGCAGTAAATATTTAATGCCACATACTTCCTGTTATTTCCTTCCATTTCTTTTTAAAGTTTTCAGTGGATGTTCTTTCAAAGTTTATTAAAGTGAAGTTTGTTTATTTTATGTCATAAATGTAAGATCAAAAAAGAAACTGCAACAAGAAACATAATAGATGAAAGAAAATGTATGGTCAAGTATTGTTCTGCAACTCTGCAAATGAAGTTGGTTTTTCAGTAAACTTATTCATCTGTTGTCCGTTAGTCAATCTCCTATAGTGGGTCAGTTTCGAAAAACATATTCCATACTCTTCCATACTATTAAGAAATTGACAGAGCAGCTGTCTTCTTCTATTCGACTTCTCTGCCACATTTTGGGAGCTGTAAGCAAATGTACAGCAAATCTGAGATCAGTATCGTTAACCTAGACTTTCAGATAAAACATCAATATCATGTTAGGATTTTGTGGAATTGCATATATTTATTTTAAAACATTTCTAAACCACTTAGTATTTAAAAAATAAATCAGGGTCCAATCTTATGAGGCAAGGGAAGCCTGGACAAAAATATAAGTCTTCACAAGCTATCCAAAGCAACTGTTGGTTGCTGCTTCCTGTGTGGCAAAGGCAAGGGTTTCCGACACAACGGGCACAACATCAGAAAATGTCTATTTTCAGGTCACTGGGCTATGAAATTCTGTTGCGTGCTATCCTGTGAGTAGAATTTCCCCATAGGAACTAAGCCAGATGCGGCCCAATCGCCTTTTAAATCCAGCCCGCAGACGGCCCGGTAATCAGCGTGTTTTTACATGAGTAGAATGTGTCCTTTTATTTAAAATGCCTCTCTGGGTTATTTGTGGGGCATAGGAATTCGTTCATTATTACTTTTCTCAAAATATAGTCTGCCCCCCCCAAGGTCTGAGGGACAGTAGACTAGCCCATGGCTGAAAAGGTTTGCTGACCCCTGAACTAAGTGACCTTGCAGGTCTATATGTTTCTTTCAAGTAACTTGGTCCCAAGTTGTCATATGTTAACAACAAGGCCTTGAACATGGCCTGGCTGCTGATCAGTAGTCAGGATTGGAAAGCCAGTCATTTCAGTCATCAGATTTAAAATATTAATTCAAAAGCTAAGATATGCAGAAAATTCACACTACCAACCTTGCATCACCAACAAGGGTCAAGGAATTTATATCCAAATTAATTTGGTCAATATATTGGACCTCTCTTTTTTAAAATATTTTGTCTACTTTTAAATAAAAAGTTCAAGGCACCTCTCTTAGATCTTATAATAAAGTATTATTATAAATAAATATAATTTATAAATACTCTGGTATTGTTGGAGTCAATAATTCACAATATGGCGAGTCTTTTAAAAATGCCTTTCTTGCCTGGCTCCTTGTAATCAGTGTTTCATGCCAAATTTCAGCTTTCTGAGGGTTCTGGATGTACCTTTGGCTGAACAACGTATAGGTACATTTTGAGGAGGAGTTATAAAAATGTTAACTTTTTCCAGATTTCGAATGCCTTGAACCATGTACCAAATTTTAGGGGTATGGGTCACTGAAAAGTACCCAACCAATTCCAGTACCCAGACCTGAGTAACTTCATACATGTTCCTCAAAAAGGCACATGTAGGGCTGGGTGATACCTGGTTTTCAACATCACAATATATCACCAGCTAAATATCACAGTACAGTGGTATCTCGGGTTACAAACGCTTCAGGTTACAAACTCTGCTAACCCAGAAGTAGTACCTTAGGTTGAGAACTTTACTTCAGGATGAGAACAGAAATCGTGCGGTGGCAGCAGGAGGCCCCATTAGCTAAAGTGGTACCTCGGGTTAAGAACGGACCTCCGGAACGAATTAAGTTCATAACCCAAGGTACCACTGCATCTTGATATATCACAATACATATCTGCGGTGGCAGAGGGCCTTGCTGGGCCTCTCCGTGGTGGCAGAGGAGGAGAAGAAGAAGAAGAGGAGGAGGAGGAGGAGTTTGGATTTGATATCCCGCTTTATCACTACCCGAAGGAGTCTCAAAGCGGCTAACATTCTCCTTTTCCCTTCCTCCCCCACAACAAACACTCTGTGGGATGAGTGGGGCTGAGAGACTTCAGAGAAGTGTGACTGGCCCAAGGTCACCCAGCAGCTGCATGTGGAGGAGCGGGGAAGCGAACCCGGTTCACCAGATTACGAGTCCACCGCTCTTAACCGCTAAACCACACTGGCTCTCTCAGACCTCAGAGGGTCCCGTCGTACCTCCCCACAGCAGCGGAGGGCCTTGACGAGGCTCCCTGCAGCGGTGGAGGGCCTTACAACATAAGAAAGTAGTAGATTTAGTAACAACAGTGCTTTTTAATGGGGGGATGCAGGTGTACGCATACTCCTCAACATTTTGTGAATCTAAGTTTGGCCTCATTGAGGGGCAGTATTTCAATATGAGTAGGAAAATGAGTGTACCCCTAAACATTTTTAAAGGAAAAAAGCACTGAGTAACAATATTAAATAAACGTCCATATAATATATTTTCAACTTAGTTTAAGTGATTTACTAGTCAAGTTGCATCTGGTTCCCCACTCAGAGGTCTAAGTGGAATCTATGCATGCATAAGCTCCACTGAGTTCAACTAAACTTACTTCTACTTTCCTGGGTGTAAGCCTCACTTAACTCAGGAGGTTATGCTTGTGAGTAGACACGAATTTCCTTGCACTGCTTACGGAAAAACTCCCTCCCCATCATTCTCACATAGTACCCAACCTCCCATTTCAGCATAAGGCAGCCAACTAAATCTTCTCCCCTCCTACAGAAGCCCCCCCCCAAAGCCCCCATGCCACCATTTTTATCAGAGGGAGGGAGGGCAAGCAAGCAAGCAAAGACTTAGTCTCCTTTAAATAAATTTTAAAAACTTTCCTTTTTAATTATGGAGGGAAACTATTTAGGGGGAACCAACAACATAAACACCACCAGAAAATGAAAATAAAAACTCTTCCCCCTCTTATCTAGCCTGGGGGGGGAGGCGTTCCTCCTATATTGTTAGCATTAGCTGAGCGCTTTGGGGGGAAAGCAGGAAGTTAGGCTTAAAGAGTTGGTTTGTGTGCTTGCAAGGGGCTACCTGTAAATTGGCTACAACCAGCCCCTCTCCATATTTCTCGATGAGGGGAAGGGGTAACAAAGAAGAGAAAGACAGTGAGAAAGATACCAGTTAAGCCAGGGGTCAGCAACCTTTTTTCAGCCATGGGCCAGTCCACCGTCCCTCAGACCATGTGGTGGGCTGGGCTGTATTTTGAAAAAAATAATAATGAACGAATTCCTACGCCCACAGATAACCCAGAGATGCGTTTTAAATAAAAGCACACATTCTACTCATGTAAAAACACGCCGATTCCCGGACTGTCCATGGGCCGGATTTAGAAGGTGATTGGGCCGGATCCAGCCCCTGGGCCTAAAGTTGCCTACCCCTGAGTTAAGCCTAAATAGTTTGCTGGTTTGTGTGAGGGCTTTGGAGGGAGGGAGGAGTGAGAGAGCAAACAAAGCAGGTGAGGTGATGCCTGCAAAGAATCTGCAAAGTATCCATTCAGCTGAGCTACCCCCAGGGAAGCTGTCAATTTTCCATGTTCACTGGTACATTGCCTTGTTGAAACACTTACCACAATTCAACATTATGGCGATTTATTGCACAACCCTACTTTCCATCAATGGCTCTCACTTGGTTTCAGCCATTGTTAAGTTCCCCAAGAGTTGGATGGGATCCCTGAGGAAATTTCCATCTGTCTGATCTGTCAATAGTCACTTTGATTAAATTTATACAACTTACCGTATTTTTCGCTCTATAAGACGCACCAGACCACAAGACGCACCTAGTTTTTGGAGGAGGAAAACAAGAAAAAAAATATTCTGAGTCTCAGAAGCCAGAAAAGCAAGAGGGATCGCTGCGCAGTGAAAGCAGCAATCCCTCTTGCTGTTCTGGCTTCTGGGATAGCTGCGCAGCCTGCATTCGCTCCATAAGACGCACACACATTTCCCCTTTTTAGGAGGGAAAAAGTGAGTCTTATAGAGCAAAAAATACGGTAATAATTTTGATCTGCACAAAATTATTCTAAAAGAATTAAGTGTTTCCAAATGTACACTTGTTTTAATACTTTAAAGATCAACTGTGCTAACATTATTTATGTATTTATTCATATTATTTTGCTTAATTTTTATTTAATTTCTACCCTGCCTTTCCAACTTAAAAAAAAAAAGACTGCTAAAGTTTTGGCTTCAGAAAGTATGTGGATATTAAGGAGGAGGCTATGGGGGCAAAATAACTAGAAATCCTTTAGAAATAAGACATAGAGGTTATTTATTCCATTAAGTGTGGAAGGGCTGTGTGCTGGCAGTAATTCCTGTGTTTAGACTGATGCCAATGAGGAAATGATATCTAGCAATTTATGAAAGGTGATACTGTGTCAACAGATACGCTGTGGGTTGGGACATGTGACAATAATCTTCCATGGCATTTAAAGCACTCAGACCATATACTTGGAAATGTTAGTAGGATACCGCCTCCCCCTGCCTCTTCCCTGGCTGCTCCTACAACCAAGGAAGAAAGGGAGGGAAATCTATGTGAGCAGGCAGAACTGCTGTGTGGGCTGAATAGTGAAGCTTTAGCTAAAGAGGAACTGGGTTGAGGGGAGGGGCACGGTATCCCTTGTCAAGTAAGTGGAATAGCCTGATATTAGATGGGAGGAAGGAAGGGAAGAACATTTAATGTCTTTAGCTCCTAGAGTAGAAGCTCTCAGATCCGCCTTGCAACTACTCACTCTGTTCGAACGAAGCTTTGTGGCAGACAAGAAACTGATGGCTAGAGAAGGATGTTTGGTATTCTGAGCAGATACAGTGGTACCTTGGGTTAAGTACTTAATTCCTTCTGGAGGTCCGTTCTTAACCTGAAACTGTTCTTAACCTGAAGCACCACTTTAGCTAATGGAGCCTCCTGCTGCCGCCACGCCGCCAGAGCACAATTTCTGTTCTCATCCTGAAGCAAAGTTCTTAACCTGAAGCACTATTTCTGGGTTAGCGGAGTCTGTAACCTGAAGCATATGTAACCCGAGGTACCACTGTACTGTCCAATCAATCCTAATCTCACCTACCTGGAAACAGAGGAGCCAGCTTGCAAAGGTGATTGAGGGGGGCAATGTCACATGCATGATGTCGCGACATCAGGAGGGGCTGGGGTAGAGCCAGGTGTGGTGGCCATATGGCCCAGTGTTTACTCCTCCACCTCCTCTTGCAGTGGGAGGCCGCTTTGACCCTCCTTTCCCTTCGCAGGAGGAGGAGAAGGAGGTGACTGCTGGAGGCACTCCACACCCAGCTCCACGCTTTGGGGCATGGGGGAGCAAAAGGGCTCAGCCGTCGGCGGTTTGAATCTGCACAACGGGGTGAGCTCCCTTTGCTCTGTCCCAGCTCCTGACAACCTGGCAGTTCTAAAGCACACCAGTGCAAGTAGATAAATAGGTACCGCTGTGACAGGAAGGTAAACAGCGTTTCCATGTGCTCTGGCTTCCATCATGGTGTTCTGTTGCGCAAGAAGCTGTTTCGTCATGCTGACTACATGACCCAGAAAGCTGTCTGTGGACAAACGTTGGCTCCCTCAGCCTAGAAGCGAGATGAGCGCTGCAACCTCATAGTCGCCTTTGACTGGACTGAATTGTCCAGGGGTCCTTTATCCTTTTCCTTTACGCTGCTTGGAAGTAATTCCCATTAATGTTTATCACTTCATAAACCCCTCCCCCCCAAAAAATGTGTGTTTTTAAAAGTTTGATATTAAGCACATTTATTCAGACTGAAAAATCAGCATGGACTTGTGTATTGTTGCCTAACATTCACAACCCTAATATTTTGATCATATCCAGGACTCAAGCAGATAACTATCACTTTTACACATAGGCATCATCTTTTTGAATGAGACATAACACATCTATTGTAGCAACAATCCCATCTGAGTGGCCTATAGATAACTGTGCACTAAGGGCTCTTTGTACGAAGGTTGACTCTATCGAAAGGTTGCATTATTTTTCATTTGCCTTGGAACCTAAGTGAAGATTCACTTACTTGCTTACTTTATTATTCAAAATATTTACATCCTATCTTTCCCATTTGTTCAAGGGAGCTCACAGACATGTATTTAAAAAGCAATGTTAAACAACAGTGATAATAGGATATAAGCTAGGCAGACAGCAGTGAAAACTAGGTGCAGTAAATTTAGTCACCATCGGTGTTATTACCCAGGAAAATAAAACTGTCCTAACATGGTGTCTGAAGAGAAGACATATGGGAACCAGGTGGACCTCCCTAGGGAAGGTGTTCCAAAGATGATCCTGGCCAAAAGAGCCGCATCCTGATAGCCACATATATAACTTCTGAAAGCCAGGGGCACCCAGACTAGGAACTCTAGTGGGGATGATTAAACAACTCCATGCAGGAGAAGGAAGTGGTTCTGATAACCATGTCATTTAGGTCTTTATAAACCAAAACCAGCACTTTAAATGCAGACTCAAACCCATGTAGTTGTGAAACACCTGTGAGATATACTTATTGTGATGAGTCCCAGTTAACAGTCTTGTTGCCCTGTGGAACACTCCCCCATCAGATGTCAAGGAAATAAACAACTATCTGACTTTTAGAAGACATCTGAAAGCAGCCCCGTTTAGGGAAGTTTTTAATGTTGGATGTTTTATCGTGTTTTTAATATTCTGTTGGGAGCTGCCCATTATTATTATTATTTTGTATCCGCTGGAATTTCTAAACACAAAAGTTATCCCTGCATAGAACATTAATACTATTTGGAGGTTTGCAAAGCATGGACAGCTATGGCACAACTATGAACTGCCGCCCGAGTTTTCATTAACGGGAATTTCCTGTCTACTTAAGAAAAGGCTAATAGTTACAGGACTTCCCAGTTTAATGCTACAGATTAACAGTGACTCTCACCACTGCAGCTGGATCTTGTCCTATACGGACATCTTTATTCTGCTGGTTGGGGCAACCCACGCTCCATCTGCATCCTTACTATTAGGTACATCTGGTGAAGGTTTACACCTAAAAATGTGGGTTGGGTGAGATAGAAAGGTACATGGAGATGTCCTTGCACAGCACACACTGGCCCATGCATCTAACAAATTTTATGCAGCACAGTGGTACCTCGGGTTAAGAACTTCTTTCTGGAGGTCCGTTCTTAACCTGAAACTGTTCTTAACCTGAGGTACCACTTTAGCTAATGAGGCCTCCTGCTGCCACCACGTGATTTCTGTTCTCATCCTGAAGCAAAGTTCTTAACCCGAGGTACTATTTCTGAGTTACCAGAGTCTGTAACCTGAAGTGTCTGTAACCCAAGGTACCACTGTAGCTTCCAGGATCAAGCCATTAAGATATCTCCTGAAAAGGAAGTCATGTCAAATCCTACTGTCAGAGCCCTTCCTAATTAAAACCAAAGTCCAAGTAGGATGGAACTTCTTGTTCCAAGTATTAGGCGCTTGGACACAGGCTGTAAACTGATATCCTCAGAAGATTCCTGATTTCTTAGAGAATTACCAGAGAAAGTCATTAGGAGTGGTTTGTAAGAAACCACAAAGCCACATAACCAAACTGTTTCATCACTGCGAGAAGCGAAGATACAGGGAACCAGGCAGAGGGCCTTCTTGGTAGTGGCACCCACCCTGTGGAATGCCCTCCCTTCAGATGTCAAGGAAATAAACAACTAACAAACTTTTAGAAGACATCGGAAGGCAGCCCTGTTTAGGGAAGTTTTTAAGGATTGAGTTTTTTATTGCGTTTTTAGATAAGTTGTAAGCTGCCCAGAGTGGCTGGGAAAACCCAGCTAGATGGGCAGGATATAAATGATAAAGTTGTTGTTATCATCATCTCAGGTCAGAATCCTTCTCGCCACTTAGCCCACCATAGAATAAGGATTTCAGACCCTTTAAAGTACCTTTAAAAAAAGCTCACACTTCCTGTTTGCTTATTTAAATCCTGACTTTTCTCTAAGGAGATCAAGGCATTGTATGTGGATCCTTCCCTTCAGACTTCTCACACCAACTCCGTGTAAAGTATGTTAGGCTAAGAGATTGAGATTGGCCCAAAGTCACCCAGTGGGCTTTACTGCTGAGTGGGAGTTCAGCTTAGATCTCCACGGTCCTAGTCCACTGTGTGTGTGTACGTGGAGAAAGAGGAGAAAACAGATTTTAAATAAGATGTACTTTACATAAATATTACAAATGCAGGAAATACAAAAGACCCTTTTAGTATCATGTATGCCATTGGGATTACACATGCAATCTGCCCACACCGTGCCACACTCAAAGAGCAGGAGTGTACTATTACGATAAAAATGCATTTTTGCATAATGTGTGTCCACACACTCCACACCCATAATTTTAATGGCAATTTCTTGATTTCTTCCTGTGATGCTCCCGGAAAAAAAGTGGACTGCATTTGGGAAAGCAGCGACCAGGGAGTCCTACAGAGAGACTATAAAACAGTTTACATTTTGTGTTAATATTGATTTAACAATCATAAAAAAGCACACGGATGTTTAAAAATCAAACATTTTATGTTGAAATATTAAACACTGCTCGTTTTTCCTTTGGGCTTTTAAGGCTGCGTTAAAGTGGGGCAAAAAAACTGTTTTATGGACTCTCTGACTTAACCCAGGTCACATCTAAGCACAAGAGCTGCCAACCCAGGCAGTTTCCCGAAGGCTAATTGCAATTGAAAGGGTTATTTTTGAATGCAAGTCACACTGTTTATTCATGGTGAGAGGTGTTCCTTACCTTTTGAACTTTTGACTGCTGGGCCGAGCATTCTAAGGTGTCAGCCAGATTGATCTTTCTAGCTGAGCCATAGTGGAAGGAAGAACAGCAGCTTCGAAACACGTTGAAATTATCCAGCAGCTGTATTGTAGTGGATGGGGGGGGGGAGACGAGAAGAGCTAGTGTTTCGTGAACATCTCTCAGCACAGTCATTAGCTTTAATCAGTCATAAACTTTTTTTAAAAAACCACAACTATTCACAGTTAAATCAACACCCGTCAGATCCAGGCCGGCATAACACCGCCCTTCCACCAGCAAAGGTGACTTTTGTTGATGGTTCCATGCTAATTGGAACACCCATGTGATCCCACTTGCTTACTGCAGATGCTTTTCTGCTTAGGGATGCGGGTGGCACTGTGGTCTAAACCACTGAGCCTCTTGGGCTTGCTGACCAGAAGGTTGGCGGTTCAAATCCGCACAATGGGGTGAGCTCCCATTGCTCTGTCCTAGCTCCTGCCTACCTAGCAGTTCGAAAGCACACCAGTGCAAGTAGATAAATAGGTGCCGCTGTGGCAGGAAGGTAAAGGGCGTTTCCATGCGCCCTGGTTTCTGTCACGGTGTTCCGTTGCGCCAGAAGCACTTTAGTCATGTTGGCCACATGACCCGGAAAGCTGTCTGTGGACAAACGCCGGCTCCCTCGGCCTGAAAGCAAGATGAGCGCTGCACCCCATAGTTGCCTTTGACTGGACTTAACAGTCCAGAGGTCCTTTACCTTTTACCTTTCCTGCTTATGGAACATGGAAGAGAGCTAGACTTCTTTCTGTGGCCTCCTGGTTCAATAAATTTGGGGTGTAGTGGGATCCAGTACTATGTATTTATTTATGACATTCACCTTGTACAATTATATAAGATGGAAGAATATGGGCTGGTAAAAAACTAGCTTTCAGTAAAGGACTGCTTATGAAGAAGATTCAGGAGTGATTTCCAAATGCTGAAAGCTGTATATGTAGAATGTATGTATTCTAAACGCACTTGGTCTTCTCATGGTTAACTCTTAATGGCCATTGCAACTCTACAGGAGAGAGGCCTTAACAGCAGCTCTTTCCGTTTCTCTTTTTATAGCTATGAAGGATCGTAGAATGTTTAGGATAATGAAATAATGCTAGTTGTCAGTCCACTTTAGAAGGTGGAAGAACAAATTTCCTGCGATATCCCTGAATAACAGGTGGCATTTCCTGATACATTGTTTGTGACCTTCAGATAAACTTTTATTTTGAGCTGACTTTGGAAAATTGGTATAGCGTCAAGGTTAATTCTTCAGAGTAAAAACAGCTAGAGAGATCCTCATATAGCTGTTCTGTGAAACAGAGACAACTCTAGGGTTGTCATATTTGTTGAGCTTTTTAATTTTATTTTGCAAGATCTCAAAAAAGAGAGAAGTTTTGGAGCTATTTTTAAGAAGACAAAATCTACACTTCCGACATGTCTGGATTTTCCTGGACATTTAAGTGATTCCAGTCTGGACACTGACATTGTTTCCAATGGCCAAATCCTGGCAATGTCCAAGAAATTCCGGACATATGGCAACCCTATGTCCCCCTTGCATCAGTGCTAGCTGAAAATGCACTAAGCTTCCTTTTGAACTCGAAGGGGTGCGAATTTGAAAGGTCCTGAGTCTGTTTTTAATGGACAGACTAGGATCTAAAACCAGCTTCACAAGGATAGTGTTTTCAATAACTTTTCTTTGATGGAAAGAGGGTATACTTTTGTCCCTGCGTGCTAATGTTCACATTCTATGTTTGAAAAAAGTATGCAAGCTTATTCCTATTTCATGAGAACAGTACTCAAAAGAGAAGATGCTTACATTAGCTGGATTTCCTTTAGTGAGCACAGAATTACACACTTGATTATGGGCAGATGGCAATTGTGGAAATCGTTCACTGTCATAAGTTTCTTTTCTTTTGTTAAAAAAAAAATGTATTTATTTATGAAACGGACCCAATAGTCACTGAGTCACTTGATCTTTTCCCCAGTGGTCACTTTGCATTCCATATGAGTGAGCGCATAAAATACTCGTCTATTTAAACAGTGCCCCAGCCAACATATGTTCAAATTACATCCAGAGTCTACTTGAAAGCAACCCCTATTTTTAACTTCCCTTTCGGGCATGTTGCACATAAAAATAATTAATTGTTCGAAGTTCAGTACAAGATAGCCCACTTTCACAAGAGATTTTTAAATCTGGTTTTGAATTTCCATTGTCTGCGCAATGACATCACACCAACCTGCATTATGCATGTTTAACAGTTAGACATTCCTAAGCTCTTTGAAGTACCATGTGCACTGTATTCTCGTGAAGGGGTAGTTGTGCCCCCCAGGAGCAGACTGCAGATGCTTCCCCCTCGCCATGATAAAGATGATAATTGGCCACCAGGAGTGCACATAATATTCTAAATAATAGGAACTGCGCCCACCAAATCATTTTAATTAAATAACTACGTAAAGGTAAAGGGACCCCTGACCATTAGGTCCAGTCGTGGGCGACTCTGGGGTTGCGGCGCTCATCTCACTTTATTGGGTGAGGGAGCTGGCGTACAGCTTCTGGGTCATGTGGCCAGCATGACTAAGCCACTTCTGGCGAACCAGAGCAGCGCACGGAAACGCCGGTTACCTCCCGCCAGAGGTACTTGCACTTTGCCGTGCTTTCGAACTGCTAGGTTGGCAGGAGCAGGGGCCGAGCAACGGGAGCTCACCCCGTCACGGGGATTCAAACCGCCGACCTTCTGATCGGCAAGCCCTAGGCTCTGTGGTTTAACCCGCAGCGCCACCCGCATCCCCCAAATAACTACATATATAAGATCTAATCAGGTTAAAACTGGTTGCTTTCAATATTGCATGCAGTGTTACCTATGTGCATGTGCTGTGCATGTTTTTAAATGGGCAGAGAAATCCTGCCAGTGGGTCAGGGAAGATTTGATGTCACAGGAACTCAGATACCCAAAACATTTCCCCTCTTGTTTTCCTTTCCCATTTTGTTTTGGATTTTTACAGTGTCACTCCCATAGCTTCCAGTGAGAAGGGGCAAACCATTTTGGGTGCAAAGCAGAACAGATGCTGTATCACTGAGCTATGGCTCACAGTTTAAAACATCTTAACCCTAGACATCCACTAAGAGTCAGTGCAGTTGTCATAACTGATGTGATAGGTTCCGCGTGCCCCATCCCAGTTATTTTTCTAGCTGTTGTATTTTGCATGGGTGGCAGTTTCTTCCAAGGGCAGCTCATGTAAAATGCATTGCAGCAATATTAACCAGAGCATGAATAACGTTGCCTCTCTCCACGAGTGGTTGTAGCTGGTACTCAAGCCTACAATGCTAAAAGGTGTTTCGTCTTACTAAGGCTGCTTAGGTTAGATATAATAGCACCTCCAGATTATGAACCTGGTCCTTCAAGGGGTCTGCAACCCCATCTAAAACAGACCAAGCACCACCTTTCGTTCTCTTATGAGAACAGAGTTTACATAATTATCTCTCTGTATGCAATGTGTTATTGAGCAGTATTGAAAACAACTAATAAGTTCAGTCTGCTTTATGCCGAATTCAGTTAAAGCAGAATGAGGCTCCATGTCCGTTTTGTAACAAATATTTGGTGTCAATTTATTCCCCACCTCCAGCTGGCCAAAATCCCTCTTACCCCTCTTCACTGGCGGAGTGAAGGAGGGTGCGGTAAGTGTGGGCCATCCCAGGTGTCATCCCTGAAGGGGGGGTGACATCGCCCCCGCCCCCCGGGATGCTAGCCCCGCCCGCTGGGCAGCTAGCCCTGCCCCGGGTGCACAGCACATGCGCTGCTCCGGATCCTAGAGCAGCTAGCTCCACCTCTGCCCCTCTTATTCCCCTTTGATCTAGCATTGTTCTTTCATCCCCATTTCTCAATTGTTGGGTGTCATTCTAGAATGAAGTTCAAGAGACAACCTGGGGTTAACAACAGCACGTCTTTTCCAGAAGTGAGACCTTTTGCGCCATTATTTAGCCCCTATCCAGTCCCTGGATTCATTTTGAGGTGAGAAGATGGGAGGATGGACCATGATCCCATCACAAAAAAGGAACCGTGCAAACAGCTCCTGTTGCCTACAGCCATCACTCATTCCATAGAGACCTCTTGCCTCTAGTCGAGCAACTAGTAGCAGACGGGATTTGACACTTGGGCTTTTAGGTGCTGACTCCGAGACTACTCTGTCTCTGAGTCTAGTTTGGCCATCATTGTAATAGGGTATATTGATAGACTAAACCATAAATTTTAATCGCCTGGAGTTTAGTTATAAGGCAGAGGGTCTGGGACTTTCTGGAAAAAAGAGCAATTGGAATCTATACAAATAAAGTTTTAGTGCTTTGTTAGGTGTGCCATCAGGCACTCCTGCTCCTTTTGGGAACAGTAGTTGTTTTTATGCCTGTCAAGATAAATATTCTCATGGCAGTTATTACTTTCTGGAACAAGTGCTGAGTTACAACCGGATCAGCTGGGGACACTGCTGTGAAACTAAAATGTAGACTTTTGATATTGACTTTCAAAACACAAGGGATTGATCTTTGGGGCAGGTTTATAAATTAGTTAAAGACAGGTTGAAGGGGAAATATGTGCATGAGGATAATGGATAATAATTTAGATGTGGTTGTATTCACCCTGCCAGCCTTATTTTAATGCATTGCAGTATTATCTTTTGAGATCTGCCTTTAAAGGCACTTATTGGAATGCAAGTCTTATTGAACACAGCGAGGCATATTTCTGAGTAAAATGCACAAGATTGGACAGTAATAGTTAACTTGAAAGGTTTTCGTGGCCTTTGGGTTTAAAACCAATGTCCCAACAACATTCAAAGGAAATGATATGTCTGAATCTGTGGAGCCAGGGCAGTTGAAAAAGATTTGCCACAGTGTGTTCCTTTGTGGAATCTGTAGGGAACCTCAGGAAAAGAGAAGTGTGAATCAGTTAGCCTGAATGTCTAGTACTGTATTGATAAGATGCTTCTAAAGAAAGATAATTTATTGGCTAATCAAATGTTATATTTGGGGTTGCCGGATTTGCAGTGGGTTACAAAGAAGTGTGCAGAACTGGGAATATGTTGACGCCAATGCAATAAATTGTAAAGATCTTCTAATGTGTTTATATATGCCTCTCCTTGAGCGGCCCCTTCATAAAACAGGCATATGCTTTAAGATGGATGTAGCTGTTGCTAACCTGTTGGAAGTGGATTTAAACATTTTGCTCTGGATTTTGAATGGAAACTTTCTCAGTTCATTTTTATTGCAATGACCAATTTTTTGGTTAAACAGCACAGTTTTGATTTGGAATACAGTAGAAGCTGATAACGTCTAAAAATGCAACACATATCTCCACTATTAAAGAGGCTATAATTGGCGCATCGTGAGCAGATGTCTGCCACCCCCATTCTGTAGATGAAGGAACTTTATAACACTCTGATACAAACCAATTAGTTGAGCCTACAAGCTAATGCTTATGCAACATATTGTACACAGATGACAAGATCAGTTGTTCCCACACAAACTTCAAACACGTGGTTGCAAAAGGTGATGCCCTCGACTACGAGAAAAGAAGGTTGCTATCAGCAAAATAGAAAACTTTCAGATGTTGTTTCGTCTTTTAACTAATTAAATCTAGCCACAACAAATGTACTGATTAAATATCATGAAAACAAAAGAGAGTACAAGAAGGTGAGGTCCCCTGTAACTGAAAAAGTTATAGCTTTTTAACTAATAGGAAGATGCACAACTTTCAGTTGTGTTTCCCATTTATGAACCACAATGTATATCAACTTGTGGGTGTTGTGTTGCATCTAGAATGCACTTTCTGCAAACATAAATGTACCACCTGCCTTACTGAAGGCTTTTGATTGAGTAAAGGGATCCCATCAGCAGTGGGGAGACAGCTTTTTCCACTGCCCCCCTCTCCTTAGCCACACTATTCTAGAAGGTCCTATAAACAATTGAAGGAGATTTGGACACAGGGGCCCATGCCATACCAATTTTCAGCGTCAGGCAAAGATGGGCCTGATGGATGTTTGTATTGTGGTTATGTTTTTAATATGCCTATATGTTTTTATTACAGTACAGTCATACCTTGGCTCCCAAATGCCTTGGGAGTGAAACATTTCGGCTCCGGGACAGCCGAAAACCGGAAGTGAGTGTTCCAGTTTTCGAATGTTCTTTTGGAAGCCAAATGTCCTATGGGGCTTCCGCGGCTTCCGATTGGCTGCAGGAGCTTCCTGCAGCCAATCGGAAGCCGCACTTTGGAAGTCGAACATTTCGGAAGTCGAACAGACTTCCAGAATGGATTCTGTTCAACTTCGGAGGTACGACTGTATTGTTTCTGGTTGTGAATCATTTCAGGACTTGATGTAGTAGGAAGCAATATGTAAATTCAATAAACCTAAACCTTTAATAATAAACCAGTCAGAGTAGACAATTCTGGGCCAGATGGACAAATAGCCTGGCCTGGTGTAAAGCAATTTTCTTGTGTTCCTAATAGATTAGAAAAATTAAAGTTTTTCTCTTCACTGGGCTCTTCTTCAGACAAAAACAGGGAGACTGTGGTACCTGACTAAGTTATACTCAGAGCAGCCCACTGAAATCAGTGGTTTTAAATCAGTCACACTTGTTGATTTTGGTGGGTTTATATTGCGACTTAGTTCGATACTGTCCGGAAGGCAAACTTTGTTAAGTCTAGATATATACATGGTGAAGAATATTAACAACGCAGATAATTTAGCCATTTTTGGAGGATACTTCTTTTAGCAAAATACAAATTAATGTAGCACTCTGGGGTTGTTATTTTTTGCTTTGAATCCTGTCTGATGATGGGAAGATGCAATTCTCAATGTGTCTCTGTTCTTTGGCTTGAATGAGAGAGTACAAGGAAAAATATAATTCCTTATGGGGTGTTCTGAACATTCCCAGTTTGGATAGGATCCATTCCACGTGGTGCAATAATGTATAGTTTACACATGAGGGCAATTGTACGTCACAGGTGTTCAACTAATGCTGGAAATCTGCTTAGGAAGAATTTGATTTGAACTGGCTAGAAAAAAGTTTATAAAGCATAGTAGTTATGGCAGTAGCAGCAGATGTACTGAACTTGTGCATCTTGGAAACCTGATAGGGTGCCTGTCTTCCAGTTTTAATATTACACAATCCTTCGCAGAAAAATCAAGCAGATGTAGCTGAACTTTAAAAAAGAAAAGTTTCTTTTTTAAAAAAAAAAAGGTAGGGGTGTGTGTGTGTGTGTGTGTACATTTTGTAGGTTGCTTTGAGTGGGAAAGTGGTTTATAAATTTTAAGGATTCAATGACAGAATGCATAAATGAATATGAACATTATATTCCTATTGCTGCATATTACCTATAATATTCTGATTTTTATAAGATTATCAAAAGAAAAGACTTGTTTATCTTTTTAAAGGAGTAATATGGATGATATTATAATTTAGATAATATAATGGATAATAATGGATAATATAATTTAGTAACTGAGTTTAACATGTTTGATTTTTATTCATTTTGGGGGAAGCATTTTACAATCCGGTCTCTCTGATTCACTGGTGTAAGGCAGAATAGGCATCAAAACATAAGAGAATACTAGAAGCAGAAGTGGATGTTAGCTAGTAGTAAGAAATTAATTGCATGAATCTTGCTCATTTTTGTTTCATCATGAATATGTCTATGAAATTACAGTTGTCCAGAAACAGAACAACCTTTCTGTGTGAACATCCTTCCTTTTGACAGAGAATGCCTGAAGCAAAAGAATGAGAAAGTTTAAGCAAATAAGGGAAAAGGATGGTAACAAGATACCAGAGTTTTTAGCTGCAGGTCTCCCAATTCGAGTGCAGCTCAGATTGCCAGTAACCAAAAATTATTACCATATGGGTGCTATTCCATTGTCCTATAGGACATTAAGAAGGTCAGCTAGGGCAACATCCTGACAGTGCTGATATGAGCTATTTAGTCAAATATGCAATGACCCATCCATCAAGGAATATTCTTCGTAATCTCAGTCTCTTAGGGATTGGTTCCTATCCTGATGGGTCTGGACAGTTAGCAACTCCAGTGAAGAAAAAGCCAATGTTTTTATTTTAAAATATGTCCCGTCCCCACCCTCCTGATTGTTTTAACATGAAGATTTGGGGTTTAAAACCTAGAATCTTAAACCTGAGTTCTAACAAACGGGATCCTTCAACAAAACATTGCAGACAGTATGTGATGCCTTAGTTCAGGGTTCTCAGCATTCCAGTCACCCAACCACCCAACACCAGTTTTCTTCTCCCAATACTCAACAGCATTCTATGCTCACTTCTCATTGCTTTTATGTTGCTTTTCTCCATTTGCTGGGGGTTTTTTTTTGGGGGGGGAGGGCAGGGAAAGGGACTGAGATGGACACACCAACTCCAGCCTCATTAAATTATTCAATTTCTCTGTTGATATGTCTAGGCAGCTCTCCTGTCCCTGAGGATATTTCAAAATAGCTTCTTAGTGTGAACCAGGAAGTGACCTGTCTAATGTGATGGCTCTTTTATACACCACACCACACACCCCATTTCAGTCAATCCATTTTATTCCCACCCACCCCAATCAACCAACATTCTATGCCACTGCATTATTATGGGGCCTTTTTCCTTTTGTTTTTAATAACCCCTCCCCCAAACTCATAGATTCAAGTCCAAGTTTTTAATATTTGAAGTTTTATTCTGTTTTTAGTGTTCTGTTGGAAGCCGCCCAGAGTGGCTGGGGAATTTTAATAATAAAATTATTATTAATAATAGTAATTTGCAGCTATGGAATATGATATGATAGGGAAGCAATCATAAATTGAAAAAATGTTTACGCTGTCTATTTTGTATGTTCTGATTTGAGCCGAGATTACAGTGTCACCCCGTAGACCTAGATAATTATGTTTTGAATCAGAAAGAGTAATTTATCAGATAGCTGAAATTTAGATTGAGCTAGTAAGTAATGAATCAACCTTTACACAAATGAGCTCATTAACAAGAGAAGTCATGAAACTAACAGTGGCAAATTGCAGAGGTTTTACCACCGTCTCAAAATGCCCAAGTGAAATATTCAGAGAGGGGCAATAGCTTGGTGGTAGAGCACTTCGCTGGTTAAGGACAATAGATCAGTTTCAGCTTTAATCCTCAGTACCTCCAGCTAGAGCCTCTCCAAGTGGAGAGCTGAGAGTCTGTGTTCTCCTTTCTCTTTTCACTGCCACAACATTTTCTACCTCTGGCAGTGGCTACCCAAACTGCAGCCCTGACTGGGATATTTAAATACACACTTCAAACAGCAAATGAATTGTGGGTAGCAGGTAAAGTGGCTGGGGTGGGCCTTCTCACTGTACAATGAAAGATCCCTTATTTCAATATAATGTTTATATTGTTAGCCTGAACTTTGTAGGCAGAACTTTGCCCTGCTGAATATGCTTGTTACATCTTGGAAGTGTCAGCTGCCTGAATGGGCTTTTTGTGGGAATACATTTGAATTGGAAAAGAGTAATCCATCAAACCATATTTGAGGAGTGCTGCTGTTCCCCATAACCTTAGGAATAAAAAGTAATGCTTATATTGCAATTGGCTAAATAACATTGTACTCCCACCATGCAACCCCCTGAGATTGTGTGGGTTTTCCTATAAAACTAGGTCCAGAAAAAGTCAAGAGAAGTCAGTTTAATAAACCCATAAATAACATTTGAATTATCCTACTAGTATCATTGGTATTAAATTCTACAAATGGAGCCAAGTAGAACGAAAAGGAAGAAAATAGTGTTTATTTATTTTTTAATGAAATTCCACAGATTCTTCATAGGTTACTATTGTTCAGGTTTATGAGTCCGTACAGAGTACTGTTAAATCTCCTTGACCAATATAAGGGTCAGATTTTGGGATGGATTCCAGCCACTCATAGCTCTCTGTGTTCACAGACATTAGGGTGGCTACTTAATTGCAAACATAAGGTGAAGAAGGCAGAAATCATGACCTTTTGTTCTAGAGACTAGGGGACATAATACTTTAGCACAAACGTCACAAACAGCCTGGTCCTATTAACGGCCCCTGAGTCAGGTGCAGAAATAAAATTAATGGAGCTTTAAGAAATGTCAAGAGCCCTGAGACATCACACATTCCCTCTTTCTTTCTTTCTTTCTTTCTTTCTTTCTTTCTTTCTTTTTCTTTCTTTCTTTCTCCATCCATCCACTTCCCCACCTCCTTCTACTCATGTACAGTGTGAGGTGCAGCCATTGTCAACTTGTGTTAAAAAGATTCTGGGTACACTGTCAACTCTAGTTGGTTTTAATTAGGAATGGATGGAATGGAACACTTAGGTTCTGAAACTGTTCAGGGACTTCCAACTTCCAGTTGGTTCCACCCTGGTGTAAATCCAAATTTTAGAACATAAGTGGTATAAAGAAAATAGCTGTTTGGTTTGGAGTTTGTTTGTTGTTTTAAAATTTTTCCCACAAGTGTGTGTTATTGTATATAAAATAGATTTCGATCATATGCAAAGTAGCAGAGTAGCTTACAGCTAGGAAGCTAAGTAACTCTTCTAGGTGATTGATAGCTTCTTTGTAAAGACTATACATTGTCCAGACTCTTTATATTCAAAAGAACTTTATTTTCATAAACATAACTGAGAAGAATATATTTATAACCTCACCCTTATTCAAACATAACTACATTCTCACTTGAATACTAATTTGAAGTCTTCTTACTTAGACTTAAAAGCAAAATGGCATTGCAACTTGCACCAGAGGTTTTTTTTTTTTTACCTCACTCAGGCCTTACAGTTTTTACTTTCGCCTCAGCAGTATTCTCTTTGTTCCTTACAGAGAGCACCTGCACAGGTTTCTCCCTATTAGCATTTGGGGAATCTTCCTCTGTCTGTTTCGCTTCAGACAGATCGCACTGACACAGCACTGTCCTCAGCAGTATACTTAGAAGCCTCTCTCAACAGCCATTCTCCCTCACACAGAGAGAGCAGTTAAAAACAACAGTTACTGGAATAACAGTCACAACATAATGGAATGCCTTTCTCGTGACTCACAGGCAGCCAATCACATGAGAGCTACTGCCAGAGTGGGGGGGGGAGCCATGTTAAAAGTACACAGTAATTCAACATAAGTAAATATTCCCATTTCAGGAAATTAAATCATTATCCTTAACAGTGTGAACTTGTGAGGATAGCTCCACCCAAGTCATTACGGAGATCAAAAGAGGCTCCAGTGTAAAAATGCCTGGTGGGACGAAAGTAATAACTCACTATTGAAGATCTTGGAGACAAGAGGTTCTTCCACTGCAAGCTGCTTTTTGACACTTACATTTATTCCTAATATGGTGATGATAATAGGTCAGCTTTACAGGTTGGTCATGAAGACAACTGTATCTGAAAAGCTTTCAGCAGTTTGCAAAAGGTTTGCTATTTATTATTTATTAAATATAACTACTGCCCTCCATCTGTGGATCACAGAGCAGTTTACAGAATAAAAAACACCATGTTTCATATGGAGTCCGTGAACAGTCCAATATCTGAAGAAAGGTTTGCTTTCTCCAACATTTGATAACTCCCCAAAAGAAGTTGGCATGAAAAGATGATTAGTCACAAGGCAAACTCCAGGGGCCACCTCCATAGTCAGAGGTCCTCCAGACTGTCACTGTTTTGCAGAAGGATTCAAGCGCATACCGGAAATTCAGGTTTGCACATTTAAAGTAGATTAAAAGGCTCTGCTCCTAGCACAAGTCCACTTCAGAAAAAGAAACAGATTTATTTATTTATTCATTTGGGAAAGTGATGCAGAAATGATTTGAAAAGAGTGGGATGGATGAATGGCTAACAGGAAGATGTGTCAACACCCTCCAAACAAATCAGGAAGAATGCTCCCTGTTGTATAACTTTGAAAACAAATTGGAATGAATGCTCAAGAAAGGCCAGATAGAATTTAACCTCCATGTAAGCTTTGTGCAAGCAAATCAGGACGAGTGCTCAAGAAAGTGATCCTCTGGAAGGTCCCTCAGTCTTTCCCTCCTCTCTCAAAAAGTGTGTCTTACCTCCCAGCATCCAGATCCTTCTACCTCATTTCTTTCTTCTCTGTGTGCCTATTTGGGGGCTCGTCTACACTTCTGCTTGTCCTGCCACTTTCCCCCGGGGAAAGCCACTCTTTACTTCTGAATTGGAACAAATGTCAGTTGGGTTTTCTGTGGATTGATGTTTGCTCCGATTCAGCAGTAAAGAGCAGGCTGTCCAGCAGAGCAAACAGGAAACCTCTCAGACCTGTGCTTACTAGCTGTGGGATGAGCAAAGTGTGGACGAACCCAAGTCTCTCATGCAGGTTGCACTGGCATGTCCTGGAATACAGGGAAATGATTTAGCCTTCCCTCTTCAGTAAAAGGTAAAGGGACCCCTGACCATTTGGTCCAGTCATGACCGACTCTGGGGTTGCGGCTCTCATCTCGCTTTATTGGCCCAGGCAGCCAGCGTACAGCTTCCGGGTCATGTGGCCAGCATAACTAAGCCGCTTCTGGCAAACCAGAGCAGCGCACTGAAACACCATTTACCTTCCCGCCGGAGCGGTACCTATTTATCTACTTGCACTTGACGTGCTTTCGAACTGCTAGGTTGGCAGGAGCAGGGACCGAGTAACGGGAGCTCACCCCGTCACGGGGATTCGAACTGCCGACCTTCTGATCGGCAAGCCCTAGGCTCTGTGGTTTAACCCACAGCGCCACCCGTGTCCCTTCCCTCTTACGTAGCAGAGCACAAATGCTAAATTTCTGTATTGTTTGTACGCCCATTAAAAATGCAAGCTAACTGGGCTGTTGTCAACTATGGATGGTCCTTTACCCCTGGCTAACTCAAAATGCAAGGCTATCTATTCAGCAAATACAATACAGTGGTACCTCAGGTCACATACGCTTCAGGTTACATATGCTTCAGGTTACACACTCCTCTAAGCTAGAAATAGTGCTTCAGGTTAAGAACTCTGCTTCAGGATAAGAACAAAAATCGGGCTCCAGCGGCGTGGTGGCAGCAGGAGGCCCCATTAGCTATAGTGGTGCTTCAGGTTAAAAACAGTATCAGGTTAAGAATGGACCTCCGGAACGAATTAAGTACTTAACCCGAGGTACCACTGTAATGCAAATACAAAAAAAAAAAAAAGCATTTTGTTATCCAGCTTGTTTCTTCAATTTGTTTGTTTCATTCTTAACTAGCAGCCTTTTTTCAGGATTCAGTTACGTTGCAGCGATCCGCCTTACACATGTATCTACTGCAAACTTTGAGCTGACCAGACCTTTGCACCCTTCGGGGCCTGAATGTTGTTGCCAGAAGACTGTGCATTTCAAAAGGCCTTGCTCTCTTTAATAATCTCAGCCATTAGCACTCCTTCCACCTCTTTCCCCTCCCCTGCTGATTACACCTGTACACATGTTTACTCCAAAACCACATCAAATCCACAGACATTTTTGCAGGCTGACTGGTTTCTACTGCTCAGAAATCCCCCTATTTCTTGGCTGAGTACCCTGCATTCATGTGACTCCTGCACACTGCAACTCAATGAAATCCTCTGAAACAGCTGCCAATTCACCAAATTTTCCATGAATTAGGTCCTGACACTTCAATGAGAGGAAAGACAATGTCTGAAACCAGGCCAACTCTGGCTGACTGCCTAGTATGTGTCACAGTAATTCTACCAGCTGCCCTTCCACACAGCACTTCATACTTTACAGACCACCAAGCAGATCCCTGAATACTTCAATGCTGTTTGGAGTTGGAGCTGCCAGTATGTTTTCTCAGCCTCTGGCACCCAGTGGCTCCAGGCTGGACCCAGAAAGTTTTTGTGCGTGTTTGTTTTGGTTTGTTTTTATTTTTATGAATGGCTGTAGAAGAGGAGTCTTGACTGAACCGAGGCACAATACTGCAGCCATTCATGAAAACAGCAAAAGGAAAACATTGTACTTTGACTGATTGGATGCAGACCAAAGTTTATAGGAATGTTACTCATTCAGGACTTTTGCTGTCTAAAGGCTGATAACGTCTTTGCCTGCTAGATTATGGCTTGTAATTTAAAAAGTGTGGATTTGTGATCCTGGATAGATTGATTGCACTTCTACAAACTAGTTCAATCTTTTTTCTTTGCCTCGGAGAGGGGGGTGGGATTTTTACGTCTTCCTTGAACCATTTCATTTCTGAAAAAGAGACATGCTGCTAGAAAACTCGATTTTCAGATTTCCACCAAAAGTTTGGCCGGGGGGGGGGGAGGCGGGGAATACAATCTCTAGATTACCTATGTGTTTCCTAGCTTTCACATGGAAAAACTGTGTGACTCAAAATGAAGCCATTTAAGGCTTAAAACAGGGAAGACATTATTCAACTGAAGAAAATTAATAATTGTTGATATATAACAATGGGAGATCTAACCCATGGTATATAACGTTGTATCATTTAGTTGGTGTTGTATGGCTTTGATCCTGCAGTAATTGCTAAGGCAAATTGGAGAATGGCTGTGAATGAATGAGTGCTCTGTTTAAGAATTCTCCTTTGGCAGGGCTGGAATTTATTCTTCAGTTCTGGAGTGTCTCCTTCCATGATGGCAGTGGATGCTTGTTCCATGTGTTTATTGCCATGTTCTAATTCAGCATTTCCCAAAGTTTCTACTGAGGGCCTATTCAAATATTATGGACCCCACAGAGAGGTGGTTTTTTAAAAAAAATTCCAACTTGCACTACACGCAGGCACTGTGATCCTGGAAAGCCGCTCACTGTGTAGATATCCCCTGCACATAACTACCTAGAAAGCAGGAATATGTGCAGCTTGACAGGACATTGAGTTGCATCCAACTAAGCGCTACTCAGAGTAGGCCCATTGAAATCATTGGGCTTGGGTTAGTCATGTTCATTAATTTCAGTGCTTCTACTCTGAGTAGGATTAACATTGGCTACGACCCTTATGAACCTTGCTTCTATTTTTAGTTTTCTCACATTTCTGTCCCGCCTTTAGTCTGTCATGGAAATCAAGACAGTATACATGTGGTTCCCAGGCAGCTACCAGTAACCTGGGTGATAGCTCATGCTTGCCAGGGCTGATGGGAGTTGTAGTTTAGTAATATCTGGCAGGTCAAAGGTTCCCCACACCTGTTCTGAATAATTATCCCAGTGGTCCAATGGCACAGCTTTCCTGCCTTGTGACAGTACACTTGCTTAATACCAGTAGGTTTACTAATGGACAGAATACAAAAGAACTTAGGCAGCTACCTTTGAGTCAGATCATTGGTCCATCTAGATCAATAGTGTTCACACGGACACTATTGTGTCCAGGGTTTCTCCTAGACCTACCTGGAAATGCTGGAGATCTAACCTAGGACCTTCAGTATGCAGATGCTCTACCACTGAACTATGGTCCTTCAGTAGAGTTTCTTATAACCTAATGGGACGTGGGTGGTGCTGTGGTCTAAACCATTGAGCCTCTTGGGCTTGCTGATCAGAAGGTGGGCAGTTTGAATCCCCGTGCCGGGGTGAGCTCCTGTTTCTTTCCCAGCTCCTGCCAACCTAGCAGTCTGAAAGCATGCCAGTGCAAGTAGATAAATAGATACTACTGTGGTGGGAAGGTAAAGGGCATTTCCATGCGCTCTGGTTTCTGTCACAGTGTTCCATTGCACCAGAAGTGGTTTAGTCATGCTGGCCACATGACCCAGAAAGCTGTCTGTGGACAAATGCCATCTCCCTCAGCCTGAAGCAAGAGGAGCGTTGCAACCCCATAGTTGCCTTTGACTGGACTTAACTGTCCAAGGCCCCTTTCCCTTTCCCTTTTTACCTTATAAACTAGAAAGGATGAGTCCATTTAACTGGTAACAGCCGGCATGGAACAGATGAGGCGTATGCTGCAGGAAATAATTTGCTGGGGGAAATGTGAGCTTGAGGAGGGAATTGAAAGAGGAGAAGGAGTTGGCTTGCCAGATCAGAAGTGGGGGCAGCATTCTGTCAAAACGGGCAGGATTTATTCTGTGAAGCTGTGAAGTAATTAAAAAGAAAGTGCCTTTCTGAACTTCTTTACCTCACAGCTGAGTAGGCACAGCCAGATCACACAGATCTGCAAAGGGTGTGATTTTCAGGTGGTCTTCAGCAAGCATTTCATATTTTAAGGAATTTAGCATTGAAGAATGAAAGGAGATGTAAGAATAGATGCTAATGGTCAAGACAGGTGGGTGGCAGACTAGCTTTTAAAGCCAGGATATATGTGTACACCTTGTGACCCACCAGGCTAAATGCAGCCTACCTGCCGGATGTTCTGCAACCATGTTTTGTGGCCACAGGCAACAAAACCAAAGGTTTACGGGGGTGATGTACATAGTATGTGGGCTGCACATAGGCGCTGACTCCATGGGGCCTGAGGGGGCCCGAGCCCCCTCAAAAATTCGTTCGGGGGGGCTCTGCCCCCCCAATAATCTCGGGCGCCCCTCCAGCAGAGCGCCGCCGCCGCCCCTCCCCCAGCCCAAAATGCACAGGGTCGGGCTGCATGCCTCCTGCCCTCCCTCCCGAGCAAAAGCTCCACCCAGTTTCCTTCGGAGCTGATTAATAGGTGCAGCACGCTCTCCCCTATTTGCTCACGAGGAGGCGGCACCACTTTATCTGCATATTCATGAGCTTATTTATTATTCATGAGCTTTCGCGGGCTCCCCCAATATTTTTTATAAGTCGGCGCCCCTGGGGCTGCATTTGACTTTGATAAGTCACAGGTTGTGCTTTATGCTTTAAGAAACAGGCTGGATTTTCAACAGCGCTGGGGAACACACCAGGCTGACCACATATTCATTTTAACTCAAGTGTGATGGGGAACTCAAAAGGGGGGAGCTAAAATGTTATGATAACGTACCAACGATCCCGGACTGGCAGACAAAGATGGTGGAATATGCTGAGTTGGCGAAATTGACTGGGGAAATCCAAAACCAGCAGGATCAAACGTTTCAAAAAGACTAGAATAAGTTTATAGAGTATTTGAGGGATAATTGTAAACATTTAACAGCACTGACAGGACTGATTTAAAGCTTGATAGTTTACAGAAAGCACGGATTTACAATTAATATAATTTAGTGATTATTGGAATTGAATAGAGAGTAAAGAGGGAAAATTGAAATGCAATTTTAAAAAATATATAATTTAAGGTAATCATGGGCCGGGAGGGAGGGGAGTCGAGTGCTCATGAGAGTGGAATATAATTCAAAAACTGGAGTGTGCTATATTTATATAAAATGGAAACTTTTTTAAAAATGATTAAAAAATAAATAAATTGGTAACATGTCTAGAAAGTTGAGCCATGGGTGATTTTGCAAACCTGGCCCTACATTGGTCTCCCATGGACCCTTATGTTCTACTTCAGAGGATATAGACTTTTTGTCTGCAGAGATTTGACTCCTTGCATGATATATCCTTAATACAGTAAGCTGTGAGTTCATTGTTTTAAGGAATCTCTGCATTCTCCAAAAGGATTGAAACCAGACTCTTCTTATTCAAACCACCATTGTATTTTAGTCCTCTGCTTGGTATAATGAGAAGAAAAATCACCATGAATGCATTAGAAAAACAAAAAACCCTCTCCCTACCTAAGTTTCAGATACACAGACCAATGCAGCAAAATGTCAGTTGGCAGCTGGGATAGCTCAACTGGTAGAGCATGAGATTCAGTTTCAGCGTTGTGGGTTTGAGCCCCACGTTGGACAAAAGATTCCTGCATTGCAGGGGGTTGGACTAGATGACTCTTGGGGTCCCTTCCAGCTCTACAATACAGGGATACTTTGAACAAAAATGATGTACACAAATCTGGATGGCCTCAAAAGCAGTTATGGGGAATGGACTTTGTACAATGTTGCCATACTGTTACCTCTTTACCTATATTTACTGGAATTCCATGAAGACTAATAGAATTCTGCAAATATCCCTCAACTGTAGTTTTCGTTTACATTATTTTCATGTATGCCATGGGAATGTTATACAAAGTATGTGCAGCTAAATTAGAATAATTGTAGAAAATATGCAAACAATCTCTTGACTTTCCCAGCTGTATTGTTGTGCTGTAAAAGTTAACTTGTTCCCAATGCCCAGACTGGAAATTTATAAGCATATAATTCTAATCAAAAAGGATACACATCATATCACACATAATCCTGAAAATTGAGATTTTTCCGCCGTATGTTACATTGGCCTTCACCTAACTGGTATTCTCCAGTGGGACTACTGTTCCCATGAGCATCATCCAGCACAGCCTGATGGGCTCTGCATTGAGGAAGGCTTTGTTACACAGTACAGTCGTACCTTGGAAGTCAAATGGAATCCATCCCGGAAGTCCGTTTGACTTCCAAAATGTTTGAAAACCAAATTGCGGCTTCTGATTGGCTGCAGGAAGCTCCTGCAGCCAACCAGAAGCCATGGAAGCCCCGTTAGACGTTTGGGTTCCAGAAGAACATTTGCAAACCAGAACAATCTGGGTTTGCGGCGTTCGGGAGCCAAAACGTCCCAAGTTCCAGGGCTTTCAGGATCCAAAGTACGACTGTATGAGAAAGGGGAGACTTTCCTTTGTCATAAGCCATCTAAATAATATCTTTCTTTACTCTTTTCTTTGCAGCCACAACAGGTGACCCAGAAGAAGCCAGCTCGGGTGAGTAGTGTGTGTGTGTGTGTGTGTGTGTGTGTGTGTGTGTGTGTGTGTGAATTATTTGCTGTGTGCTAAATTCATATAGCTCCATACAGCTGTAATGCTAATCTGACATTGACATGTAATGAACAGAAATACTTGAGGGTAAATAAACGAGATGATTTTATGCCGATTAAACAAGGACAACATTGCAAACAAGAATCGTATTTCATCAGGTGCATGTTAAACTTTTTTTTTTTTTTACTAACATTTCTTTATAGCCAAATGGTGACAAAACAGAAGTTAAAAACCACAAAACACAACAATAATTATAAAAGAATGAATCTAAAGCAAATTATAACAGCCACGGAATAAACCCAACAGCAGTTTAATGATCTAAAGGGGTAGGCAAACTAAGGCCCAGGGGCCGGATCCGGCCCAATCACCTTCTAAATCCGGCCTGCAGACGGTCTGGGAATCAGCGTGTTTTTACATGAGTAGAAAGTGTCCCTTTATTTAAAATGCATCTCTGTGTTATTTGTGGGGCCTCCCTGGTGTTTTTACAAGAGTAGAATGTGTGCTTTTATTTAAAATGCATCTCTGGGTTATTTGTGGGTCGTAGGAATTCGTTCATTTATATATATATATTGCCCGCCCCCCATGAGGTCTGAGGGACAGTGGACTGCTGAAAAAGGTTGCTGACCCCTGATAAACAACAACAAATTTTTAAAACTGAAAGACTAAAATAATATTTAAAGAGGCAAACTGCTGAAAAGTCCCTCTCTCTAGTAGCCACCACCTTCAGCAGGGGCAATTTGAGATGGGCCTCAGAAGATGACCTTAAGATCTGGGTAGGTATATATGGGAAGTTGCTTAGGGCCTAGAAAGAGACTAGATTACTGAGCACTGGCATAATATGATCCTTTTAGCCAGTCCCAGTTGACAATCTGGCCAGGCTATTTTGGCCTGACCGAACTTTCTAGACCATTTTCAAAGGTAGTCCCACAGATAATGCCTTCTAGCAATGCAGAATTGGCCGATTAAACAGCCATTAACCCCACTTTGTCACACTGTCTTGTTTAAAAGGGTTGTTTTCTCACCTTTTCAATGAATATTTATGGATGAAATGGGAGCTCTAAACCATTTTACAGACTCCAAACACAGAGCCGGAACATGGTAGTTATTACACACTGCTTAACATGGAAAACTACAGTAGACTTTTATGTAATATGAGCATAACAACCTTAGTGAGTATAATAGAGGAGACACTGAGGATCAGAAGCTATTTCAGGATCCATGAAAGGATGGGGAAGCTCTCTTCAGGTGTTACTAAAAAATGGCAGTGTTTTCTTGAGTCCCGAGGCATGACTGGCTGAGGAGTGGAGTGACCAGCTGTGACAGGTGAAGATGGAGAGAAAAGAGGATGACATTTGGATGGGGGCTGAGCCCAGAGAGAAGAAGCTGGGGGGGGGGGAGCAGATGCTTTCGGCTCCCAGGGTCCTGCTACCTCAGCTGGGGAAGCAGGAATCTCATTTCTCCCCTACTCTTTGAGACAAAGGAACACAGCCAGGGAATCTGAGAGGGAGTCAGCCCACAGCTAGGGAAGGAGAAACCAAAGTCTGAAGGCGGGGGGGGGACTCCTTGGGGGGACGCCAAGGAGATGTAAGTGGGTAGGAGGGTAAGCACTTTGTAGATGTTGGTCTCCAGTACAGCATTACAGGTGCTTATCAGGATTAGAAGGAATTACAGTGGTACCTCAGGTTACATACGCTTCAGGTTACAAACTCCACTAACCCAGAAATAGTACTTCAGGTTAAGAACTTTGCTTCAGGATGAGAACAGAAATCGTGCTCCGGCGGCAGCAGGAGGCCCCATTAGCTAAAGTGGTGCTTCAGGCTAAGAACAGTTTCAGGTTAAGTACAGGCCTCCGGAACGAATTAAGTACTTAACCTGAGGTACCACTGTACACATGATAGATAAGAAAACTAGAAATATCAACAGCCATTGCTTGATTCAGGGATGGTGAGGGGCTCAGAGGCCCAAAGTCTAGGAGATCTGCAAGCTTTATAATCTATAAAGATAAAGATGGTCCTGCCAACATCTTCAAACCACAGGAAAAGACTTCTGTAGCACCTGGAAAGGGAGGCTCCCTTAGGAATCTAAGAATCTGTCTCGCACTGTGTTTGCCGGGCAGCTTTATAGATTACTTCTATATGAGCCCGCTCCTCCTCCAGTTCAAGCTATCAGTAGGGTCTGGGTGGGTTCCAGCATCTTTAACTGGGATCCTGGTGGTCTGCTGATTGCCAGTGCTTCTTTCCACCCACACTCCCAAACAAAACATTCTTTGCAATAGCTCACGGGCTTCAACTTGTCACATCTCCTAAAACCAAGCTGCTGGTTTTTGATATTTTTTTTTAAAGAAAACCTTATTACTTTAGAAATAATGGAGATAACCTAATTTATGGTTTGGGGTCATTTTCCAGCAGTGATAGAGTGGTTTTGTTACGAATGCGCTGACCAGCAATTCCCCGCTAGCAGTTCTAGTTAGCGGGTTAATGCTCATTTGAGCATTGAACACAATCAGTATAGCGACTAGCATAGAAATATTGATTTGGCCTTTGACAGGGTTACCAGGTCTCAGGGTCTAACCCAAAATTGGCCTGAAACCTATTCTTGCCTCCTTAGAAGTGGGTCCCACGAGGTCCAGTGGGACTTAGTCCCAAGTAAAGAAGTATAGGGCTGCAGTCTTAACCTGTTCCCAGGTGAAAGTATTAAATCTCAAGGCAAGGAAGCAGAGAGAAGGGAGCAAGCCATGTTCCTGCCACCATCAGCCTTCTTCTAACATTTCCAACATGTTCTTCCAGTTTCATTTTCTCTCCTTTTATGGGAGAGAGTAAACTGAAAGGTGGACACCCTTTCAGTTTGGAAATGCATTGGAAATTGGACAATAATTCCGCAAAGGAGATCAGCTTGAAGGGGGAAGCTTGGGATATCTATTATCTGTCTTTCTCAATATGTACGTTGAGCCTCAGAAAAACTAGCAGCCCTTTTATTGGGGAAGCTGGAATATGCCTGAGAAGGCTGTACAGTCTAAGAAGGATGAGAGTCCTGCCATAGTTCAGTCTCGTGCCTCTATTCCTTACTACTCCCTTTTATTTTACATGACCGAAATCATCTATAAAAGCAAATAGTTCAGGCTCAAAATTAACAAGAGCATGAGCTCATGCAGGCTTCCTAATCTGAGCTGTCTAAGGAAATAATGATAAAATATAAACATAGGGACTACATGGAAGTTCATGGAGGATAATGTAAATCTTATACTACATTCAGAGGAATCACTTCCTTTTCCATCTGTTTCCTTCAAAATAGCCTTGCAGATGGTTTTTCCAGACAGCTTTCTAGATTAAGGTAGAAATCTCCCCACAATGGGATTTGGAAATATTAAGCCCAAGCCTTGTAGTACCAAAGTGTTTAGTTGTAGTTTGGACCAGCAGCCTTGGTTACTCTAGTCCAGACGTGAGAAACATTTTTCACTCCCAGAGCCATGTTCCCTTGTGAGGAGCTCTCAGAGGGCTGCATGCCATTGCTGAGTGGAACCAAAGACAAAGAGCGGGCAGAGGAAGGGATGTATCTCACCTTTGTATATACAATAATAGGCTACATTCAAGCCATGTAAAAATGCTAGGTTTCTGTTTGTGCGCACACTATAAACACGAGAGATCATCACAATTCTGGGATACATTCCAGCCGGGCAAAAGCACTTGAGGAGTGTTCAGAGCAGGGCCCAGACCAAAACATTTTGGCACCTGAGGCAAACCACAGAATCACACCCCCTACCCAGTTTTACCAGCAGTGGTTTGGAATAATTTTTGCTTATAGCACCAGACTTCTAAACTATTCCTTTTTCAATGAATCCAGGGACACTTTTCAACTTGGATTTTGCCAGAGGACTGATTTGTAAATCCGGGGATTGTCCCTGGGAAACGGGGGACGTCTGATAACCTTATTCTAAACACGACTCCAATACAGACCACTCTGTAACTTTCCCCTACAATGCAGCACACAAAAATCCAGTTGTAGTGTTTCGCGCCCTCTGGAACAAGAGGTTACCTGCTTTTAGCGTTCCAGTTCTGATACCAAAGATCATTGTGTGAGCTCTGTGTTACCCCCACCCTGCCTTCCCAATGCACACACAGTAACACACTGTTGCAGTTTCCAGTTGTATTATTTTTATTTATTAATGATCATGCATCTGAAATACTTTATTTTGTCAGAAGTTGAAAGGTATTCTTTTGTGTATGGAACATTTTGTTGTATACAGGTTTAAACTTCTAGATCTGTGTTTTCAAAGATGTCCCGTTTAGTTATTTATTTAGTTGTTATTGTTTTAAGAAAATTAAGCTCCTATCTCCATTTTCATCTTGAATAATACCACCAGTTTTCTTTAGAATATTATGCAAAATACAGAAGAGTCTAAGGTAGTGTCCCCCTCCACCTTTTTACTGCAGTTCTATAAATGTCATTATCTTCCAGCTTTCAAACACACAGCAGGGCAAATCCATTCACTAAATCTTACTTTAGGGACAGATGCTTTCTAGCTTAGAGCCTTGAAGACACTATGTAAAATTCAACGGTATCTTCAGACAGTTAAAGAACCCAGAGGATTTTCCATTTTGCAGCTGAAGAATGCAAGAGCAGGTTACACTGTGAAATGATATTCTCTCAGTATTAATACGGACTCTTAAATCATAAGATATGTGTATGTCCACATGATAGCTGTGAAATGATTTATAACTACAGAGAGAACTCCTGCAGTGAACTTGTTTTAGAAAAGGTTACCAGATCTACATGTAAGCCACCAGTTAAGTTTAAACATATCTTGCAGAAAAGTTAGGTATGCTATGTTTAAAGACAGAATGTTTATTGTGCCCTTTAAGCTACTGCCCTTTGATAGGTCTGTTTGAGGATTAAAAGATAGGTAAATTTAACGGCGACACAAAATTAGTATTTCTAGTAAAATCTCTTGTACTTTTATTGCTTAAATTGTTAAATAAGCAATAGAGGAAAAACAAGCCAGTTTCCTAATTTGCAAGCAGTTTGCAACAGCTGTATCCTTGGCCAGAGTGTCATATGGGTGATTATATTGTAAAATAATACAAAGGAAATAGTTATTTTTAGGGACGCATCATGAAGATTATCAAAGTGAAACTTTTTTTTATAAAAAGACAGGACATACTTTATTTTTATCACTTCTGTAGCATAAGAACAATATGCGTGTAAATCTGTCATTTGACCAATTATGTGAAAGGGGGTTTCAAAAACAAAGGTTTTTATAATGGTGATATTGCAAGATAAAGCACACATAGCCATACAGTTGCCCCCTAAATCTCCTTCCCTTTTTCTGAAGGCTCTAAAGCCGCCTGTCAGTAGCCCAACTGCTGTGGACTTCAGAGATACAAACTCACACATACTTATTAACTCCTTTTACTCATCTCCTATAATTCCTTTCCCTTTTTCCTTTCATAGCTAATCTCCTGGCCTACTTAAATTCTTAAAGGCTGAGGCCTGGTCTGTGGGAATCTTGCCTAACAGTAGCAAGTGTCTATACCAGGCTTCCTCAACCTCAGCCCTCCAGATGTTTATGGCCTACAACTCCCATGATCCCTAGCTAGCCGGACCAGTGGTCAGGGATGATGGGAATTGTAGTCTCAAAACATCTGGAGGGCCAAGGTTGAGGAAGCCTGGTCTATAATCAGTAGCCATGATTAGCCAGAAACTGTTGCCTAGCAATAAAGCATATATTTACTTACATTGCTTGGAAAATGCATTTTTAACAACAACAACACCACCACCACAAATATTTTAAGCAATGCATGTGAAAAAGCACATACTAAACCAGTGTTTCCCAACCACTGTTCCGCGGCACACTAGTGTGCTGCGAGATGTTGCCTGGTGTGCCGCGGGAAAAATTAAAAAATGCGAAAGATATTTTTTTTTTAAGTCAAATTTTCGATTGGGGCGCCGTCACTAGATGACCCCTGGGGTTCCCTCCCTCCCTCCCTCTCTGCGCCTCCCTCCTCCTCCTCCGGGGAGGCCCTTCCTGGCTCTCGGCCAAAGCTTGGCGGCTGCCACTCACTCACTCGCTCGCCCACCCGTCCCTCCATCCCTGCACCCGGCCTCTCCCCCTCCGTCCCCGGCGCGGGGGCTGCCGGGATCCGTAGTCCCCTCGCCCTTGGGCTCCGCGCCCGCGCGGGGTGCATGAACTACGTTTCCCAGCGTGGCCTGGCGGGCCGGGCGTTTTGTTTGAAGCGCTCTTCTCCCGGCCATGGAATGAGCGCAGCGGCGGCGGCCGGGCAGGGGCTCTTCCGCGCAGACCCCGCGCAGCCTGCCTGCGCCACCGCGGAGTTGGGCGGCAGGATGGAGCCCGGGGATCCCCGCAGAGGCGGAGCGGCGGAGGCTGCCCCCCAGGTAGGGCTGTGTTGGGGTTTTTAATTTTTGCAATGCTGCATCCACGCCGGAGGGGACGCATCGGACTGCGGGGAGACCCCTTGGCGGGCGTGCAAGGCAATGCATGCGTGCAGGCGTTGCATGGAGTGCAGTGCAATGCAATGGCAACGCGGCGCCCTGCATGCATGTATGCAACTTCCACCGGCGCTCCGGACTTGGCAGGTGAGGGGGGTCCCCAGTGGGTGGCAGAGAGAGCCGGGAGGGCGAAGGGGAGCCGGGGGGGAGCAGCGCTGCTCCCCGAGCCGAGCCCAGGGGGAAACTTCGGCGTCGTTGCGCCGGGTGTTGGAAGCGGAGGCTGGCGGGGGCCCCTCACCTGCAAAACCTGGTCGCCTCTCATATATTTCGTGCATTGCATTCATCGCCCGCTTTCTCCTCCAAGGAGCTCCCCGTGTTATCCTCGCAACAACAGCCCTGCGAGGTGGGTCAGGCGAGTGGCCCAAGGGAGCACCCAGGGATTGTCCTGGCCAGGTGGGGCGATTTGAACCCTGCTCTCTGCCCGGTCTTCGTCTTCATTTAGCCCCCACATGTGCATGACTGAGGTTTTCCCCCCTCGTCTTGGCTATGGTGTGAGTCTGTGCTGTTAATTAATGGGGTTCTGCCTTCGGAGAAGATGAGCCAGCCCTCAAGGAGGTGATTATGTAATTTGCTAGCAATTCATGTCCCTCCCGGCGTGATGCTGCGCGCTGACGTCACGGGGCTGTAATGGTGGTGTGCCTCGAGATTTTTTTCATGAAAAAAGTGTGCCTTTGCCCAAAAAAGGTTGGGAAACACTGTACTAAACATTACCCCTGACCTAAGACAAACCAAACAACCTGTTCCCCCAAACACACAAGAGGAATCTTTCCAGAAAAACCACCCCAACAAAGCCTAAGGCAGAAAAACTCACAATACCTGTCAATATGCCAGAGTCTCTCATCAAATATTTAACTTATTCAAAGAAAACCATAGCTTATTCTTTCTACACTAAATTTGGCATGAGCTCTCCTCACAACTTCCTCTCCTACACTCCCTCTCTTACACTTAAGTTTCAGGTCAATGAGTGGAGCCATTTTCAATCTATATCCCTTAGAACCTACTGCCACCATTTCTCATTATAAAGGCGGAATACAGTTCAGCTGACTCTCCTTAGCGTAGGGCCACAACTGTGCCCTCTAGAAAGATCAGGCCAGAGACATATTCTGTGTTTTAGACAAGTTGTTATTTAATCTTACAAGGAAACTAAATTGTTCTTGTGATACAATAAATCCCTGTCTTTCCATCGAAATAATGCCCAATTAAGTCACATCATGAAAGCAAAAATCCACAGTAGTAACTCCGGCAAAGTCAAGCAGTAGACAAAGAAAATAATCAGGCAAACACTGACTGAAGCCCACTTAAACCATGTAGTGACATACAGTGCACCCTGCTTAGTGAGGCATTCTGTAGGATATGTGCCGTCTCAGACGTTGCCATCCGCTGTGCCTTATTTGAACCCTTTTGAGCTATATCACAAGCCCCAGTCCTATTTCTCTGATAAAAAAAATTCTGAACATTCCTCAAGGAATTTATAGTCGTACTTGCTGAACTCTTCGTTCATGTAATCAAAGGGGAGGTCAAGGGAAAACCAGGAAAACTTGCGCTCTCTCTCTCTCTCTCTGTATCCAATTCAGACATTGCGCCCACTGAAGAATGTGCTTGTTAAACCCCTTGTATAGCTGGGACTTCATTTTTCTTTGTGAAGTGGGCTGCTATGTATATGGCTGTGAGCTGTTCAGTGCTTGGAACCCTCCTTGACTGGCGCTCATAAAAATGTCACTATGCACTTCCACTTTGAAAGGCTCTTTTATCTTACCTTCCTGAAGCCCCCTTTCCAAAGGGTAAGCACGCTTGACCAGGAAGCAGCAGCTTGGCCTTCCCACATAGCTAGGTCTTAATGAGGTGTGCACAGCTCTTGGCTTTCGACTTTCAATCTCTTTCGTGTAACTTCAAAGCTGCTGTATTCACGTTTGACAAGAGGCCTACAGCTAGTGTTTTGGCTGGTATACATGTCTCTTTGCTCTCTCGCATACGCAACGCAGCAGAGTTGATCGTAGCCATGTGTACAGTGGTACCTCAGTTTACGAACTTAATCCGTTCCTGAAGTCCGTTCTTAAACCAAATCCATTCTTAAACTGAGGCGCGCTTTCCCTAATGAGGCCTCCCACCGCCGGTACCCTTCCACCTTTCGGATTCCGTTCATAGACTGAGGTAAGGTTTGCAAACCGGAACACTGCTTCCGGTTTTGCAGAGTTCATAAAATGAATACAATGGTACCTTGGGTTAAGTACTTAATTTGTTCCGGAGGTCCGTTCTTAACCTGAAACTGTTCTTAACCTGAAGCACCACTTTAGCTAATGGAGTCTCCTGCTGCTGCCGTGCCATAGAATCATAGAATCATAGAATCATAGAGTTGGAAGAGACCACAAGGGCCATCGAGTCCAACCCCCTGCCAAGCAGGAAACACCATCAGAGCACTCCTGACATATGGTTGTCAAGCCTCTGCTTAAAGACCTCCAAAGTAGGAGACTCCACCACACTCCTTGGCAGCAAATTCCACTGTCGAACAGCTCTTACTGTCAGGAAGTTCTTCCTAATGTTTAGGTGGAATCTTCTTTCTTGTAGTTTGGATCCATTGCTCCGTGTCTGCTTCTCCGGAGCAGCAGAAAACAACCTTTCTCCCTCCTCTATGTGACATCCTTTTATATATTTGAACATGGCTATCATATCACCCCTTAACTTCCTCTTCTCCAGGCTAAACATGCCCAGCTCCCTTAGCCGTTCCTCATAAGGCATCGATTCCAGGCCTTTGACCATTTTGGTTGCCCTCCTCTGGACACGTTCCAGTTTGTCAGTGTCCTTCTTGAATTGTGGTGCCCAGAACTGGACACAGTACTCCAGGTGTGGTCTGACCAGAGCAGAATACAGTGGCACTATTACAGTGCCGCCGGAGCATGATTTCTGTTCTCATCCTGAAGCAAAGTTCTTAACCTGAGGTACTATTTCTGGGTTAGCGGAGTCTGTAACCTGAAGCATATGTAATCTGAAGTGTATGTAACCCGAGGTACCACTGTAGTTTGTAAACAGGACTGTTCGTAAACTGAGGTACCGCTGTACTTGGAAGTTCAATATGTCTTACTCTTGTTTAATTGTACATAGGATTGTAACCTTCCTTGTTTACCTTTGTTCTCATGCACCCTTCTGGGAGGGAAAAGGGAGAAGCATCTGCTGCCACCACTGTGCCCTGATCTTCTCATTTGTGCCTGGCCCTCATCCATAACAGATATCTATGCAAAGATGCCATTTGTTATCCAACCAACAGCTTCCTTGAGGAACAAAACCTTCTTTGCAAAGAAGGTTGCAGCAGCTAAAGACCAAAAGGATGACAGCCATCTTTAAATATCTGAAGGGCTGCCCTGTGGAAGGTGGAGCAAGCTTGCTTTCTGCAGCTTGAAGGGACAGATTCAAATTGCAAGAAAGGATATTGCAAGAAAGGAAGGATGGTAACAGCCATTCAAGAATGGAACAGACAACCCCGGAAGCTGGCAGACTCTCTTCCACTGGAGTTTTTTAAGCAGAGGTTAAGCAGGATTCTTCACCTGCACTTCTTACATTGAGGGTCCCGTTCCAGCTCTCCCGCTCTGTGATTCTGTGACTAATGGGGAATGGCCTCAATGGCAGCTTTTCCTTTCCCTGCCAGACAAGTGTATGATATAAACAAAGTTCTAATTCATGTGTACATTTACATGGATGTAAGCCACTGAATTCAATTGGACTTCCTAACGTGCACAGGATTGGACTGTAGCTAAAATTTTGTTTCTCTTTCTCTTTCCCTTTCTAGTACAGTGGTACCTCAGGTTACATACGCTTCAGGTTACAGACTCCGCTAACCCAGAAATAGTGCTTCAGGTTAAGAACTTTGCTTCAGGATGAGAACAGAAATTGTGCTCCGTTGGCAGCGGGAGGCCCCATTAGCTAAAGTGCTCCTTCAGGTTAAGAACAGTTTCAGGTTAAGAACAGACCTCTGGAACGAATTAAGTACTTAACCTGAGGTACCACTGTACTGCCCATTCCTAGTTCCCTCCACCCAGGAAGACATATTTCCTGTTTATAGGAACAGAAGAATTTGCTTCATACCAAGTTAGGCCTCTGGTCCATCTGGCAACAGGCAGTGTCTCTCTAGGGTCTCTGGCACATTTCTACCTAGAAATGTTTTTGCTCACTTCCTGCTTTAGGCCAGTCACCTATTCCTAGCATATCCCACCTGTGAAGATACTGGAGAAGGTATAAAGTAGGTGTAAAAAGGGACTTTCTTCTTGTACCACAGGCATCAAATTTTAGTTCCTGAACCATGTTTTTTCTGTGCACCCCCTCAATTAGTACAGCTAACTCCCAGATAGTTTGCACAGGGAATGTACAGTGGTGCCCCGCAAGATGAATGCCTCGCAAGACGAAAAACCCGCTAGACTAAAGGGTTTTCCGTTTTTCGATGCACTTCGCAAGACGAATTTCCCTATGGGCTTGCTTCGCAAGACGAAAACGTCTTGTGAGTCTTGCGATTTTTTTCGCTCCCCCCCTTTTTCTAAGCCACTAATAGCCTTTTAACCGCTAAGCCGCTAAGCCTTTAATAGCCGCTAAACTGCTAATCCGCTAAGCCGCTAATAGGGTTGCTTCGCAAGACGAAAAAACCGCTAGACGAAGAGACTCGCGGAACAGATTATTTTTGTCTTGCGAGGCACCACTGTATTCCAAAGATGAGTTATCTTAGGTCTATAGCCACTTGTGATGGGAGACTATCCTGATTTTAAAAAATAATAATAATAAAATTCTGTTTACATGTAAAAGAGTATGGAAAAGAGTCAATCACTATTCCCCTGCCTCAAAAAAATACCTGCTCCCACTTTCTGCCTCAACAGCAAAACCATTGAAATAACTAACAGGATGTTGTCGAATAAATTCCCTTACATTTTAGATGTTGTAGAATAATTTATATTTTATTAATAAGAATTTGTCTTACCAATATGGTATTTTATACCACTCATTTATAAAATAACTTTTAAACATAGTGGGCCAACTATATTTAAGTAAGTTCTGCTTGATTTGCATTGACGCCGAGTCCCTGACAATGAATCTTTCTGCCTCTTAAAAGAAATCCAAGGCTGTAAGACTGTACCCACTTACCTTGGAGTAAGCCCTATTAAACATAAAATGTGTACTTCTGGGTAGAAATGCATGTTATGTAGTAGCATCTGATCTCAGATTAACCTATATGTAAACAAATTGGACTTTGCTGTCCAAGAAACAAGAGGGGCAAACTACAGAGATTATAAAGGCTAGAAAAATGGAGAGAAACAGGAAATAAAAGTGCATGAAAGGGGAGGGGGAAACAGCAGCTCTTAGGAAACCAGGGATTCCTATATCCTGGTATCCAAGCAACTCACTTGTCAATCACAGCTCTGACTTCAATCATTGGTTAAAATCATGGAAATGTGGGTGCAGCCTGGCTGGCTCATCCCACAGAATCACTGAGACATTGCCTGCTCATTTTGCTTGACAGCTTTCCTTCTAGGAGGACTAGGCTTTGTTTTGTTTTGTTTGTAATGAAAGCTCAGTCTGGGGATTGTATCCAATACGAGTTCTACACAAAATAAAACATTGGAATTAATGGCCATGACTAACTAAAGTCCATTAATTTTGGATACATCTGGCATGGGCTCAGGTGCAGTTGCTTCAACGGCATCACTATAATCTGGCCACAATGACAGGTCCATTTCAGTGGATGAAACAGCCACTGAGAATGTTTTCTAAGCAAATCTTTGTATAGTCAGAAAACCCTGGGTATGAAATTTATTTGCCTTTTATGTTGCCACTGATGTTGCAGTAAGCAAATGCTTGTCACTGAAGTAAGTGGACCATGTCTCCTGTTTGAAGAGGCACCGTGTAAATATTTTCATACCCACCTACAATCACACTGCTTTGCTGAGGAATACAGATAAATTATTCCCAGATACACACAGCACCTCTTGGAGCACGTAGGACCCAGGGCAGAAGAGTTATCTGCAGATGCCAGTTTCCACACATGGATTGCCCATGCTGGATTTGAAATTGTACACATTCTAGCTTTCATATCTCAGTTTTTAACACTGCTCATATCTTGTTGCAAGTGTCATGGGTGTAGGGACGAAATGGCTGCCATGAACAGCAAAAAAAAGGATGGCGATGGTACTCTGTACCAGTGAGTATCATCACAAAAAAAACACTGATTAGATGAATGGAGTCACCGAGTCTTTTAATGGCCCAGTGACTTTTAGCACTGTCACAACAGATCAGAGGATGAAGCCAGAAATTCCCAGTGCTCAAACTAGGATAGACGACAGACAACACTGTGATCTTACTCCCAGAACTGGCACAGCAGATTCCTGCCATCCTTTGCAGCATTTTACATACTGCACACAAGGTGCAGTAAGCAGGTAGGGCCAGCAACAACCACAACTGGGACCCCTCAAGCCTCCTTAGAATGGCAGATAAATGTCTGTTTTGTATGTTTCCTTTATTTGGAGGTGTTTAATAGCAAATGAGCCATACCTGGGTGACTTCCCTCTGTCATTTGGCAAGCAAAGGATGCCAATTTTTACTTATGATGCCAGAAACCACTGTAAACACCTCAGCTGCTAAAGCAGGGGCGGAATCATATAATAGAGCTGCCTGGCAACTTGCTTTGTGAAGACTGCAAGGGATGCACCATAGTAACTTGCTTTAAGATATGAGTAGTGTTAGGTGGAATTATGGGCAAGGCCAGGCAAGGAGCACACTCTGTCTCACCATTTTGGACAAGTCACTGTCTTTCAGCCTGAACTATAAAACAGGGTTGATGCGAGAGAGAGAGAAAACGTGACAATGAAATATTTGTAATGTATCTCCACCATTCTGCACAGGCTGGGAAAGGAGTTTCGACAGTAAACAATTACTAGCAGGGGGCTGTGTAAAATTTACCTCAGCAGCAGCTTACATATGGTTGGCAGTGGAGGAATAGGACGATGGCTGGAAATGAGTTATTTTGATGAATGGAACTGTATTTGTGCGATAGGTTACTGCCTTTTTTGTGATTTAAATATTGCAGTGGTACCTCGGGTTACAAACACGTCAGGTTACATGTTTTTGGGTTGCACAGAAGCGCTGAATCGCACAGACGCGGCGCTGTGGGTTGCGAACATGCCTCCCGCATGGATCACGTTCGCAACCCGAGGTTCCGCTGTAATTGAAAAGATAAGATCAGGGGTTAGCCGACACTTGGCTTCTCTCTCTTTCGTCTGCCCGTGGCTTTGATCACGCTACATCTTTCTTTGTGCTTCGTTCTCCAGAGACTATCTCAGGGTCATGGCCTGTTTCCTAGTCAAGAGGTATAAACCTACTGGCTTAAATATTTGAGGCCCACAGTTTTAGCGGGGGGGGGCTTTTTCTCTCTTCTTCATGCTTTCCCCATTTCCCACATAACCCAGAGCAGACTAAACAAAACCAGTGTGAAATCTCATGGCTTGATGCTGCTATGGTTATATTTTTTAAGCTGTCATCCATTCATTTGTACTTGTGTTTATTCCCTGGATTTACAGCTTTTTCAAGCCTTTTTTGGGGTTGGATGTTTGAAACCTTTTGAAAGAGGGGGAGGGGGAAAAGGGATTGCAGTAAGCAGTGGCCTATGATTAAAGCCTAGCGTTGTTTCTTTCCCCCTGCATGCTGCTCTTGTGCAGTAGTGTCACACATGGTAGCATTTAGGATCCCCTTCACAGCTGAAGTGTTTCAAACACTAATGAATGGAAGTTTGGTCACATAATGCAGACAAGCTGTAAGGCATGCTTTGCTGAATGGTGTGCGGCAGTGGCCTGGGAAAGGAAGAGAGTTATAAATTGTGTCAGTTAGCCACCCAGACAAAATGAAGCCATGTGGAAAATCAAATCTATTAAAGTATGAAGACTGTTATAAGCTGGTCATTCTTAAAAGGTCTCAGTTTGCTGTACGGGTAAATGTTTACCTATTCGCCCTAGATCTTTTTCACATGCTGTCTCACAAGATGATGTGCAGCATTTGATAAAAATCAACTTCTCGCTCACAGGCCCCCTTTTATCAACAATGTTTATTGTCTCCAGTTTACCACCCATATCCTGAAAGGTACTGCTGCACATTAATTGAATAAGGAGTGTAAAAAGGATGGCAAAGTACAGCAAGGTCAGGAGATGGCCCCTACATATTTTAAGACCAAAGGGAAGGGGAGGACTCCGGCTGCTGAGAGAGAGAGAGAAAGAAAGAAAGCAAAATGAAGCTGTGTCGGGTTTTTGTTTTGTGTGGTTAACGCAGATTTTAGACACTGACTTTCAAAACAATGTTGTCTTTAACACTCATTTTCGGCTTCAGATGGAGTGCCGTAGTGGCACTTGGTTTAACAAAATCTCAATAATGGCTGAGTGGGACTATTGTGGTGTAGTGTATAGTGTGATAGGTTAGGATGTGGGAGGCCAAAGTTCAATTCCGCACTCAGCTGTAAAGCGTGTTGGGTGGCCTTACTCAGGTTTCTATTTCGAAGCCTAACCTGTTTCTCAGGATTGTTGGCTGGGTGGATAAATGAGATAAGCAATGAGATACGGTTGTGCACTGAAAAGTCCTGGAGACAGGACGGATAACAAAAGAACCATTCACATTAGATTCACAGCCTTTAGAAGAAGCTCTTGCCTTCTCCCCCATCTGAAAGCTGGAATAGTTTGCATTTCTTGCCATCTATTTTCCTCCATGCAGTTGTTTAAAGGTACATGCAATGCCTCCAATCACAGACAAAGTACCATACGAAGGCATATCCCCCTGGCACACTTTGGTGTGATTCCCACAGTTGCAGTATTACTTGTAGTATTTGCCACATTAAAAAAAAAAAATCGCTACAGGGTATACCAGTAGTTTCTCATGGAATGTAGCTGTTGTTTTTTAAACAGTGTATATTTATTCACTGAAAGGTACTTTTAGGATACTTTTTAGCCCCAAACCGCCACAAGGTGGCTTCCGACATATAAAAATACAATGTACACCATCAAAACATCTAAAATACAGTGGTGCCTCGCAAGACGAAATTAATTCGTTCCGCAAGTTTTTTCTTCTTGCGAGTTTTTCGTTTTGCAATGCACGGTTTCCCATAGGAATGCATTGAAAATCAATTAATGCGTTCCTATGGAAACCGCCTTCAGACCAGGTCCGGGGACAGTCTGTCCCCCGACCTCTTCTGAAGGCTGGGGGGGGGGGAACAAGGGCTTTTCTTCCCACGCCCAGCATTTTAAAAAACCCCGGGACAGCGAAGGACTTCTCCGCTGTCCGGGGCGATCTTAAAATGCTGGCGGGCGACATTTTAAAATCGCCCGGGACAGCGGAGGACTTCTCCGCTGTCCGGGGCGATGTAAAAGCCCCTGGGAAGGCAGGCAGGGGCTTGGACCTCTTCTGAAGGCGGGCGGGGGGCGAAAGGCTTTGCTCCCCACCGCCTGCCTTCCAAAGCCGTCCGGGACAGCGGAGAAACGTGCTGCCTTTCTCCACTCTCCCGGGAAGGCAGGCAGGGGGGAGCAAAGACTTTCGCCCTCCGCCCGCCTTCAGAAGAGGTCCTGGACCTCTTCTGAAGGCGGGCGGGGGGCAAAAGTCTTTGCCCCCCCCCCGCCTGCCTTCAAAAGCCGTCCGGGACAGCGGAGAAACGCGCTGCCTTTCTCCGCTCTCCCGGGAAGGCAGGCAGGGGGGAGCAAAGACTTTCGCCCCCGTCCGCCTTCAGAAGAGGTCCAGGACCTCTTCTGAAGGCGGGCGGGGGGCGAAAGTCTTTGCTCCCCCCCGCCTGCCTTCAAAAGCCGTCCGCGATAGCGGGAAGCGCTTCCCTGCTATCCCGGACTGCTTTTAAAATGCTGGCGGTGGGGAGCAAAGCCTTTCGGCCCCCGCCGGCCTTCCTGGACCTCTTCTGAAGGCCGGAGGGGGGAAAAGGCTTTGCTCCCCACCACCAGCATTTAAAAGAGGCCCCGGAGATTTCCCTATGGGCTTTCTTCTTGCGAAGCAAGCCCATAGGGAAATTCGTCTTGCGAAGCGCCTCCAAAACAGAAAACCCTTTCGTCTTGCGGGTTTTCCGTCTTGCGAGGCATTCGTCTTGCGGGGTACCACTGTACTAGCACAAATAACTGTAAGAACATCTGTAGGACACCACAGCAATGAAAGAACAATAAGAACAGCACTCAACCCAATATAATATCATTAAAATCAGGTCAAATTATTGAATCCCATTCAGCACCAATTCAGACAACAGAACCATGATATATATAAGGGGTCAGCAACCTTCAGACCTTGTGGGGGGCCGGACTATATTTTTTTTTGGGGGGTGAACAAATTGCTATGCCCCACAAATAACCCAGAGATGCATTTTAAATAAAAGGACACATTCTACTTATGTAAAAACACGCTGATTCCCGGACCGTCTGCGGGCCGAATTTAGAAGGTGATTGGGTCGCATCTGGCCCCCGGGCCTTAGTTTGCCTACCCATGATATATATTCTAGAAGGGAAAGAAACTTGAATTAGTATATATTTGATGCCTGTTTGAAGACCTGCAGAGATTAAGCCATTTGCAGCTTGTTTGGAATTGAATTCCACCAATGGCTTTCCTGCTGAGAATGCCCTCCTCTCCCTCATGTAAATGGACTCTGTTGACTAGTTTTGAACCTAGAAGCAGCACTAATTCGCCATTTTGGTTGCACATTTCAGGAACAGACTGAAGAGACATCCTCACAAGAATCTGCAGAAGATGATTAGAAGACCACACATTGCAATTTCTACCTCATCAGCAGTTGGGTCTTTTGAAGGGAGAAGACACTGCCGTGACCACTTGCTTCTGTTGCCACAACCTTTCCACTTTGGCCTGAGGGGGGATGGGGAGGGGGGGAAATCAGATAACCTTAAAAAGGACTTATTAATCACCTTTGCTGTAATCCCTTCACTGCCCTGGTTTTAGTGAAACTGCTGTAACACAGGGGGACACAGATAATGATGCAACATTTAATTACTGTTTTCTCTTTTATTTTGCTTTAACCTACTAATAGTTTGTTTGAGCTGCTAAGTAAGGGTGAATGGGTCAGTAAATCTCTGAACTGGGTTTTAAGTCATTCACTGCACTGCATATAAATAAGACTTTTGTAAAATATTAATTATAATGGGCATTCAAATAAGGAGGCCTTGGTGTCTGACACCAGTCCTTACAACACCTCTGACAACCCACTCCCCTAGCTTAGTAATTTCCCTGTTTAGAACACCAAAGATAAGGATTAGATACTACTCTTTTTATAGCCTTGTTCTAGATTTGTGCTTGATTGGTTGATTTTTTTTAACATTACTGGTATTTCAAGATACATTGATGGCTGATATTTTTTCACTTAATTCAGCTGATATTCAGGAAAGAAAGCCACAAGAAAAAAAGGTACTTTTACTTTGCGAAAGGGAAAAAAACCTGACAAAGATACATTGTATATTCACTAATACACATATATCTGCAGAAGTAGTACTAAACAGAACTCAACACACCTCTGTGGGAACACATTGGCGTCTCTTCAGGTAGACTACGCTTTCTGGGAAGCCTCTGTTGCTTACAGATGGTTGACAGCAAACCCTCTCTCACAGCAGACATTTAACAGCTAAAATTTGAATTTAAAACAATACCTCAGAATTGTTCTGAATCATGGTCATAAACTGGAACCGAGGGCAAAGAGTCAAATTCTTCGTTTGACTTAACTCACTACTGTCGGTCCCGTTCTATTGTCTCTAAACAAATGGATCTCTGTTCTTAAATCACACATCTCAATGCAAGAGCCAACACCGTGTACCTCAAGTGAGCTTGTTATTACTTTTCAGCAATATACCTTGACATAGGATGGTTTGCTGGGCAGCTTTAACCCAGTTACATGTCTCCACCTTTTTCACTCAAAGCAGCACTTTTCAGCCACAAATGCAATATTACCCCACTTTTCAATACTACCTCTGATACGTACCATTAACTCAACAGTCATATAAACATTTGCTGCTATAATCATGCAATGCAGATTATTATTATTGGGTAGGTAAACATTAATTTCTGCATTTCCCCCTTATTTCTACTTTTGTCACCTAATTTCAGCCAAGGAGACGATACTTTTAGTGTTTTTCAGCATAACCATGTAATTTCCCCCCTTTTTATGCCTTTACTCTGCTAAATTTCTATGTAATGTACCATTAACTTGAATATATTTTTGTACCGAATTGCTCATAAGGTTTGCAAGGATAATTTTCTTCGATAACACTGCATGACAGGAAAAAAATAATAATTAACCGCAATGTTTAAATATTACTGTCCAAGTTTGTACCTCAAATAATTTTTTTTAAGGAAATGGACTAGTTGATTGACAAAGACCTACCTCCAGACTATAAATGGAATGAACTTGTTGTTTCTTTCAACATTAGTTTTTGAGAAGATTGAAACATTTAGGACTGCAACAAATCCCTGATCAAAACTATTTTTTTGTAAATGAACTTTGTGGGAAATGAATGCATTAATTACTTTCCTATTAAAAACAACCCTTCAAAGAAACTTGAATCTTTGTAGGTGGGAGGCAACAAGCTCAGCTTTTTGCATAATGCAATCACGAATATGTGCGTGTGTTTTAAAAAACTAGTAGATTGTATGCGAATACTTTTCAAGTATTTTCCATGTATTTTTCACAAATGTGATTTTTTTAAAAAATATGTGTCAACCAGATTTATTTTAAATGCTTCTTATGTAGAGTTTGTTTAATACTTCTTTCTCTTTCTCCCTTTCTACGTCTCTCACACAGCCTGCTTGCTAACATGGTTTTACTATTTGGGCCAGGGGTAGTTTCTCAGGAAGGCTTTCTTCAGTATGACTCAAGTACTTAGCCAAATGCAACTAAGGAAAACTACTTCTTGGCTGCCTCACAATAGAGAACATTAAGACACAAGCGCCTCACTAAGGAACAAGAGTACTTATTGCTGTGGATCACCAAGAATGGAATTAGCGGCAGGGTAGGGATGGAATTGGCATCCTTGCATTACCAAGCTGCCTTATGGGCCCTAAGTCATGTCTATTCAAGCTGTTGCCCGGGATCAAAAGCACAGTGACTGTGCATGGAGGCATTTTAGCCCCCTGAAAGGCCCTTCACTTTTTCCAAAAAGATTGCAAGGTGCTCTGGAGCAGCACCCCATGAGGCACAGTGGGTTCCTGTTTGAAGAAATTACCTAATTAATAGGTACACTGGGGCAGGACTTGATAACATGCTCTATTACCTCTGTCGTGGAGTTTTCAGATGCACACAGGCCACACTCCAAAACTCTTGTAAGTGTCCAAGGTGCACACGTAATCCATTCAGGAGGGGAGAATTTCTCTTCAGTTTTAGAGAGTGTTCTGAACACAAAAACGGGAAATCCCCGTGGAGAAATGCATTTGAGAGACTCGTTGAAGGGAATTAGGTAGCCCTTGGCAGCGTGGTATATTCCCTGTTCTGGGGCATCTGGATTGGTGTAACAGCATGAGACGAAACAAATGTTATCAGTATATATGGGTCAGATATCAAACTCCATGGGACTTTACAGCTCTGATGAAATTAAATCTTATATTTTCTGTAATATTGTAGAACAATCAAAATACATTACTACCTCTCAGGGTCTTCTATACCTCATTTTTCAGACTGAAAAAAAACTGCTTGTGACCACTGAAACAGAAAGATCATCATAAAAATTTATATATATATAGTTTATTTTTGTGGGAGATAAATTTTATAGGACTGTTCTTTGCTGTCATTGGTCACAGCTAAATAAGACTGGACATTAACCTTTCTGCCGTTTCTGCAAGAGGGATGTGCTTGCAGAAGAAAAGTATCAAGATGTATAACTACAGTTTACTTTTTCCTGTTTTCTTTGCCTGTCTCCTAACTCTTCGCTTTGTTATTCATATAGAGTTTCTGACTACGACTGTACTTTGAATTGCTTGCTTGTTGAACATGTTCTTTTAATGGATTATCACCGTCTGTTCAGCACAATAAACATAATAGCCGCTGTAATCCCCATGTTGTTTGATTCCTAGCGTTTTGTCACAGCTCCATGAAATAAGCAATAAAGTTTGGTCCCCGTGAACCAAGTTTGTAAAAAAAAAGATAAAAGAATGCATGCCAGTTATCTTTGTTCAAGCAACATGGGTCATACATGAAAGATTCATATCAAAATATTCCTAGGAGATATAGCCATACTATGGTGAGCTTTAAAAATTATAAACACACTTCTATATATTTATTTACGTCTTCAGCAACTTTGGATGTACAGCTGCTTTGACCCAGCATGCACAGCAAACAAGAGTTTTGATATCTCCACAGATCAGACCATGGTCTAGACCAGTGTTTTTCAACCACTGTTCCGCGGCACACTAGTGTGCCACGAGATGTTGCCTGGTGTGCCGTGGGAAAAATTGAAAAATTTTCGCCCACTAGGCGGGCGCTGGACTGTGTCCACCCTATTTTCCATCCATCCTGGGTGGGGATCAGATTGGATGAGAGCGGACAAGCAGTCCGCTCTCATCCGATTCCCCATAGAGAGCAGCGGGGCTCTGACATCTCCCTCTCCGCACACAGTGGTGGTGTGCCTCATGATTTTTTTCATGAAACAAGTGTGCCTTTGCCCAAAAAAGGTTGAAAAACACTGGTCTAGACTGCCCCTGCCGCCATGCATTTCATTGTATCATGGTAGCTACATGTTATTGAAGGAGATGGTGGATAAATTGCTTTAAGAAACTACACTGAATCTACTCTCATTCGTAAGGCATTACTGTATTGGAATTCTTTGCAAATGGAATTTCCACATAGGATCCACATTATATGGAGTATCGTGCTGTATCTCACTTACAGTGGTACCTCGGGTTACATACGCTTCCGGTTACAGACTCCGCTAACCCAGAAATATTACCTCGGGTTAAGAACTTTGCTTTAGGATGAGAACAGAAATCGGGCTACAGCAGCGTGGCAGCGGGAGACCCCCATTAGCTAAAGTGGTGCTTCAGGTTAAGAACAGTTTCAGGTTTAGAACGGAGCTCCGGAACAAATTAAGTACTTAACCTGAGATACCACTGTATTTAAAAACACTTTTCTCTGCTACGCACCACAGTATTTTACAGCAAGTGCATTTTTAAAAGTTGGAAGTTCCTAAGGCACATGTACTGTATAATGTTTCCCTATTACATAATTAGGTAGCACACATCTCTAATTGGGTGTAATCGTGTGGGAAGTGTTTGGTGTTTGAAAGCTCACTTTCATTTGTGCATAAAATTTGGTGTGGCTTCCCTCCAACTCCCCACTTTGTTTTCCCTCAAAGACGAGCAGGGGGGAAAGTTGGAGGGAAAATGTGCCAAGTTGGTTCTGTAGGATCAAAGCCGCTTCCCACTGACAACAGCAGTAACGGCACATTATTTGTTTACATGGACACATAACGGCACAAGACACTGCAATGAATGAAAAAAACCTAAAGTGAAAGAAATCTGGAAAATTCCAGAATAAAAGGGCAAATGTGACCTGGAATTATTTCGTTTGCACTCTTCGTCTCTTTGTTGGGTCCCCCGCCCTATAAATCCAGTATTCTTATAGTAACCTTTCATACATAAATGAAACATGTTTTAAGAGAAAGCTCCGTTTATATTTATTGCATAAAGACCAGTGAACCGGCAACCTCCAGCACAGATTAACATTTCACTGAAATCACCAGACTTTACTTCCAAGTAAATATGTTTAGTTTTAGGGTGTGATAAAAATAAGGTCCTCAAGCAACTACTGAGTTGGGTGGGCTTAACTGAAGCCAGAATTATTTTTTTCCTTAGAAAATAGGTGTAACACAAAGTAGTTGATATGAAGCCAATATTTTTCCTTAGCAGACACATAAAGTTATATGGTGCATCTCTTGTGTTCCAAAGGAAATATGTTTGAGAAAGACATATAGCAATTTTTCATTTTCTATGGAACACAGGAAGCATTCACAATATTCTTTCTATCTGCTTTCCATTAACAACTTCAGAGTTGTTTCCAGTCATTTTAGTAATTATCCTTGACCTGGAAAAACTGACCTTGAACACTACATTTTCCTCATGCTAAAAAATAAAAAAGAAAGGGGATCTGCATACTTCAATTTTACTCTTTCAATCCTCAAAGCTCTAAATTATGGATATGCTCAAGGTTCTATATACTCCTCAGGGATGTGCAATCCTGACAGTGTCTTGTCTTGAATAAGCAAAGGCCATCAACGGCATTGCCAAATGCACAAATCATTTTGTTACTGCATACATAAATGGACAGCAAAGAGGCTAAAGTGACAAGTCTTTCTTTTGTTAGAGATGGGTCCGACAAAAGGCTCATTTAGTTGTTGGAATTGAAAATGAACAAATCTGACAAAATGCACCATAATCAAATATATATCAGGTAGTCCCAGAGAGTCCTCAAATTGGAATGAAAGCAAAGGGGAAGGCAAACACGAAATTCCACATCTTGTGATATATTCTCATTAGCCAAAGGGACAATGAGGTGACGGAAAACAGATTTTGAAGAAGCAAATGTTCCCAGATATCTCAACCCATAGTATCTGACAGAAGCGTAGATACTGCAAGATCCACATTATAAATCCTGGCCTCATCATTCATACTTTATCAGTGAAGTTTCCATTCACTGGGATCATAAGTGCGCATAGCTTGTGACATAACAAGTCCAACATAAAGCCCTTTCATAGATGCTTTAAGCATTTATAGTTTTCCATTAAAAGTATCATGTTTCCATACTTTGCAGTCATAAAAGAATAAATAATTTTCAAAGGCTTACTTGATAGCAGACTTCTTAATAGACCTTGGAAATATGTGGAAAATCTCCAACATAAAAGTAGCTAATTGACTGGTTACTGTGAAAGTCTTTTAAAGATCAGCTTCAAGGCAGTAAGCAGATACAATGCCCCCACACTGGAGTATTCAAAGTAATGCAGTGCAATTTATCTTTTGGTTCTGACATTTTGACCACTTAGAATCACCTGTTAACTGGTATGCAAACAAAAACATTAAAGTGACATAGAAATGATTATTCCCTCAATTAGTCTGGAATAATCCCATTGAACACAAAATAAATCTTGAATATGACAATGGCACAAAGATGGTAGTACAAAGATTGCCATGTCTCTTACACGTGAAAGGGGGACGCACCAACTTTAAGATCAATGTAAACATTGTATTGATTTTAATTAGGAGCAAACAATATCCATGGTCACAAATAAGGAGAAACAAACCATCACATTCTCCATCTCCAGATAACTTAAATACAATTTTAATTTGGGAAAGATAGTTTATTGAGTACAATAAACTAAAACTTTCATCTTATTATATTGCTGAGAAGACACATAATCTTCTCAGACCCATATACGTTACAATGCGTGTCTCAGTTTTGAATCTTTCTAAAAGCTATCTTTCTCCCGCTTTGAAATCCTATCTCCCAAATGTGCCTTTGTTCAGGAGAGCTTCCTCTTCAAGAAGGTTTCCTAAATGTTATTAGTAATTAAGAGGAGGTTTTCAGTATATGAGTTTGCTAAAATAAAGCATAGACCTTTGAAAGACATCGTCATGGTGCTTAATTAAAGAAAAACTTGGGAAGGGCTGGTAAATAGTTTGACCAAGATCCTTTGTAACTTGAGAGACAAAAGCCCTACGGAGACACTGCTAGATAGTTCAGATCTTTAGTGTTGCAAACTGTAGACACCACAGGATCATGTTTGCTTTAATTGCTAATAACATTATTTATTGTTTATTCACTTCATTTGATGCAACAACACAGGGAAGCTGTTTTGCTAGCAAGTGAAGCAGAAGATGCCAAATCAACAAAGTGTAATAAAGGGCAGGATTCACCTAATGAACCCCATCGGCGGAAGTCCTGTGCAATTGTTCTATCTGGCAATCTAATATGCTTACGTAGATGGAACATTTTGTAATAGAGCAATGCTGAATTCCACCCACTGTCTTAAATACACAGTTCATCCCAGTGATAATATGAAGCTTCTTAATACTTTTGCTTTGATGCTTCATGGTGATAGGCTCTCAATAAAAGGAAATGAAATATATACCCTGAATTTCTCAGCTTCACTTTTATTATGTAATGGTATCAGGCACTGTGATCCCCAAACGCATTCCCTTGTTTCACAATGGAAAACTGCTGCATATTAAATACAGTCACACATTTTACATGTGGTTGCCAATTTGCTAATAGGTACTTGTGTTGATTCATGAAGCTCTACACAAACTGGGCCCCTTAAGAGTCATCTGATGGGGAACTTCTGGTAATTCCACGTGTCCCTAAGGTTTAGTTGGCCTCCACCAGGAACCAAGTTTTTAGAGTGGCAGGTCCTGCCCTGTGGAACTCTGCCAGATGAGGTTGAGCAAGAACTATCCATTGCTTATTTCAGATGACTTTTGGAAATTTTAGGGGTTGGGTAGGCAATCAGAACCTTCTCTTTTTAACCAAACAGTTTCATACCCTCCAACATGTTCCCAGTGAAAATAGGGACGTCCTATTTCATTATTAAGGGATGCGGGTGGCGCTGTGGGTAAAACCTCAGCGCCTAGGACTTGCCGATCGCATGGTCGGCGGTTCGAATCCCCGCGGCGGGGTACGCTCCCGTCGTTCGGTCCCAGCTCCTGCCTACCTAGCAGTTCGAAAGCACCCCTAAGTGCAAGTAGATAAATAGGTACCGCTTTATAGCGGGAAGGTAAACGGCGTTTCCGTGTGCTGCGCTGGTGCTGGCTCGCCAGAGCAGCTTCGTCATGCTGGCCACGTGACCCGGAAGTGTCTCCGGACAGCGCTGGCCCCCGGCCTCTTAAGCGAGATGGGCGCGCAACCCTAGAGTCGGACACGACTGGCCCATACGGGCAGGGGTACCTTTACCTTTACCTTTACTATTTCATTATTATTATTATTATTATTATTATTATTATTATTATTATTATTATTTCCCACCCATCTGACTGGGTTGCCCCAGCTACTCTGGGAGGATTCCAACATATATAAAAACATAATAAAACATGTAAATAAAACTTCCATATATCTTCTAAAGGTTGTACAGTTGCTTACCTCTTTGGCTCGGTGGTACATAATTCCATACCTTCCAACATTTCTCTGATGAAAATAGGGGCGTCCAAAGATAAGCAGGACATTCTGAGGATCAAATCAGAAACAGGGATGGCTTCTGTGAATTTGGTACTATTCTTGGAAAATAGGGGCGCTTGGAGGGTCTGCAGTATTTATTGATTATTTTAATAGTGTGGCTTTTTATATTGCATATTGTCTTGATATAATTTCCATGAAAGTACAGATTATAAATATGTAATAATTATATATATATATATATATATATATATATATATATATATATATATATGCAGGTTTTGGTGTCTTCGGGTGTCTTCCCGTGTAAGAGTCGGGGTGTCTGTGCGACGTTTCGACGAGGTCTCACTCGTCATCTTCAGCCTGAAGATGACGAGTGAGACCTCGTCGAAACGTCGCACAGACACCCCGACTCTTACACGGGAAGACACCCGAAGACACCAAAACCTGCATTCCTGTACCCGTGAAAATCTACGAAAGCAAATATATATATATATATATATATATATATATATATATATATATATATATATACCGTAGTTACTGTGGCAAGGATGCCCAGATATATGAAGTGCTTTCGTCACTCAAACAGATGTGCATACTATGTCACACAAATAATTTCCCCTATGCTCTGCACACTCATGTAGGATAATAGTAGTAGTAATAATAATAATAAAATAATAATAATAATAATAATAATAATAATAATAATAATAATAGTGTAAGATAAACCTGATCTACAAATAGCTTTTGTTGCTGAGCTAGAAAAAGAAACACAGTTTGATTGGAAAAAGTAATTCATACAGCTGGCATCTAAATTAACTTCCTAGCATATAAAGACATCTGTGTCTTTAAATACATTTTCATAAAGCTAGTTTCAAAACAGTGTACTACTTCAACAAAGAAAAAGTTAAATGTTTTAAAAGCTTCCCCTTGCAGTCAGTGACAAAATTCCAGCAGTCTTTATAGCCCATAGGATCACTTTACAGCAGACTTTAGATATACCATGAAAGGCTGTCTGGAATTTATTATGAACCAAAAATGCCACCAAACTGGAAATTTCACATGGGGTGGGGGAAGCAATATTGTTCTTTTACCCTGATATTTTGGAGATGATGTAATCCAAGTATTATTATTTACAACAAATTCATACGTTATGCAGGCAAGCTGTTCTCAGGGGATATGTGTGGTAAATGGAGAATACCAGTGGCAAATAGAATTTACATCAAAGCAATCCTAGAAACCTCAAACACTCATTATTCTACTCATGACCTTTGCTTTTGTGCAGAAGGAGAATACAACGGAACATAATGGTAGCATTTACTGAAAACTAAACATTTCTATTTAAATGGTTGCTGAAAATGAGATGAAAACCTTTATGTAAACAATGCAATATATCCTTCTAATACTGTGCACCCTTGTTAAGTAGCAAATTGGCTATAAATCCTGAAGACATTTTATTAAATTTATGCCATTAAAAATGTGGGGTTGCTGAGGTGATAAAGTATCCATTGTGCACCAGGGGGATCATGGTTTGAATCTAGCGTAAGACACAAAGTCATGTGTTTGTGATCTCTCTTGAGCCCTCTGTGCTTATGTAGAGCATTTTTTAAAAATAATTTGACCAACTGTCTGTCTCGCCTCAGTATGCGCAAGGCCATTGCTGCTGCCAGAACTTTCCAAGCGACTGAGGTGAACGTTAGTCATTTCGCATGAAGGCTCACTTTTCATAAAGCCTTTTTTGTGAGAGGGGATTTCCACTCAACCTTCAGAAAATTCAGATATGGTGACTGTTCTTCTGACTACCACATGCTCAAAGTTCTTATTCCTTGCTGGACTTTGCCATAGAAATTTCTGGACCCACTTTCATCTCACATGTTTCTCCATCTTGTTTCAGGGTGCTCAGTGTCCATTCTTAAATCTCCCAGAGCAAAAGCCTTGTGACAATTTTGGGCTTACTCCCAGACCACTGCTATAAAGCTGGCCTCAGAAAAGGGCTGCCCATTTCCAATCCAGGTCAAGCTCTGGCACTTCCCTCCAATTTACCAGAAAAGGAGCCCACAATTACCAAAGGCCTGACCTCTTTACACCTCATATTGGTCTAGCAATTTCTCTTGCTAGGATCCATACGGCTCCTCCACAAAAGCTTCAGCTAATTAAGAATAAAAACCTCATTTTCTCTTCCAGAATTAGTATAAAAATGTGTCTGAGTATACAGTGGTACCTTGGGTCACATACGCTTCAGGTTACATACGCTTCAGGTTACAGACTCCGCTAACCCAGAAATAGTGCTTCAGGTTAAGAACTTTGCTTCAGGATGAGAACAGAAATCGTGCTCCGGCGGTGCGGCAGCAGCAGGAGGCCCCATTAGCTAAAGTGGTGTTTCAGGTTAAGAACAGTTTCAGGTTAAGTACGGACCTCCGGAACGAATTAAGTACTTAACCTGAGGTACCACTGTATGTTGCAACTGGTAGCATTAAAAGAGAAGCATCACCATGATCTTATACAGCAACTAGGTAGTTGCCTATGGGATTTCCAGACCTCTCAGTCTGCCCTGAAGTCTCCAGGTTTGCCTGGGTCCTTCCAGGGAACAGGTGAAGGGCCTGGATCTCCAAGTGAGTGGCTGCTTTTAATTTAATTTAATTTTTAAGAAGACTGTGCATGCATCTTGCAAGCTTCACCCCTGCAGGATCTGACTGCAAGTTATAACACAAACATGCCGTGGGGAGTCTGCCCTCTTCTGCTCCTCACTTCCAATTAACCTCCATCTCCAGGGCCTGCTCATGACAACACCAGGAACCACCCTTAGGTCTCAGCTTTGGACCCTGAAATCACGGGACCTAGGATGCTCCTGACCTGTCAATTCTAGTGGCCTCTGAACTGACACCTCTCTTTTTAGTTGCTCCCCGCAACAGATCAGAGACTAGGAGGGAAGAGAAGCTATCAGTCTACAGTATCTTTGCAACTTAAAGCTGATTTAGTGAGGTTCCTAAGAAATTTGTCCTAGGATCACCAGGGTTTTCCCCTGTCAAGGATACACCAGCTCCTTGCATGGGGAAACTTGACAAAATGTGAAACTATACTATCAAACCTATATTCATTTCTACAGCCACAGCAGATGCTGTTAATTTTCCAATAGCATACTCTTCCATTGACTCTCAAGGCAGATGGACGCCAACTGTCAAATATTATTTTGGGCCCTAGGGTTGCCATATGTCCGGTTATTATTATTTTTGTTGAAAGTTAATAACATTGCTACTAGCAATACATCACAGCTTCTATAGCCTACATACAGTAGGGGTATTTAAAATTAGAGTTGTCACAGCAATCCACAGTTAAAAGTAGAAGTCAGCAAATGTGTCCTCTTTCTTTCTCTTCAGAATATGGCAACCCTAATTTTAGCCAGGAAATAACTGTATGACAGGACTGATGGGGAGACTCTTGGCGAAGCAATGATACAGTTGCTTTACTGAATATCCCTACAACTCAGTTCCAGCACCTCTCAGGTGAACACTATTGCCATTCTAAGAGAACAAGGGAGGTGTTCATGGTGAGTTCCAGCACCTCTGATTTTAGGAAAATAGCACTGCCTACAACCAAAACCTAGGGATGTGGGTGGCGCTGTGGGTTAAACCACAGAGCCTAGGACTTGCCGATCAGAAGGTTGGCAGTTCGAATACCAGTGACGGGGTGAGCTCCTGTTGCTTGGTCCCTGCTCCTGCCAACCTAGCAGTTCGAAAGCACGTCAAAGTGCAAGTAGATAAATAGGTACCACTCCAGCGGGAAGGTAAACGGCGTTTCCATGCACTGCTCTGGTTCGCCAGAAGCGGCTTAGTCATGCTGGCCACATGACCCGGAAGCTGTACGCCGGCTCCCTCGGCTAATAAAGCGAGACGAGCGCCGCAACCCCAGAATCGGCCACGACTGGACCTAATGGTCAGGGGTCCCTTTACAACCAAAACCTAGAACAGCTTTCCCTCACAAGTTACTTTCTAGATGTTTTGGACTACAATGACCATCAGTGCTAACAAGCAGCCCTGCTAGCTGGCTTTGATGGTGAAACGGAGCTCCTAACACCCAGTCTTAGGTAGAAGGGAGTTGAGTGTTAATTTCTGCCAGCAACACATGAAAATCTAAATCCAAGATGGCGGGTAATAATAACAATAATTACAAGAGGGTGATCAAAAGACACTTAACTGGACATTTGATTCCCTTTCACGGGTTTAACGTAATTTCATAGTGTATCTGCATGATACACTATTAGTAGACTTACACTGCAATCCAACACATGCTTACTAAGTAGTAAATCCAAAGAATAGCCTCCTTGCTATGCACTGACTTGTTCTACTATATTCTCTCTCTCCTTTCTTATTATTGCCACTCTTTATAATCCCTCCTCTTGTTTTATGTTCTTTTCCTCTGTTGAATTTTAATGCATTTTTGTATTTGTTGTTATAAACTGAATGTGATTTGACAACTCCAAAAATAATAAAAATGGATTGCCTTGTTGGCTCAGACCAAAGTTCCATATAACCCAGTGGCCCGAATCCAACAGCAGCTAGCCAGATGCCTCTGAAAACCCATGACAAACAAAGTTGGAGAATATGATTACAAACTCCTGTTGTTTGCTGCCAGCATACTATACCGAGAAGGGTCTCAACAACTCAGTGGCAAAGTGCAATCTTTGTCTACAGAAGGTTGCTGGTTCGATCCCAGTCATCTCCAATTAGAAGCAGTGAGATTTTTACTTATTTATTTCGGGCTTTTATAACCTGCTTTTATTTGAATCAATCCCAGAGCACAGTACAACATAATATATATATAAAATGTGTAATAAAACAAAACAATCTTTTTAAAAATTCAAACTGCAAAACAATAAACCAAAATTATACCACAAACACCATGAGAGCAACAAAACATCTCCTCCAGCCACTGAGTAAATAAAAATGCATTTACAAGGCACCTAAAAGCCATCTGTTAAAGGCTTCTGTGCTTGAGACCATAGAGAATTATTGCCAGAATAGACAATATTGAGCTATACAGGCAAATTGTCTGAGCATTAAAAAATGTTTTTTTTTTTAAAAAAATATTTTTTATTGATTTTTCCATGTATACTTCTTCTAACAATATATATTTAACAATTTTGCATATTTTGACCCTCCTCCCCTGGACTTCCCTTATACTCCCGTTTTGTTTTATTTCCATATTGTTCACCCTGTGTATTGTTTCCCCAAAATTTTCTCAATACATATAGTCTTATTTTTTGTTGTATACAGTTGTCTACAACTGTATATAAATGTTTAAAACTGTTCTAACTGCATGCGTAAGCCTGTCATCGTCATAATCATAATCATTTTTCCACCATGTTTATTTCTTCTTCAAAAGGGCAGATCTAAAAAGACCATTGCTGGTGCATATGGTAATACCTTTTTTAAAAAAAAATCAAACAAACTGAGAAACTTTCTCCTGAACTTGTCAGTGTTACTGGAATCCTAAGAGGAGGATTGCGATGCAAATATTCGTGGGGAAGGTGCTTGCCCGTCATCATGGAAACAGGTAGAAATTATGGGGCAAAGGAGTCATGCTAGGGTCTGTTAAAAGTGACCAAACCAACACTTCTAGTTGTGGAGGGGAGCTTAAAATGTGAAAAAGTAATTCCCAATATGTTCAATACTATGGGGGGGGGAATAGTGGATGGAAAACTGTTGTAACTGCATTTCAGACAAAGCACATCTGTTCCCAGGTGGCACAAAAAAACTGCAGGAAGGTTGAGATGTAACTGCAAGCCCACCTTCTAGCATGGGCTTAATTGATTTCAAAACCCGATACAAGCACGCACGTTTGAAACTGTATTTCTGTCTTTCACACATGCAGACCAACTGCAGAGGAGAGACTCAAAAGTGCTTTAGTGGCATGTGTGAAATCAGTTTGGGCCTGCTTTATAGAATTAGAAAAATACTCTGCAGAAGCCAAGTTGACAGGAGACTAAATTAATATCAACCCTACTTTCATTGATATAATACTGTGAAAAGAAACTATAGTCTTGTTTTGTTGCAAACAAACAAAAATGCCCTTTTGTTAAAGCTCCAGATCAAGGCCACATATGTTTAACCAGCCAGACTGAATTGCCACCTCCCTTTCCTACATGAAAATTCAAGTCTAATTTAAAAATCCATAAGAAGATGGGCTTGGTCTTTTTTGTTTTTCAAATTAATTGCATATAAAGTGCCACTTTCCCCCCTACTGTAAATCAAGAGAACTCTGGTGTCTTTGGAATGAATTCCAAATAGTTGGTCTGGACATGAACTTCACAGTTCTTCCCTCCTCCATCCTGCTGACATTTTCCCATTAATTTCTTTTCCCCTTTCATCCATTCATTGGCTGATGAGTCTATAAATACACTTCATCTGCTTTTACTTTGCTTTCTAAGGACAAACCATTCCTAAACATGTTGTCTTGATTACATTCAAAAGCAAAATCCTCCGATGTTTCTATGTTGGAGCGATAGGCTGAAACGTAACATTTTGTCTATTATGTCAGAGAGAAGTTTCAATGGGCAGTTTTATCATAATGTCAACAACGTAAATAACCTCATGCCGAAGAAATGCCATATGTGTTAAAGCTGTAAATATCAGTGCTGGCAGCCAAACCGAAGGGGGAGGAAGGGGTTTGGAGAGATAGAAAAATCAGCTGTATAGTCTCAGACGGTATTATTTTTCCCTGACCTCCTTATTCCACAAACCTCTGCTTTTGCCCATTCCTTCCTACATTCGGATAACAAATGGCAAATCTTTAAAGAGATAGTCAGGATAAAGAACATCTATATCTCATGCTGAACTTTTCTATCTCAGTGCATAACTTACATTTTTAAAATGGTTTTTACAATACGTTTTGTTTATATTTTGCTTAGGCTCCTGTATTACATTTCCTGTTGTGCATTATCCACGTATACCTTTTTTGGGAGATGGGTGGGATGAGAAGTGCCTTTTTACATTAAATTTCTTCTACTATTAAAACCAGCACCAAATGAATTCGTGAATGAAATGTAGTTATAGATTTAAATCCAGTCCGCTGCAGCCAGTGGGGCCTTCATCCAAGTGAACATGCGCAGGATCAGGCCGTAAATTGAGCGGGCCTCTGTGAAATAGTTATTATTAAGCATGGATAAGCATGCTTGAATTCAATGCAGATTGAGAGTGAATAACCCTGCCCGATGCCTGTCTTGATCCAAATTCCATGAAGAATCTATGAAGCAAGCCATGCTGGCAGTCTGTTGTGTGTTGAGTTGTTCTCTTCCACAGTAGTGTTCAAATTATAAGGAGAAAAATAGGAGACTCTTAATGAACCTTCAAGACCCAGCCCATGAGCATTCCCATTTTTTAGCACTATTATTCATGTCGCCATTCCACAGCCTTCAAAAAGCAGTAGTCCAAGGGGGGCATTGCAATCAATAGAGGAGGGGCGAAGCCCCTTCTGCCCCCCCTCTGTAATGCTGTGCCTCATTTATATTAATGGAGAATCTTTTCTCAGGAGAGAAGTTCCATGACCACACTCTGCATCCAGAAGAGATTACTGAACCAGAGGTATCGTCTACACAATAGCTTCTGTGGAGATTCCTTTTTTAAAACAGGTCTCTATTTGTATTTGTGTTAATTTTTATCCAGTTCTGAATGTACGGATACTTGCAAAATAATACATCTCCATTGTAGACCACTGGTGGCCACAACCCAAAGTCCAAGGAAAATCAGGAGATCAGGAGCGTCATCGGGGCATTCAGAACTCTACATTCAGTGCTATTTGCATCCATATATAGTGATTTATTGCCAATAAGGAGATACTGTAAAAGGCACAATCAACTGGGGAATTGCACCCTGCAGAAGCAAGCCATTGCTGCGAGCTCTCATTGACGGCAACGTGGCTTGCGCATGAGAGCATCCCAGTGGATTGAGTTCCATGTGATTAGAACTCTACTAAGGAAGAGTTCATAATAGCTTCTTGGCCTTCCGTTTGGCGAAGTTGGTGAGTGCTGTTATAATAACAGGATGCAACACATCCTCTTTTGGCAGTGCACGTGCCACCTCTCTCCTGTGAACTTGACAAGGGGTCCCAGCTGACGATGAGACCTTTCCTGCAAAAGCGTCATCAAATGTGAAACTGGATCCAAAGGGTTATGTCTAGGAAACAGGAATGAACTGTACGGTGCTATATATAAAGAAAAGCTGCAGTTGGCTTCTATAAATATTTCATTGTGTTAATTGCTCTGTGCTCTATGATCTCAGATGGAAAGTGAGCAACCAGAGTTCACAGTTTTAAGAAGCAATTCTAAGCACAGCAACGTGTACAGTAATCTCAGATAGCACAGGCCTGGCTCCCACCTTGCTAGAACAACCATGTTTATCGTGTCAAAAGTGCCACAAAGTGATCTTTTCCTCACGGTTTATATGTGGTGAATCTTCCTTTTGATTTAAACCACACACTTGATGCGCTTCTGCATTTACCCCATTCTATGACCTTTCCAGACGCAGGGGGGGAATATCTGTTGTGTTGTGTTGTCACTCTTCTTGCGTTAATACAGGAGTGATACAGAGCAAATAATATAATATAATATAATATAATATAATATAATATAATATAATATAATATAATATAATATAATATAATATAATATAATATAATATAATATAATATAATATAATATAATATAATATAATATAATATATATAATATAATATAATATAATATAATATAATATAATATAATATAATATAATATAATATAATATAATATAATATAATATAATATAATATAACAATCAGGGGTGCCAACTTGAATAAAATATTGCAGGGGGGAAGCATGAGTAAATCATAATGTGCACACAGTGTAAGCCTATATCTAACCCGCAGTTATGGAGAAGGCAAAGGTTGTTGTTGTTGTTTAATCGTTTAGTTGTGTCCGACTCTTCGTGACCCCATGGACCAGAGCACGCCAGTCACTCCTGTCTTCCACTGCCTCCCACAGTTTGGTCAAACTCATTTTAGAAGCTTTGAGAACACTGTCCAACCATCTCATCCTCAGTCGTCCCCTTCTCCTTGTGCCCTTCATCTTTCCCAACATCAGGGTCTTTTCCAGGGAGTCTTGTCTTCTCATGAGGTGGCCAAAGTATTGGAGCCTCAGCTTCATGATCTGTCCTTCCAGTGAGCACTCAGGGCTGATTTCCTTCAGAAATCAGAAAGAAGGCAAAGGTGGTTGTTGTTGTTGTTTAGTCGTGTCCGACTCTTCGTGACCCCATGGACCAGAGCACGCAAGGCAAAGGTATAGGTGCACAAAACTGCAGACAGAGGGGTAATTCTTGAGCTCTCCTCACCTTGGGTTATCACACTAAAGCCAAATCATAGTTTAGGTCAGCAGGGTACAGCAGCAGAATAACCAGGGAGAAGCAAAATGGCTGTGATTTCCTCTCCAGCAGTCTGTAGGCACACACATTTGCATTAAACCATGGTTTGGCTTAGTGTGAACTAGGCCATAATATATGATGAAATAGCCACCTGTATTGAATCTACAGTACAAAAATATGCCTTGAGGCGTAAATGAAAGGGGGGAAATGAAGTATAAGATTCAAACATCTCCTACTAAATACCATCATTTGCTTGCAGGCTTGCAGTGACTTGATTCTTTAAAAGATACTTGATTGTCATCATAATTTCATAATGATTAATCATTTCTCTGGGATTTATAGCAATTGCCTCCTTGAATGTAGATCCGTGTTGCCTACTTTAATGGTGGAGCATGCAATATAATTAAGAAATAAAACAGCACATAACTAGCTGCTCTGCCAGAATTCTCCTGGAATTAAATGCTACTGCGTTCTGGCTTTTGCTTTTAATCTTTCCTGTGCTGGCCAGTTGTTGTCCTGGGGTTGAAAATTATGAGTCTAAAGAGGTTAATAAAATGTAAGGCTCATGAAAATTATAAACATGAGAAAGGAGGAGGGGGGAAACAGTGTGCCACAATTTAAAAGAGCCCACAGATATTATTCTAGGCGATTAAGATTCTACATGGTAGCACTCTTTGGGGTTATGTCTAGAGAAAAAGAAGGGGGGGAAGGGTAGGTAAAAATTCCACAGGCATTTCACATTTCTTCCCGAGATGCAAAACAATGCTCAGGTCAGGTTTGGAAGGCTTTTATTGCTTTGTTCACACACACACAAATTAACAGTGGAGGTCTTAAACAAAACCTTTTGCACTTGGTGCTGATGAGAGTAAACATTCTTTCCTGAGCTATGTGGTTGCACACGAAGTGAAGATGTTTGCGTGTAGGAAAACACAGGATTTATTCTGCACAGAAAATTTCCCACCCAAACATTTAAGAAACGTACTTTCAGTCAATGGGACTTCTTATGCTGATGGGGTCTAGCTGAAAATAAGGGAAACTTCTAGAGAAATTCAACTGATATCAGAATAGGTTATGGTGTACTGTTGTTTATGCTGTCATCCATCTGTCCTGAGAGACAATGGAGTGTGCCTTCGGAGGTGAAGTCAAACTGTTTCATTAGGAGCACTGAAGTAACTTTCCCCGGGGGTACAGGTTTGGGCAGTGTGTATGGACGGAGGTCCTGGGCTTTCCAGTTGAGAAGACCCTCCTCTCGGCTCCACTGATGTGGTCCAAAGGAAAACAAAGCAATACAGCCTTTCAAGTCTTTCTGGTCGACATGATTTTTAACAGTGAGTTTTTGGGGTTTTCTTTTACAACTTTTACATTTTTATCTGGTATTTCTACCTTGAACCTTAATGAAGTAATTGTACAAAAGTTGTGGAATTTAACAATTTTGAAAACTCAGCCAAAAAAGTTCTTAAAATAAAATAAAATCACTTAGGCTTTTATTTTTTAAAAAAACAACAACAACACCAATGTTTTTGAGCCATTTTTAAGGAAATTTGCCAAAATCTATACTCCCGACATGGGTTGCCATATGTCCGGATTTTCCCAGACATTTAAACAATTTCCGACCAGGCACTGTTTCCATCATCTGAATCCCAGACATATGATAGCCCTAGATGACTAACTGACTCCATGCGCAATGCATAGTATTTTTCCCACTTCCATGCCTGCCACCATGTCATTTAGAGCTCAAACCTAGGTGTGCACATGTACAGCCAGATTAAGATAACTGGGTCTCAGATAACTGCTCCCAGTTTGCATTTGATATAGTCTTTAACAGAATGTGTCACTGAACTCAAGACAGTCACATGCTTAGGCTGAGTACTGTGACAGATAGGATTTCTGTAACACAAGCACACTATAAGAATCTGCTGAGAATTCAGGCTTAAGCCTCTACGTTACCCTTGGAACCAAAAACCAATTAATTTTTAATTAAGATAGTCTTTGAAAATTGCCATTATTGCTCAGATAGTGTGCAAATTGTACACGTAGGCTGAAAAACAATGCTCATCATTTCTCTTTCTTGGTAAAAAAGGAGTTCAATGCGATTCCAAACACTCATGAATCTGAAGCCATGGCACACAATGCTTGCAGGAGCAATTTAAAGACACATATAGAAAGAAACTGGGGAGGGGGGCAAATGGAAAACAAGAAGGGAAACGACATCTGTTCATTAAAGGCACATCATGCCAGTTTCCTTTCATAAATTAACTGATTTAGCGACAATAGAAATGTGATACTCCGGTCTGCTTAAATTTCACTACAGCATTTGGCACAGTGCTACATGGGAGATTATTAGCTAATCTGGAAAAGATGGGGATTAGTTCCAAAATTATTAAATGAACAAGGAATAGGCTTTTTTGAGGGGGGGGGGATACAAAGGGCTGTGTTGAAAGGTGAACTATTAAGCCACAAAGGGGTTATTTATAAACTGAGTTCTATAGAACACATCCTTGGAGATTATCTTTCTGTCCAGAATGATGCTGGACTGAACGCCAAACCATACTTGCTAATGACAAAATCGGGGAAGGGGGGGTGTGTCTTTACCAAAAACAATCAGAATCAAAAGGAAAATGGGAATCCAGAAGAAAATTCAGCAATACATACTGCAAAGTAGCAGGCTTCTGGCCTAGTAATAAGATTCTTCTGTCATGAAATTTAGGGACAACTGTATTAGCTGGCCACTTTAACTGATAATGGAGGTCTGAAGACACAACTGCAATAAGTTGCCCCCCCCCAAAAAAAAGATGGGGAAGGGAGGCTAATGTGGATCTTGGGATAGGAATAGGTTGGGAGGTACCAGTGGCGTAGCGTGGGTTGTCAGCACCCGGGGCAAGGCAAGTAATTTGCGCCCCCTAACCCGTGGATTTGCGCCCCCTAACCCCAACCCCCAGATGTTGCGCCCGGTGCGGCCGGCCCCCCCTGCACCCCCCACGCTACGCCACTGGGAGGTACACAGTTTAGAGTAGGAAAATATGTAGTACAGTATATGGAATAATGAGTTAACACACACACACATTCACAGCCCCGTTTGTGATATTAAGTCTGTTCCACATCTACCTCAATTGGTTTTAAAATAGATTTCAAAAGTTAAGAGTTCCTGCCAGAGCCACATTTTGTAAAGTTGGAGCCATTTTGTGCATTTGGTAGGAAAAACCTCTATTCAACAGACAGAGGGTCAAAATGCCACCACAGAGAAAATTGTGTTTTTTGTTGTTGTGGGTTTTGGACAGCATTCTCTTACCCTGGGTCATCTCAAGAGCAGCAGGATTAGGCCAGATCCATACAAGTTTCATTCCCTGTTTTGTACATCAAACAATACAGAACAATATCCAAGCAAATAAATTATAGTATACTGTGAGGTTTTATCTTCCGACGCCTGTGAAGTGTGAATGATTGGTCATCACAGTCATTTGGAAATGCTCCTCACAGGTGCCAGGTGGTGCATGGATGAAGAACAGCAAATAAAGACATCTGATAAACTCTCCTGCCCTCAGGAATGTATTGATATATTGAAGCTGTGTGGCTGAAATCATAAGATCTGGACCACTATTTCCTTCCTCATTTTGAATATAAGGATTTAGAATCAGCAGCTAGGAAAACTTTGCTACCATTCCCCCTCCCCCCCCCCCGATTCTCTAATCCTGCCACTGAATGCATCTTGGTGGATCTGAGTCAGAGAACCCCAGAAAGATCATTAAGCATATGAAAGCCAGCAACTATTCACCTCCCTGCCCCCACCAACTCCTGTAATTTTAATATTTCTGAAACTATTTAACTAAGCATATTCACAGCTTAGCTTTACCTCAAGAGACCACCTACTCTGTGGGCAGGCAGTGAGGCTGAGGAATTAGGGGACAACATCTGGCAACATCGTGAATTAAATTTTTCTTCTGCAAGCGAAAAACCATAACCTCCATCAAGTCACAGCAGGATATAATGCTGTTGGAGCAGACAAGATTTGTTTTGATCTCTTATGGAGCAACACACCCAGCTTTCAGTTCATACCAATAACATCTCTGTGTCTGGAATATACCTCAGTCCAGGGGCTGCTAATTAATGGTTGGAATTAGCCAAATAATTTCCACAAGAAAAAACAAACCAGTCTTATTCAAGCTTTAAAATGACTCGCAGCTCTCAATACAATCACATCTAAGTCTGATATTTTGGAAAGGCTTTAGGTACGGTGCATTTTTCAGCATATTAAAAGCTCCTGCGTCTGCTACATTTTAAGCTTTCAAAGTTATTTCTAGAGTTCATGGGAAAATACGACAAGCATTCAGTAAGCCAATTATTGATTTTGTGCCATCTTGTTGCTACCGTGTCAGGCTTTCCTTTCCCTTTCTTAAAAAGCGTGGCGCTCATCAAAACATATTTAGATTATATTCCTATATCTGCATGGCTTTGGGGGCTCAGCCCCACAAGTTGTCAACTCCAATCTGGAATCTATTTTCAGCACAATCTTCAACTCTGAAACATATGAAATGGAATAATAGTAATAATAAGCAGCATTCTCCTAAGTTTTACCAGAGCAGACCCTCTGAAATTCATGAGCATGAGTAAGCTGTGCTTTTCTCTAATGAGAAGCGATGTATAAATAGTTGAAATAAATCAGTAAAGGCCCTTTAAATTCAATGAGTCTACCCTGAGTAAAGCTTAGGTGAATGCCACTCTTTATGTCTTTCACCTTTGAATAATCACAGCCCTGATTCATGTATTTGTAGAAACTAACCACTTGACAACCCTAATATTCCCATGTAGTTTCCCCTTTTGAATTCTTACTTCAGGTCTTTGCGACACTTTAAAACCAACCATATGTAGTTCTTGGTTGTAGTGGGTTACTGCTTGATCCCTCTGTTTGCATAATGTCATGTACAGTTATTTTTATTAAGCAGCTGCTAGAGAAACATTAAATATTATGATATAAATCATCATAATCATCTACCAAATAACTACATGAAAGGTGGTAGATCAGGTCATGTGCAGAGGATGGAGAATGAGGTTGCAGATACAGAGGTACCTCGGGTTAAGTACTTAATTCGTTCCAGAGGTCCGTTCTTAACCTGAAACTGTTCTTAACCTGACGCACCAGCTAATGGGGCCTCCCGCTGCTGCTGTGCCGCCGGAGCACGATTTCTGTTCTCATCCTGAAGCAAAGTTCTTAACCCGAGGTACTATTTATGGGTTAGTGGAGTATGTAACCTGAAGCGTATGTAACCTGAAACGTATTTAACCCGAGGTACCACTGTACTCTGGTAAGCAAGGAGCTTGCTGGCTGGCTCCAACACTTTATCCTACCTCCAGCACCCAAATCCAGCCCCTTGCTGAGGACGGCACTCCTTGTTTATTAACCTTTTACCTTGCTGTCACTGCCACATTGGAGCATCCAAAGCTGCACATGTATATATGTTAGCAGCCCACTGGAAAGCAAACATGTTGGCAGCCTTGAATGTTTACAGCGCTGGCAGTTCAGAAACAGCAGCTGCAGTAAAGGCATGAGCCACCTGGGCTCAGCAGTTAACAGCAGCCAGGATAAATGCAAGCTCGCCGAATGTCCTGAACCCCTGGCTTACCTGGCAGCATGTCAGTACCCCAAGTCCAGAGTTCTAGGTTTGAAGATCACTCCACACAAGCAAAGTCCAAAGGTCAGGAAATGCAGTTCAGGGTCAATCCGAGTACCCAAGTCCAAAGACTAGCAGTCAGGATACAGTCCAGAGTCAAACCTGATGCACAGTCCTGTAGAGATCGAGGACTACCCAAGTCAAGGTCCCTCAATATGGGCCATTGAGCAGACCCAGCACCTCAGCTCTGCTTCCCTTTTGTACTTTGCATGCTGATTGCAGCATCTGGGCTTGACGAGGCATATGGCCCTCACCTGTTCTGAGTCTACTCCAGAGCTAGCGAGCCCCACCTGGACAGCTAGGGAGCTGGGCTGTGGACCCTTGCCTGCCCCAGCCTCCTAAAGCTTTCCTCCCACTGCTCCCTCTGCCTCAGGACTCACAATGCTTGTGGAGACAGGAGCTCCTTTGGCTCTGGTGATGGGTCCTGCTGCTCCGGTTCCCCCATCGCCATCCTCCATCACCCTGTGAGTACTTCCTTCCCCATCCCCTGTTTGCCCTGGTGTGTCCCAGTCCCAGCTACACCCCTCGCCGGCATCCTCTTCCTCCTCCCCTTCGTCCTGTCAGTTAATGATACAGAGCTGCTTTAGCAAATTATATCCGATTTGACTCTTTATCTGTAGACATTTTGACTCTGCAACCCTATTTGTGGTCCACAACAAAATGGACTGTTACTAACTCTTAGGGTGCCGTCTTATGCATGTCAAGCAATTGTTAACCCACACTTTGCAATGTCTTTTCCCGTCACTGCCCTTATAGCAACATAAGTCTGCTTTTTGAGAGAAGCGGGCTTGTTCTGCAAGAGCTCCAAATCCCCCTTAATTGCACAACCTTAAATTTGCGGGTATGTGATTGAATCCCACTCGCCAGACAATCTGGAAGGAGCCACCAGCCAGCTCAATCCTTTACTGTCTTTAGTTCCATCGGTGACTTATTACTGAGGATATAATGTAAATACAGACTAATTAATAGTAATATTAGACCAAGATATTTATATAAAGTCCCACCAACACCATCTGTTATCTTTGAAGTAAGGGTGCATAGAGCAGACACATGCCTGCAGCTTGTAGCACACTTGTATCTTCACGGATGAGCAAGTTGAACAAGATACAGACTTGTACTGCTGCCTGATAAAGTCTCCCTATCCTCTGTAATGAACTCATTAGCTCTAATGATGCTGCTGCACAAATGTTCGCTAACTTAATTGCTTCATATTCTCTGTGATTTGATTCCAAAAATAATATTCACAAATTCATACGGTCTGCATTCTCGCCCAGAGCCTTCCAAATGAGCGTGGGTTAAGATCACTCAAAGAAAACCTGTCAAATTATTATTATTATTTCTAATATGAAATAATGGAATTCTAGATAGCTTTAATCTCAAGGAAAACATACACTGAATCTCAAGAGAGGGTGGGGATAGGGTAACACACTATGGGAACAATCCTCTACTGGGGTTACACCAGCGAAGGGGCTTTAGGGTTATGCAGAAGCTCCACTACAATGGTGTAATATCAAATATGTGACAGATACACTGGAATAGCTCTCTTGATAAAGGGCTGTAGCAAAACGTATGCAGATAGACTGGTTGAAACAAGGCAGAAGTGGGGTGGGGGTGGGGGAATGTAGCTGTGGGTGGGGGAAGGAAGGAATTGTAACCATGATGCTGTGCACTATTTTTCTGATGTAAATCCCGCCCCCGCCCTGAAAAAGCCCCCTTTGGTTTGTTAGAGAAAATATATGGGTATTCCCCCATTTCCACAGTGCCATGGTTCCAATCCAATTTGCTCCTTGACTGCATTCCAAATAGATAGGTACCGCTTCGGCAGGAAGGTAAACTCACCATGAACACCTCCCTCATTCTCTTAAAATGGCAGTGGTGCCCTCCTGAGAGGGGCTGTCACTGAGCTCCGGCAAGATCCGACTGAAAAAAAAGCCCCACCTAGAACCCTCTAACACGTTCATTCAATGAGCTAGAGGGTTTGTGTGAACCTGCCCAGGGTTTTGCAGACACACACACCACACACACCACCAGGGACGCGGACTTATAAAAAATATTGGGGGGGCCCGGGAAAGCTCGTGAAATATAAATAAGCTCATGAATATGCAAATAAGCTCATGAATATGCAAATAAAGTGGCACCGCCCCCTCGTGAGCGAATAGGGGAGAGCGTGCTGCTGCCTATTAATCAGCTCCGGAACAGCTGATATGCGGGAAACCTGGGGCTAGAGGCAGGAGCCCCCGCCCCCGGGGATTCCCTAATCTCGCGGGGGACGGCCGGGGCTCTCCGGCTAGGGCGCGCGGCTGGCTGGCTGGCGGGGGACGGCGGAGGCGCTCTGCTGGAAGGGCGCCCGAGATTATTGGGGGGGCTGAGCCCCCCCCAAAATTTTTTTGAGGGGGCTCAAGCCCCCTCAAGCCCCATGGAGTCGGCGCCTATGCACACCACACACCCCAGTGATACATTTCAAAGCAGCGGCAGTTTAGCACCTTCTATTTCCACCCTCAGTGACATGGACAGAGGTTAATTAGCACTTCATGAGTGCTGCTGTAAATTGAGGATCATTATCAGAGTCCCGGTTCACACTTCACCTGCAACCGTGTAGCAAATATTTACTTTCTTGTGTATTCGTTTGTTAATTTATATCCCGCCTTTTGGTATGATGTGTTGAAGGTTGCTATTAAGAAGTAGGCGCATCATTAACCATTTTATTTTTTTTCGTAAAATCACAAAAAAGCAGGTCTTTTTTTAAATTTAAAAAACCCAGCTGGCTAAAAACTAAATGAACACACGAAACGTAACCGGCTGTGTTCTTAGATAAATAAGGTATACTATTCATTGTATCAAATTGTAAATTTCAACAGAAGTAACTCATAAAGTTCAACAAAGGAACAAAGTAGAAGACCCAGTGGATCAGATCATACTTTAGTCAGTTCATGCATAAGGTCCGTCCGTGTAATGGTGTCTATTCCACCTGTCTGTTCATAAAGTCCAAACCATCCACATGAAAGGTTGTTACAGTTCCACAAAATCCTTTCACAGAGTCTAAGGCAAGGCTTTCTGGAATATTAGCCTTGTTTTGCCATCCTGGGCTTCATCAGTGGTTAAAGCTCATATGTGATATTACAGGACAGCGTATCTTATAGCATAGTAGTAGCTGCGGTAGTAGTAGCAATCAAATCAAAAAATCTCCCTGGACAGTGAGTTCCAGAGCCTGGACACAGTTACTGCAAATGCCCTCCTCCCAATGGCACTTCATGTGAATGAAATGGGAGAAAGGCTCCCTCAGACTCCCTTAAAATGTGAGCACATTCATAGTGGAGAACAGTCTTTCAAGTACCCTGGTCCTCAGTCAATTAGGGCTTTAAAGGCCTTGCCAGTGTTTCCTGCTGGGCCCAGAACTGGAATGGAAAACAATGCAGTAAGGATTCTCAAGTGCGGAGATGCCTTTGGACTAATGCAGTGCCACCATTGATCTTACTGTGGTTCCCATCACTTCCACCGTTGGCCTTGGCCTTTAGATCTGCCTTGCTACTACTTCCTCCAACTGCGAGAGGCTATCCTTCCTGCATAATCTGAGGCAGTATCTGGACAACCACTGCCACTGGCCAATGTACCAGAGGCTCCACGCAGATCCTGTAAATCGAGGGAGGGATAAAAAGAACAGCAGGGACTGAAACTCAAAAAGTGAATGAAGTATTTGCTTGGGACTTCCGGGGAGGCGCCTCCGGCAATGGCTGAATTCCTCTGATCAGGAGGAATTTGCTCCGTGAAAAGCAGGGTCTGACCGCCACGGTGAAGGCGGAGACCCATAGAAATCACAGGTGGGAGAAGCCTGTGAACCTGGGATTCGGCTGGCACCATTTGCGCCCCCCCTACTCGCGGGGAAACCCTGTTTTGGGGATCCGGAGCGACGTGGGGTGAGCGGTGCGGTGCTTTGAAGCCGCATTGCTGTTGCCGGAGAGCGCTGACTTTTTCCTGTGGACAATTGGATTTTAAACGACTACCCGTGAGTAGAACGGAAAATTGGACCTTGAAACACTTTAATTTGGCGCTGAAGCGGGAAGGCTCTAAACAGGAAGTCCGCCTCCCATTTTGTAAATAGATTGAAGCAAAGACGTTACAAGCTAAAGTCTTTGAAAGCTTTTGATAAAGGATTAAATTCCCACCGGATAAGAATATATAACCCCTCTTGGAAGCAGGAGAAGAGAGGGGAAGTTTTGGGTTTAGTGTGCCTGCAGAAGAGAGTCAAAATTAAATTGCCACTGCTCTGAACCTGGAAAAGGGCTGCCAGATGACGTTTGGGGAATGTTTATTGACAGAACGGATTTGACAGCTAGCTAAAATAAGAAAGGCACTGTCTCCATTGTCCTCTTCTGCGTTTAAAAAATGGAGGAAAAATGAAATATTTTCTTGGGGTTTTGTTCAGGTAGCTCACATGTATTGGTGCCTGGTTTGCTTCTAGACCCTGTTTAAGGTACCTGGGCAGGAGAAGGAGAATTCAAGATGGCGGAGCTAGTAACTAATTCCAAAGCCCTATGCCAGCTGGGTAAAAGATAGGGGGATCATTTTCCCTATTCCACCAGCCTTTGTTCTTCAATGTATTTTCCTTCTTTTTAGACCCAATTTTTTTTGGGGGGGATTATTATTTCAGCTCTAGGGGCTATTGTACTCATTGCTGCAACAGGTATCATGAGAATAGGAGATCTTTGGATATAGTGGCTCCAAATTTTTCCTTTTCCTTCTCCAGTACTGTAAAACTCTTTTTTTGCTGATATCAAGGGCACAGACGAAGGAACAGCAAAAGGTTTCCACACATACAATAGAAAGGCTTGTGAGGGTGGATCTCCTTCTCTGCCCATAAATCTCCCTCTTCATGGGCAGCCTGGGGGATATACAATATCTATGGCCTTTCAAGTATGAACCTTTCTACTTGTTACATTCTTATTTAATACTAAGTGCTGCATCTCTGCTCAGTTTGCACCCCCTCCAAAGCCACCCACTCCCTCCCCCTAGAGCCTGCTCAAACCACTCCTCCTAGTAAAAGGTAAAGGTAAAGGGACCCCTGACCATTAGGTCCAGTCGTGGCCGACTCTGGGGTTGCAGCACTCATCTCGCTTTATTGGCCGAGGGAGCCGGCGTACAGGGGTCATGTGGCCAGCATGACTAAGCCACTTCTGGCAAACCAGAGCAGCACATGGAAACACCGTTTACCTTCCCGCCGGAGTGGTACCTATTTATCTACTTGCACTTTGACGTGCTTTCAAACTGCTAGGTTGGCAGGAGCAGGGATCGAGCAAGTCTCCTCCTAGTAGACCTCACCAAACCTCCACAGCTTGCTTGGGCTGCCTACCCACCTGCCCACCTCTAGTTCCTTCCTCCATGCCCTCATATGCTGATGCTGCTATGGCCCGGCAGCTCTGAAAGCCCAGTCTGTCATCACACTGTAGTTCACATCGCCATCTATCTGTGGCCAAATGAACTGCAGCATGATGAAATTGAAACATTTTTATTATATGTATCGATAAGGCAGGGTTGCTAACTTTGTAGGCTGTTCCAGAAGAAGCTGGTGAACCGGTTAACACACAACTAGATATGAAAATGAAAGTAACCATGAGAACAAGCTAAAGGGTGGACTCATAGCTCCAACCCAAAATAACTGGAGACAATGTATAACTCTATCATTACCAATTACTACACCACTTACTGAGGTCTTGCCCTACATTCTCTCAATTACTGTGGTTAGATTTGAGGGGTGTGTGCTTTCTGGGGTTAGATCTGCTGCAGTTAGATCTTACGGAGACTGTGGAGCATACTGGCTTAAATTTATTTGCTGCTGTACTAGTTTTTTTATTATGAATTGTTATTAGGGTGGTTTTTAGCTTTTGTGGTGCATTGCTGTGAGCACGTAGCTGCTAGAATTGATCTGGAAAATATACATCAGCAAATTAAATAATATATCAACAGAAAGAACAAGTTAGGCTATTTCACCCAAATACCCCCCACCCACTTTCTGTTTTTAATATATACAATTGAGTTGCTTTTGTGAGTTGTTCAGTTATCGTTGTTGCGGCTGCAAGCAAGAATGACCTAACCTTGCATCTTACGCACTCGGCTGTGTGAGGAAGAGATTGAAAGTGTTTCCTTTCATTTTCAATTAACCACATTTTAGCATTAGACTGGGACCCTAAACTGATTTAGTCTTAACTACTGCTTATTGAAATGAGCCAGCTTCATAAACCAGCATTTGAAACTGGCTTGTTTCAGTAAACCCCAGGAAGGTGAGTTAGCCCCAATGGTCTTCAACCTTTTGGAGTCCAGAGCTCCCTTGACCAATCAGATTCTTTCTGCCGCTTCATTATGGCAGCCACTTACACTGGACTCCAGTTACAGAATATGTGAAATAGGGATGCCCCCACCCCATCCTACTCTGTGCCATCCCCATTCTACCCTGCCCCTTTTCAGGGCTACCACCAGGGAGAGAGAGGCGTATGCAGGAAGATATTGGGCTGCAAGCTAAAGCCGCCAGCTCCCCTGAGAGAAAGAGAGAGGGAATATTCAGCTCCCCTGAACATTCTTCAAGCCAAGGTGTCATGGCGCACAGGTTGACAACCAATGGGTTGGCCAATCTAGATATTGTTGGATTCCTAGCCAGCATGGTCAGTGTTCAGGGATGATGAGAAGTAAAGTTCAATAGCATCTGGAGGACCACAGAACCCTTTGTTGTTTTTGTTACAGGAGACTATTATGGCTACCATTTTGCAAATTTGAATCACGTAGCAATAGCAAATGAGGTATTATTCCATTTTTTTCCCACATGGGCAGGATTCTTTTACTGTTGTGAAAACTGTACCCATCTTCAGCAACACATGATTTCTCAGAACCAGAGCCTAAACATTGAGACTATTGTTCAGCTCTACAGGGTGGTAGTCCCACCACAACTGCTTTTTTTTTTATTTAATCCCTACACATTTCCTTCCCTGGGAGCCTCCACCCACCATTAACTTCATCTACGATAATGCCAAAGGAAACAAAGTATTTCCCCCTCTTTTTAAAAAGAAAAAGTACAAGCTTTTACCACAGAAACCACCTGAGGGCTCAATTTCCACTCTTCATTAAAACCCAGTGGACAACTCGCGATAAATAAAAGGTGAAAAAATAACATTGAACCCCCAACAAAAATATACACAGGATGTGGATTCCATGAATTCAAAACGAAATGCAGTTGGGTTTGTGTGTAGGTGTAATTGCTTTATTTCAAGTAACTGTACACAACCTTAATCATATTAAACTAGCTAGTATTTAGGGTTTTGACACGGAGGCAGCCAGAGCAAGGAGCAATGTGAGGCTAGGCCTGTGTTGACCATCATGAAAGTTTCTTGAAAAATAATGGCTCGGGCAGAGAAACAACGCTTTACAACTTTTAAAAACCTGCTTGATCAATATAATAAATTTCAAAATATTGACATTTTGGAAAACACAGAGGTTTCCCAAACCCTTAAAAAAAATCATTTTGTGTCTGACACCATTTTTTGCTTGCTGTTTCATTATTTGCATATTTAGTATCCTTAACGAGGTCTTGACAGCAGTTTATGGCTGATAATATTTTATAGCATTTGTACTAAGTGTATATTTTGTGTCGTATGCTGATATTGGAAAGCTCGCTCTCTCTCTCTCTCTCTCTCTCTCTGTGTGTGTGTGTGTGTGTGTGTGTGTATAAAGTCATACCCACAACACGCTGTGGTTTGTTAAGGATGCTGAGAGTTGTCAGCAGACCCCTCACAGTGTTTGCTGCTAACGTGACCTACACACCACCAGATCTGTCTACAATTGGCAGTTGGCTCCTGACTGCCTGGCCTCTCACTGTGGCATGTCACCCTTGGGGCATGTTGACCCGATCTGGCCCCCATGTTGAATCAATCTGATCACAGCTGATCACACCACCACCAGCAGCACTAGAACCACTATCATCTATCTGCCACAGCTACCTGGTAAAATGCTCCTGCAGCGGGCATCCAGGCAGGATATCATCCCCTCTGGGCAGGTGAGAGGCAAGGCATGCTTTTCCAGGTTTCTTGGAGCATGATCATTTTGGTAGAACTCAATTCAGTGTTATGCTTTTAAAATTTGTACTAAGAAAACAAGGGAGGATTGGAGGAGGAGGAGGAGGAGGAGGAGGAGGAGAAGAAGAAGAAGACGACAACTCTGTGGCTAGAGAGCGATACTAGAAGGGCATTGAAGAGCAAAGTAGTATACTGTCTGCGGCAACTTATGAAAATTGCTGGCATCAGCCCAGATCCGGTTCAGTGTGGGAATGAGTGTAGGAGTACCGTCAGGGGCGTGGGCGATGGAGTAGGCAGCTGAGAGTTACTAATGTTTGCTTAGGGTTGATTATAAGCTGAATCGCAAGTTATTCAGCACTTTTCTCATTTACAAGCTCCAGGGATTCCGATGACTAACTCGCCAATCACTGACTTGGCAGTGAAAAGGTACAAATGTCTCATAGCAAACAGCCCTTTGAACAATCACTAGTGTTTTTAAGAAGTCAGGCACTGATTTAATTCTGCCTGCCTTTTTGCTGAGAACTACTCACGGTTTATGAATGATGTATAAAAACAATAATGAGCAAACTATGTCCTGTTTAGGCTTCGGCTCGGGTTCTGTTTTTAGTTTTAAAGCAATTCTATCAGCCACTTAAAGATACATAGCTCCCACCCTCTCCTGATGACTGTGGTCAGAGGAAATTATATTTGATCACTGGTGCAGTAAAACGCATCAGATGTTGCACTGGAACAGCAACTCAGGACAGTGACAGGTGTGGTCAGAGAAAGTATGTCACAAGCTGGATAAAAAGTGACAGGATGAAGGGCAATCCTATCTCCAACAACAGGACCAGTCTCCATCCCCCTTTATACTTGTCCAGCCAGCAGCCTTGGCACCCACAAAACATGAGCGCTGGCAACAGCACTAGGTGACCCAGAGACCATGCCTCAGGAGACACCCATTCAACCCAAAGGAAAAAAGTTAAGACACTGCAGTTTGCTGCGTTTTAAGCTTTGAACCATGTTCTGTTTCGTTTGTAAATTCTAATAACATATGTTTAGTTGGTCTCTTGCAAAGTTTATCTTAATGAACATGAAAAGGAATGCAGTCAAAGAACTGTGGTTCGACCCACCAGCTGGTTCTTCCTATCTTGGGGTTGCAGTGTGGGATGATTTAAAACAAAGCAATTTAAATAATTAAGTCAAATTTCCAATTGAAGTCAACTTTTTCCAGTCTGAAATTCATCTGTTTCTGAACAAACATGCCTGCTACAATAAGAACATGCTAGTTTTAAAAGTTTTTGAGTGTGTGCTTTATCATGTTTGTATTAAATTCATATTTTACTTGGGAAACAATACAAATGAAATTTAGCACACACACAAATCCCATTTTAATTTTTTAAAAAACTGTTTTTAACTGTTCACAGACAAACAAAATGTGATATAATTTGTTGTTGTATATTGGCAATGATCTTCTTGGCCTAAAATATACTATTCTTTTGCCGAGGGATTCTGAAACATATTTTTACCTAGTAAGAGATCATAAGGTGCCAAGTACGTTATCAATCTCAGTCGGCTACTTTTTTCAGTTCAACCATAGTCTCAGGAAGGAAGGAAGGAAGTTTGTTTAAACTCAGCTTTTACTTTGATAAGCCATTATACAGCCTTCTCTTTTGTGTGTTGCAAGATTACCGAATATAGATTGGAATAGTATGGTGAATAGTAACATACACTTCATTCATTAACCAGGAACTCAGCTAGACTGGTAAAGAAAAAGTGTTTTACTGTATATGTGTTGTATGTGCGATATAACATTGTGCCACCAGATGGCTACGCAGAGTCCTGTTTTTCTTCTACCTGTTTTCCCTGTTTAAATTTACACCGCTTTGAACAGAAACACTTCTTTGATGTGTCTAGATCCAGCCCAGGAGACTGAATTGATGTGGTTTAATATATAAATAGCCTCATTATAAAAAACAGTACAAATAGCAGCTATGCAAGAGATATTATGGAACCATAGCACCATTAATCAAAGCACATCGTCCTTTGTAGAAGAACACCACTGTGACCCATTGTGCTGTAGCAGTGTTGCAATGTGACATAAAGTGTGGTGGTTTCGCAAGAAGGAGGTTCAGTGCTGCTATGACTCAACCAGCCACCACAGACTAACATGTAGTACCAATCCACTGATCAGATATATATTTTGTTGTTGTTTAGTCATTTAGTCGTGTCCGACTCTTCATGACCCCATGGACCAGAGCACGCCAGGCACTCCTGTCTTCCACTGCCTCCCGCAGTTTGGTCAAACTCATGTTCATAGCTTCAAGAACACTGTCCAACCATCTCATCCTCTATCATCCCCTTCTCCTTGTGCCCTCAATCTTTCCCAACACCAGGGTCTTTTCCAGGGAGTCTTCTCTTCTCATGATGTGGCCAAAGTATTGGAGCCTCAGCTTCACAGTCTGTCCTTCCAGTGAGCACTCAGGTCTAATTTCCTTAAGAATAGATAGGTTTGATCTTCTTGCAGTCCATGGGACTCTCAAGAGTCTCCTCCAGCACCATAATTCAAAAGCATCAATTATTCGGCAATCAGCCTTCTTTATGGTCCAGCTCTCACTTCCATACATCACTACTGGGAAAACCATAGCTTTAACTATACGGACCTTTGTTGGCAAGGTGATGTCTCTTCTTTTTAAGATGCTGTCTAGGTTTGTCATTGCTTTTCTCCCAAGAAGCAGGCGTCTTTTAATTTCGTGACTGCTGTCACCATCTGCAGTGATCATGGAACCCAAGAAAGTAAGATCTCTCAGATATATATAATCATTACTAAATGTGGCATAAGTAAGGTGGAACAGAATAGCACCATCCCAAAGGCATTTCAAACACCCTGGAGACATTTGTGCATCCGTGTAAAGCAAATTACCTGCTGTGCTGATAGGACTGTATCTAACCTGCTACATAAAAAGTAAAAAGGTAAAGGGCAGTCATGATTTCTAAGTGTACCTGCTTCTGGGCAAAAGGAATGGGGAGGGATTCAATCTCCAATGGAACAATCCTCCCTTTCTTGCCTTTCCCCACTGCACGCTGTCCTGTGAGTTCTTCCAACATGCCTGCTGACTGGGGTGGGGGGAAGAGGCAGGGGAAGCCCCCACTGCACTAGCAGAAGTCCTTGCATGGGCTTCTGCACGTGGGACAAGTTAATGGAATCTAGCCTATGGTCCCCATGTGGGCACCATGTTCAGTGTCCAGCCAACATATACAATTAATGTGGACAGTGTGCGCGTCATGTTGCCAATGTGCAAAATGTTGCTAGCAATTCACATTCTCCAACATCACCCAGTGATTGTGCCTATCAGCCAGGCAATGTGCAGAATCGCCACTTCAACCTCTCGCATTAACTCCGACAAAGAGCAGATAGCAGAGATAGCATTGGGCCATGTGAATTAGTAACGTGGAGTCCCTCCCTAGCGATGAGCCACAGAGGGAAATGGAGTCTTGCGTATAACAGCAAGGGAATAGGATCATTTCCCTCTCCATAGTTTTGTTCAAAGAGAAGCTAAGTTTGGCACCATGCCTTCAAATTGTGGTGAAGATTCCTATACCCTACAAATCTATAGTCTGAGAATTATCCCTTTGTTGAAAGCATACTCCAGAGATTCTTCAAAATTATTACCAGCATATGGCACAGAGCTGAACTTCCTTGCTGTGCAGGAAATATTAAAGAGATCATCATTCCCCCCCACCACACAAAAAATTAAAATGGCAATGAAATGGTTTGGAAATGCTAATTCAAGTTAACAGTCTTGGGCAATTAAAGTATCTTAAATTATCTCTAAATTTTCTGTTTTATTGCTGCAAATTTATAAAAGGACCCACACTGAACTCTCTAAATATTATGTGTGTGTGTGATTTCACACACACACACACACACACACACACACACACACACTCCAGTTAATGTTTATGCTCATCTGGTTTGCATTTAGCATTCTTATGAGTCATTTCACTTTGATAGGAACACTATGCTATAGAAAACTGCTGTTAATATTTTAACTTTTAAACTCAAACGCTGGATTGCGGGTTACCTAAATAAAGCAACAACTGGAGGGGAAAAACCGACTTTGCCTTATGAAATGAAGATTGCTCATGGTAGATGTCTGTCACCCATGCCAGATGGGAGTATCTTTCCATCTTGTACTGTCACATCCTTCCCCTGCCCTCCCCCCGCCCAGTTTTCATGACTGCATTTTGGAAGCAGCCGCCCGTCGAAGGGATGAGTGATGCTGTAGGATGCTCTGCACTTCCTTACAGCTGACATTTAACCCGGGCAAAAGTGCTGTATTTGTTTTTCTATCAGCGCCGCTTGATTGCTTCTTATGTTCCTACTCTATGCATTTCCTGAGAGCAGGACATTTCTTGAAAATAAAACAAAACACACACACAGGAAATAAACGACTCATAGACGAGGATTTTAAAAGAGGGTTTTAAAAACAATGTTCGGTTCAAGTGATTTATATGAAAAAAATGCAGGCAGCAACCCATAAAATTCCCACAGAGTTCTAGAGAACAAATTTATTTCAAAGTACAACTTTTAAGTGGAGGGGCATAGAGGGTGACTAATGCCTGAATCACCACTTGAGGCAGACTGGGCCAACTCTGCTTTGAACACGGAGCACTTTCCAGGACAATTTGTGGCTATCGAACAGAGACATCCTAGAAAGCTGGCTCTGTGACGCCTCCACTGGTTCGCTGAATATGGTTCAGATTTACACACACACACACACACACACACACACACACCAGGGTCGGCAAAGAGAACCTGAGTAAATAAACTGCTTTCAAAGCTAACACGGCGTCACCCATTTTAAGACAAATAAATAAGAGATGCTCTCAACTGAAAGGCTGAAATGCCTTTGCTGGGGTGTGTGTGCATGGCAGTTTAAGGTGGTTTCAGAGCACCTTGTGTGTGCATGTCTTTTGCATTGTCCACACTTGGGCTGAGAGATGTCTGGTTTCCAACATGGTGATCACACAGGGTCCCCGGACGTTTGACGGTCTATTGATCCCTGTGCCACCACTGTGATTGCTTCCCTGCTGCCACCAACCCGTTTCTCTCGGGTACACACGGAGTCCAGACAGTTATTAAACCAAATAAACAAGTTTATTTTATAAGCCTTAACAAGTTTATTGTTTCAGATAATTTTTCTTGTCAGTTTCTTAATCTTAGTTTCCTTACCGGCCTATACCTTCCTATTACCTCTAACTGATTATCCCAACTGTCTACCTGACTCCTCTTAACCGATTCTCTCACTCCCTCACATAAAACTATCCCAACCCACAGATGTATCCTCACTCTCCCTTCTCTAACACCCGACTGACTCCTTAATAACACTAACTCTAATTCTAACTCCTCCCCTTGGGTTCCCGCTGGCCAATCACTTCACACTCATTTAACCCTTTCCTTATGACCCAGCATGATGTCACCTAGGAGGGCAAACGCCACAGTGTCCTATCGCCAGCTAAACATCAGTGCGTACTGATATATCACAATGTCTGAAATGGGGTAATGTCCTGGCAAACTGCTACTACTTAGGGTTCTAAAACTGATACATTTTTACTTACTGTTAACATATTGTTATTACAACTGTTATTTTATACTACAGTCTTACCTCGGAAGTCAAACGGAATCCGTCCCAGAAGTCCGTTCGACTTCCAAAACGTTCGGAAACCAAAGTGTGGCTTCTGATTGGCTGCAGGAAGCTCCTGCAGCCAATCGGAAGCAGCGGAAGGCCCGTTGGTTGTTCAGCTTCCAAAAGAACATTCGAAAACCAGAACACTCACTTCCTGGTTTCGATCGTTCGGTAGCCGATTTGTTCGGGAGCCAAGGCGTTTGAGATCCAAGGTATGACTGCAGAGAGCAACAGGAGGGGCAGAAATCATGAGAGAAGCTATACAGTTTTTCCCACATCATGATTTTTTTACATAGCGCATGCACAAATCACGATTCATGATGTATCGCCATGTCAAATATTATGAAACAGTTACTGTAATGTGGACTTCAAACCAATTTTGGACATATGTTGATACATCACCCAGCCCTAGCCCACACAAGGTCACCCACATCCAAGTGGCAACCCACATTTGTTTCACCCTTTAATTTGGATTTTCCTGATGCAGGGATAATGTGATGGTGATGGGGAATCCAACATGAAACCACACATTACCTGAGTGCACTGAGTGGATGGATGGCTTTTTTTACATGTGTGGTGACATTTTGCTGGGTGCTATGTATTGCCTTTGGGATGTATTGCCTCTGGGACGCAGGTGGTGCTGTGGGTTAAACTACAGAGCCTAGGACTTGCTGATCAGAAGGTCAGCGGTTCGAATCCCCGTGACGGGGTAAGCTCTCGTTGCTCGGTCCCAGCTCCTGCCAACTTAGCAGTTCGAAAGCAGATCAAAGTGCAAGTAGATAAATAGGTACCGCTCCGGCAGGAAGGTAAACGGCATTTCCGTGCGCTGCTCTGGTTCGCCAGAAGGGGTTTAGTCATGCTGGCCACATGACCCGGAAGCTGTACGCCAGCTCCCTTGGCCAATAAAGCGAGATGAGCACCGCAACCCCAGAGTCGGTCACGACTGGACCTAATGGTCAGGGGTCCCTTTATCTTTACCTATGTATTGCCTCACTCCTTACTTCCATTTGCTTCTCACTGCAGCACATCCTAGCCATTTTGTTTCCATCAGCCCAATGGAGAGGATGTAGCATGCCTATATTAAAAAATAAAAGTGGGTTGTGCCCAGTGCTACTCCTACTCCGAGTAGACCTATTGATCTTAATGGATATGGTGAACTTAGGTTCAATAATAAGCCTAAACCTTAACCTACTCTGAGCTTAAGTTAATTGGATACAACCCTGAGCCCCCTTGCTGACAATTATCAGAGTAGCTGAGAGTGAGATTGTTAAAGTGGCTGTCTCTTTATGATATTTTACCATTATAATCTGTCCATAATTACAGGTACATTTCAGTGGATCGTAGGATCATGGAATTGTAGAGTTGGAAAGGACCCCGAAGGTCAGCTGGAGCTATGAGGTAAGAAAGAAAAACAGAAACTCTGTCTCCAAATCTCTCTCCCAGTTCTACATAGGCTATGCATGCTTGTGTGTAAATCATACTGTTGATGTTCCGCTAGTGGCTAGGGAAACCCAGCTAGATGGGCGGGGTGTAAATAATAAAATTATTATTATTATCATTATTATTACAGTGGAACCTTGGTTTCCAAACGCAGTGGGACTCAAACAACTTGGAACCCAAACACTGCAAACCTGGAAGTAAGTGTTCCGGTTTGCAAACTTTTTTCAGAAGCCGAACAAGCTCTGTTTTGAGTGTTATGCTTCCAATTTGAATGCCAAACTTCCGTTTTGAGTGCCTCACTTCTGTTTTGAGTGTTACGCTGAGGTCTGTCTGTTTTTGCTATTTATTTTGCGTTTTTGTTTTTGCGGCTCTTTTTGTTTGTTCTTGTGACTGTGTGGAACCCAGTTCAGCTACTGATTGATTGATTGTGTGACTGCAGTACATTGTTTATTGTTTTCATTTTATGGACCAGTGGTCTCATTAGATAGTAAAACTCATGTTAAATTGCTGTTTTAGGGGCTGTTTTTAAAAGTCTGGAATGGATTAATCCATTTTGCATTACTTTCTATGGGAAAATGCAACTTGGTTTTGGAACGCTTTGGTTTTGGAACAGACTTCCAGAACGGATTCAGTTTGAGAACCAAGGTACCACTGTATTATTATTATTATTATTACAAGTCTCATCATGGCTTTCAGTTTCCTGAAGATTGGAAGCTCCCATGCCTCTATCCATCCAGTCATTCTTTGCCGCGGTGATTCACTGCTGGTTCTATACTTGATGGAGATGCATGTGACACAGAAATATATTTGTATTTTTGAAACTGCTGTTTTGCGTGCACCTGACGAATATAAAATACATTGTTGTTGTTGTTGTTGACCACCATGTGTGAAACTTTGACTTTGGTGAAAGTTTGTTATTGCGCTAATCCAGAAGTGCCCAAACTTTTTTCAAAGAGGGCCAGATTTGATGAAGTGAACATGTGTGAGGGCTGAACAAAGTTGGTGAGCTTTTTTTTTAGGATTGAACTTGAAGAGCATTTTTTAGGATTTGACCCCAATAAATAAACTGCCACAGGGATTAGGCCCCCCAAACAGACTTTGGACATGCTTGCACTAATCCAATTTAATTTTTTTTTTAAAGTATGAGTGGGTGGTGCACAGGTAGACAAATACCTTTCTGCTAAGAGTAGATACCTTTTCCCATCTGCTACTTCCCCCGTTTCTCCCCCAAGGCACACCTGCTCTTTCCTCAGCAACCTTTTGTGCATGTCTACAAGGAAATACAAGGTCCTGGGACTTCCAAGGGATGGGGAAGCGGCAAATGACGAGAGGGTACCACATCCTATCTTGCACTGCCCGCTGAGATAGACTTAAAAGTGCTCATTTGTGGATGGAAATACACCAAACATACAGGGGGAAATCAGATCTCTGTGACCTACATGCACATTAACTCCCTTGTGTCTTGGTTTTTGAAAAAGAAGGTGACTTAAGAAACAGAAACTGGTTGGGTCAGGCAGATGGGCTGTCCTTGGGAGCCAGACCAAGCCTCTGAGCCATCCCTACCTTAGAGCACCTACAAAAATCACCTAAGCTTAAAAAAAAAGATGGTATCGAACAATTTTCTTCGATACAATCCAAAAGTTCGCTCCTCTCCTGCTGCTTTCCCCTCAGTCCATTTAGGTATACTTTTTATTTACTATATTTAAAATATTTACATCTCTCCCACCACCAGATGTCACATGATTGTTTAACAACCACTTACAGTCCAAGAAAATAACAAAATAGGACAAATAAATTATTTGAAATAACAATGGAAACCATCCAAAATCCACACAGGGCAATATATTTAATAGGACCTACCAAATAGCAAGGAAATTTCTGCGTTCTCAGAAACTCTTAAATCAGACTAGACATTAAACAAAATGGGGAGGAGGAGGAGAGAGAGAAAAGTCTGACATCTGAATTTCCATCCCAATAAAAAGACCAGTTGCCTATATATATAGTGTGTGTGTGTGTTTTTAGATATATGATTTATCATAAACATATGTACAAACTAACACACAAGCATACAAACAATATGAAGTTTATACTAACTATGGAGCATATTCAGTATAAAAAACAAATTACAGAGATATAGTTACATACAGCTATGATTTTAAGATGAGTCTATATATCCCAACCACAACAAGGAATGAGTCATTGGAAAAGTACTTATATGACTCTTCCTATTTATATAATAAAAATTGGAGACCTGTCCACATCAAAACCGTCCTGTTTGGCTTTGCCCCAGACTACGCATCTGTGCCTGACCAGACATTCAGATAAAGCAATGTTCCGTACATTTTGTCCTGTTCGCCTCTGCCTCTAGACTTGCCACCTGACTGTAGCAGAGAGGGGACAGAGGCCCCACTCCATCTGCTTGGTGAGACACCAGCTGCCGTTTGGCTCCCCACTCCCGGAACCAGCTCCATTCCAGCCAGTCGTTATAATAACAATTGCATGACTTTAAGAAGTGATGATCAAGTTTGTTTGTTTTCTTTTTCCCTCACCATCCCTTTTTCCTTTTGTGACATGTCCGTTAGATGATAAGCTTGTGGACAGGGACTGTCTTATTTATTTGAAAAAACAACAACTCTGTGCTGTATTTAGGTGCTTTTAAAATGAAATAATAGCTGATTGGTGAGAGTCTGATTGGTGGCTGTAGTCACTCAGTTGTGAAAGTAGGCACTCCACACATGCTCTATAACACTTTTCTTTATTATCCTGTCTGCTGCAGCTTGAGTTTCAGCATTGAAAGTGCCTATCAGTATGCCTTTCCTTAGATATAGCTACTTGAATTGCATACAGAGCAGAATTTTAATTTCCCCTGACAAAAGGGTTGCCATTGTTGTTATATTGCAGCGAGTCCTTAGAGCATGTGTCTGTATGTTTCCACACAGAATCATATGGTGCATCCCTTCAGGAGCGGCTGAACTACCTAGCATTAGGAATGGGGGGGGGGGGCGGCACTTGATATCTGGGCCCCATTACATGGCTTTACTTTTCTCCTATAGTACATTCAAGAAAATTAGGATGAGGGTTAAAGCTTCTACTCATCCTCTCAGTTTCTTGAGGGAGGCAGGATTTGATTGCAGATATTTTACTTGGTCCCACATAATTTAATGAAAAGCCACTGAGAATCAGTCTCCTGTGTGACTAGACACCATCAGTCCCTGGCGTACAAAGCAGGTGAGAGTTTGTTGAGCTGGCAGAACCTAGGAACTTACCTGTAGAGCTATGATTAAGCATGATATTAATTCAGGGAAATGTAAGCTGCAAACCTGTATATCATATTGGCAAACTGTGGCCCACAGGCCGCTTGAATACATTTTCACACGGCGCTTGGGGCTGGAGATGTTGGAGAAATTCACCAAAGCCAGAAACAGAGATGGGAATTGACAATATTCACTCATTCATCCCATGTCCAGAACAGAACAGAATTCAGCAAATACGATTGGTGTTCACTATTGCCGCTTTCAGTCTGCAAATCATACGTAACTGATTGTTCCACACACACCTGCACTGTGTTTCCTTTACATTGAATTGAATAGGATGGAATCACATTAATGACAATGTAGCATGTAGCTATGTAAGTTCAGTCATTTTGCTACTTAAGTGAGACAGATTACATAAGTTTGGGCAGAAGGCAAACTGCAGTGGAACAAAAACAGTGATGCGTGCAACAAACACAGGGCGGAAAAGAAAAAAAACGACACCTTCTTGCATCCTTGTCATGTGGCTGATCCCTGCAGTCAAAATCCCCGTGGCCACAGTTACATTCCCATGACCAAATTTCCGTGATTTCCATAGCAGAGTGGAACACACTTCGGATGGGAAGGGATGGCACATGGAGAAAGTTATCCCTCTGTGCCACCCCTGCCCATGGAAATCAAACTCCCCTTACCATTACCCAAGCTCTGTTCTTTGGGCTGCATGAAGGTCTCCTATAAGCCTTCTTGCTCCCGATATTAATGCAGCACTGAGCATTTCTTTAGAGTACTGCACAGACTGCTTCATCTTTTCAAAGAAAACCTTTTTTTTAAGAAAGGAAAGAACGGAAGAGAGAGAGAGAGAGAGAGAGAGAGACTTAAACAAATCTTAGGTCTCTTCTGAATGTGAGCAAAGAGATTGTTTTTTAATCAGGCTTTCAGAAATAAAAATATAAAAAGCCCACCTTCGCCGAATTCTACTAATGTATTCTAAGGAAACGCTTCTTCCACAGATTTACACTGGGGTCCAATACAAACCCTTTTAGAAGGTATTCAGATTTATTAGCAATGACCGGATGCGATCACAAAGCAACCCTGAGGAAGAAAAACTAACTGATTTCCCATTGAGTCATATTTGGATATGATCCAGTCGCTGTTCACAAAAGCAGACTGATTCATTAAGAAGCATCAAATCCACACACAACTGAACAGAGGAAGATGCCTAAGCGCAACTTGTTTTAAAAAAAATTCCGCTGGCAAATTCATAGAATCATGAGCTCAGCAAATTATTTCCACTTTGTCTTCTTTTTCCCTGGCAGTAACAACTTAACCATGCCAGATATTTCAGCTTTGCAATTAACCTTGATTCTATGAAGAGGATGCGTTCAGTGGATTATGCACGCTATTCTGCAAAACATTACTTTGGAGAAATGCTTGCAGTTGGATCTGATCATACACACGTGTGTGCCATTTAAACAATGAACAACAACATTTAGAATTAACCCATTTAGTTTAGAAAGTGGATGCATGTTTTCAGGCAGGGACAGTATCAAACTGGGCTCCATCCTCAGAGTATGGGTGTGTGCCCACTATATTCTTGTTCATGATCCTGCATTGATGACCCCCCTGCCTCCACAAAAGCACTGCTGGGCAAAACAACTCTTGGCTTATATGCAAGCATCACCTGCCTTCGCCTATTTACTTACCCAAACTGGCATTAGTTTTCAGTGTGTCACAATGATTTACATTCTTTTTCTTTCCATTCTAAAACTTAATCCTGATCAAACAAAATACCTATGAAGGACTGATTTATCTTTAACAAAGCTCTGAGCAGCATAAACATTACTGCTTTCTTTTAAAAAACATAATGGATACAGAGGACTTGAGAATAAATGATACGCGTGATCTTCACCGTTTACTCCTCTTGTCCTTTGGCATCACCACTTTCTACCCTGCTCATCAGTTATGAAGCCTAGGCTCTCTCTTTGTCTCTTCTCTCTCCTTTTATGCCTGTCCCCCTCCACCCATAATCCATCCATCTCCAAATCATGACTCTGATCCCTTTACATGATTACAAACACACGTCAAATACCAACAGGTGGTGGAAAATCCAGTCATTGCCACCTTGTAGCAAAAGCCTAAAGTTCCCAAAGGTTCCTTTTCACTTAAGGAGTCTCACAGAAGTCTTCGGCTGCATATACACCATATATTTAAAGCACACAACTTCCCCCAAAGAATTCTGGGAATGGTAGTTCACTTATTACAAAGCTACTACTGTTCCCGATACTCTTGCGGGGATGAGATGGGCTTTAAATGTACACAGCCTTCCACTCAGAGGGAGTCCCCTTTGTGAGAGGAATTATCCTTCCAAAAGGAAGCTGTGGTTTTGTTTTCTAAACCATATTGCTTCAGGCAGCACCAAAACCAGCAAACTTGAAATAAGACACAGCACGTCTTCAAGACCATCAGAGGAACAAACAAACAAACAAAAAGTTAATGAATCCAGTAAAGAGAGGAAGACTTACACTCTGGAAGACCAGCAGATAAAACAATGTTGTGTTTTTAAACTGTGCTGTTGCTACAAAGTGAAGCTCCTAAGATTTTTGTGTGGCCTAATCACTGAGTACTTCCTAATGAGGTAGCTATTGAGTAACACCTGGTGGGGATGAAACTAGCTCTAACGCATGTGCAGAAGATGCAAATAGTTTCTGACAGACATGATGGATTCTGCTGTGAATCTGGTACTGCTGTGCAGGCTTCTGTATTCTCAGAATATCTGTTCGGATTATATGGATTACTACAAATACAAGAAAAGCCTAAAATCCTTTCTCCTCCAAACCAAGGGAAGGACCAGAGCTCACCGGTAGGGCACATGGCCCCAGATTAAATCCCAAGCATGCCCAGGGGGGCATGGGGGGGATAGGAATCAGATAGCATGGCTGGCAAAGAACTCTCTTTGCCCCAAATCCTGGACAGCAGCTTCCAGTCAAAGTACGCAACACTTAGGGTAGATGGACAAAATAGCCTGAACTGGTATTATGCAGCTTCCTATGTCAAACCCTCCAAGTGTCCCTGTTTTCCTGGGACACTCCCGGATTTACAGAAGCTGTCCCAGTTTCTGATTTAATTCCAGAATGTCCTGCTTTTCCTTAGGACGTCCCTATTTTCATTGGAGGGTATGGAGTTATGCAACCCCTGAGCCATGAGGAGATAAGTAACTGTATAACCTTTAGAAGACGTCTGAAGGCAGCCCGATATAGGAAAGTTTTTAAAATGTTTTATGTTTTATTATGTTTTTATATATGTTGGAAGCTGCCTTGAGTGGGTGGGGCAACCCAGTCAGATGGAAGGGGTAGAAATTCATCATCATCATCATCATCATCATCATCATTGAATAGGATGTCCCTATTTTCATTGAAGAAATGTTGGAGGACATGCTATGTTCCTGTCAATACTCTCCTGAATTTTCCATCCTGTTGATAAAAACGTTCTCTTGTACTGTATATTACCTGCTTCTAATGTTGTCACCTGTAACTCTATATAACCTATTCTCAAATTTTCCAACTCTCCAGTTTTTTTTTAAATGCAAGAGTTTGAAAAAGTTTGACAAAATATTTTAAAAATTAGAAAATGAACTAAACTTTACTTCTGTGTATCTGAAGAAGTGTGCATGCACACGAAAGCTCATACCAAGAACTAACTTAGTTGGTCTTTAAGGTGCTACTGGAAGGAATTTTTTTTCATTTAAACTTTACTAAAACACTGCTATTTTCAGCAGCACCGTACCATTTGATACTCTTGAAATACACCTTGATTTTCTTGGCTGGAAATAACATAATCTGTCAGATAATTGTCTGTGTCAGGGCACAGACCACAAATCATAGAATTATAGTGTTGGAAGGGCCCACGAGGGACATCTAGTCCAACTCCCTGCAATGCAAGAATCTTCTGCTCAAACCCATGGCCCTGAGATTACTTTTAAGGGGAGGCTGTCAAACTACATTTTTGTAGGAAACAAATGTTATTTTTGCATTAGCAAAGCTCAAATTGTTTTAAGCGATATGTAACCATGCATTCTGCTGATTTCATGTTTTGCCCTTCACTATAGATTAGAATATTTAGAATAGCAGTCAGCTTCAGTTACATTCCCCAGTTTTTTTGCACTATCGCTCGAGCCATAAACACAAGGAAATTTGTAAAATCCAAACCAAACATCCTTGTTTATGCCAATTTAGAAATAAAACAAACAATCATGAAACTTATCTGTAATGATGGGTAATAGATTCTTTTCTCCCAAAGCTTTCTCAAAGAGCAAAACATTTGGAAGGGGAATTCTAGCTTGCGCAGCCATGAAAATAATATTTTAAAAAAACAAACACACAGCTGATTCGTACCAAGCAAGCTGAAAATGGTTATTTATTAATGTTATGGTTATCATTGTTCCAGTTGTTGCAATGTCTGGGGCAACAACATTCGAAATCACATTTTTCCTTGTACTTAACTCACAGTGCCATCTACTGGGCTTCATGGAAACCCAATATTTGATGTATTTATCAAACATGAAGAAACCAGGCAAACTTCCACATGCTCAAGTCTTTGGGCATCATTTCTTAAAGAGAGAATGAATTCCATCACTTTGCTCTTATTGCTTTGGATGTCAATAAAAGTTCCAATTAGTGTCAGTTGAGATCTGGACAACAGTTGGCGGGTAACTGAAGGGAGACCACCAGCTCATGTTAAATTGCCTTCTGAATAGCCATCAAATGGTAATCACTTTTCATCACTGGGCTGCATTTGAACCAGTGACCTAGAGGTGGAAAAAATGTCCTCTCGGATTACTGACTGCTCCGTTAATCCAGGGAACTTTTGCATATTTCGTGGGAGCTTCAGGACGCAACAGACGGGAAGAGTTTGAGAAAACAGGAACAAATGTTGTTGTTGTTTTAAATTATACTCCCTCTCCACTAATCAATGCCACGAAGAAATCCACTTTCAAATGTTGAAAAAGTGACGCAATGCGATTGGCAGTTTCTTGGGAACAACCATAATGTATATAGGGACCACGTGCTGCCCTTCACTATGGTTGCAGTGCTGTGTTACAGCACAATACAACACAATCATGATTGGTGCATAATGAAACCTTGCTAATTCAGGGTGCCATTGTGGATTGGGGTTCCGACTTGACATGTATTATTGAGAGCTGAGTGGGCAAGCTGCGAGGAGCTGAGCTTGACCCACTTGTGGCCTGTCCAGATATTTGGTGCAGCATAAAGACAGAGTGCAAGGACAAAGGGGGGGGGATTGCTGTGGTCCACAAAACTTGCATTTCTAACACCAGGACACCCCTCCATCTTGGAGCTGGACGTGAGGGCCTGCAACTGGTGTCGAGCCAAGGAGACAGTAAAACTAAGGTTGAGTGGTGTCCCATGCATCCTGCTGTCTTGCCGGTTCTAGCAAGCAGCGCAGGTGTGGTTTTGGAGGAACCCAGAATTCTGGGTAGTTGTAATGTAGATGCTGCTGCTGCCTTAGTGTTAGGGTGCAGATGGCGTTATGGTCTAAACCACTGATCGTCTTGGGTTTGCCGATCAGGTCGGCGGTTTGAATCCGCATGACGGGGTGTTACCATTGCTCTGTCCCAGCTCCTGCCAACCTAGCAGTTCGAAAGCACGCCAGTGCAAGTAGATAAATAGGTACCACCTGTGGGAGGAAGGTAAATGGCGTTTCCGTGCACTCTGGTTTCCGTCACAGTGTTCCATTGCACCAGCAGTTTAGTCATGCTGGCCACATGACATGGAAAGCTGTCTGTGGACAAACACCGGCTCCTTCAGCCTGAAAGCGAGATGAGCGCCGCAACCCCATAGTCGCCTTTGACTGGACTTAACCATCCAGAGGTCCATTGCCTTTTTTTACCTTTTAGTGTTCTGGCTCATGACTTCCAGGCCTCCAGGAAGTCCACAGGACTGTCTCAAGGTGTTGTCCATTGGACAAAGAGGGTACGTTATACCTTCAGTTTGGTCTTCACTTCAGATGAAGGGATTATTTGGAAACAGGGTTATATGTGATCATGCTTAGATCACCTCTTGGTGAAATTTGGACTTGCAGCGCTTTGACCCTCCCTCACCACCACTGGGGTATGGAGGGTGGACAGATTTGGAAGGTCTGCAGCTGATGACTAATACAATGAATTCCTTAATGCTCCTGGTGATTTTTCAGTGGATAGAGCAGGTGACCTGGTTGAAGCCCTTTCTCCCTGTTGAACACAGAGATGCACTGAACTCTTGGCATCACCACCCCCCAAGCACCCTCTCCAGCACTAAAAGCCTGTTCTGCCCCTTGGTATACCAAGGAACGAAGGCTGATAAAACAAGATGAGCATAGGTGGCAAAAAGCAGGCTGTGAAGCCAAATGAGCATGAGAGCACGGTTCTGGCTGCTGTGCGGCGGTGAGGGGAGTGGAACTTTTTAAATATTGTTGAGGTCCTGCTCACATCTCCTCCAGGAAATGGAGCTTCAGGAGTGCACTTTAGTTTGATTCCATTGCACTTTGAGGATAGAACCACTCCCCTCAAGAGTGATTTTGAAATTTATTGCAGACTCCAGGAAAGTATTCGGCGCAGTATCTACTGTGACACCATGGCATCAGGTTCTCTTGATATAGCCTAATGTCATGGCTAAGGTGCTTGCTATTGTGTGCCCATTTTTTGTCTTGCTCCTTCTGACTTATTAAAGGGGTATGGCTAGGAGGACAACACGTCCTTGCAGGAGCATGTGGTCCCAGCCTTCTTGAAAAAAGGCTACGTTTTGACCTGAAAAAGCTCAGTGACCCTTTAATTCTCCCTTGGGTGTGAGGGAAGGTGATTGAGGGGGTCATGGTGAGACTGTTGCAAGCACTCTTGGATGAAAGAGTATCTTGATGCATTTTAGTCAAGGTTCAGGCCTTATTACTGAATCAGCCCTGTTGTTCTGATAAATGGCCGCCTTCAAAAGGACAGGGGGAATGTGCATTATTTTTACTTGAACTCTCCATGGGTTGCAGTACAATGGCATTTCCCTGAGCTGACTCATTGGTTCCAGTTCTATCTTCAGGATCAGTGATTCATTTTTGGTTCCCTGGCACATGTGCTGCAAGGTACCTTGGTCTCTTTAGCTTATATATGAAGCTGTTGGCAGTGATTATTAGATTTGGGGCCTATTTCTCTAGCCTAGCATCTGAAGCAGGAGAGGCCATGCAAGCCCTCGACCAGTAGCTGAACTCAGTGATGGACTAGATGAGGGCCAGCAAAGAAAGCTTGAATTCTGGCAAGACAGGGGGATTGTGAACTGAGTCTGAATAATTGGTCAACTGCTTGCTTTGGATGGAGCTGTACTCAGGTTCTAGCTTGTGGGTGTTCCTGGATCCATCTTTGGCACCAACAGCGCAGGTGACCTCAGCAGTTAAAAGGGGTAAAGGGGACCCTGACCATTAGGTCCAGTCGTGCCCAACTCTGGGGTTGCGGCGCTCATCTCGCTTTATTGGCTGAGGGAGCCGGCATACAGCTTCCGGGTCATGTGGCCAGCATGACTAAGCCGCTTCTGGCGAACCAGAGCAGCGCACGGAAACGCCGTTTACCTTCCCGCTGGAGTGGTAGCTATTTATCTACTTGCACTGCGTGCTTTCAAACTGTTAGGTTGGCAGGAGCTGGGACCGAGCAACGGGAGCTCACCCCGTCATGGGGATTCGAAACGCCGACCTTCTGATTGGCAAGTCCTAGGCTCTGTGGTTTAACCCACAGCGCCACCCACATCCCGTGTCTCGCCCTCAGCAGTTAGGAATTCCTCTAAACAGCTTCACCTGGTATGACAGCTATGGCTATTTCTGAACTTGGACTGCCATCCATGCACTGGCAATCTCCATGTTGGATTACTGCATGGTGTTCTGTGGGACAGCCTCTGAGGCTGACCAGTGAGCTGCAGCCTAGTACAAAATGCAGCAGCTTGATGGCTCATGTTCAACATGTCTGCTAGCCATGGTTGCTGTGTATAACCTCTGGTACTGGAGGCGGTATGTTTCTGAATACCATTTGCTAGGGAGAGCAAGAAGGAGAAGTTGCTGTTGCGCTCATGTCTATCTTGTGGGATTCCCACAGGCATCTGGCTGGTCACTGTAGGGAACAGGATGCTGGACTAGGTAGGCCCTTGGTCTGATCCAGCAGAGTTCTTTTTAGGTTTGGGAGAGGGATGGAGGTTAGCAAAGCCAGGCAGCATCAGGCATAAACACCAGCAGTGCTGGTGCACTGTAGTGCTCCTTGCACTACACACAGTCCTCCTTCACAACCCATGCATTCTCACAAACACGGAAACCCGAATCCGTTCCACATCCAGCTTTTTAAAACTACAATGGTACCTCTGGATACGAACAGGATCCGTTCTGGAGCTCCGTTCGCATCCTGAAGCGAACGCAACCCGCGTCTGCATGTGTGCGGGTCGCTGCTTCTGCGCATGACGTCATTTTGACTGCCTGTGCATGCGGTGAAACCCGGAAGTAACATGTTCCATTACTCCCAGGTCACCGCAGAGCACAACCTGAAAATGCTCAACCCGAAGCAACTTCAACCCGAGGTATGATTGTACAGTGTACAACTTGCCATTAACATATGAGGACATTTGCAATGCTAAATTCAATACATGTGTTATTGGCTAAAAATACCTATTTCGAGTAGGATGTAAGTGAATCTGAGCAGCTACATGTTAGTCATGAGCAATTCCAAGTCAATTCAATGGAGTTTACTCCCATGTATGTGTGTGCAGGACTACAGACTAACAGTGTAATCCTAGGCATGTCTACTCAGAAGTAAGCCCCAGGGATTTCAATATTGCTTATTCCAAAACAACTGTGTAATGGGCTGCAGACTTAGAGCTACTGCTTTCAAGGGAATAATGGGGCTACAACTCTCTGTACTCTCAGCTAGGATCTCAACAGAACAAAACTGGATTGGGCTGCACAGCATATACTTAGCTCTGAACCACTGAAATTAAAGAGGCATAAAACCTTTGAAGTGGTGAGCATGCTGATGATGATCTTCTGTGGAGGTACGCAAGAAGGAAATGAGGAGGAGTGCCCAGCCCATTAAGAGGGCAAATCTCCCAATTCGCATACTCCTGTCTAGTAGATTCCAACTGTGGATCCCTATCCCGCACCACATAAAAATAAACTTTTCTGCCGGGACGTGGTACCAGCACCCAGATGGAAGCACACATTGTTTATGATGAGCACAATCCACAGAGAATTAGTTGGGACTGAATTCCATTAAAATCACTGGGTCTTAAAGCATTTGACCAGTCCCATTGTTTTGGAAAGCATAGACCTACCTAACTTAGAATGTGCTCACTCTGTTCAGGCTGACTGTTTTCTAGTTTGTGCAGGATGTAAAATGCATACTAAACACGTGAAAGTTTTATTAAATCAAAAGTATTCCAAGGTGCCTCCAAACTGACATCCACAAGGTGACAGTCCAAGCGTCTGAAGCAAGAAATTAGTCATTTGAAGCAAACAGTGAAAAGGGCAGTAATGGTTTAAGTCACATTTTGTTTTGTTTTTGTGGCTGCCTTTTTGACATAAAAGTCTTCCACAAACACACATGACTTTTTTTTGAAATTCACCCAGACTCTACCATGCTAATCCCTTAGGTGGTTTGTGCTTATTCTTCCCTTTGGTCCGCTTTGACTTGAGCTTCTTCCTCTGCCTGGGATTCATCCATACTGGATACTGTCCATGTTCATCCAGAAGGGTTTTTTGGTTTCTTTTTGAATCCATGTCCATCTTACTCCCTTCTGGAAAAGAAAGGGGGGGGGGAACACTTAAGGAAGTATGAGCAGTGTGAACGGTTACAGCAGCTAGCGCTGAAAGCAAATCAAAAGATGTCGGAAGAAATAAGAGAAATGATTCAGGCTACTACTAATACTGACTGGTTGTGGGAGGAGAGAAGAACTGGAAAGAGGATGGTGTGAGAAAGTATGGGGATATTATATATATTTTATAAATATTCCCCTCTGCTTTGTTCTTCCTATATTTAACTTCAGATGCTGAAGCCTTTGGGCACACAGGCAACAGTCCCATAGAAAGTGCCCAGCATTTGAATAAAGAAAGCTATGGATCAGAATACACTTGGGAGAGCACAGCAAATTTCTTCTACAAAGATTCCTTTGGCCGCACAACATATACAGTGGTACCTCGGGTTAAGTACTTAATTTGTTCCGGAGGTCCGTTCTTAACCTGAAATTGTTCTTAAGCTGAAGCACCACTTTAGCTAATGGGGCCTCCTGCTGCTGCTGCGCCGCCGGAGCACAATTTCTGTTGTCATCCTGAAGCGAGTTTCTTAACCTGAAGCACTATTTCTGGGTTAGCGGAGTCTGTAACCTGAAGCGTATGGAACCTGAGGTACCACTGTACTGGCTAAACTTGTCAAGGAAGCAGTTGCATTCCTACAGTAGCAATGGCTGAACTTCATTAATAGAGACGTTGAGAGATTTGGCAAACAAAAAGAGGGGGTGGGAATGAGAAAAGCGCACATCAAATGAATTAGAGGAAGAGCGTTTCTGGCAAAGGATGTATGTAATATTTGCTTCCCACTTTTCAGAGCTGATTTGTGGCATTCCTTAGAGCAAAAGCAAAAAATAGGTCAACTCACCCTCCTGATCCTCCTTCTTTATGACTTTCTCAGCAGGAAGGACAGTTGCTATCTCTTTCACCTCATCCATTAGAACATCAGCGTTTGTTTTGAGGATGTTCTGCAATCTGGCAAGCTCCTTGGGGGCATTTTTCTTTCTCTTCTCTGCCCGCATCTTTCGCTTCCATTTACTCCTCAAGCTTTTTGCCATTTTTTTGTTTACTTCTATGAAGAGGAAAACACAGGGCAAGACGTAACCCACTGTTTGCCAGTGCAGCACCCCACAGCTGCACAGGTACCCACATTAAGGCAGGCCAATGCAGGAGAAAGGAGAGGAACAAAGGAAAGGAGAAAGGGAGGGGGGATACCTCCAGGTACACAAAGTAAATCTTTCTTCCACAGCCCAAAACATTTCAGACCAAGTTCTGTTCAACTGATTTCTTGAACAACTAGGTTCAGTCCAAAATTAATTTCAAACCATGTTTGGAACACCAACTACAAACAAACTTGTGCAGCTGAAAGTCTCCTTCCTTTTCAGTTTGATGCCTTTCTGCTTTTTCTTTCATGCTTCTGACAGCAATGCAGGGCACTATTTATGTATTATATTTATTTATATCCTCTAAGGCAGGGATAGGCAACCTTTGGCTCTCCAGATGTTTTGGACTACAATTCCCGTTATCCCTGACCACTGGTCTTGTTAGCTAGGGATCATGGGAGTTGTAGGCCAAAACATCTGGAGGGCCAAAGGTTGCCTATGCCTGCTATAATAATAATAATAATAATAATAATAATAATAATAATAATAATAATAATAATATTTTATTTATACCTCGCCCTCCCCGGCCAGAGCCAGGCTCAGAGCAGCTAACACCAATAAAATCACAAGAAAAACATAATGGGGGGGGGACCAATTTAAAATACAGGTTAAAGGCATTCAAGGTTGTGTGTGTGATTCTCTCCCTTCCTGATTTACAATACATCCCTGTGAGGTAACTTAGGCTGAGAGACCGTGACTGAATCCTGGGGTCTCCCAAGTCCTAGTCAGGCCCTCTAATCACTACAGTTCCCCTGTTGTTTTTTGGTGGGTGGAGGGGGTCTGGCCAGGCACTTTGAAGTCTAATTATTACTTTGATTTAATTATTTATTACATTTGTATACCGTCCTTCATCCAAAGATCACAATCTAAGGTCCAATCTAACTTAAAAAAACAACAACAACCCAACCCAATCAGAACTGCAACACCTCTGAGCGACAGCTGCTGGGAAACACAGAAAGGGAGTGATGTGGTGCTCACTCCTTGCTTGGGGACACCTGGTTGGCCACTGCAGGAAACAGAGTGCTGGACCAGATAGATATTTGGTCTAGGGTTGCCACCTTCATTCAGGCAAAATACAGGACATGGTGAGATGGGGCAGTTGGGGGCCGGTTTGTTGGTTGTTTCCCCCACCTGGTGCTGAAGTGACTTCAAAGCCTATGGCAGCCTCACAAGATGGCCCGTCTTGGAATTTGCCTCTCTCTCACACAGGCACATAAATCTGTAAATCTCCCTGTGTTTTGATACCCAGGACGGCTTAAATACATGACCTTTCACACACACACTTCCAAACACGTGCATTTGGAGAGGGTCTCTCACTTGGCAAATGGGTAGGGGGAAGAGACCTGAAATACAGGTCAAATTAACTCCATGCTACAGGACGTAGCATTTTTTACATTGAAATACAGGCCACGTGTCAACCCTACTTGGGTCCGACCCAGCAGGCGGGGCCCTCCCTGGGGGCTTACCTGTGGCCCCCGCTGGGAAACAGCCTGCGGACCCCTCCGCCAAAGAATAAGGGGAGGGGAGACGGCGCGCGCAGAGAGAGAAACCAAAAGCAGCCGCACACCCCGCCTCCCCCCGATCTTTTCACCTGATCACGCGGAGCTCTCCCGTCCCCTGCGAAGAAAGCCACGCCGGCCGCAGCGCTTCTTCCGGAGCTGCGCGCGCAGGGGGGGGGGAAACGCGCCGCTTCCGGGAAAAGCAAGTCACGCCCCACCCGCCGCAGTGCCCAACAGCGCCCCCTGGCGAGTTCCTCCGGCACTGCGCAGTTCTGTAAATGACTGTAGGCAGGCTGGCGGCGCTGTTCCGTGGGAGGTGGGCTGACCTGCCCGTTGCTGTTTAATATACGCTTTATAAACGAAATTGCCCTGAATTGCAGGCTGGATACGTGGGGGGAGGTTGGTCACTCACGGCCCCCTGCGAGGAGTCTTTGGCAGGGGGCAGAGGTCCCCGCGCAGCGCAAGGGCAGCACTGCATAGCGATCCTGTTTTGCGTGCAACAAGCTTCCCACGTGTAACGCCCGGGAAGAGAGAGGGAGCGCCCGCTTCCTGGAGTCCTGACTCGCTGCTGCCAGTCAAAGTCTTGACAAGCTAGATGAGCCGGGTTAGTGGCCTGGCTCGCTGCAAGGCAGCTTCCCATGTGCTTTCAGGGACAGATTTTGAAGGACAGGTGTCAGGAGCAGGGAGCAGAGTTATTAGCCCTCCTCTCCGCCAGGTTATTTGATCACCCTTAATTGCCCCTTGAATTGAAAAGGGCAGGTGAGGAGGGCAAGCCACCCAGTGCTGTACTCTTTTTAACACTTGATTGGGAGCCGCCCAGAGTGGCTGGGGAAACTCAGCCAGATGGCCGGGGTATAAATGATATATTATTATTATTATTATGAATGGTAAAGGGGAACTTACATGAATTGGAAAAGGGAGCGCTTGGGACACCACTGAGAGGAGGAAGGAAATATGCTCCCACCCACTGTTGACGCGATCTTTACGTTCCACTGTTTGCTCACATGTGGCAAAATATTGGGACCTTTTTTTATACACAACTGCCCTTTCCACTTTGATTTCCTAAACTGTCGGTCTGCCTCCTAGGGTTAATATACCATGTTAGACCCCAAGAGAACAAGCTCAGCCAAATCCCTGACTCTTTGCTTATCCTTAGACATTTTTGCTGAAAAGTACATTCACTCAAGGACGCGGGTGGCGCTGTGGGTAAAAGCCTCAGCGCCAGGGCTTGCCGATCAAAAGGTCGGCGGTTCGAATCCCCGCGGCGGGGTGCGCTCCCGCTGCTCGGTCCCAGCGCCTGCCAACCTAGCAGTTCGAAAGCACCCCCGGGTGCAAGTAGATAAATAGGTACCGCTTACCAGCGGGAAGGTAAACAGCGTTCCGTGTGCTGCGCTGGCTCGCCAGATGCAGCTTTGTCACGCTGGCCACGTGACCCGGAAGTGTCTCCGGACAGCGCTGGCCCCCGGCCTCTTGAGTGAGATGGGCGCACAAACCCCAGAGTCTGTCAAGACTGGCCCGTTCGGGCAGGGGTACCTTTACCTTTACCTTTACATTCACTCAAACGCACAAAATGAGAATGCTGCGTTGATTTTGGTCATGCACGAGAGTATTGCTTGAGGGAATGGATATATAGTTTTAGCTTCCTAATCAGTTGTCTTTTCTGTATTTAAAACAAAAGCATCTTTTAAGAGCACTTGTGGTTAATTTTTATACCTTATGACAACTATATTAATATCCCATAGGCTGTGCCACACTGTGGAGATTGGATGGGGCAGGGGTCTCCCTCTGTCCAGCCCAAACTATCTCCACCAGCCTCTGTCCATGGAATGAAGCCAGCATCACTCATCCAGTGCAGAGCTCCCTGTTCTGCCTACCAAAAGTGAAGGCTGTGGGCAGAAGAGCTGCCATCACAAAGAGCCTTGCAATACACTAGTACCTCGTGTTAAGAACTTAATTCGTTCTGGAGGTCCATTCTTAACCTGACGTACCACTTTAGCTAATGGGGCCTTCCGCTGCTGCTGTGCCGCCAGTGCACGATTTCTGTTCTCATCCTGAAGCAAAGTTCTTAACCTGAGGTACTATTTCTGGGTTAGCGGAGTCTGTAACCTGGAGCGTCTGTAACCCAAGGTACCACTGTAGTGCAAATCTGGATTACATCCTCAATGTCTTTTTCACATCAGTGAGCAACACTACCAGGCTCCACACAACCAAGATTGAAAGGGTCGGCATATAGCTTAAAGAACATGGCTGGCAGGCAGTCATTTACTCCTGCACAACTAGTTTTAGAAGCTAAACACGAGCAAGTCTTCTAGGCCCTCAGAATGAGAAGCACTGCCACTCCAATGGTATGAGCTTCTAGGACTATGTTAAATTATCAGGCACAACACTGCGTTTCTGCCTGTAATTGCTTGCTTTATCGTCAAGAAACCATTAGTTCGCAATCTTGCACCACCAGACAAAAAGCAAATAAAGAGGCAAATGACATGCACAGCTAACATTTCATAAAATTTATTTTCATAAATTCTTAATGTTATCCCGAAAGAAGAGCAGATGGAGTATAATTGCCCCTCCTGATCTGCCTGCACTTCACAGTACACAACCAATACAAAACATCATCTGATAAACACTCCACTGCACATAAGTGTCTTACCCCTTATTAACAGTCGATGACAAGCCTTGGAAAAGGGGTCAAAATGTACTTCAAACTTCTCCAGCATTCCAGAAGGATCAACAGAAAACATGAAGCTGTGGTGTTTTGTGTGATATATGTAAACACGCTTTAGAACTTTTTAAAATTTCATAAATCTAAAATAGACCGGATACAAGCCTTCAAAATAGCAGAAACTACCGATAAACAAATAATGTACATCTTTTACTTGTATTAATTACCCACTTTTGGAATAAAGTTCCTTTCATCTCTCAAAATACTGCAGTGTTTGAAAACACAGTATTTAACTAGAAGTACATTAAAACATTTTAAAAAGTGTAGGAGCCAAGTTGTGGGATAATTCCTTCACATCAATATGCTAGTAGGGTAAGCTTTCACATTCCACAGATGACCAGCAACAGAATGTTAGCTTATTTAAAGCTTTGATGTTCAATAGCAAAATTAAGAGACTCAATTTTATGCTATCCAGCCAGTGACAATTGTGAATATCAAAGGACACATCTGTGGCAATTATTGCAGAAAACAGAATTCTAATAGCACAAATGGAGGTTGATGAGCAAGGCTTTCAATCAAAAACGATATGCAAACGGATGGAGTTAAGCCTTTACTGAACAGCCAAGATGACTGCAATATGTAATTAACTGATCTCAGAATAGAATCATAAACACCAGTTCTCTAAAACACCCTTTATACAGAAAACACTGAAACCACAGTGGAATGTAAAAGCAAGCTCCAATCTCAGAGCATTCTGCAGTTTTCCTAGGCCTTAATAACTTTTTTGATGCTACATCCAAATTATCTCAGAAATTTTAACTCCCTATTACTTTTTATTAAATGCTTCTAGCAAACGCAGCAGGTGTAGAAACAGATTGATGATGTCCAAATAGAGGTTGATTGAAGCCAATATGTATTCTTCAGGGGAGAGTTTGTGCATTAGCAGATGAGTGTCGTAGATGATAAATCCACAGAACAGAAGTGCTCCTCCAGCAGCTAGTACTATCTCTAATACTTCACTATAGAAAAAAAGCTGTAACCAAAGAACACAGAGAGAGGTTTTGTGCCAATGTATTTCATAAAAGCACACACAAAAATTAGATTTGACCGTAATGGAACTATAATTACAGCTGAATGGTCGCAGTCAGTGTAATGCCAAAGAGGTTATTCCATCAGTACAAGCTTTTCTGCTTGCCTTACAGAACAATCTCCCCTCCGCTCTCATGATGTTCTGCAGGTTCCTCTGACTCTGGAGCAGATCTGACGAGCAGGGTGCAGGAGGAGGGGTGAACCAGGGCACCATTGCCCTGACTTCTGCTAGTGCAGTGATTTAGTTGAATATGGCCACTAATATATTTTGCTTGCTTACAGAGAAGCTGTATACAGTGGCACCTTGGTTCTCAAACTTAATTCGTTCCAGGAGTCCGTCTGACTCCCGAAATGTTTGAAAACCAAGACGCGGCTTCCGATTGGCTGCAGGAACTTCCTGCACTCAAGTGGAGTCCGTGCCAGACGTTTGGCTTCCGAAAAATGTTCAAAAACTAGAATACTTCCAGATTTTCGGCCTTTGGGGGCCGATTTACTCAACAACTAAGCTGTTCGCGAACCAAGGTATGACTGTATGCACAACATACCATTTTCTGGTCATTCCTGAGTCTTTAGTGCTTTCCATATCTTATCATTGTTACGGTTGCCCTATTTTGAAGAGCAAAAAAAAAGGGGGGGACGCTATGGCGACTCTCATTTTAAATACCCCTACTATATGTAGGCTCTAGAAGCTGTGATACATTGCTGAGGGGGGCAGGAAAAGAGAAGAGGTAAGTCTATGTCTCATCCAGAAAGTATAAAGGTAAAGGGACCCCTGACCATTAGGTCCAGTCATGACCGACTCTGGGGTTGCGGCGCTCATCTTGTTTTATTGGCCGAGGGAGCTGGCGTACAGCTTCCGGGTCATGTGGCCAGCATGACTAAGCCGCTTCTGGCAAACCAGAGCAGCACACGCAAACGCCCTTTACCTTCCCGCTGGAGCGGTACCTATTTATCTACTTGCACTTTTTTGGGCGTGCTTTCGAACTGCTAGGTTGGCAGGAGCTGGGACCGAGCAACGGGAGCTCACCCCAGCCAGAGACAATTTGTATTTTTAACTGGGCTTGCAAACCGTGGTTTAAGTATTGTTGAGCTTAAGACAAATCCAATACAGCAGAAGTCCAGTTTTAAAACATATAAACTGTAACCACTGAACTAAGTATATTTTTTAGTGTTAAAAACTGTATTAAACTTCCTACGTCACCCATTTCAAACTGAGGAATAACAATACATGTTACAGTGAACTCCTTTACTACTACAAGGAGCCCCTGAGTCATAAGGACCTCGAATTAGATGGGGGGCATAGCCCTAGCATAAACCTACCCTCCCCCCTTTTAAATTATCCAGTGATGTTTTCAATAACAACAACAGGGTGTGACTTCTTACCCTTAGAAAGCTTGATAGAAGAAGAATCCATAAGCAAGCAAACAGCCTGTGAACACACATTAATAGGTTAGTGACTTTCTTCTTAAACTACGCTTTCATCTTAGTTACATACACGCCTATTATAGAACATACATTCGCATTGTGATACTCGCTATCACCGTTTCAGTCATGACAAGTCACACTGACCCCCCCTCCCCCCTGATTTTACTTTGTGCACACACTTTATCAATTCAGCTGCCCCGTGTTTTTTCAACAGCAACTCTGTACAGAAATGGCCATCACTGTATATTAAGTGACACAGTCATTTGTTCACCTCTATGAGTAAGCAAATGTTGCTTTTTTTGCAGGGTGGTTATAGAAACTCCCCCAATTTTTGCCACTATATCCTCTTATACATGGATGTATATATACTGTGTATGTTTGTGTGCGTGTATAGGAAAGTAACTTACCCTGCTCCAACTTTGCTGAAATCTCTTTTGGACTGCAAAGTGTACAAAGTGAGAGCAAAAAAGACAGCCGTCGTTAAGATAAAGGCTTGCAGAACAACAGATACTTCATAGAAAGTCACTATGGGGAGAAACAAGGAAAGGTAAATTAAAATCTTTATCAAACATTTGGCATTGTTACCTCAAACTAAATCATTGCAGGCATCGTGCTCACATTAAGAAAAAAAAAATTCAGCTCCATTTGACAACAGCTAGTAAAGGTAAAGGTACCCCTGCCCGAACGGGCCAGTCTTGACAGACTCTGGGGTTTGTGCGCCCATCTCACATCTATAGGCCGGGGGCCAGCGCTGTCCGGAGACACTTCCGGGTCACGTGGCCAGCGTGACAAAGCTGCCTCTGGCGAGCCAGCGCAGCACATGGAACGCCGTTTACCTTCCCGCTGGTAAGCGGTACCTATTTATCTACTTGCACCCGGGGGTGCTTTCGAACTGCTAGGTTGGCAGGCGCTGGGACCTAACAACGGGAGCGCACCCCGCCGCGGGGATTCGAACCGCCGACCTTTCGATCAGCAAGCCCTAGGCGCTGAGGCTTTTACCCACAGCGCCACCCGCGTCCCTGACAACAGCTAAGCATACCTATATTCCAGGCAATGAGACACCTACGATTACAGTGCTAATCCCAAGAATAAGCATGCTAATTTCTATAGAATATAATGAAAGAATAATAGGCAGACGTCCATACTTCTAGGGTACAGTCTCTGTTCTTTTAATTATACTTTGCATTTCTCTATTTTTTCTTGTTCATTTTTGGTTGGAAGAGAATGTATAACAGAAGAGACATCAAATCTGGCTTCTGTACTGTCAATCACCTTTCAGCAAGCAGTAACAAATCATAAAATAGGGCTTCTTCCTTTCTATTTCTATCTATATGATAAGGGTGAATGCATACCTGTAATAGCAACAGTCAGTGCTTCAAGAAGGGTCTGCGAAAAATAAAATGAAAGAATTATCATCTAAAGCCAACATTAAGGCAGCTCCACTCAGCAATCTCAAGCCAAAGGGCACCCTGTGTACGGCAGCACTCTATCAGACACTGAAGAAATTGGAATGGTCAGCTCATGCAGCCAGGATGTGCATGCAACAGTCATTAGACTGGGTTCTATGCATGTCAGTCGAGTAATATGTTTAGTTCAAGATAAACCTATTTGGATTAAGGAAAAGTGGCATGCCTTTATATACCTTCCACTTCCTAGAGATCGCACCAACCACCACAGAAGCAGACAGTGCTTTATAAGCAATTGGGCACTGAACACTAGCTGTGTTAAAAGCATTTGTGTGAGCACACACAGGGTTAAAGTAGGAACAGGGCCGGGCACTGGCGCTGCTCATTGGATTTGGGGGCAATTACTACAAAGGCGTAAAGAAAGTTTTAAAGCATGTTCCAGACTTGGAAAACTTGAAGAACCATGTTTTATCAGGGTTTCAAATTATGGGGAGAATATCTAAGTGCATTCAATTGAACATACTTAAAAACCCTCCAGCCTTCATGCTCATTGGACAAAGTTTTGAAGGGGCCCTTTAGGGCAGAATTGGGGGGCACACAAGCGGAGAAGGGGACAGAGAAGTTGCACTGCACAAGGAGAACTCCATTGTTAGATGCAACCCACTGTCTTCCTGAATTCACACTATTGCACTTTTCTGAGCACACAGAGGAAACTGAGTGTGCGTCAATTTTCAGAAGGTACAGTGCGTATTTTACAGACCTACTTCACTCTTTGAAAAGCAATCTTAACAGAAAGGCTACTAGGAGAACAAATTATCTGCAACTTTTAAAAAAGTCTCCACAAAGCAGTAAGGAAGAAAGTAAGCTTTGGAAATACTTACAAAGCCAAAGAGAAGATATAAATTAAGTGGATGCTGATGTCTGTACAAAGTTAATGCCACAATCACAACCAGGGAACCAAGCACGGATACCAGGAGTACAGCTGGGCTGTGAGATTTAACAGAGAACACAGTCAACATTAATTTGCTGGCTTTTTAGCTCCTTTTGTTTTAATGTAAAAAAAAAAAGGAAGAGTCTATTGGATACATGTCTAAAAAAAATTAATATATCTGCAATGAAGGTCAGACACCTCTCTTCTGGTTGTATGAAATAAAGACATCTATAGTTACAAAGTCACCAATATTTCAAGCGTATGAAACCCTCAAATAAATAGTCATGCTCTTGGTAGCAATTTATTTCTGTATAAATTCTATGACAGATAGTAGATGAGCTTCATTCAGGAACACATCTGAGGGGAAGAAAAATATAATCTCTCTCAGCCTTAGTCCTCCATCTACAATATGGTAACAATAAAGGGTTGTATTAAGGGTGACCATGGTAATGCAACCTGCTTTGAACAATTTAACACACCTATATAAATGCTGCTTATTATGCTTAGCAGTAGCACAGCTACATCCACCAGTTGTACTGTTGTCATCTTTTATTGACCCTGCTCAAGTGCCTTTAACAAGCATCATTATATACACGAAATATAGAGACCCACCCACCCCTGAGTTACAGCAGATATTGGTGTAGTTGTTACATTTTTTAAAAAAATGGCAGGTTGATGGGAATTATTTTTGGGTCAGGGAGAGGTTTATCGGTGTTGTTTTAATTTTTCTCTTCTAGTTAGTGGATACCAGTATTGTTTTGCTTACTCTTCACATACTGCTAATGCTTTTCTATTACTGTTATGGGAAGGAGCTGGTGTTTTGTTTTCCCAATATGTTGCATGCAATAGTATTGAGTTATATGACCTCTCCCCCTTTCTATGGTATAATGTATTTATTTTTAAAAAATTCAATGCGAGTCGCTAGGAGACCCTTCGGACTAAGATGTTTAATAATAAATAAATCATTGTTATCTCACAGTAGCAAGCAACATACAAAAGAGAACCATGCTTGAGAACCAATGATGCCAACAAAATTCCCTGAAACCTATTATTACATCAAACAGTATCCTGTCTAAAATTTATTATACATTGAAATGTGGGGGAAATACTGTGCAACTGTATTCATCAAAAGGGTCTACCTTTCATGCACAAATGTCCGAATTGTCTCAGAGTACAGAAAAGCTGCAGAGGTCACCGTAGTCAAGAAAATTTGAACTGAAAGAATGCTGTAGACTTTGCGCAGAAATGCTAAGAGATGGGAAATAAGACAGCATATTAACATAGTTTAATTCTTGCTTTCTTGCTTTACCTCAAATCAGAGGATTAATAAAAAACTAGTGCATCTTTTTAATGAAGCATAGAAACAAAAACAAAAATAGTGTAATAGTGAATAAATTGTACTCATTAGAATGAACAAGTGGTTCCTCAAAGGGCAGCAATAGGTTAACATCCTGTTTGTTTAGTAGCATTGCCAAAGTTATGCATCAGGGAATACATGAGTAGCCCAAGTAAGCACTGAACTGGGCAAACAAGACAATGGACAGTAAATGAAACCAAATCAAGAGGATATGTTTGCCTGAAATGTTTGTTGCTGGCCAATGAATTATTACAGCATTCTCCTTCCACCTTCCATCCATACATTCACAGTGGGCACTCACATTGCCACAGAGCAAATAACACCTGTACAAAGACCATTGCTGGATTTACGGCTCCTTCAAAGATGTAAGAATTCCTTGCCGTCAATATCATTTTTACTAGTCCTACTCCTGCAATTTTAGCAGCATCTGGAAACACATTTTTTTTTTTAAGTAGATGTAGCTTTCCCCCACCCTTTTCACCAAGTGACAACGAAAATATGTTGTCAACAGTATGCTGATAACACTCAGCTCTGTTTCTCCTTTACATCTGCAGGTGAGGCAGTGGAAGTGCTGGACCGGTGTCTTCCCTCGATAATGAACTGGATGAGAGCCAACAAACAGACTCACTCCAGGTAAGGTTGAGGCACTGTTAGTGGGTGGTTCCCTAGACCGGATGGCTAGGAGGTTACCTGCTCTTGACGGGGTTACATTTCCTCTGAAGGAGCAGGTTCATAGCTTGGGGGTACTCCTGGATCCTTTGCTGTCACTCAAGGCTCAGATGGCCTCAGCTTCGGTTGGTGGCCCAGCTATGCCCGTATCTGGATAAGGATAGCCTAACTACTGTCATCTATACCCTGGTAACCTCAAGGTTAGATTACTGCAATGCATTACACATAGGGCTGCCTCTGAAGATGGTTTGGAAACTTCAGTTAGTGCAGAATTCAGCGGCCAGGTTGTTCACTGGGGCAAGATGGTTTGAGCATATTAAACTGATCCTGGTCTGACTGCACTGGCTACCAATTAGTTTCCAGGCCCAATTCAAAGTGCTGGTTTTGACCTATAAAGCTTTAAATGACTCAGGACTGCCTCCTTCCATATGAACCTACCCAGACCCAGAGATCATCTTCTGAGACTCTTCTTCATGTGCCTCCTCCTTGAGAGGTTCGGAAGGTGGCAACATGAGAACAGGCCTTTTCTGCAGTGGCTCCGTCTGTGGAATGCTTTCTCCAGGGAGGTTTGCCTGGCGCCTTCATTACACACCTTTAGGTGCCAGGCAAAAACATTCCTCTTTAACCAGGCCTTTGGTTGACTGCCATTCAATGCCCTTTTAAAATGGGTGGGTGGCGGTTATTGGGTTGTTTCTGTTTTTATTTTCATTATATATTTTGTGACTTCAAGTTGTAATTTGATCCTGTGAACCCCAATAATCTGCAATTTGGAGACAGGAGGATGGTTTGTACTTTGCCACATAATTAATAAGAATTATCAGCACACGGGGTGCGCGTGTGAGCGAGAGACAAAAAGACAGACTCAAATAATTTTTCTCTCCAGCCAAGCTGCCTTTTAAACTGTTTTTTTTTAAAGTGTCTTTTTATCTTTGCTTCTACCTTAGTGTGTGTGTCGGGGCGATGCTGCCAAAGCCCTGTCTGGAAGCCAGGGTGTTGCAGTGGTTATTATTATTATTTACTGAATTTATATACCACCCTATACTCTGAGGTCTCACAGAACAAAATCGAAATACAAAACCGCAGGATATATAATCAAAACAACAACCCAATAACACCCCCCGCAAAAAAACCCTCACATTTTAAAAGGGAATAGGATGTCAATCAAGTTAACCCTGGTTAGAGTTCAACCCTGGTTAGAAAAGAACAGGGTTTTTTGCCTGGCACCTAAAGGTGTATCATGAAGGTTAGTGTCGGACTAAAACCTTGCCTCTCAGCCTCACTCTACCTGGCAAAGTTGTTGTAGGGGTTACAATGTGGGGGAGGGGCAGAGAAGAACCATGTTTACACCGCCGTGACACCTTGGGAGAAAAGAGGTGGGGATAGAAAACGAAATTAAAAGCACCGCGGCGATGACGCCTTCTTTCTCTGGTTTCGTCCTGCGCCCTTAAAGCAAACGGGTCGAATCCTGACCCTTCAAAACCAGAGTGGGGGGGGGACACCGGACTAGTTAGCAGGGCGATGCCTGGAGAGGGAGCGGGGCAGAGACCTAGAGAGCAGGACACCACCCCCTTTTTTCCTTTTTTACCCATGCGGATGTGGACGCTGGCAGAGGCCACATTGGTGCCGTAGTTGAAATCGTCCTCGATGGACGTCCTCGGGTAGGAGGAAGGGCTCTCCGCGGCCATCATCGCGGCGGCGGCTTCGGCTCAGGAGCTGGAAAGCACCAACTGCGCACCAGCACCAACGACCCGCCTCCCCGCTCGCTCCTCAGGCCCTATCCGGGTGACGCAAGCTCGTCGATCGCGGAGAGCGTCGATCGCGCCTTCCAGCGATTCGCTCGGCCTTCCCCCGGTTTAAGGCTCGCCGGCGCTTCTCTCTCCCCTCCCTCCCAGCTGCGTCGGAACGTTCGTCGCGACGTAAGGTTGGTGGGCGTGGCTAAGGCTTCGGAATAGCCTTTGTCTTCAGGGCTCGTTCAGTTCTTCTCTCCCTCCCTCGAGTTCCAAATCAGCTGCAGGAAGTTGTTGCTGTTTCCAGACCTCGAGCTTACAGAGAAAGACTTAAATAAAATAAAATAAAATGATATTCTACAGAAAAGGGCGTTCGAGGCAGCTGAAGACACTCAGGGCTGATTTCCTTCAGAATGGAGAGGTTTGATCTTGCAGTCCATGGGACTCTCAAGAGTCTCCTCCAGCACCATAATTCAAAAGCATCAATTCTTCGGCGATCAGCCTTCTTTATGGTCCAGCTCTCACTTCCATACATCACTACTGGGAAAACCATAGCTTTAACTATACGGACCTTTGTTGGCAAGGTGATTTTTAAGATGCTGTCTAGGTTTGCCATTGCTTTCCTCCCAAGAAGCAGGCGTCTTTTAATTTTGTGACTGCTGTCACCATCTGCAGTGATCATGGAGCCCAAGAAAGTAAAATCTCTCAGTGCCTCCATTTCTTCCCCTTCTATTTGCCAGGAGGTGATGGGCCCAGTGGCCATGATCATCGTTTTTTTGATGTTGAGCTTCAGACCGTATTTTGCAACGTCCCTATTTTCCTGGAAGGGTCTGGAATAGGGTGTCCCTATTTTCATTGGAGAAATGTTGGAGGGTATGCAGTTATCCAACCCTTGAGCCATGTGAAGGCAATCCTGTATAGGGAAGACTTTTATTTTTAAAAAAGTTTCATGTTTTATTATGCATTTATATATGTTGGAAGCTACCCAGAGTGGCTAGGGCAACCCAGTAAAGTTGTGTGGGGTATAAATGGTAAAATTGGAATGGGGCGTCCCTATTTTCATCAGAGAAATGTTGGAGGGTATGTGGGCTTGAGCCCCCATGTTGGGCAAAGCATTCCTGTACTGTGGGGGTTGGAATAGATGACCGTCCTGGCCCCCTTCCAATTCTACAGTATGATTTTTTAAGATGTGCATGGCGCACCGGGAAATAGATGGGAGTCGTAGCATCTATGGCGCTGAGTGTGTTTCCCTACAGAGGAAGGAGGAAAAGAACGGAAGGGGCTTGGTTTTGCTGGCTGCTTTTAGCCACCAGTACAGTTCTCATGGGGCTGCCTTAAAAAAAGAACGTGGAAATTCCAAGTGGAACAAAATGTGGCAGCTTAACTCTTGGTCAGAACAGATGTGTTGTAGCAGTTTGCAATAGTTGCCAATGTGTTTCTAAGCTCAATTTACAGTGCTGGTGATGGTCTTTAAAGGACTAAATGACTTGGGACTGAATTGCCAAAAGGTTCATCTGCTCATATCTTAGCACACCCTTAGCACACTGATGAAAATAGGAATTTAATAATAATAATAATAACAACAACAGGATTTGTCTGGTACCACCATGTCAAGAGTGCCTAATGTTACATAGCTATTGGTGCAACTATGGGCTTGTCCACACTAGAGTTTAATGTGCATTCACCTCATCCATGCGACGTCCACCTCAGACTGAAGGTCTTCCACTCTGTGAATTTGGATTTCCCCAATCTGAGGATAATCTGATAATGGTCAGGAAAATATGACTCCAAATTAGTCTACTTGGAAAGTGGGCCTGTTGAATCAATCTGTTCCCTGTGGGTGAATCAAACTTCTACGGTGCTCCCCTTTCCATGCTCCTGACTTCCTCTTAACCATCAGTTCTTTCCCAGAAGCTCCAGAAAGCAGTCATGCATTTTAAAGAATGTTTACACTGTGTTCTGATAGAAGTGCTTCTCTTGAGAATAATGAGGATAGCAGCAAAGACCAGCGACCAACTGAGGCTTGTTAGATACACTCCCACACTTCTCTTTAACAGACATCCAGACAAATGAAGTATTAAAGGTAAAGGTAAAGGTACCCCTGCCCGAACGGGCCAGTCTTGACAGACTCTGGGGTTTGTGCGCCCATCTCACTCAAGAGGCCGGGGGCCAGCGCTGTCCGGAGACACTTCCGGGTCACGTGGCCAGCGTGACAAAGCTGCATCTGGCGAGCCAGCACAGCACACGGAACGCCGTTTACCTTCCCGCTGGTAAGCGGTACCTATTTATCTACTTGCACCCGGGGGTGCTTTCGAACTGCTAGGTTGGCAGGCGCTGGGACCGAGCAGCGGGAGCGCACCCCGCCGCGGGGATTTGAACCGCCGACCTTTCGATCGGCAAGCCCTAGGCGCTGAGGCTTTTACCCACAGCGCCACCCGCGTCCCACTAGTATTAAAGGTAAAGGTAAAGGTACCCCTGCCCGAACGGGCCAGTCTTGACAGACTCTGACAGACTCTATTATCACAGTTCAAAGTCACATTCCAGTCAGGGAAAACCACCCAAGGAAGCTGCAAAGTAGGGTTGATGTGGGGCATGGCCTGGAAAGAGGGTGTGGCTGGAGCGAGTGCTGAGGACCAGACAGAGTAATTTGAAGTGTCGTAACTGGTCCCCGGATCTGAGATTCTCCACGTCAGTCTAGAGGGTAGATGTTTCTTATACATGAGTTTGATGCTTGCTTGCTAATTCTCCACCCTGCCTTATTACCGGCCTATTGTTGTTGAGTTTCTTCTAGATAAATCCCTACAGGGAAAAATGCATGTACAGTGGTGCCCCGCAAGACGAATGCCTCGCAAGACGGAAAAGTCGCTAGACGAAAGAGTTTTCCGTTTTGGAGGTGCTTCGCAAAACGAATTTCCTATGGGCTTGCTTTGCAAGACGAAAATGTCTTGCGAGTTCCTGCGGGTTTTCTCCCCTCCCCCTTTTTCTAAGCCGCTAAGCCGCTTATCAGCTGATCCGATAAGCCGCTAAAAGCCGCTAATAGCGCTAATCCGTCAATGGGCTTTCTTTGCAAGACGAAAAAACCGCTAGACGAAGAGAATCACAGAACGGATTCTTTTCGTCTTGCGAGGCACCACTGTATAGTCAGCATCTTGCAAGATAAGGGCAAATGCATTTATATAGATATATGATTTGACTGTACCATTGAAATTGTGGTATTCTCTTAGCAATCACACACTAAGTAAAAGCATGAAACATCTGATTAAAACAGCTACTTAGCTTCAGACTAAACATTGTTTTTCAGATAAAACAAAAATAAATATGACCAGATCAGATATTAATGGACCAGAAATTGTGCTTTAATTCATTGGTGCACTCGCAAAATGACATAAAACCCTCGCTTGTGAATACTTCCACCATATATTTAGAAGTTTTTGTGCTTGAACAGTGCCTTTAAAATATTTTGAAAGCTTTTAGTTGTTATGAACTAGTAATCACATATTTTAACTCTAACATAAAATATGCATTAAAGTATAAATATACTGAAAAACTACTCTGTTTAGAGCAGTAATCAAAACCTGAATGCAAATGTTGTTAAATACAAATCTTAGCAAGTAATTACTCAAGATAACAGGCATAATTTATTCTGCCTCCAATAAGACAGAGGTGTATACAAAAAAGGCCATAAACAAACTGCATTTAAACAAAAACAACTTCTATGTTCTATTCCTTCATAAGTGTTCCAGAAATCTTGTAGACAACATGACACATGAAGGGTATTAGCTTAACATTACATTTCAGTTTACCTTAATCTAGCACCTGCAAATTTTTCAACAGAATATACATTTTGATTACAGTAGTACACTAGATACTAATTATCTAAACAGCAGCCAATTTCCTTCGTCCTTCTATTGTTTAGCAGGCCAGTGTGTACTTTTCTGCAAAATGGATGATAATCTTTACCTGTCTTAAACACACCTAAACAGCCATCTCTTGCAAGAGATCCTCCCTTGCCATGATGTTTCCCAATATCTGGCTATTATGAATGCATCCTAGACAATGGACACCCATGCACGCACCCTAGTCACTGAACCCCTAAATAAACCCCATGGCAGCAACTATTGGGTGCAAGCCGCTGAAAATGAGGTGTGCTGAAATTACACTGAAATCAATGAAACCTTGAAATATATAGTGTGCTCGTTCAGATCAAAACCCTTCTGTGTTTACTAGGATACTCCCAAGTGTGTAGGATTGCAGCTTTAGTGCCCTTGATTTAGTTGGGACTTAAGCGTGCCTAATTTTCACAAAGTATTGCAGAGCAGTGTCCAATGTATTTCCATGCACTGAGTTTAACAAAACACAAAAGTAAACAATCAAATTATTGCAGGACTCAGCTCCACATTTGGTAAAATAGGTTGAAGTGTATAATGCACAGTAAATCTTAGCCATTAGATTAGAATATAACTGATCATCTTCTTCAATCAAGTCAAGGCATAAGACATGCAGACACACACACACACACACACACACACACACAATCACTAACAGAAGTGGATTATAATTGGGAGTCATGTACAATATAAATAGTCTTGGAAGCATGAGGAGGAGGAAAACCAATGTGCTTGGAATGTGGCTGCAGCTCTGACCATAGGAATATGCTTTGAATCTTCAATCATTGCTTTATGACCCATCAAAACTTCCATTACTGCCTAGCAAAAGGGCACATTAAAATTAGACTACTTTTTTTTAACAAGCATAAAATATTAATGATGCATGAATAAGAAACTATTTCTATTAACTATATGACAATGAGTTCATTTTTAAGCAAATTACCTTGTGCTTTATTTCATTTAAGTCATTGTTGAGTACTTTAACATGAAGCTAAATAAGCTGATAAATGAAAGCCTGTTTTTGTTAAGATTAACAAATGCCTGATAATAGTAGTGGTAGTAAAAAAAGAAGAAAAAGGCTTACTGTGCTTTGATATGAATATCTACCATTTACAGTGGTCTTGCTTATTTGCATTGCATAGCTCAGAGGCAGCACACTAGGGTGTCTAATATAACTGAGGGAACAAGCAGTCCTACGGCCAGGAATCCTCTGGTTCTGAGATTCACCTCCCCAGTCTCTGCATCCAAGCTACCCCCATCTCACAAGGGAAGATGGAAAACACAGAAAAAGTGTTGCAGAACACAGTGGGGGGATTCCTCATTTGACCCTGATGCCTCCTATTCAAGTCCATGGGAGAGGAGTAATTTTTTGCTTGATTGTGGTTTGGTATAGATTGCCCAGGTATTCATGGCTGTGTCTATGCAAGCAAGTGGACAGTTAGCAGGTGTGCTCCTCCCCTGTGCCACCCCTGTTCTGCCCACAAAACACCTTGTTCTTGGTTGCTCTGCAGCTGGGACTTAGTGGAGCCTTCCAGGCAGCAGTGCCTTAGGGACACAGGAGGTTGGATGGTTAGATGGGCTAATGGTTCATCTAGCCCAGGACTCAGCAGTGGCTTTCCAGGGTTTCAGGTAGGGGGCATTCCCACCCCTAGGGATGTTATGGGTTGAACCTGGGCCTATCTGCGTGCAAAGCAGATTCCCTTCCACTCAGCTATGATCCTTCCCTGCAGCTTCAAGCCTTCCAGGGCTGTGCAGGTTGGCAACAGACATCTTTTCCCACTCTTAGCTCCATCTCTACTGGCAAGTAGGCACTTCCATCGCTTCCAAGGCCTACTCGGCTAATGTATCCAAGGATAGGATTGCACCCTAAGTCTGCTTTTTAAAACGTACGTTAACATGTGAATCGCATTTTGAAACACTAGACAATGTCCATTCACATTCCTCATTCTGTTCAATCAGGAGCAATTTCACTAGTTTTGAGCCTAGTTCAGCACTGGGCTAGAACAGAAAACATTGATGGGAGTGCCTTTCTTCTACCACATCTCAAGGGAGTTGTGTGTATTCAGCTATTTTGCTTCATCCCCCCCCCCAAAGAACTTCCTTTTGGGGAAAGCTTTTGTTATCTAGGCTAGAACCTCATCAAGCACAGCTCTGTATATGAAATAAGGGTACATTGTACACTAAATATCTCAATACAACACATACTATAACTCAAAATAACGTGAGCTTAAAGATTATATACAGTGGTACCTCGGGTTACATACGCTTCAGGTTACATGCGCTTCAGGTTACAGACTCCGCTAACCCAAAAATAGTGCTTCAGGTTAAGAACTTTGCTTTAGGATGAGAACAGAAATTGTGCTCCAGCGGCGCGGCGGCAGCAGGAAGCCCCATTAGCTAAAGTGGTGCTTCAGGTTAAGTACAGTTTCAGGTTAAGAATGGACCTCCAGATCGAATTAAGTACTTAACCCGAGGTACCACTGTGTGTGTGTGTGTGTGTGTGCGCGCGCACACACACACACACACACACACACACACACACACAGTCTCAGATGAATCTTGGAAGAGATATATACAATCTTACAGATTCAATGTCACCGGGCTTAGGAGTTCATCTGTAATGTACTGAAGACCAGAGCGCTGATTCACTGTGTTAAACCTTGTAGTTGAGAAACTGTACAAGGAGGACTCTGACACCGAGACATCCAGGAAAAATCTATATAATACTCTATCATATGTAGTTTGTACAAAAATTAAAATTAAAAAATAGGCTATATTGAAGATTGGCTTGAACCCTTGCAATAGTGATGGAAAGAAGTCTACATTAAATGAGTGAAAATGAATGTCAGCCTAGTAACAGAGATAATCAAATACGGAATACAGTTTCTTAAAACAAAGGAAGATCCCAGCTGTTAAGCACATTTCACCCCACATTTCAGTTGTATAGCTAAGCACATGCTTAACTCTCTGCAATTTATAAATTTTAAAATAGCTGGACTTGCAACGCTTCAACTTGGCTGGATGACACCCACCGCTGGGAAGCGATGTCTTGAAATCCAGCTGTAAAAAGTCCCTTTTTATGAAAGGAAAATGAATAATTTTTGTACATAAAATACTAGGCTATTCTCCACTTAAAATTATTAGAATGCCAATCAATCAATATAATTGTAACATTTTAGTTGACATTTTTGTCATACCCCTTGAGTGCCCAGTAGAGATGATTAACCAATCCTTCGCCGTAATATTAATTTGTTGCAAATGTACAACATGACCTAGTGTTTCGAAATGATTGCTAAACATCTGTGAAAGACTATATTTTTTAACTGAATAAATGATCACAGCTGGAGGGCTGCAGTAATTACCAATGACCTTCATGGCAAGATATTCATGAACCAACTTAATATTCAGATGTCTGCTCAAGTTTCTCACAGATATATATAGATATACAGATAGATAGATAGATAGATAGATATCCTTCACTGTCATGCTTACTCCCTTCCTCAGTTATTAAATGAGTTTTTGTTTTATTTATTATATTTATCGATCACTTTTTACAGGAAAAAAATGTCTCAAAGCAACTTACAAGAAGAATGCAAAGATGCCATAAAATAAAACGAGCTAGGAGATGAACACTATAACTAGGTAACAGTAGAACTGGACTGAATTGTATGGAAAGCCAGCCCTGTTGTGTCTGGGAGCTCTGGACTTCTTCCCTGAAATCCTGCTTTGGCAGCACCACAGCAGTAGTAATGAGATATGCAGCTGGGTAGGCAAAGGTGGGCTCAATCCCCAGGTGGGGCTGGGAGATTCCTGGATACAATTCTGGAGAGCTACTGCCCATCAGTACCATATAGACAATACTGAGATAGGTGAACCAAATGGCCTGATAAGGCTCCAAATGGTCCGATCTAGTCCCCCCAAAACTGCTGACTAAGGAAAATAGGAAATTGCACCTCTGGGTTATTAATATTTTAGGAGATATTGTTTTGGCTCCCCCAGGCCACTAGGACCTCAAGGGCATCCCTTGGGCATTAAAGATTTCGGATTCAGCATCTATAGGTGATTAGAACATAAACCTTCAAAGGCATAGAACAAAGCATTTTGTACAGCTAGCGGCAAGATGATTTTGAGTTCTCTGGCCTCTTGAATTATTGGCACGAGGTGGGACTTGATTAAGACTAATAAAGCAACCCAGCAGGCGTTTGGAATAAGGCTGGCACCTTCCGGTAGGGAAATAAGAAATCATTTCGGGCACATTTTGTCTTGCGCCTATGAAATTAAGCAAGCATTTTGGAGTGCATGTCTGCTCCTTTCAAACCTATAACATCAATTCCCTGACCTCTAACTTTACAGCTACTAGATTTATCTTCTGTGCCAGCCCCAAAGCTATCATTCTGGGGAGTTATTTTGAGAGGTCTCTGCCATGATGATGAGCTAATATAAGTGTCAGGGGGATGAGACATGTGCACATCTTTACCAGCACATTTGAGATAAAGCAATTCTCCTGGATTTATGAGGTAGGAATATTATTTCCCATAAATTAAAGAATGATTTAATTTAACGTTATTATCTCAAGTTTATGAATGATCATCTCATAAACTAATGAATCACCATTTGCCACACTGTCTAGCACTGAATTTGATGTGTTTGGGTGAAATGAAAGCTTAATGTTGAAGTTGTGGGACCTGGCTGGTGGTGATCTGTTACTAGATGATCCTTCAAACTCTGCAATTCTATGATTCTTTTCTGACAGGTCCAAAACGGTTAAGATTGCATGAAAATAGTTCCTGCAAAGAAGCAGGCTTTGTTATATTCACCTTTTGATGTTTGCTCAGTGGTGTCTTTGCCCATTTGCAATTTTTTGCTAGCTTCTTTCCACCTTGGAAAGAACTCATAGTTTTGCATGCTATCCTATTCTCTTGGTAAGTGTAATGCTTACCTTACATTTGCATGGAACATGGCTTCCAATGAAGTTATTTGCCAGCTTCTGCAGCAGCCAGTCAAATGGAGATGATCAAGCCATCCTTCATTGCCAAAATACAGGCAAGAAGGGAGGCAGTTATTAGTTTGCTCAGTGGCCATATTGTTGTTGTTGTTTAGTCGTGTCCGACTCTTCGTGACCCCATGGACCAGAGCACGCCAGGCACTCCTGTCTTCTACTGCCTCCCGCAGTTTGGTCAAACTCATGCTGGTAGCTTCGAGAACACTGTCCAACCATCTCGTCCTCTGTCGTCCCCTTGTGCCCTCCATCTTTCCCAACATCAGGGTCTTTTCCAGGAAGTCTTCTCTTCTCATGAGGTGGCCAAAGTATTGGAGCCTCAGCTTCAGGACCTGTCCTTCCAGTGAGTACTCAGGGCTGGTTTCCTTAAGAATGGATAGGCGAATGCTATTGAAACAGAAAGGAAATCGTCTATCAATACTGTCAATGTTTTCACAATGCAATACATGCTTACTCAGAAGCCCCACTGGGTTCAATGGGACTTACTCATAGGTAAGTGTGTCTGAACATAGTTGGGCTTACTTCTGAGTGAACATAAACAGGATAGCACTCGGCACGTGGTTTTAATGCAGGGCCAGAGGAACAAATGTAGCTAGAAGGGGAGCAGCAAATAGTGCCCCTCAAAAAGCCAAGGTGGGCCCAGTAACAGTGCAATTATATGCATGGCTTTTCTGAAATAAGTATTGGTGTCCAGTGATAACTACTATAGTCCTGTCCTTAGTAAATATATTTAGGACTGCAGGATAGATGGAAGTGTGATGCCATGCATGTTTACTCAAGAGGTAAGCTCCCTACATTTAGTGTTAAAAGTTAAAAGTAACTCTGTATAGGGCTGCCGCTTTATTTTTATTTTTTTGCAAGTATGCTCAAGGGAATTTGTAGTAATGTAAAAGCAATGCATAACCATAAACCCAGCATTCATGTCAGGTTGTTTATGGCCAACTCAAGCCACTTCTGAGTATCTTATTTTACAGACTAGCAGTGCAACCCTTCTCATGTCTGCTCATAAGTCCTATCGAATTCAACGAGGCTTAACGATTGCAGCATTTATTCGTCTTTAAGGTGTCTTTAAGGGACGCGGGTGGCACTGTGAGTTAAACCACAGAGCCTAGGACTTGCCAATCAGAAGGTCGGCGGTTCGAATCCCCGCAACGGGGTGAGCTCCCGTTGCTCGGTCCCAGCTCCTGCCAACCTAGCAGTTCAAAAGCACATCAAAGTGCAAGTAGATAAATAGGTACCACTCCGTCAGGAAGGTAAATGGCGCACTGCTCTGGTTTGCCAGAATTGGCTTAGTCATGCTGGCCACATGACCAGGAAGCTGTACACTGGCTGCCTCGGCCAATAAAGCGAGATGAGCGCCGCAACCCTAGAGTCGGTCACGACTGGACCTAATGGTCAGGGGTTCCTTTACCTGGATACCCAACATACATTTAAAGCTTTCCCTAAAGAATCCTGGGATCTGTAGTTTAAGCGGGCTAGGAATTATGGCTCTGTGCGGGAGGGGGAGTCGGGACTTTGATATAAAGCTCAAGTCCTTTATAAAAGCGCTTCGAACCTAATGAGGCGGGTTGCTTTTGTTGCAAAAGATTGCTAAGCACAGCCACCGCTCCCAAAACTGAGGCAACTTCCGTGCTTTTCTCACACCAACCGCACTGTTGCTTTGCTAATCTTGATTGCGCAGGCACATCACGGGCAGTCAGACGAGGCTAGCAGCAATCTCTTGCGCAAGCCGTTGAATGCCACACCCGGAAACAGGGCGCTGTTGTTGTTTTTGCCCGCTGTTTTTGGCCCCGCAGGCCGGAAGCGGCCGCACATCTTTACAGGCGGAGCAGCGGCTGCGCGCGGAGGAAGGCGCTGCCCAGGCGGGAACTCCGAAAAATGGCGCAGCGCCGCCGGTCGGGCCAGAGTCGCTCTTTCGAGCTCTGGGGGCTCTTGCGGCCGCTGAAAACGGAGGAAGGAAAGGCGGCTCCCGAGGACGAAGATGCAGAGAGTGACGAGGACGACGACCCGGACCCGGAGGGTTTCGAAGATGTTTTCGGTGGCGCGAACCAGCAGCCGCTTCACAGACCAGCGCGCAAGACCCGTAAGGAGCCGGAGGAGGCGCGCGCCTCGGCCCTGGCGAGGCTCCTCCGCTGCCTTGCGCGCCTGCCTGCCTGCGTGGCGCAAGTCCCCGCGGACCCGCTGGGCGGGCCTCGCCCTCCTCTTTGCATTTGAAGAGGCGCTTGGCCAGGCTGGGACTAGCAGTCCGAGGGGCAAGGCTGTGGGACCCGAAACTAGTGTTCAACTAGTGTAGGTGGAAGAAACAGGGAAGCGCCTCTGCATTAACAGGAAACAAACCCCACGCCTTTTAGGAATAGAAATGCTTGGCGTTTGCGTGTGTCTCTCACTTTTTAATCCACTTTAGGTGCTAACACAAGCAGCAGCACCTCAGACTTGCATGGGCGTCCGAGGAAACTTTTCCTGGTGGTGGGGAGACAAGTAAAAGGCTGAAAAGGGAGTACTGTAGTTGGAATAGTTCCTGTACATTTGCCTCATATTTCAGGTTCTACAAATGGTAGAAACTTTTGGTTTTTTTTTAATGAAAGCTGTGAATCAAGGGGTCAGGGTGGAATTAAAAAAGGTAAAGCTACCCCTGCCCGTATGGGCCAGTCTTGCCAGACTCTAGGGTTGTGCACTCATCTCACTGTCCGCAGACACTTCCGGGTCACGTGGCGAGTGACAAGCTGCATCTGGCGAGCCAGCACAGCACACGGAAATGGCGTTTACCTTCCTGCTGGAAAGCGGTCCCTATTTATCTACTTGCACTTTGACGTGCTTTTGAACTGCTAGGTTGGCAGGCACTGGGACCGAACGACGGGAGCGCACCCCGCTGCGGGGATTCGAACCGCCGACCATGCGATCGGCAAGTTCTAGGCGCTGAGGTTTTACCCACAGCGCCACCCGCATCCTCTGGAATTGGGTGGAATTGGAGGGGGGCAATTGCCCACCCATACTGCTGTGTGAAGGAATCGCCAGTTAGTTTTACATTTAACGTTATTATGAGAGTGTGGTATTTCCTGCATTTCAGTTGCCTCAGACCTTTCTCCACACCCGTTCTTGCCAACTCATTGTTGCATCCAGTGCTATTTTTCTAGAGAAATAGGTGCTGGAATTTCGTTCTCTTAGAATGGCAACGGTGCCCACTTGAGAGGGGCTGCCGGAACAGAGTTCTGGTGAGCTGGAAGGGGGGAAAAAGCCCTATGGGCATCTGCTGAAGTGAATCCTAGCCCACAAAAGCTGCTGCTGTAATAAAACTAGTAGCCTTTCAGGTGCCACGGGACTGCTTGTTTACGTTGCAAAAGACGTAATTGCTGATTTGTTCTTTTTCCCCCTGCAGTTCAAGACTGTAATACTATATACACTTAAAAGAGAGCAAGTCCTATTCAACTGCATGGGACTCCCTTTTGCATAGTCATGTATAGCGGTTGCTCTTCTTCCTGATTTTGCAAAGTGTTTGCCAACAAATGCGGAACTGATTCCTTGGCCTGTCTTCATTTCCTAATTCCATTGTTTCTAGTGGTCACTTTGCTTTTGAAAGTGTTTATTGCAGTTGTCTCCCACTCTTTTTTCAAAGGAGCACAAAGTGGCATACTTGGTTCTCCCCAGGTGAAGTAGGTTAGGCCAAGAGGTATCTGTTGACCCAAGGCACTCAGTGAGTTAGATGTCTTACGTTCAGCTTGCACTACTGCTGCCTTGGAAGGAGCAGTTGGGGACTCTGTAAGAGCTGGGTTCAAATTTCTTGCTGTTAAGGCTCTACATAAGCAGTGAGAGTAATGTTTAATGGTTCTCTCTGTACTCATTTCATCCATGCAACAACCCTGTGAGGTAAATAAGGCTGAGAGGTAGTGACTAGCCCAAGCTCTTGTTGTGAGCTTCATGGCTGAGTGTGGATTTAAACCCTGGTCTCCAAGGTCCTAGTCCAGGCATGTCCAAAGTCTGTTTCGGGGGCCTAATTCGGCCCACCGTTCAGTTCAATCCGGCACCTGTGGCAGTTTATTTCCTGAGGTAAAATCCTAAAAAAACCTTAACAGCTTCAATCCTAAAAGAAGCTCAGCAACTCCAACCCCCAAAAAAGCTCAACAACCTGAATCCTAAAAAAAGGTCAACTTTGGTTGGCCCTTGGATCAGCCCCAACGGCCCTTCACTTCATCAAACCTGGCCCTCTTTGAAAAAAGTTTGGACACCATTGTGATAAGTCCAACACTAACCACTACGCCATACCGTAGTTCAAGTGTACCTTTCACTCAAGTGTGGTACGTACATACATACATTCCCTTTCATGAAGAAAGCACAATCCATACAACAATAAATAATTGTTTGGGATGTGCATGGAAGTAGCCTTGCACTTTCATATGTTTCTAGTTACTCAGGGCTCTACACAGCTGGCCTTTGCGGTAAACACATACTATAGAACTGTTTTTTGGTGAGCCCAATCTAGGGGAGATTGTGTATGAAAACAGACTATTGCACATCTTTTAAAAGCAAGCCAAGATCTCAATCTAGTTTGACCCTGGCGTCTAACAAGCCTCAGTTCCTAGAGTTCTGATGTAACCAGGAACATGGTTTGCTTAAAGATGAATGTTTTTGCATTTCCATGTGAGGAGAGGAGAGGAAGAGCATATGAGCCTGAGACCCATCTAGGCTTGTTTGTATACAGTCGTACCTTGGTTTTCAACCAGCTTAGTTCTCAAATGTTTTGGCTCCCGAGCACCACAAACCCGGAAGTGAGTGTTCCGGTTTGTGAACTATTTTTGGAGGCTGAATGTCTGACAGGGCTTCTGTGGCTTCCGATCGGTTGCAGGAGCTTCCTGCAGCCGATCAGAAGCCGTGCTTTGGTTTTTGAACATTTTGGAAGTCAAACGGACTTCCGGAACGGGTTCTGTTTGACTTCCAAGGTACAACTGTAATGGGAAACCATGATTTCAGGTTTTTCTGAGTTGGTCCTATATGTGAGAAAAGTGGAAGTCGGATATTAAGAGAAGAATTGTGTTTACCCTGTAATTTTGCCTCATGTATTTGATAGGTTAAAAAGGTAAAGGGAACCCTGACCATTAGGTCCAGTTGTGACTAACTCTGGGGTTGCGGCGCTCATCTTGCTTTATTGGCTGAGGGAGCCGGCGTACAGCTTCCGGGTCATGTGGCCAGCACGACTAAGCCACTTCTGGCAAACCACAGCAGCACACGGAAACACCGTTTACCTTCCCGCCGGAGCAATACCTATTTATCTACTTGCACCTTGACGTGCTTTTGAACTGCTAGGTTGGCAGGAGCAGGGACTGAGCAACGGGAGCTCACCCCGTCACGGGGATTCAAACCGCCGACCTTCTGATCGGCAAGTCCTAGGTTTAACCCACAGCGCCACCCGCATCCCTTATTTGATAGGTTACTTCTTGCAAAACTGATTGCCCTTTTATGCATAAATCTTTTCTGCATTCCAGCAATTATTGGTGGAACCTGGGTATTCTAGGAAAGCCTATATCTGAGCAGACCACCCCCATGCCATATCATTGACTGTTTTTAAAAAACCTGCTAGAAATAATATTGTACCAGCGCATTTGACTATTGTACTGACAATCCTTTTCTAAACCATTTCAGTTATAATTCAGGAGGAAGCATCCCCAAAGACATACGAAGTGATTGGACGGTTTCCATTGGTTGATCCCTGGTGGAAAGTGAATGTCAAACTTACGCGGTCTCATTCAAAGTACTATATGAAGAGCTACCCATCTTATTTTCTGCAGCCTGAAGCAGGGAAAGATATTATTTCACTGTTCTTTACAAAATGTGATGTCCCACCATTATTTAAAGATGCATTCTTTGAGTGGTTTCCTGAAGAGGCTTCTGTAAACTTTGCACATCTTGAACAAACACTGAAACAGTTTCAGGAGTCAAAACTTCAGGAAGGAGCGATGTCTACAAATACCCAAAGTCAACCTTGTACAGATACCAAAAACTTTAACATTTTTCATTATGTTAAGGAGTCATGTAAGTATAACTATGTAATACTCAATTGTTTCTTATTATAGTGGCTACTTCACTGTTCTTAACTTTATATGGAGAGCAGATAGGAATTCAGGTTTTTTAATATGTTTATAAAGCGGTAGTGATAGACTTCAGTATCATTCTTCAAACTTTTCTTTTTTTAAAGGAAGGATTTTTATGTTAAGATCTAAGTGTAGGCCTAAGAAGCAATAGCTACAAACTGGCCGTTACCACATTTAGGTTAGCTATAAGGAAACAATGTTTTGTAACAATTTCAAACATTATTATCAAGGGCTAAGGGAGCTGTGCTTGTTGATAAGGAAAAACAATCCAGAATCTATGGTTAGAATCATAGAATCATAGAGTTGGAAGAGACCACAAGGGCCATCGAGTCCAACCCCCTGCCAAGCTGGAAACAGGTTGGGCAAAATGATTTTTCTATCAGCTGGAGGGTGGGGCCAATACTTTTTAAGGGTTGCATTCCTTTCCATCATTTGCTCAGCGGCAGTGTTAGAAACTCAGATATATAAACTAGGTTCCAAATGGCCCCTTAAACCAAGGTTACAGTCACCAAAGCAGAATGTCTAGTTGCCATTTTTGGGGCAAGACAGCTCTAAAGTCTTTATTTTCCAAATGATGGACTGACTGTGATTGATTGTCAGTTAAACACCTGGCTAGTTCAGATGACAACCTTGAGCCCAGCCATTTAGGGCTTTAAAAGGTCAGCACCAAGACTGCGCTGTGCGCTGAAACATACTGGGCTGCCAATGTAGATCTTTTAGGACAGGTATTGTATGGTCCCAGTGGCCGCTCCCAGTCACCAGTCTGGCAGGTCTGTCCTGGATTAGTTGTAGTGTTATTACTTTAAAGGAATTTTAAAATAATATTATTTTAGAAAATTATTATTTTTAAGGCAGTGTAAGTACATGCCTTTGGATACACTTCAGTAGCAGGGTCACACTATGCTGGCTATTCCTGTATTTACATTCAGAACATACCAGGCACACACAAAGAATGAGTGAATCTCTGCTTGTAGCTGCTCTTGAGTTTCCAGGAGCTGCAACTCTGTAATACTGGCTTGTTGAGTGACTGCATTCAGATTCCCTGTGCTAAAATTGGCTTGGTTCAGATATAAACTGCCTTGGCTTATTAAATTGAGAAATGGATGCACCTGTGCCTTCTGTCATTTTGTTGGCCTTCCCTCTTCCTTTCTCGGCACACAGCAGTTAAGGACTCCCTGGATTAATTAAAGAAAAGTTTCCCGTTGCGTCTTGAACCAAGAAACGGTAGTTCCCAGGTTTAGAACAAACTTGGATCTGAAACAATGTTAAAGGGCTGTTTCAGATCCTGTTTTGTTCCAAGCCTAATCACTACAATTTCACAATTTTGGCTATTTTTAGTTTTGAATTGCATCACGCTAATGTGGAAGGAGGCAATGCAAGAACTCAGTGTGAGGGTGCACAGGACTTATGCATAACTTGACTTAACAAGCCAAGATACTTTATATTTGAACCAGGAGTTGGCTAATATTTTCAAACAGTGTCCCAACTCACTCATAAATAGCAGCAGTTTGTTCTCTCTCTCTCAAAGCAGATGCTGCTTTTTCGGCTTCAGAAATATATGTAAGCTACCACAAAGTAAGAAATGGATGACAAATGTCCACAGGATGGATTCAAAGATGCCTCCAATGGAGGAAAGGTACCTTTGATTCCAACCCAACGTATATGAGATGGCAATGTTTGGAACTACTTGCAGTAACTGTATAGGAGGAATCTTTAGCTATGCTAAATTGAACTTGCAGTAAAACATACTGACTTCAATTTTTTAAAATAGCATTTTTTTGTATCTTGGTTCCACAGTTGCAGGGAAAGCTGTACTAGTAGCCTTGTCCTTTCCGATTATATTGGAATTAATGCCGCAGCTTCTGCCACGAGCTGTTTCTTGTTGCATTGAAAAGTTGGACTGGAGCAAAATTCACGATGAAGATTATACATTGACAATATTGGATAAGATCTTGAGGGAAGAGCCATGGAAACTTGGATTCGGAGAAGTAAGAAACTAATATTGTTGCCTGGACAGCCCAGGCCCTCCAGACACATGGCTCACCTTGGTGCTGCTAGCACAGACGTTTGACTTGGGCTCCATTGTCTCTCGAGACAGACGGATGCCAACAAAAAAGCATAATAGGACGGTAGTTCATTTGATAATGGGACTCAGTTTTTCCCCTTAATAACTTATAACTCAAGTCAGCTGAATTGTAGTCATACTGTACTACAATATATTTTAAAATGGCTTCAACAAGATTAGATGTAATGGTTTCATAAGCGTTCTAGAAGAACGCCATGTACAAAAGCTAGCTTTGGGATTTTTCCATGCTTTTGCTGGAATTTTGGGGCAAGGATGCACACCTGGTGCTCTTACCATGTTCTCATGAGACTGCGGATCTGTGCATGAACAAAACCAGCATAAGGCAGGTCTCCCTTAGCAGCTGACTTTCCTCCATTGAAGCAAGCAGCTACAAAGGGAGAGACTGGGTGTTTTCTTCTTTCTGTTGCATGAACCAAATACCAAAGTTGTTTGAAGAGCAAAGTTGCCTTCTTCCCTGAATACAGCTTGGCCTCTCTAAGCAAAGACCTAGTTAACAGGAAAGAGGAAACGAGGTCCTCACTTCATCTCTCCATTATCCTTATGGCAAGATACCTCAGTTTCTTTTAGTACAGCTGGGTTGCATTCTAATCCAAAGAGAGAGAAGAGGCTTGATTTGCACCAACTATAAAGTTGTTCATTTATTTAAAAGTTTCATTAACTGCTTAATATTTTCAAAATCCCTAATCAGTCTACAATGCGCACACACAGACACCAATATCACTAAAACCCAAACTGCAGCCTAGAACCAATAAAACAGCAATAATAAAAGGCTATAGAAGCCAATAAAACAGGAATTGGGGGATTCAGACACATAAAACAGGGTCCAGCTTTATGAGTCAGGGAAGAATGGCCTAGAAAAATGATGCGTTTACAAGCTATATGAAGCAACTGATGGTTGCTGCTTCACTTATGGCAGAGGGCAGGGCATCCCATAATATAGGGGCAATAGCAGAAAATGGCCACCCTATGATGATCTGTAGGATGCAGGGCTACGAGTAGAATTTCCCCAGGTGATCTAAGTGATCTTACAGGTCTATACATGGACATTACAGTCTTTCAGGTAACCTGGTGCCAGGATGTGCAGGGTTTTATGTATTTAACAATACCTTGAAGGTGGCCCAGTAGCTGATCGGCAGCCAGTGCAGGTCCCTTAGCACAGGTGCAATACGTGCACACCAAGGTGCTTCACTCAGCAACTTGGCTGCAGCATTCTGCTCCAGCTGCAGCTTCCAGGGAAGCTCCACGCATAGTATAGCACATTACGGTAGTCCAACCCTGATGCTAGTGGTGCATCAATCCCTATGGCCAGGCAAAAGTCAAGTTTGGTATGCCAGCATAAGGTGGTAACGGGCACCGTTTGTCACAGGGGTCACCTGAGCCTCCAGTGACAAAGGTGGATCTTGGAGTGTGACCTACTTCCTCAGAAGTGGAGTATACTATACCGGCAGGGACTTGGGAGGCATTTTTTCAATCTTCATATTCAGCTCTGCCTTTGACACAGCCACTAATACAGTGTGCGGCAGGTGATGAGTGGCCTCCGGTGTCGGTTGCGGAGATTAGGAGGCTTATTCAGGCACTCAAATACAGAAAAGCCCCGGGAGCAGATAACATCTCTCCTGAACTTCTCAAAGCCAATATTGATTGGTGGGCCCCAGTCCTTGCCACCCTCTTCACCAGCATAGATCAAACAGCAATAATACCAGAGGACTGGGGATTGGCAATCATCGTTCCCATATTCAAGAAAGGCTGTAAACTTGATCCAGCCAATTACAGACCAATCAGTCTCTTAAGCATCATCAGCAAACTTTATGCAACTCACTTACGTGAAAAGTTTGCGGACTGGCTGGAACAGGAGCACATCCTAAAGGAAGCCCAGGCTGGTTTCAGGGCACATAGATCAACTCTAGACCAAGGACTGGTATTGCAACATCTAGTGGAGAAATACACCTCAAAGAAAGGAGGCTCTCTCTATGTAGCCTTTATAGATTTCAAATCAGCCTTCGACTCGATACCCCGGCACAGACTTTGGGAAAAACTAAATGTCACAAACATCGATAGACGTCTTTTGCTTCTTATCCGTAGACTACATGAAAATACTCGGATCCGTGTTAGATGCGACCGTTATGGGAACCTATCATAGGAAATCCAAAGTTCCCATGGTGTCAAGCAAGGCTGTGTTCTTGCCCCTATTCTTTTTAACTTCTATATAAACTCCTTAGTCGGAAAGATGGAGGAAGCAGGTACTCATTCCCCAAATCTAAATAATACACCAATCCCGGTCCTTTTGCACGCGGATGATGCGGCACTTATTTCCTTCTCTTGTGTGGGTCTAAGAAAACTTTTACGAGCTCTTACAGAGTATTGCGAAGTTGAACACCTAATAATAAACTACACCAAATCAAAAATTATGGTGTTCTCCAAGAGAAAACTCCGACATAAATGGAAAATTAATAACCAACCTATTGAGCAAGTAACATCTTTTAGATATCTTGGAATAATTTTTGATGAGAAGGGATCTTGGTGCCATCAGATTAAGAATTCCATTGTAAATGCGCAAAGATCTTCCAGAGCTATCATAAGATTCTTTTACAGAAAAGGAGGTCAATATGTTCCCGCTGCCTCCCAGGTCTTTGTTGCAAAAATACTTCCACAATTGACCTATGGCACCCAGATATTTAATTGTCAAAAACTCAAGTCCCTGGAATCTGTACAAACTAAATTTTATCGTTCCCTACTAGGGTTACCTACCTGTGTCTCTAACACTGCCGTTAGGCTGGAGGTTGGCCAACTCCCTATTAATGCCAGGATATGGATCCTGAAGATTCACTTCTGGCTAAAACTCATATTTTTCCCAGTGGGAGTGGCTCCATTGACTCTACTAGACCCGTTCCAGTCTAAATGGAGATTGTCGCTCTATGAAAAGCTGAGGGGCCTGGGGCTTTCCTCACAAGAACTTATAGCCTCAGGCTTTGAAAAGGCTAAAATGATGGTGAGCCAGCGAATAAGAGATGTAGAGCTTCAGGACCATATGAGCAAGATAGATAAATATCCAGCTATCCAAGATTATGGAAAAGGGTTTAATCTAACCCCATATTTGATGGACCTACAAATCGCAAAATATAGGCGGGCGTTTACCCTTACTAGATTTGATGTATTGCCATCTGCCTTACTAAAGGGCAGATACGAGGGCACACCCTATGCTGAACGAGTTTGCCCATGTGGTCTGAAGGAGGTGGAAACGGCTTCACATGTGCTGTTACACTGCGACCTTTACGGGGATATCAGGTTACTGTTTATCTCCCCTATCGTTCAGAAATTTCCAGGTCGATCTGAATCTCAGCGGCTGAAAATCCTACTAGGAGACAAAAACCCAGAAGTAACATTGAAAGTGGCCAAGTTTTCTGCGGCCGCGATCAAGCGGAGGGCATTAGCTGTAAAAAAGCAAAAGATCTGACCCCTGGATAAGCCCCCCCTTTTTTTAAGCCCATACATATACTGCAGTCCATATATGAGTATGTATATGTGTGGGTGTGGGTGTGTGTGTATATGTGCATTGTTTTTATGTATAATTTTACAACTTTTAACTGACACCATCATTCCCTTGTAAATTATTGCTGCCTTTTATGTTTTTTTTTTTCTTCTTTCTTCTGGTCTATGACCGTAATAAATTTATTCATTCATTCATTCATTCATTCATTCATTCACCCCCAAAACTATGCACCTGTTCCTTCGGAGGAGGGAGTGCAACCCTGTCCAAAACAGGGAACTCCTAGACTTGGGCACTGCTCATCCGCAGAGTCTCTATCTCAGGCATAGGCAAACTGGGCCCTCCAGATGTTTGGGGACTACAACTCCCATGATCCCTAGCTAACAGGACCAGTGGTTAGGGATGATGGGAATTGTAGTCCCCAAACATTGGAGGGCCGGGTTTGCCTGTGCCTTTCAGCTCACTACTATACCCAGGCACTAGTTTAGAACAGTCACACCCTCTCCTGATCCAGGTGTAGCAGCGAAATACAGATGAGTATCATCATACCGTATACTTGCTAATAGTAGAATTGATTTGGCAAGTCCTGCAGCCTTCTTTGGGCTTCCCTGACCATCTGTGCACACAGCTTGTCCTTGGTGTCTGCCACCCTAATTCCAGCGTTCTTAGCGATCTTAACAAAGTCCTTGGAGCTGTTCCCAATCAGTCTTCCTCTTGTTCCTAAGCCTAGCAGCCCTCTGCTCATTAGGTTTTTTTTAATTTCGGTGAATACTAGTTTTTAGCTGTTGTTGTTCTGTCCCCAGTTGGAAATTATAGGACTTGTGTAGCAGGGTATAGAATTGTAGTCTTAGGGCAGGATCCATTACAGTAGTTCTGTTAGTGCAAAGACTTCTGGCTGTGCAACAGAACTTTCCCCTCCCTCCTCTTTCTGTGCCTCCCCTAAATCTGTTCTGGGTTTTCCCCCCTTCTGCCAGCCCTCTGAAGCAGATGGGTTGGCGTTGGGGAGGAGAGCGAGGGGAAGTCTTTGTACTAACGGACTAGTTTGTTGCATGCCGCTCTTAATGTTTTGGGCAACATTGGAATTGGCTTTTGGAATTTGTGTTGAACTTGCTTGCTTTGGTTGAAAATAGTGCACCAAAGCTGATGGAAGGTTGCATGCCTTCTAACTTTATAGAGTACTGTTAAAAATGCCATGTGTCAAAATAACAGGTTTTTGCTTTCTCTGAAAGATTATGAAAAGAGAGCTGCATACTTACTTTGGTGAGGCATCTTGGAAGGCCATACGCGAGTGCACACATATTCTTGAGAAGATTCCCGATTTGCAGAAGAATGCACTAATGGTATATGAAAAGCTCAAACAGAGCTGTGCAGAAATGGGACATACATATGAAGAACAGCATGAACTGACACGTATGGTATCAGAGAATATGCCCGTGGAACATGCCTGGGAATCGATTAAATTTATGAAAGATGAAAAAATTGTGGTTACTGAGAAAGAGCTTGTTTTCCTTCCCCATTTGTTCAATTCTGAAAAGCAAATTGCAACCTCTGTACGCGAGCTCAGAAATAAAACCCCATGGCGGCTGCGTGCCGATCCGAAAAGGGTACTTAATAGAAGTGCACATGCAACTAACTTGAGAGACGTATTTGCTAAGAGTGAAATAAACGATGAGGAACCTTGCGTAGTGGACCAGAAGGATCCTGGCAATTCCTCAGGTGTGGAAGAAAACTCTAACCATGATTCCGACTTTGAAGAACCCGAGAAGGAATTGAAACGCAAAGTAGAAGTAGATCCAGATCAGGAACGTGCTATAGAACTGATCTGTTCCAATCCAGTGACAATCATAAGTGGGAAAGGTGGTTGTGGGAAAACAACAATAGTTACCCACCTTTTCTGCTATCTAAGTGAGGGAGAAAATACAGAAGTTATAAATGCCTGTAAAGATTTTGAAGCGGACCTCGATGCATCTGAAGAATGGAATACTTTCGGCCATGCTTCCAACATGATTCAATGTAGAAATGAATCTTTAAACGTTTTATATACAGCACCTACAGGGAGGGCAGCTTCTCTCTTGTCTGATAAAACAGGACGACCTGCTTATACTCTGCATCAGGTAGGAATGATTTTTAAAACCGTTCCAATATTCTGGTAGTATAATCATATGCATTTCAGTTTACTAATCTGAATATTATATTTGGCATTATTTGAGAGAACTGAAACTATTGTGATCCTCTAAAAGCTGCTGTTCTTCAGCCAGTGTGGTGTAGTGGTTAAGAGCAGTAGTCTCGTAATCTGGGGAACTGGGTTTGCGTCTCCGCTCCTCCACATGCAGCTGCTGGGTGACCTTGGGCCAGTCACACTTCTGTGAAGTCTCTCAGCCCCACTCACCTCACAGAGTGTTTGTTGTGGGGGAGGAAGGGAAAGGAGAATGTTAGCCGCTTTGAGACTCCTTCGGGTAGTGATAAAGCGGGATATCAAATCCAAACTCCTCCTCTTCTTCATTTCCAAAAAGGCCTTCCAGCTTCAAACCATGGTTTCCGATTGTAGTTTGAAGGGCCAAGTGCAAATCATACTTTGCTGCTTTAGACTTCATAGCAAACTATAGTCTGAGCAAACCCATGACTCTGATGCTCCAAACCATTCTTTGAAGGAATGCTAATTTTAAATTATGGGGGTTTTTTTGTTTTTGTTTTTTAGGTTACCTACAGTTTCTCTAAATGGAGTGAAAGTAAACGCAATCCGTGGAAATTTTCTTCAGTAAATGTCTTGGTTGTAGACGAAGGAAGTATGGTTCCTGTGAGAATGCTTAGCAGGGTTTTACAACTCTTGCTGGACCATGCCCGGCTGGCGAAGATTATTATTCTGGGCAAGTGTAAAGCTTTGGTGAATAATGAAGACAAATTCGAAATGAGCTATATCCATGCAAAATAATAATAATTATTATTTATGTATTCATACATACATACATACATACATACAGGGAGGGGGGAAAGTATTTGATCCCCTGCTAAATTTGCCTGTTTGCCCTCTGCTGAAGAAATGCCAAATCCATAATTTTAATGGTAGGTTTATTGTAGCTGTGAGAGACAGAATAACAACAGGCTTTATCCAGTAGAGCTCTTCTTAGGTCCTTACAAGCTGCTCAGGATGAGCTATTGTGCCAACACACACACACACAGACACACGCAGACACACAGAGACAGAAGGTTCTTGCCATATTAATTTGGACTCCCAACTTGGGGAGAGCTATAAGAGACCGGGGGGGGGGGGGAGAGATCCTTACTAAGAAAATCACACAATATCGCTTCTGAGCTGGTACTGCCTTTGCTGTACTTTAGACCGAAGCAGTTGGGTTGATGTGTTCTTCTATATCACGGTAAACAGATTTGGATACTGGAGAGACTTAAGCGTGCGATAGAGATGCAATAAATAAAATAATGATGACAGTGCAGCTAATTTTGTTAAATATAACTTTGTACTTCGTTTAGGTGATGTTAGGCAGTTACCCAGCATTGAGCCTGGTAATATGCTGGCCGATATTTTTGAGAGCCTTCAGTCAAGGGGCTGGTCTATAGAACTGAAAACTAATCACAGGGCTGAGTCACAGTTAATTGTGGATAATGCAACAAGGTAGGGATTTATTTTTTTGAAGAAAAAAATGTGGGGCTGCTGCCTCTGCTTATGGCGCTTGCCAACCCCCCACCTTGCTGCCAGCCCCCCACATTTCACACAGACCTTTCTATCTCCTCACGACCTGCCCCAATCCTAAGATCCCTGCTGCCTCTGCCACTCACAGAATAGAGGTGAACGAGCCTCTCTCCTCTTTTTGCCACGATGCTGCCCGCTTCTTCCTGTTGGTGGCTGTGTGAAGGGGAGAAAGACTGCTGCCTCTTTGTCCCCCTTTTCTTTGTGAGCAGCAGTGGCAGCAGGATCGGGGCCATTGTGACGGGAGAGGGAAGTGCTTGAAGGCCTGCAGACCTGTCTGGGCTGCCTGCCTGCTTGCTCCTTGCACCCGCTGGCTCACCGCAAACCTCCCTCTCTGTATTATGTGGACATGCAAGTGCGCTGTCAGGTGGTGGTGACTCAAGGGACATGGGAAGGCTTGCTTGTACCACACGCCAGTGTGGTGTAGTGGTTAAGAGCAGTAGACTGGTAATCTGGTGAACCGGGTTTGCTTCCCTGCTCCTCCACATGCAACTGCTGGGTGACCTTGGGCCAGTCACACTTCTCTGAAGTCTCTCAGCCCCACTCACCTCACAGAGTGTTTGTTGTGGGGGAGGAAGGGAAAGGAGAATGTTAGCTGCTTTGAGACTCCTTTGGGTAGTGATATAGCGGGATATCAAATCCAAACTCTTCCTTCTTCTTGCTTGCTTGCTTGCTGTGCCATCCTGCTCACATGTGCAGCTTCACTTGCCCTCCTTGCTGTTGTCATGTGGTGGCCATGCAGATTGCGCCATGACAACTTTCTCCTCTTATACAGGAAGATATCCGATTGCCACAACCTGCTCTATTCTTCACAGCGATATTTGAGTTGTGTGTGTAGCACTGGAGTTTCTGTTGACCCTCTACCTGGAGATGTGTAACATGCTTAGAAAGCTTAGCCTATCACTGTCACATTTCTGTCTAGGAACAACGGGGGTGGGGGTGGGGAAACCCAAACCTTTTGAATATTGTTGGTGTGTGTGTGTTCATGCATGTGTGGACACTTGTGCAGTGGTACCTCGGGTTACATACGCTTCAGGTTACATACGCTTCAGGTTACAGACTCCTCTAACCCAGAAATATTGCTTCAGGTGTAAGAAATATTTGCTTCAGGATGAGAACAGAAATCGGGCTCCGGCGGCGCGGCAGCAGCAGGAGGCTCCATTAGCTAAAGTGGTGCTTCAGGTTAAGAACAGTTTCAGGTTAAGTACGGACCTCTGGAATGAATTAAGTACTTAACCCGAGGTACCACTGTATTTAAAAACAGCCTCCTACTTGAAACACTTCCCATTGTTTGTTTGAAATTTAGTTCCGCATTTGGGACAAACCGAACCTAGTTCTTTTGGGAATGCATGGTGTGATAACTATACATAAATGTACTGTGTAATGGGAGGGTGCAATCTGTATAAGTTATTGTGTATGAAATGAAACTATGGTTCTTCGCTTAAAAATTAAATGATGTTGCCCATAAGGAAAACAATCCTGTCGAGGGCAGTGTGAGACACTTTCGTTACTTTGTTTTGGATGCAGAATCTCTAAGCGGATCTACCCAGAGTTTGATGAAGTGCTCAGAATGTCGGAAGAGACCAAAACATGGGCAGTGCCAAGTGCTGAGAAGAAATTTATTTTTGTTGTTTTACCTCCTGGAGATGCCGGTCACTGTGAGTTTCAAACTTTCGTAATAAAATCTCTTAAATGCTGCACAATATCCAATGCATGCTTTATTGCTGCAGATTTAGATTTAGCTACTGGGTAGCATAGGTATAGGATGGCTTCCGCCTTGCACGGTCTAATTAAAAAAATGTTTTTCTTTGTCATGGTTTACTGACACACATTAAATTCCCGAAGCAAGGCAGCATGCGCTAAAACAGCTGAGGCACAGCAAATCTACCTTCTTGCATAAGAAATGCCACCTACTCCAGCAGTTTTGCATGCTATCAGCCGCCAGGTGCTGTGTAGACCTCACTTTAGTACCCAGCCACCTCGGGCACAAGATCCATGATGTACTTAACTGGGATGGCTTATCTCCCTTCCTTGACCAAGCACAGAGCAACTTCAACATTGCACCAAATGCAATTAGATTTGTTGCAAAAGTTTTTGGCCTAGCAGGCCGCATCATTAGCTAGCCCCGGGGCAGGTGGGTCTGGCAATCTACCTCTTGGTCACCTGACATCTTTATGACATCAGGCAATTGGCAGATGGTTTGTTCCGCCCACTTAACAGTATCCCCTCGCATAAGAGCTTTCCATGCACCACACAGCCAGCTGGGAATGGCAGCAAAAAGGACTTGGCCAGCCTGGCGCTTCTCAAAGCAGTGAGAATAGGACTGCATTCTGCAGGAATTGGCTGAGTGATTGACAACCCCACAGGGACTGGTGCTGCCAGTCCTGCTCCATCTCTTACCTGTCTTGCACCAGGCATTAGACGTGGGGCAGGTGGTCATGGTTTAGCGAAAACAGCCTCCTGGGCCAAATTGGGACTTGTTCTGGGCCACATTGGGCCTGTGGGCTGGAGGTTCCCCACCCCTGCCCTAGAGCTTTGTGAAACTTGTCTAGCCTATCCTAAGTTGTTGATAGGCCAGGGGCGGTCTGTCTCTTGGCCCAAGTGCCTCACACACACTGGGGTGCCCACCCACTCTCGCTTACACACACATATGCAGTGGGTGCAATGGGATATAAATGATTTTCATTGTATTCCTTCCCTGTTGTTTGGTACTGTCAATCACACTTTCCCCAGACAGCCAAAGCCTTGTAAGTGGAGATTTGTATCTGCATTGGATTAGAAATTGCGTGTGTGCTGTTTAAATTGCTTTGGGATGTTTCCTGGGAAATGATTCATAAGTGAAATAATAAATAGCTGTGTGGGCTGAGAGTAGCAGGGCTGTGATGGGGAGAGCCATTGCTGTGTACCTGCTTCCCTGACAGCTTTGCAAACACACTTGCCAGCTTGACCGGGGGGGGGGGGTGAGTGCTGAGCAATCTTCAGTAGCCACAGGGAAGGCATGTGCAGGCTATAGCACAGCCCAGGGGCTGCAGTGTTATGGCTCCTAGCAGTCAGTAACCAGCAATTTCACAGTGGACTGTAGTGGTTTTGGCTTCAGTTGCTTGTTCTGTAACCAGTTTTTCTTGTGTTGTTATCAGATTTGCAGTATGCCATCGAAGCTTTGCTTAAAAATGGGCCAGGACTCCAAGATCCTGAGCAGTCACAGTTCATTGCTTTCAGAAGGTAATAGCCATGTAAAGTTTTTAAATGTTTGACATTTTTATATGTGTTGGAAGCCGCTCAGAGTGGCTGGGGCAATCCAGCCAGATGGGCGAGGTATAAATAATAAAAATATTGTTATTGTTATGTGTCAGGGGTTCAGGAGCAGAGACGCAGGAAGGGGAGGAAACAGAGAGCGAGGGGGAGGAATACGAAGGAAGAATGAGTGATGATGACGACCCGAGATCTCCGAGTCTTTCCAGTGAATCGGAAGATTCACAGAAAGGAGCGCCAGTGGTCAGAGCAAGGGGGGGACCCAGGGGGACACCCCAGGAAGAAGGGACCAGAGGGGACTCAGAGAGCAGCAGTTGGAAATCGGGGCCAGCGTCCCCAGCTGAGCGCAGCGGGGAGGAAGGGGGCCAGGTATCGGGTGCCGGAGGCTCTCAGCAGGAGGGAGGGCATGAGTCAGGAGTGGCCACACCTCCATCGGGGAGCGAAGAAACGGTTGAGCGGAAGGTGGAAGGTTGGGCGCGCGCGCCAAGTTCAAATACACAGGAAGGCGGCACAGTAAGCAGCCCGGAAAGGGAGCCAGGTCCCAAAGCCCGCCGCAAGGAGGCAGAAGGGTCCGGGGGTCGTCAGCGTCAGAAGAGTCTAGGAAGGAGGGGACCCCGGGGGGCAGAGGGACCCAGAGGAGGAAGGAAAGACGCAAGAGGTGGAGCAAGGCTAGGGTATTAAGTTGGTGTGCAGGAGGCGGAGAATCAGACGGAGCTTCGTCGGTCTAGCTATTAAGACGTAGAGCTGCACGCTGCAGTTCGGAAATGGAATCTGTAACTCAATAAAGACTTTTATAAAGTGAACGCTGGCTAGCGTGATCCTGTGTGAGCTGGGATCTGGAAGCAGCTCTGACATTATGTGTGCAGATATGGGCTAACTTTGGCTGACCGTTGTAGAAAAGATACTGCCCGTCTGTCAAACATGGAGAAGCAATTGGGATTTGATTGCAGAATCGCAGGCTTGCTTCCCCAGTTCCTTTGCATGTGGAGTCCCTGGGCTGACTGTTTTCAAAACCCCATTAGGAGTTAGCTCTGATTAGTGCTGAACAGACACAGTCACTAACAGCAACTGATGGCGGAGGTTGGAGGGGGTATTATTCTCACGAGAGGAGAAAATGTGTTGCCCTTGCATCCTGAACCATAAGTCTTGTCTGCACTACCCAAATAGTTCACCAAGGTTTCAGACGGGGCATTCCCCTACTTTGAGACGCTGGGCATTGAACTTGGGACCTTTTGCATGCAATGCAGATATTTACCACTGAGTTACAGCCCTTCCACTTTGCTGTCTTAGCAATGGTTAAGGAAAGAACAGCTTTACATCTGTACCTTACTGTAGTGCCTTCAGCGAAACTAGAAGAGGGTAAATCAAATGCTTGCTTTCTCTTTATTTTCCAGTACTCTCTTGATTGGCACTATATATCATACTATCAAGATACACCATCACATCTCTCTTTCCATTATGGTATATTGCAAGGATTTTTGTGTGTGTCTGTATAAAGCCAGTTTTTTAGAATATTTCCGTCGTGTTCTAGAGTAACAAAAAAAGAGAGAGGACCTAGGGTTACCGTATTTTTCACTCCATAAGATGCACCTAGTTTTTAGAGGAGGAAAACAAGAAACAAGAAAGCAATGCAAAGCCTCTTGAGCAAAGAGGCAGGAGCGCTCCGGCTATGCTGAAGAGGCTTTGCGTGGCTATCCCTGAAGCCAGGAGAGCAAGAGGGATCGGTGCGCACCGATCCCTCTTGCTCTCCTGGCTTCAGGGATAGCTGCGCAGCCTGCATTCGCTCCATAAGACGCACACACATTTCCCTTTACTTTTAGGAGGGGAAAAGTGTGTCTTATAGAGAGAGAAATACGGTAATTTCTGCGCAAGGACTGTTGAGTCTGCAGAGCTCGCAACTGGCTTTCTCTCACAGAGCATATGAAGTAAATTCTCTTGAGATGAGGCAAAACAGGAGTAGCGTTTACTTAAGCGATGCCCAAGTACACCCAATTATTCTTCCTAGGTCAATGAATGGTTGCCATTCACTTTGGTGGAGGAAAAACCCAAGGTGTTTGCATTTGAGGACAATGTTGCATAAATGGGGCAAAAGTTGTGTATCGCCTGATATCGGCAGTATGCACAGAGGAGGGAGAGGTATAGTGTATTGTATACAATTCCTACAGTTAATGGATCTTCATGTGTGCATTGTAAACCTATCATTATCATAGGTGTAAGGTGTGGATCACTGGCATTTTCCATTGGGCAGTGGTCTATTCTTAGACCATAATGGCTTAAGTCATAAACCATTCTCGCTCCTAGAGCATATATGTATTTCTGTCATTTATTGCGAACAGAGATAGCTACCCTTTTCTGTGACCAATCTGCAGTTCTTCTGCTTCACTTACTGCCCTCTGAGCTTTTGAGACTCCTAAGACTGACTGTAGCAGCTCTTGATATCTTCTCTTATTCTCACAGGACTCAAAGTACTCAAAGTAAGGATAAAAACCCTTACTTCAGCTGTTTCACCTTTTTCTTTGTGCCAGTGTTAATTGTTTAAGTTCTTTTCTGTCTGAGCAAATAACTCTGGAAGTGATTTACTGGCAGGGAGCAAACGTTTGCTATTTCACTAGCTGGTTAAAGCCAGGGACGGAAAATACTTGCCTTCTGTTATTCTAAATCTATGGTATAAAATTCATAATTAAACTAATAAAGTTTTTTCTTCTTATCTTAGGAAGGACTGTGACATCATAAATGAAATCTGCTGTAAGCACTACTCAGGACACACAACGCGGTATGACATTTTTGAAGAGCTTTCACTGTATGATGTTCAAGGTTATCCCTAACCAGTGTTTGTGCTGTAAGGTGAGGTGAGGTAAGGTAAGGTAAAGTAAAGTAAAGGAACCCTGGACCATAGCTGTCAAGTGTCCCTTATTTGGCGGGACAGTCCCTTATCCCAGCGCCATGTCCCACTGCTGTCCCTTATTGATGAGGGCCGCTGGCTGGGCTTTCTGCCTTTGACTCAGAGGGGCTCAGAAGTTGAACATACCTGTGCCCGGAAAATCCCTTATTTTGGCTGCTGATCCCTTATTTTCGAGGCTGCTGGTCCCTTATTTTCAAATCTGTAAGTTGACAGCTTTGCCCTGGACAGTTAAGTCCAGCCAAAGGTGACTTGGGGTTGTGGCGTTCATCTCGCTTTCAGTCCACAGACAGCTTTCCGGGTCATGTGGCCAGCAGGACTAAACTGCTTCTGGCGCAATGGGACACCATAACAAGTGCCGGAGCACTTACAATATGGCTGTGTTCACCCCTTGTACTTAGGACATCACTCCAATGCTGTACTGAGCATGTCATGGGAGTCCCACTCACAACTGCAGTGTTTCTCGCTGTGTGAAAAGGTCCTTATTTCTAGTGCTTTGTGTACTAGCAGACATTTGTAAAGTCCATAATCCATGAGTTTGCCAGCTTATTGACATGAGAACATTGTTTTTAAAATTGGGATGTGCTTGGATTTTTTATTGTTTTTAACTGCGTTCATAATAAACTGGAACGAAAGCCTAAGAAATATGCTTTTATTGTTTTCCCAGGAGGTACACTTTTTTTTAAAGCTTAGCTTTAATTGATGCAGCAAAGCTGGCAAATCTATTAGCAAACCTCCCAACATCCTTTCTTGCGTGTTCTTTATCAAAGCCAGGAAAATTACTTTGGGGAGCTGTTGGGCAGTCATTAATGCCATAACCGAAAGAGCGACTTGTTGAAACTTTAATTTAATTTAGACCTTTGCTTCAATTTGATTCAGAAACCATAAAAATCGGCTGGAATTTAGGCTTGGTGACAAAATCTGTTCCACAAAGAGTGCATATATGAAAGATCTTATCGCAACGGACTCCGTTACTTGCACAAAGAATGCTAACGGCGCTGGGAGTTCTGATCCTTGCACTTGCAAAGTCTGCTCAAGAAGGGAAGCTCGTCTCTCGGGTCGTGATGCTGATGCTGGTGATGACCGTAATAACAATTACGATGATAGGCGGTTGTGCAACGGAGAAATATTCTTCATTAAAGAGGCAAGTACTCTGTAGAATGATCAATGGATTTCGGAACTCTCCCTAGAAGGAAGAGACATTTCCCCCTGCCTTTCAGGTCACACATGAAAAGACAGCTGCCTCCTTTCTTAGCCTGCGTCCATATTTCGTCGCTCAAAAATCTCGGAGTCACAATAGCAGAAATTGTGGCATTACAGTGGCCTGGTTTGCACGTTGTGGGACTATGCAAATGTGTACATTCCCAGGAAGGAGTTTGCAACCTTTTGGCTCCTGTGTTCTCTTTTATTCCCATCCCCTGCTGAATTCTTGTGTCATCCAAACCGGGAGTTGTGGTTAAGCTACCTTTTCGCTAGCCACAAGCTGTAGCCAAGGTTTGTTGTCCAATAACATGCCTATGTAATTCTTTTCCGGGGAAGTTATTTGTTATGGTTATTATTTTTTGCTTTAAAGAAACCAAGCAGTAAAATCAAGCTTAATCAAGATTAATTGCAGCCAATCTCTAGACCATGACAGAGACGCAATGTGCTGTATCTTAATATCATAGAAAGTTGTAAAAAAGGGGCAATTGCTGATATTAAGTCATGGGGTTTTCTTTATGGAAGATCCTCTGCTTCTGTGATAGTGGATCTGGTGGGCCGTTATAAGTGGTAATTGTTTCAAAAAGCCTTAATTATGACAAGCCTTGCTATCAAAATCTAATTGGCGCTATGATGCTATGTGAGTATCCACTGGCTCAAATCTTCAATTGATCCAATAGTTGTTTAGTGGCAGAAAAAACACTTGTCATCAGCCTGCTTTTAGAAACTGAAAAATAAATAAATCTCTGTGCCTGATTCTCAGGTAAGGAGGCAACACTTAAATGGAAGGAGGCAGGTGAACTGGAAAACTTAACACATTTAAATAAAATGAGATGTGTGACTTCAAAGTACTGTACAGGAGGATCAGGCAGTGCTCAGATGGGGCTTAATCTCTGCATTCTCAGGTAAGGAGGCAACACTTAAATGGAAGGAGGCAGGTGAACTGGAAAACTTAACACATTTAAATAAAATGAGATGTGTGACTTCAAAGTACTGTACAGGAGGATCAGGCAGTTCTCAGATGGGGCTTAATCTCTGCATCTGTGTTGTAATCAGGAGAACGTCACGGCTGGGTTCCTAGTGGAAGGACTGCTTGAAGGTAAAGGACCTAGCTGGCAAATCAATGCTGTACTGAAAAGCAGTGAAATTGCATATTCTGTTTATAGGATAAGGAAGTCGATGGTCGCCGTTTCCTGACTATTGGCATAACTGATGGACCTGAGTATGTCATGCATTACAAAGCCCTCCAGAAACACTCTAAGATAAAGCATGCCTGGGCCAGAACTATTCACACGTTTCAGGTAAGCTGTGGGGTCATTGCTGAAATACCATAATTCAAAACAGCAGCATTTATTTCTCACATCTGTGAGATGGAGTTTAACTCTTCAGCTTAGAGGATTGTGGTAGAAAGAAGCTTTGATGAGAGCCATCACGTTGTCCTGGCCTTGCTGCAACATAAACTTGAGAAGCCAGCATCCATAGTAGAAAGTAACTTTTGGAATCTAGGAAGAGGTGTGTGTCTGCCAGTGTGGAAAAGTGAGAAGCCAAGAAGACCACATGACTCAGAAACCTGACTTGTGCCTATATAGGAATTGGACAGAAATAATTTTACTTTAGTCCTGTCTATTTTTGTTTGTTGCTTCTCAGGTAGAAATTACAGGCGATGCCAATGGCTTTATTTAATTTTGTAAAGGAAAAAAATAAAAACTTGAAGCATTTCGACTCCTTAATTTATTGTAAAACTTTTAGAGCTGGATTTTGACTTAGCCATGTTAGAGTAACAAGTGGGATTTAAATTAGTCCTTATTAACTAAGACCTATTTCAGTGAACCTTTTCTATACATGGCTAAATCTGGACCCAACCGTAAGCATTTTTTAAACGGTTTAATTCAAGAGCTCTTTCTCAATATAATTTTCAGGGTTCTGAGGAAAATACTATTGTATATGTTGTTGGCGATGCACCTCGCCAGAATTGGCAGCATGTATACACAGCTATCACTAGAGGACGTTGCCGAGTCTATATTATTGCAGAAGAAGCCAAACTCCAAGCGGTCATTAAGAAAAAGAGTTTCCACAGGAAAACACATTTAAAAGCGTTCATGAAAGATGCACATTCCGAGCAAACATCACCTCAGAAGATCTGGCAGAGTCAGCAAGAGAATGACACGTGTGACGTTGCTTCTCATTCTGGAAATAATCAAGGGGAACCTGCTGTTTCTCTTAAAATGGAAGTTGACGCAGTTGTTGAACCTGCTGGTACTGCAGAGGAAACTTCGGGTGGACTCAAAAGGCAATGTACATTTCAAGATGTTTGCTCAAGTCCTTCGAAAGTATGTTTGGTAAGAAGCATTTATCAGTAGATAAGATACCATATATAATATTTTATGCAGTGCGTTTATTTTCACTTGTAAGAATGCGTACCGATTACGTAAATTATAGTGATGGCCACCAGCTTGAACAGCTTTAAAAGGGGATTAGGGGAACTGATAGAAGGCTAAGGCTAGCAGTTGCTACTAGATGGCTGTGTACTGCTCTCGGAGGCAGTATGCCTCTGAATATGCATTTGCTGTGGAACTTTGAGAACTGGATGTTGGACAAGCTAGGCCTTTGGTCTGCTACAGCAGAGCTTTTAAACTGAATTTATCTGGCCTCCTGTCAAAGCACTGACTAGGATTACTGCTGCCCATTGGTGGGTGGGGGATACGATAAAGCCCAGCGAGAAAATTGCACTTTTAAGGGACCATGTCTTTTTGTAAATGCCATGTGGAGTAGTGGGTATGGCTCTGGTCATGTGAGAAATAGAATTGAATACTTACAGCTTGAGCAGCTCCCGGGTCCTTAGCAAGCAGTAGATGCTATAAGGTTGACACTCACAGTTCTGTGTAGGTGGCAGTATGGGAGAGCACATTCTATCTCATCCCTAAGGCATCCACTTAAGACCCTTAAGCAGGAACCTGCACAGACTTTACATATCCCACCTTGGAATACCTTCCACACCAAACAGAGGCTGGGACATGGTTACCGCCCATAAAAGTTCCTTCTCATTTGGTGGCAGTGTGTAGCTGGAGACCACACCTTTGACAATAGTGCCTGCCATAGATTTTCACAGTCTACAAAGTACGCAGTGTAAATGCTTCTGTTATATAGTGTCCAAAGCCCAGGCTACTGCTCATGTTACCGTATTCTTTCTGTCCTTAAAGCGATACTTCCCCCCCCCCCCCCGCTATAAGCTTGGCCAACAACCAATGTTGTTTCCCCCCTGTTTTTGCTGTTTTGCAGGTAAAAGAAAACACATCCCCGCTTGCAACTACCAAACTTCAAAGCTTGACACTGAAGAGTCCACATGCCAAGCAGCTTTTCCCACCCTAGCAAGTATATTCTATAACTAGATGTTTCATGCTCTACTAAGTCTTTTCTTTTTTTAGAATATATTTAGATAGAACATGTTTAGTGTTCGTGGAGGTTTTGCAGCTTCAAAGAGTATGACTTTTTACTCTGTTTTAACAAAAGTAATGCAGTTATATTTAAATACTTTTTCTAGCTTTTTAAAATTAGAGGGCCTATTTTTAAATTGTATATCTATATCTTTATATATCAAGTAATTCTGGTTTGTACGGCTGTGTTTTAAGCTGCTTTTGTTTCTAGTAAGTGCTGTTTGGCTTTTGTTTTCCTCAGGCAGTTAGATCAGGGGTAGGTAACCTTAGGCCCATTGACCAGTTAACTGGCCCACGAGCAACCCCTGAACCAAGCTGCCTGCTCTGTGAGTCCCCGTGCACTGCGCTAAAGTGGGACACTCTTCCGTGGCTCTGGAAATCGCTTCTGTGCATGCCCAGATGCCGGAAATTGTATCTGTCCATGTTCGTGGCACCAGAAATGGCTTCTGCGCAGGCATGATTTTTGGTGTCTGGGCATGCGCAGAAGCCATTTCCGGCATTGCGCTGTGCCTTTCTGGCCCACAGAGGTAAGCCTTCCCAACCCCTGAGTTAGAGAATATATGCCTATCATCTTAATCCATTTTGGAATTTGAGAGCCAGTGTGGTGTAGTGGTTAAGAGCGGTAGTCTCGTAATCTGGGGAACCGGGTTCACGTCTCCACTCCTCCACATGCAGCTGCTGGGTGACCTTGGGCCAGTCACACTTCTCTGAAGTCTCTCAGCCCCACTCACCTCACAGAGTGTTTGTTGTGGGGGAGGAAGGGAAAGGAGAATGTTAGCCGCTTTGAGACTCCTTTGGGTAGTGATAAAGCGGGATATCAAATCCAATACAAACTCAGCACTTTACTAATGCACACCCAACAGGCACTGTTTGTAACATTCTGGGCTGCTTCTGCTCCACAATGCATTTCTGCATCTCGTAGCAGTGTTTTGAAGGTGTCTCCAGAGCAATTTCCTTCTGGTGAGGGTCACTAACAGAATGCTCTGGCAGTGCTCTAATAACAGCAAAGCTAAATTGTCCTTGTTTACAGAAGTTAAAATGATAGCTAGCTGCTATTAACTTCCGGGTTGGCAAGAAAGGGGGAGCAGAGGGAACTGAATTCTGTTCCCATCCCAAATAATTGCTTGACCAGAACCTTTTGCTGCTTGAAAGGGTTCCACAGGCATGCAGCGCTTGTTTTACATGGTGGTGCTATTCAGTTGCTATTATGCCTACAAGCTTCTGCTTCTAGATGTTTTGGTTAGACTCACCGACTTCATAGAATCATAGAGTTGGAATAGACCACAAGGGCCATCGAGTCCAACCCCAAGTAAATCACTTCTCGCAGTAAAAGAATCTCTGAGCAGTTTACAATACTAAAACATGGTATTAAAAACAAACACATATGCACGTTTGACCCAATAGGCTGGGTGTAAACATTATACAGTGTGTGTTGTATTTCTGATCAACGGAAAGCTAAATGTAAAAGTGGTGTACTTTAAAAGTTGAATCATGTTAGTTAGGTATTAAAGAGTATGGTGCATCGTATTTTTTGTTCTTTGAACATCTATTATTTCTTCTATAGAAGCTGTTCTGAGTCAAAGTATTTGAATATTCCGCACTTCTCAAAAGGTAAATGGTCATTCATGTTCACTAGCGCAAGGTTCCTTGGCCCAAGTTTTGCCAACATCTCCTGTTTCCCAGCAACTCTGTGGAGTCCTCCCCCATTGTTCAGGAGGAAGGAAGTAACAGGAAAGCCCCCTTCCACAAGCTATCCTCATTCTTGCAATTCCCAGGATCGAATCCATTGTCTTTAAATAATTTTTATTTGATTTTTTTACAGTTTCCATACAAATTTTTGCAACAGGTTGAGTTCTCAGAAACCATACATAGACGATAAATACCATGCTATTAAAGTATTAAATTTGTACAAAAATACTTTAGTTTAATACTCCTTTGTTAACAAATAAAAATACATATTAAGTGTGGTTCATGATCTGGGTTTCAGTTTCGTTTTAAATGATTTTTTTCTCTGGCAGTGCTGAAATATGAACAAAAAGTTTCACTTTCATGTAACAGGTTTAAGGAAAACAGCATCAGGGATATCCTAACAATTCATATAGATGAAAAACTGGTCGTTAAAATAAGAAATGAGGACTCTACAGTTATAAGAGACAAATCCAGTGTCTTTTCCAGTCACCAAGTAACATTAATTACCATTGACAATACAATAAACAAATCAAAGCAGCTGCTGGTGAACCTAAAAAAGCAACTGGCAGCGTTTTATTGCTCTGAGCAGGAAAGGGAAGAATCTGAGTATGTGTGTGTGCAAAATGTATTTACAGTTTTTTAAATGAATTGACATTAATAAGAGTTAATGAGCTATTTGAAACCAATGCACATACCATTCATTTTAATTTTAAAAAAAGAATTGTGTGTTGCTATACAAGTTAACTTGTGTATATGCCTAAACTGGGGCAGTTCATACAGTTTTGCACTGGTATTTCTTTGCTACTGCAGTTCAAAATTTAAAACAAAGAAAAAATCTACTTGAATACATGTTACAAAAGTCTTTTTTTAAAATTTCGCTAAAACTTGTTTTACTTTTTTTTAAAAAAAACAGTAATTTATCAGAAGTTCCAAATACGTAAAAGTTAGAAGTCCATACAGGGTGCAAGACATATCCTGTTCAGTACATCATTGCATAGGGTATAATATAACTCTTAATAAAATCATACTACAGCTGGGCCAGTAAAAGTTTCACCTCTTTGCACTTCAGATTCCTGTGTGCAATTTTTGCTAAAATAATTGTAAAACCACATAGTAACTTTTAATCCCCCCCTTTTTCATTACCGCAGAAGCAACAGAACTATATAGTTCATTTAAAAAACAACTACTATGATACAGTGATCTGGGTCCAGCAGCAATAGCCTGTGATTCCTTCACTTAGTTAACCAGCTGGTATTTGAATAAGTTGCAATGTTCTGAAAATCAGATCCTCTGTTGTAATTATTTACATGGATGGGTCCCCCCCTCTCCCAATCTTTTTACTTAAATCTTTCACTAATCTGCCATGATAGGATTTACAGCCATTTTCACCATTCATTTCTCTTGTTACTAAGGGTCAGGTTGAAATGGCACTACATATGGGTGGTAAAAAACGAGAGCAGAGCAAAAAAACTCAGCATTGGAAGCAAGTAGCAAATTATGAGCCCCACCGCCCTCTGTGCTTCTTAATGCCACACGACAGCCACATCTTCAGTGTAACAGAAACCTGAAAGGGATTAGCACCATTTAAATGTTTTGCACTAAATACAGTTTTTTTTGGCTACAAAGTGTTCATAGGCTCCCGTTTCATCTCTGAACCAGTGCTGTGTACACTTTGTTGAAGGAAGGCATGGTTTTGTTCGTTCCATTCCCCAGCCGGGAAAGTCTGTTGTTCCGAGCTTACCTTTTGAGAGGCTAGAGGGTTTCGACTAATAACAAGTTCCAATTTGTTACCAGACTCTGCTATAAGGGGCACAACCAGACAGCAGTCAAAGTCTCTTGTGCGCACATGGTTTACCTGAAGAGTAAAAAATGTTTGTTTTGGATGAAAGGTGACAAAGGAAAACTGAATGCATTTTTCTCCCTCCCAAATGACCCTTAATCCTTGTGATACTCTATAGGCCCACACAAAGTAAGGTAAAGGTAAAGGGACCCCTGACCATTAGGTCCAGTCGTGACCAACTCTGGGGCTGCGGTGCTCATCTCGCTTTATTGGCCGAGGGAGCCGGCATACAGCTTCCGGGTTATGTGGCCAGCATGACTAAGCCGCTTCTGGCGAACCAGAGCAGCACATGGAAATGCCGTTTACCTTCCCACCGGAGCGGTACCTATTTATCTACTTGCACTTTGACATGCTTTCGACCTGCTAGGTTGGCAGGAGCAGGAACCGAGCAACGGGAGCTCACCCCGTCGCGGCGATTCGAACCGCCGACCTTCTGATCGGCAAGTCCTAGGCTCTGTGGTTTAACCCACAGCGCCACCCGCATCCCTTCTACACAAAGTGCCTTACCAAAAAAATGGGGGCTTTAAAAGAAGTAAATGTTTGGTAAAAGGCTACTGTTAAATTGAATTTATTTGCTCTGCTAATGCTTATAAATAAATCTTAACTTCACGTGTTCCCAGATACCATTAGTCTAGAAGATTAGGAGTCAACTGTCATCGGTGATTACCATTCCCAGTGGTTTCAGAAATATTAAATAGCACTGCGGACAGAATGGAAGACTGTGGCACCTCCACAGCCAACCTGCCAAGTGGCCAACTAATCTTCACTTCAATCCCGTCCCTGAAAAGGACCCAAATCACTTACAAAACAGTGCCCACAACTGCCATTCCCTGAAGCTGATCCAGGAGGATACTGTGGTGTCTAAGAGATGGAGCGTAATCAGGAGGGTTGCACTCCTCCACCTCTCCTGATAAAAGCTCATCGTCCAGCAGGATGACCAAGGCTGCTTCATTCCCAAGGCTTATCAGTTGTGATAAGCAGGTTGAATCTACGGAAGTTTACTGAGAAGTAAGTTCCACTGTGTTCGACAGGACTTTGTGTCAAGTGAGTGAACCTAGGCTTGCAGCTTTTCAGCATTTGATGATTATTGTCTTTATGTTAAAGGTAAAGGTAAAGGTACCCCTGCCCGAACGGGCCAGTCTTGACAGACTCTGGGGTTTGTGCGCCCATCTCACATCTATAGGCCGGGGGCCAGCGCTGTCCGGGGACACTTCCGGGTCACGTGGCCAGCGTGACAACGCTGCTCTAGCGAGCCAGAGCCGCACACGGAACGCCGTTTACCTTCCCGCTGGTAAGCGGTACCTATTTATCTACTTGCCCCCGGGGGTGCTTTCGAACTGCTAGGTGGGCAGGCGCTGGGACCGAGCAGCGGGAGCGCACCCCGCCGCGGGGATTCGAACCGCCGACCTTTCGATCGGCAAGCCCTAGGCGCTGAGGCTTTAGCGTCTTTATGTTACGTTATCCTTAATTCATAGACCGGGTGTGTGTGTCTTCCCTATCATTCAGTTCACAGTACACGATGAATGAGGGAGCTGAACTTAGCTGTGCAACTGAATTTCAAATACAGTTTCCACTATTGTGAATGCTGAACTTGACCGCAGAATGCTTTCTGTTCTACAAAAAAACACACACAAAAAACAACAACCCATGCCCTTGATATGGCTTTTCTATGTTAGTATGGTTCACTCTTACCTGGAGCAGTCTGTCATATGGCTTCAACCCTCCCACATCTCCAGGTCCAGCTGGCCGAATATTTTTAACATACACTCCTTTTTCCAATAAGGCATCGGAGACGCTGAACCCAAAGTCCTCCATATCCGAATCCTTGTACAAAGTTACCTGTGGGGAAGGGGAAAGGAAAGATAATCTGATGTCTGCATTATAAAGATTATGGAAGCTCCTTTCTGCTCCATCTTTCCATGTCCCCTCCCCCCAAATAGTTAGCTGTAGTGTGTGGGTAAAGGTAAAGGGATACCTGACTGTTAGATCCAGTTGCAGATGACTCTGGGGTTGCGGCGCTCATCTCGCTTTATTGGCCAAGGGAGCCGGCGTACAGCTTCCGGGTCATGTGGCCAGCATGACTAAGCTGCTTCTGGCAAACCAGAGCAGAGCACGGAAACGCCGTTTACCTTCCTGCCGAAGCGGTACCTATCTATTTGCACTTTGACATGCTTTCAGACTGCTAGGTTGGCAGGAGCAGGGACCGAGCAACAAGAGCTCACCCTGTCGCGGGGATTCGAACCGCCAACCTTCTGATCGGCAAGCCCTAGGCTCTGTGGTGTAACCCACAGCGCCACCCGCGTCCCTTAGTGTGTGTGGTTACATATGCATAAAACATTAACACAGTGGTACTTCGGTTCTCGAACGTAATCTGTTCTGGAAGACTGTTCGAGTTCCAAAACATTCAAAAACCAAGGCACAAAGGGCTGTCTGCAAGTTCAGTTGAGAAAATGGAAAAACACGCAGCGGAAGCCATTCAACTTCCGAGGCATGTTCAAAAACAGAAGCATTTACTTCGGGGTTTTCGGCGTTCGGGTTCCGAAACGTTCATCAGCTAAGATGTTTGAGAACCAAGGTACCATTGTAGTCCAGACATATTGGACACATAAAACATATAAATAAATCACTGTTAAAACTGTGTTCATAGAAGACAGTCTTACTCGGCCATGAGTGAAGACGGTCATCTGCTCTGTACTGAATTCAGTGCAAGATTACTGTCAGAAGGGGAGAAACCGGACGGTGCACCAACTCACCTTGTGTAACTCCACAGGAGTTGGTGACATAATTTCTTTCATCTCTTGCTTCATCTTCCGCAAAGCGACAGACTTTCTTCCCACATCTGAAGGCAACGTGTTGCTACGGGTCGTCTGGCTGTAATGAGGCCTCGAAGTGCTTCGTTCCTGGAAGCTGGCTTGTCTCCCCAGGTGGCTGCGATGCTGCGGGTTGTCATGGTTCAGACTCATGGTGCTCCCTGACATAATGGTTGCCTGTAGCGTTAACAAAAAGTTTTTATCATACATGACATAGTAAAAAAACACCCAGAAGATGAGGCTGTAACTAAAGGCAGCAGCATCTATTCTGTTGTCTTGGCCAGAACACAGTCACTTCAGAGCACAGCAAATGGCTGGAGGATAGATGGACAATTTGAGTGGGAGTCCTCTGAAAAATGTACTTGACGAAAAAGGTTGTTGGATGACATTTTTATCCAATCTGCGGGGGACGGGGGGAGTGACAGCTTCTATAATTGGTGAGTTACAATGGCTGGCCGTAGTCATGCTTGGCCACCAGAGGAACAAAAGTGGACTACAAAAATCTTTGCTGGCAAAAGTTCTTTACCCTAAAAGCTATTTTGTTATTTAAATTAATCCTGGTACATGCATAATTAGTTTATCCTAAATATAATGAATGCTACAATAGGTAGCATTTTTGCAGATCTGAGGTACTAGAACAAAGCAAGTCAACAAAAGAAGCAGCAATATCTTTGATGAGAACTCATGGGAAGGCTACTTAGCACAGGTTTGGGAAACTGACTGGCAGGCCTCCTTAGATCTGGCACTGGACCCAATTTGGCCTGCGAGGCTTTCTCCCATTTGCTGACGTCTTATGTGATGTCAAGACATGGCTCTACCTTTCTTTCAAATCAGAACCAGTGAAGGCGGTGAAGGTCCTGTGTGAGTGCCTGGAGGCGGTTGGAGGATGGATGGCGGCTAATGGATTGAAGTTGAATCCTGACAAGACAGAAGTACTGTTTTTGGGGGACAGGGGGCGGGCTGGTGTGGAGGACTCCCTGGTCCTGAATAGGGTAACTGTGCCCCTGAAGGACCAGGTGCGTAGCCTGGGAGTCATTTTGGACTCACAGCTGTCCATGGAGGCGCAGGTCAATTCTGTATCCAGGGCAGCTGTCTACCAACTCCACCTGGTACGCAGGCTGAGACCCTACCTGCCCGCGGACTGTCTGGCCAGAGTGGTGCATGCTCTAGTTATCTCCCGCTTGGACTACTGCAATGCGCTCTACGCGGGGCTACCTTTGAAGGTGACTCGGAAACTACAGCTAATCCAGAATGCGGCAGCTAGACTGGTGACTGGGGGCGGCCGCAGAGACCACATAACACCAGTCTTGAAAGACCTACATTGGCTCCCAGTACGTTTCCGAGCACAATTCAAAGTGCTGGTGTTGACCTTTAAAGCCCTAAACGGCTTCGGCCCAGTATACCTGAAGGAGCGTCTCCACCCCCATCGTTCTGCCCGGACACTGAGGTCCAGCGCCGAGGGCCTTCTGGCGGTTCCCTCATTACGAGAAGCGAAGCTACAGGGAACCAGGCAGAGGGCCTTTTCGGTGGTGGCACCCGCCCTGTGGAATGCCCTCCCATTGGATGTCAAGGTGATGGACAACTACCTGACATTCAGAAGACATCTTAAGGCGGCCCTATTCAGGGAAGCTTTTAATGTATGATATTTTAGTGTTTTTGGTTTCTGTGGAAGCCGCCCAGAGTGGCTGGGGAAACCCAGCCAGATGGGCGGGGTACAAATAATAAATTATTATTATTATTATTATAAAGGAGCAAACAGGAGCTCAAAGCAAGCTCCCAATTGTTCATGAGCAAGTGGGGCTCACTGACAGTGCCAGTCAGCTGATCAATACTGAAAAGTGAACTACTTTGAGAGGGGTCCAAACAAGGTTGGATTGATGGGAAACAAGGGTCTTGTTTCTGCAATATAATTTTGCACAGCTGCTTCCTGCTCACACAGATGCCAACAAAGCAGCTGAGCACAATTAGGGTAAGCAAATGCCCAATTGCCTTTTCACCTTTTTTTTTTAAAAGAAAGCAACAAAAACAACCCACCATGTCATCTTTAAAATGGGGAATTATCAACCTACTGAAACATTTGTTCCCGTTATCTATTTCCATATCCGTTTGCTGTGCTGACAGGAAGGAATTTGGCAAGAGAAGCCTTGAGGTACCATGCCTTTAGACAGAGCTTTCCCTTACGTTCCTCCGAATGGCAATTAAACTCAGATCAGGTCCACATGAAAGTAAACAGACGTGCAATACGGAAGCCATAATTCTGAGGCTGCGCAATCCACTCGAGCTCCACGAGTTTTACCCAGCTATGCCATTCACATTCCTTGTGGTTGCTCAGGGACTTCAGTATGACATAAAAATGAAAATGAGACTCTGCCAGATTTTGCAACGCAAGGAATTTAAAAGAACATAAAAGAAAATTTTTGAGGACTTGCCCTTTTGAAACGTTAAAGCTATTTTAAGTTATATTCATTTTTGGTGTAATTAAGGAACACGCAGGCAACTTTAAACAAAGAGTTGTCTTTTTTTTAAAAAAAATTATCTCTAGGTGGGAAGTTAATGTGGAATTCATTGCAGTTGTCTTGGCTCATCAGGTAACTCCCGATTTTAAAACTCGCAAAGTTGCTTTTCGTTTATGTTCCCCTTAATTCAGAATCAGTTTTGTTGCAAGAGATACATGCCAAGGAAACCTTGTGTAAAAAGCAGCTGGAAGAGAATGGGATGCGCTGCTGCCTAGGAAAAATAAGCCTGCAAACAGGTGCAGCCAGCAGTAGCACAGGAGAAGCTTTTGAACACATAACACGCTTGTATCATTTCAGCAGCAGTTCCATGAAAGAAAACAGCTTGATTAGGGGGAAATCAGGGGAGGCAGCTGCACAAGCAAAATATAAACATAAAGGGTAGGTACCAAGAGAGTCATGTTTCTCAAACACAGACGCCTGTCAGCCTTGTCCTGTGGAAAGGGGGGTTAAAGCTTTAAAATGAATTTGTGAGATTAATGCAAACTTAGAAAAAAATATAGAGGGGGGAAACAAAAAAAAAATGAGTGTTAATTGAAAAAGAAATTGGTATATTGTGACGGGATTAAGATTTATTTATTTTTCTACCTCTAATTCCCTCAGAATTCCTGACTGTCCACAAGTCTCCAAGTCCTCCAGTGCTTGAGACCAGAAATTTTCCTCCTGGTCAGTCTCGGGGGCACCTGCAAAGCTGGATTCATAGAGAAAGGTTTGCTTAAGTGGCAAAGGCAACACGGCAGTGTACTTCATAGGAATGCTTTACAGCAACAAAACCAGACTTAAGGGTGAGCGTGGGCAGGAAGCAAGCAAGCTCAGACAGGGCTGTGGAGAAGGAACGCGATTACTGACACACAACACGGGGGCTTAATTAACCCAAGAATTTACAAGTGGTCTGTAAATAAAACTTCACACAAACCCCGGCCTACGTTTATTGCAGCAATCTTCATGGCTAATTCATGCTTAGGAGCTGCTATGAATGGTGAGGTTGCACATGCAGGCACATTTGTGAGGGAAAGGAAGATGCAAGATTAATGGTTCGCGTAAACTAAACTGGAAAAAACAGCACAGCCTCTCGCTCCTTACAATTATCAGTGACGACTGGAATTGCCACTCCCACACTTTAGATTCCCAAATTCACCTAATGCAGATTTAGTGTACAGTCCCACACTCACTGGTTCAGTGGCTGAGGGGTATTAGGATAAGGCAGGGGGTTCTTCTGAAGTCCAGATCCACTGCCTTAGCTGAAAAAAATGCCTCCATGTGCAAAGGCTCCTATGCTCTGCTGCACAAGTAGAGTCTATGCATCTCCATAAATAGATTGGAGTCGTGTTGGCGTGTAGGTGCAATGGAGGAGGGGGGCGCTTCAATTCTGTAGAACCGGCTACAAACATTCGGGAAATCTATCCAAGGACAGGATCTGGCACAAGCAATTTCCCTCCTACTGACAAGTGGGAGAAGGGAAAAGGTAGGAAAGAGATTGCTCTGTTTTCTCCTTGCCTTCCCAGAACTGGGAAAGGTTTGGGTGATTTGGAACAACTGCTGGCAAATCAGGGACAGAGCTTAGGGCCTGCAGATTCCCAGGCACAGGATTGTTCAGTCCCCCCAAAATCTGTAAAATATTTACATTATAAACGTGCAGTCTCGCCACCCATCACCATTGGGGATCAATCTATATTTGATCACCATTCCTTCAATCCATATTTTAAGATGTGCTAGCCAGAACCTAGGCCCAGATTTGCCCAAGATGTGCATTAGCCAACCACTAGATTAGCACATGGACTTTTCTTGGCATGTGGCTGCTGGGGTAAGTATGCCTCTGCTTTGCATCCAACCTACCACTCGCCAAAGTTGCTGTCAGCCTAACAATATGGCGGCACCCTACGGTTCCCCAAACCAAGCAGAAACTAGATGAATGCTTAGAAATTTCAGGCCATGCAGAGAGACTGGCTGCGTGTGGGGGAAAAATTAGTATCCATTTCTGGATGCATGTGTGGGAATCATTAACTCAGAAAATAAGCTTCTGATTGACTTGGCATCAGCTGGAGGAACAGATGTGTGGGTTTTAGTGCTATTTACCCCAGGTTTTGGATCAGGTTCAGTTGCAACTGAGCATCTTCATTATCAGTAGAGACAAACTAGGGCACCTTCCTTTAGGTTTACCATGGATTCATGAGTCCAAAGTGATAAAAAAACCAGTGCAGCAAGTCATTTCCCATGAGGACACTGGAGATAATGGTTTGGGACAGTGTGTGTGTTTTTTGGTGGGGAGGGCAGAGGAATTATTCAAGTCACGCTGTAATCACTAGTAACACTTTCCATGTGTTCTCTGAGACTACTGATTAGACTGTAGGTCAGCTGGAGAAACTAGCAATAATGCTGCCTGTCTGAGGGTTACAGCAAAACTCTTCTAAGGCCAACAGCGTCAGGCAATTCTCTGAAGTACAGCAAGTAAACTGGGAACCAGAGCACAGAAGTTCTATTGATTTTTTAACACAAACTATGTGTGACAGTGGCAAACCCCATGCTCTTCAAAGTGGGTCTGCACAGAGGATAGAGTGCAATTTAAAGAGCCAGTGGAGCAAATGGGTGAGGAATGGTTTGGGGTTCAGCACTCACACTCATGTGTCCCCTTGACCCTTTAAGTTGCACCCAACCCACATGAAAAGTGGGTCTGTTGCTCCATTCATCTATAAAGACATGGATCTGTTGCCAGCACCTGTGCTTTGGGCAAATTCTTCTCCATGCCTTTTGCTAACTCTGCAAAATAAGGGGTCAAGCCATTGACTTATTCTGTCTTGGTTAGACACAACGTTTCCTGGCCAGAGCCTCTCCAAGATGGGCGAAGGCTTGACAAGAATTGCATTGTCATTGGTAACATTTCAGAACAGGAGATCACACCAGATGGTTGGGCTCTAAGGGGCTGCTTCATCCCCTTGTCCCACATGGCTCCCCTTTCTTAAAGGGGCACCATGGCTACTGACCATGTGGAAATTGCAACCGCACTACACATAGATAATGAAGAACCAGTCCCTACAAAGATGTGTGTGCATGAAACTACATTTATGTCAAATGTTGATGTGCGTGGAACAAGATTAGGGAAACGAAAGACTCTTACAACATTCAAAGGAGGGGGGTGGGGAAGGACCTTTTTTCAGTTTAATTGTTGCATTAACAAGAACCAATGATCTATCCTTTTATGCATAGAATTTCACCGAGTGAACATGTATTGCTTTCAGCATCATAACCTTTCATGAATGTCACTAACCTAACCTAATAAATCTCATCCAGCATGAACTGTAAATATCTCAGTAGTGGAGGATAAACTGGCAACTGGTGTTTTGAGCCCAGGCAAGTGGTGTATGTACTCACAAAGAACGCTGCTGCTGCTGCTGCAAAGATAAATTGAGCAACTGGCGCAAAACATACCTGTTTGCGACGGGTTTATCCCATTCATCATCACTTAGCCCTGTGTTGTGGAAGGGGTTGGTTCGGGGCCTGTTGGGAGGGGATAAACTGCTCCTTTGTTTTGGACTCCTCCATTCAAATGTGTTGAAGTTGTATCCTGAAGCCTGATAATTGGGACCTAAAATATTAACCATATTTGTAAAACCGCGATGCTTTAAACGAAGAAAGTATTTTATAACACTACATTGCACCCCTAATAACACAATGTCTTTTAACTTATTTCATTGTTCTTCCAGCAATTATGTGAGCTAAAGCCATCCTTGTTCCCATTTCATGCATGTGGAACTGAGGCCATGAGAGTTGCTCAGAATTATCTAGGAAACAGACTGATTTGAACCAACATCCAATTCTTCACTAAGTCTCAAAAGTGTAGCTCACCTTGCCTTCTCAATCTGTGATAAAGAAATGACCTGACATAGATGATATCAAAGAACTCGAAGCAGAGTAATTATAACAAAGAAACAAGGCAATATATTCCAGTCAGAGTCTGGGAATGCAGCATATCACACTTCAAACTCTCTGTACAAGCTTAAAAGAAAGTTTCTATAAATATATTTTGGTTGTACTAAACACCAACGCCCCTTATTTGCACATGTTATTATTCATTGGAGATGTAAAGCAACCAATGCTGACATATTACATTTTTTGGTGATGTCCTAAAATACTGATATTTTGGCACTCCATTATAAATGAAATGCAATTGATAACAGGGTGCGGACTTCCATTTGATCCATTAGCAGTCTTGTGGACACAGAATAGGTAATATTTCTCTAGGCATTCATGTGAAGGGCAGATAAGGAGCAGCCCCTTCTCTCTAGCTGCTGCTTGCAGTGTTCTGGCTCAATAGTAATATCCCATTTTGCTGGGCTAGGGAACAGATAAGAGGGAAGCATCTCTGCTAAAGTAGCCTTGCACTACCATCACAGGTTCTCACACACAGTAAAAACATGCTGTGGTGTGCAAGCTTCTACACCCAGCTATGGAATGAGTGGTTGGTAGGATGGGGAGCCTGAAAAGCAGAGAATACTGCAGAATTGGGAGTATGTAAAAACCATAGATAATACGGAAAATATATATATAGGCCATATCACTATCATGTTAAGTAAGGCAACCAAAACAAAGGTCCCCTAAACTGTACTTGCACTACAGATTACAGTGGTACCTCAGGTTGCAGATGCTTCAGGTTACAGACTCCACTAACCCAGAAATAGTATCTTGGGTTAAGAACTTTGCTTCAGGGTGAAAACAGAAATCGTGCTCTGGTGGCATGGCAGCAGTAGGAGGCCCCATTAGCTTAACTCAGGTTAAGAACAGTTTCAGGTTTAGAATGGACGTCTGGAACGAATTAAGTTCTTAACCAGAGGTACCACTGTACTGGGAACATGGTTATCAGGTTATCCTGTTTAGCAAGTATTAAATTTATCTCCATTAGGAAAAGACATGGACTGAATCTGAACTGGAAAAGTTGGACAAAAACCAGCCAATACTTCAAAAACTGAAATGGAAACAGCAAGGTGAAAAATCAAGGGCATCTTTTTATAATGGCTCTTATAAGCTGTGAGATAAAATAATGAGCTGTCTTGAAAACTATCATCTTCCTATGCTAATGACTTGCCAGTGTAAGCACTTTCATCTTTACACAGCTTTGGCCATAGACAAAATACCTGAGAGGATCTGTGCGGGCTGTAGCACATTATATTCTCAGGGCAGTTTAACTAAAAGCAAAGGCTGCAGAACAGAGGATTCCCATTTGTATGTGGTGGAGGGGAACTGCTGTACTAAAGTAACTCATTCAAGCTGTCGGCTTGATGCAATGTTAAATACTTAATGAGAAAAATAGAAGATCAGTATAGAAAGCACTGTAAAGCCATCTAGTGCAGCACAAGGCAGGAACTATCCATCAACTCGGCTGCTCGCGGATTTGACTATTCCCCACTCATACTTCAACTTCACTACACATTTCCCAATTATTAGGTGAGTCTGTAAGGTAGTGTATGTGGAGCCAATGATACCTCACCCTTTCCCCAAAACTGGATGCAACACAGCATACAATATAAGCAGCTATATAACAGCATACAATATAAGCAGCTATATAAAATATAATACAAAGCAGAATACAATCATACATCCATTATAAAAAAACAGCACTAAATTCTGACCTGTATCAACACCATTAGGTTCCAAAGGACTGGACAAATAAATAAGTTTCCACCTGTCTAAATATATGAAAATGGCTATATACCAGGCTTCCTCAACCTCGGCCCTCCAGATGTTTTTGGCCTACAACTCCCATGATCCCTAGCTAGCAGGACCAGTGGTCAGGGATGATGGGAATTGTAGTCTCAAAACATCTGGAGGGCTGAGGTTGCGGAAGCCTGCTATATATACCAATAGTATCTCAATAAAGGAAGGCTGCAGAAATTCATGGATCTGCACAAACCAAAATGGGGTTCTCACAAAATCTCTTGACTTTGACTTTATTGCTATGGTAGTTGATAATTTCAGATGCAAGATCCAAGATGCATAGCTCCAGTTCAGTGCAATGAAAATTGTCACCACAATGGAAATTGGACCACATTAAATGGTCTGATTTGGAGTGGCCCTCTGTGAAACAATCCTATTGTTTCATAGGGGGCCACTCCAAATCAGACCATTTCACAATGCATGAAGGTAGTTTCTTCCAAGTGGTACCGGCTTCAGTCACGTAGCTTATGACATCGTTAATGGTTCACTTACCCCTTTTGGGAGGGGTAAAAAAAGAAGGCCAACACTACCAAAGTCAATCAGACTACATAGGCTGAAATAATGTACACAATTTCCCAACAGATGTAGCTAGTTTCACCAATATACAGTATGATGTTATTTATGGTGACAGAAGAGAGTTGGGGCGATGGAATAGCACTTGCTTAAAGGCCCCAGCAGTCAGTGGCGTAGCGTGGGGGGTGCAGGGGGGGGGCCGTCCGCACCGGGCGCAACATCTGGGGGTTAGGGTTAGGGGGCGCAAATCCATGGGTTAGGGGGCGCAAATTACTTGCCTTGCCCCGGGTGCTGACAACCCACGCTACGCCACTGCCAGCAGTTGCCCAAAAGATTGAGAGTTTTGGAAATGCCACACTTTTCTAAGATGTGTAGATATTAACACATTTTGTACCTTATGACATGGCATGGGTTCTTTGAAATTAGCTCTTGGGTAGTCATTTTGAGATAAACAAAAACTCAACCCTCAATCTTTTTTATCTAATGATTCATCAGGGCAGGTGATATAAAAATACTTAATAGTTGCCCCCTCGCCCATGCACACCCTTATACTTGAACTACTGAATTGAGTTGAATTTCTATCATCCAGGCTTGTAGACTCCCCTCCCCTGACCTGAACCAAAATGTCTACTGCCGCCCATGATGGGTTGCTGACCATTCCTGGAGATTTTACAGAACTATTTTCGTTTAATAAAATATTCACAGCTCAATATTTCATTAGTTTTTCAGACAGATGAACAAATGGGTCTGCAGGGATTGTGTGTGATTCATGTGCTGTTTACTGTCGTGCAAACTAAATGATGGCTGCATGCTGAGACTTGCCTTCCTCAGAAGGGATGTGGAATGACAGCAGAACAGTGAGTTCTGGCACACAAATAAAAATAAATAAAATTGTTGCTCTTAAAAATTAAAAATATAGCAACATTTTATATTTGTAGAATTCAAAGGAAAGACTAACTACACAATGTCTAGCAAAAATGAAATTGCTAAATATTTTTTTTTTTACAACTGGGAATTTTTCCTGACATGAAATCAGTTACCCAACATTACATACAATGTTTCGTTCTACTACGGCTGTTAAAGAATAGTTTTAGTTGCTTGTTCTGAGCTTCAAAGTATTCGTATTTGACTTTCAAGCTCTTTTGCCCCTGCCCTGTTTTAACAATGTTTAAGGAGGAAACTTGAGCATTTTTCTTTCTTGCTAGGATAAAATGGATTCCAAAGGAACTTTGCAAAAGAGAAAATGACAGTTGCTTCCAGTGTCAAGCTACGCAGTAAATGAAAGATCATTACTGAAAGTGCCCAACATTAGTTCACCCGTATGCCAACAACAAAGAAAGAATTATTGCATTTCCTATTACAGAAGATAAACATTGCACAGCAGCTGATTTGGTCATCCACTCCACTAGAAGTCTATATAGACTAACATTATGATTCCCATAGTGACAAATCAGATCTTTCCAGACGTAAAGCATGAAGCAAACAATCCATCCCACTATCTAACCCAGAAATTTCTCCATCTCCTGAAGAGCTACAATGATTCCATTGAGCTATTGTGGCCAATGGCCACAGATAGACCTATCTTCCACAAATACCCCTTTGACCAATGCAACATCTTGTGGCAATACATTCTGTAAACTATTTAATATGGAATATGTTGCTTTTACTACTGCTGGTTGACCTTCTCATTGAGTAATCCACCATAACCTCAGTATCCTTTTCCTAGATGGTCACAACTAGTTGAGCATGAATGTAAAGTTAGGAGTGTATGTCCTTTTGCCCTGATGTGCATCATTCTGCGCTTACATATATTGAAACTTATTTGCTGCTGTGTTGGAGAGATCTGTTTGGAACTCTTCACAGCCTGCCATGCATGTGTCTCAAAACACATGGAGAAGCAGAAGGGGGCTGAATGCAGACACAGCGACAGCAATTCTCATGAGCTTGGTGGCTCAGATGTCTTGGTGTGCAGGTATGTTTCTATGATCTTCATATGATCATGTGGCCAAGAACACGTTGCATCTTCTTGTGCAGCAGAGAGTTACTGGGTGAGTGGGTCCAAAAATACTTCTGAAGGAATGTGCAAAATGTGTAAGGGAAGGAGAATATTTATCTTTGAAACAATGACTTCTCTAGTTGGCATTTGAATGCCATTGTGCTCTGTTTGATATTCCAATGTAAAATATGATTTTTTTAGAAGTCCTCATTTTTCCAACCCAGGATGTTTATAAAAACCTGCACTTCCAGGGCTCAAAGTTTTACCCTGAGATTTAAATGACAGTGCTTAAAATAAAGGTGAAATACTAAAAAACAAGCAGGGATCTCTGAAGAGGTAAAAGAAAATCCATTCTGGTTCTTCCTCCCCTCCCTTCAAAACCTTTCCTAAAACCAGTTATTATTCTGAAAGCCCTCTGACATCTTAATGTCAAGGGACGAAGGAGAAACAAAAGGGTAACAAATCACTGAATAATCTCTTTATGCTCCCCCTTTGGCAGTTTACAATAAATCTTTACCATGGCCAGCTTAAAAATCACAATGAATGCACCTCAGATGTTCAAATTAATGAACACCTTCAATGTGTTCTGCATCTTTTATTAATCTAAGCTTGAAGGATAAACCCATTTAGCTGTGGATGAGCTATGGACTGGCTATTCAGACATCAGTAAAACTAGCAGAAGGCTGTTAGTATATTGATATATGCTTTATAACCTGCCACAGTGTCGTGAAAGAGTGAGACCAAGGTTAGCTGAATGCAAGAGGCAGCAGAGTGTGCTAAAGGGCGCTGTCTTAATGAGACAGAGGCAACACAGTTGAGACACGGCAAAGTTGGCTTAGAAGGTTTTTCCCATGGAGTGGTTTCCCATGTTACGTGTGCTGGTTGATATGCACAAACCCACCTTGACTTCCATAGCTGTTATCCATTCCGGAGCCATCCCATGATTCCACAGCACTATCTACGCTTGGGACGGTAGTGGAGTATATTTCTGACAGTTTGCCAGGTTTCTGTGTGGTGGCTGTGTCATCTTCCGCGTCGCTCAATTCATTTAGGTGACCAGAGGCCGGAAACTTCTTGGGACTTGATGCTGGTAGGAATTAAATGGTAGGAAAAAAGATTAAAACTTGGTTGGAAAATCAGATAGATATGCAGCTTCATTTGCATGGAGGGACGTTCTGCAAGCAAGAAAACTAAGACAGACAAACTGCATGAGCTGGGGGTGGGTTTTTTGGGTCCCCCCGCATAATGGCTTTAAAAACCTTTTGTTGTAATTTCATGATTTCCAGTTTGTCTACATCCTTCATAAACTTGGGCTTGGTTCTGATCTGTACCTCTCTTTTTTGTTCAATGTTCATTTCTGTGTAGGGTTTGTTACTTAATACTTTTCTTTTTTTCTTTGAATGACCCACAGGAGTCCAAATGAGTCGTTTATTACTTCCCAAATTTGACTGTAACACTACTGTTGTAAAGAGATAATTGACTCTCTTTTTGTTTGACTCCATTACTGCACTAGTGACTGCAAATATCTTGTAGGCCTTGAAGTGCTTCTGTTCAACCATTCTTGTACCTGTGCATTTGGTTCTGCGTTCCAATGACCCAAATACCATTTTCATGAACGTATGCATTGTTGATGGCTGTAGAAGGGCCCCTGTGTAATACCTGAGACAACAACTCACCATCTGTCTGCTTTTTGATTTTCAAGGTGACTGTTTCTCCTGCCATTTGTAACAAATGTATGGCTTCGCTCAAAGGTTTTCCTTTCAGGCTGCTGCTATTTATTGCTAAGATTCGGTCTCCGATATGAATTGCACCTGTCCTGAAACATGAGTTAAATAAAACATGAAAAGTTCAGTAAAAAGGAAACTGAGCCAAACATTTAACATATACGAGATAAGCAAAAGTGTCTGCGGTTTTTCCTCGGGTTTCACATTTAATTTAAAGTGTTTAAGATGAATGGAGCTACTTAGTCATTCTTGCTGCTAAGGCTATTTGGATCACCAGGCCATCTTTGTTTTCAGAGCTGGTAGGAGAACCAATTGACATCCAAGAAAAAACAACAACAACAACAACAACCCATCATTCCCTTCAACATGACAACGCCATGGATTAAAGCTGCACATTCAGAAGGCTTACTGAAACTCCTTTCTTAGTGCCTGCAAATATTGATGTTTTCCATTCAACAGGCAAAAGGCAATGATAGCACAAACCATCACAATATTTTCACATGATCAGTTGTAGTAAATTAAGGGGGATATCTTGATAGATGGATTAAATGGGCCACAACTGTAATTAGGGGGCATATTAGGATGGACCTGATAGTTAGAACCTATCTGTTGACATGCCTGGACAATCATCATGACACAACTCAGTTCACTCTGAAACTGATCCTGAACAACTACTTATTCACCTTCAGGTGAGTTCTCCACTGAAGCTACCTGTAACTCCCATATTTTTACCAAGGCTCTTCCAAAACCATTTTGCAGTCCTATTGCCAGGTGGCTGAATTGGGGGGGGGGGTATTTTATCAATCACCGGAAGCACATGATTTTCAGGAGGGAATTAACCAGAGATTCTTGCGGCTGCAGAACAAGGACACGTAACACATGCAGTCTTTGATCCTCTGCATTCAGGCACCACAGTTTTCTGATAGGGCAAGCCTAGATGCTTTCAGGAAGCAGGACCACCCTTCTCACTCTTTTACACACACACACACACACACACACACACACACACACACCAGAACTGCTCAATAGATTGCTCTGCATTTTGACCACCTTGTTTCAACACAGGTTCCAAAATCCTTCCCCGTTCTCATTTCAGTCTCTGACAACTGCACCCACATCCAAGAGATTGCTATTCACCTTTAGAATTCTACTGGCTTCAAATTAAATGGGGTTACGAATGTTTCTCCCAAGGACTGCCCTCAGAAAAAGTGCTATATTTGGTTTATGAATTGCTAAGAAAATTTCAAGATCCTATCCTGGCATAGCAATGCTTATTATTACATGGGGTTTTAAAATAAAATAAAGAAGGAATGAGGAAGATGTAATGGTTAGCACATTGTATATATGTCACATATGGTAAATATAGCTAGACAGGCAAAACTATGTAACGATGTATATACAAACACCCACCTTATAAGAAGAATGCAACACCTTTTTTAAGTTATTAATATCATCACAAGGTAAGCATGCCTGAAGCTTTCTTTAGGTGATTTATGGTGACAATAACTATTGCAAAACTAGATTTAACTAGATTTAACAACAGCCTCATATCATAACACCAGCAAAAAAAGACTGAACATCATTAAGTATTTCATTTGCTATGAATTGTGGAGAACAGACAGATTTCTAAGGAAGAATGATTGCAAATGACTGAATGAATTGTCACACATGAATGAACACAGTAAATAGCAGAACTATGAATATCTTTATTTCAATTTACCTTTCAGCTAGTCCACCTTTAGTAAGACTTGAAATGATAATAGGATCAAAGGGCTCTTCAGTACCAGAAATAGTGATCCCAAGAGGTCCTCCGTAACGCTTGAGCTCGACAGTATAAATAATTGCTCCTGAGCTCTCTTGTTCATCTGCAATACATGCCAAGAGGATGCAATTGGTCTCTTATGAAAGAAGGAATGAAAAGAATAATACATTCAGACAAATGATCAGAAATCACAGTGTGCATCCTAAAAGCTTCATGCCTCAAATACATATCTTAGCCACTTCAATTCTGAAGCCTACACTTGACTTCATGGGCAACAACATCAAATCTCCTTCCCATCCACTGAAGCAAAACCAGGATTTAAAACCTGGCACTAGACCCAAGTGAACTTTTACCTTCATGCATTCCCCTACAACAGAGACAACCGCAAGGCAAAAAATATGGTAACATTTATCCTCCAGGTTATCCCCCCCCCAAGTTCATAAAACAGGTTTTGGTTACCAAGGGGAGAAATCAAGTCTCTGGCAAATACTTTTCTGTGTGAAAATAGTAACAGTCACTTGAACACTTGAAAGTGGGCATATTTGCTTATGTACTTTTTTTTATTGCTGCTGGGCAGCCATCTGTATGTGCAAAAGAAATGAACATTGCTTATTTGTATTGCTGCGTGGACATCGCTTTGATAGTCTGTTTTGTATTGATGAAAATGTAAACTTCTGCTTGTCTATGTGTTTGGGGATTATGGGGTTAACATTTGCTAGCTGACCTACCCTGGGGCTCAAATGGGAAGGGCTAAATCATTGAGGATGTGAAGGTCAGCACTTAAAGCCTGTGATCTGGTGGGTAGAGCTTGGGATTAAAATTTCCTGCGCTTCCTGGAGCTTGTGAACTGGAGAGTGCATGGGCAGAAGCTGCTGGATATGGTCAACTTTTAATTTTCACAGCAAGAAGGCAGACACACAGGTCTGATCTGGAGGGAGCTTATGAATGAATGAAGCCTAGTGTAGGTTTGAGACTGTGTACAGATAGGGGGATCACATTTATCTCCTGTTTCGTTTGTTCCTTTGTGCCAGCTGAGTGGGCTCAGCTGCTTTTTCCGTAACATTTTCATGTAAAAACGCTTTACTAAAACCTAACGATTCTATCATTTTAGTAGACATTTATATAAAGGTAAAGGTACCCCTGCCCGAACGGGCCAGTCTTGACAGACTCTGGGGTTTGTGCGCCCATCTCACATCTATTGGCCGGGGGCCAGCGCTGTCCGCAGACACTTCCGGGTCACGTGGCCAGCGTGACAACGCTGCTCTGGCGAGCCAGAGCCGCACACGGAACGCCGTTTACCTTCCCGCTGGTAAGCGGTACCTATTTATCTACTTGCCCCCGGGGGTGCTTTCGAACTGCTAGGTGGGCAGGCGCTGTGACCGAGCAGCGGGAGCGCACCCCGCCGCGGGGATTCGAACCGCCGACCTGTCGATCGGCAAGCCCTAGGCGCTGAGGCTTTAGTCCACAGCGCCACCCGCGTCCCTTAGACATTTATATATGTGTCATTAAAAACTGTTGTGGTCCTTGATTATTCTTGTCACTCCCAATACCTAAAAGCCACAAAGGCTTCAGGGAGACTCAGCGAAGTAGATAGGCTGATTAGTAAACCACAGAGCCTAGGACTTGCCGATCAGAAGGTCAGCGGTTCAAATCCCCGCGATGGGGTGAGCTCCCGTTGCTCGGTCCCTGCTCCTGCCAACCTAGCAGTTCAAAAGCACGTCAAAGTGCAAGTAGATAAATAGATACCACACTGTTGGGAAGGTAAACGGCGTTTCCGTGTGCTGCTCTGGTTCGCCAGAAGCGGCTTAGTCATGCTGGCCACATGACCCGAAGGCTGTACACCGGCTCCCTCGGCCAATAAAGCGAGATGAGCGCCGCAACCCCAGAGTTGGCCACGACTGGACCTAATGGTCAGGGGTCCCTTTACCTAATATGTGACTACAGTAGGAATTTATTGTTTTCTCTACACAAGATTTCCAGCTTGGCTATTGTGTGCCCCAGAGTTACATCACCGTTACTGGGGAAACCCTTGTCTCTCATCTACTTCCCAAGAAGCCAAGACTTCTGGTTCCAGTCTCTCTTTCCCCTCTTGGTTATTATATGGGCCTTTCAAACTAAGCCTGCTTCCCCCAACATGTGCCAGCTTAAAAAATAATAATTTATGACAACAGTTTATGGACTAGCAACTTAATGAAGTATTGTTCTTAACACAAACTGTACAGAAATATTAGTTTTTTGACGACTGTAATCTGTCTTTGTACCTAGATTTAAATGGGATAATTTACTAAGCACACATAATAGATGAAGTGCATCTAGCAGACCTTAATTGGTAGTCATGTAGTTACACACAATTCGCCCCGTATTATAAAATAAATGTTTTTAATCTATGCAAAGTATTAATTTAGCTGCGGAATGCAATTATTAACTGCTTTAATTCACACTAAAATGTACATATCAGGCCTTGTAACCATCAGAAGGCCCTGTACGCTGTTTCTGAGCAAGCATAGATTGGGATGGATCATAATAGTTATTGGACTGGAAATGAGCAGATACTAAAGGTCAGGGAATCAGGTGACATGGGCTTTAATTCAGGCTGACTTTGGGTGGTGATGAATTTGCCTTTTAGATAGAAAAACCTGATGATAATATGGCAAGTGTTAAATAGCTACACTTGTTTTCTGCTTATGACTCTGCTACCTGGGAGCACTAGGATCATCTTAATTATTATTATTATTATTAATAATAATAATAATAATAATAATAATAATAATATATTGCTCTATGCATGGGGGTCTCAGAAGGAAAATACTGACAGGAGTAAAGCGTAATTGTGGAAAGGGAACCATCTGTTTCCCCAACAAAACTTAAGGCTAAGAATGCCAAAAGAGATGCTCTTGTCTCTTCCTGTGACTGAGAATCTATTAATTTTTATGTTGCCCAAAAGAAGTGATATTAGAGTGAGTAAACAAGAGAACAAAATTTGCTCCAAATGTACATTTGTATGATGATAAAGCGTGTCTAATATTGTTGTGAGGAGCGTATTTCATGCTAGAGTATTAACTTAGTTATGGGGAGTTGGATTTCATGCTTTGCCAGGAATCCCAAAGAAACAGGCTACACTGAGTGGCCAAAATCATGTCTGAAATTCTGGAGGGAGGGTGGGTGGGGTGACATTTCTGCTTTAAATACAGTGGCACTGAAACAAGCATGCATGACTCTCTGCGGTGAGGGGCTGTGCCATAGTCCTATCATGGACCAATGACAAATATTCTAATGTTGCATGAATCTTGGAAGTAAGTCATGGAATACAAAAATATCTGTATTGATATAGATAGCACCTTTTCTCTGTATATTTAAAAATAATATTAAAGAACATCCATTGATTATACAACAGAGATTGCATCTAACACAAGTGGTTATAAATGTACATAAATAGGTTTTTAAGCCAGCTCACTGTGAATACCAGAGTTATCTTCATCTTTGCGAATCTTGAGCTTTACAAGGTCCTCGCAGTGCTGCAGGATTTGAACTGCATCTTCCATAGAACAGTTGTCTAGTCGAATATTATCTATGGCGAGCAATTTATCACCTAGTTCTAATGTTCCAGTTCTGTTAACAAATGGGACACATTACAAAACTGATGACTTGCACATGCTTTCTAGACATCTATTCATGCAAATGATTTTATTTTTAAAATGGATTTATTTTTTTAAAAAAGCAGTGGAGATTAAAAAACAACATTACTTCAGTGGAAGGATTTGCTTAATTTAGAAATATGGATCATTTAAATACTTAGGGAGTGTGAGAGTAACCAACATAACTTTTTTTTTTTGCTGACTTGAAATCACTCACCTGTGTGCAACACTTCCCTTCTTAATATCTGAAATAACAAGAGGGTCTCCTGGTTTTCGACTAGATGGAGCTGAAATATGTAATACACACACATACATGCATTTAAATTTAAAATAATTCTCAAAACTCCATATAGCATATGCTAATTAATGTTAATGCTTTTATGTACAATATTTATTATACACGGGTGTTTCCATGCTAGCAAATACTCCTAGTAATGCATATTTGTGGGGTGCAGTTATATGCTAAGCCTTTCGTCCTAAAATATAATTGGTGTGCCTTATCAATATTGGTGTGGCACAGCTCTCATAGAAACAAAGTTTCATTCAAAACAGAATATTGAGCAAGCTTTATGAACTCAGACCCCTCTATTTCTTCAACATGTATACAATTTGCTTCATTGATCATATCAGAGGTTACCATAAAAGCTTCATAATTCAGATGTACCTTGGAATTTAATTTTATTATATTACTGGGTGAGAGAAGAGAATATTGCAACAGTCCCACATTTCTGGGGTCTCCTTGCCACCTGGGGTTCAGCAAACCCTGTAATTATAGGTCCTTCAGAAAGCTCTGAAAATGCATCTGTTTTCCTTGCTCTTCCCTTGAAGGGTGCTTGTTGGATTGCTGGCTTCATCTTATTTTTGGGTTTTAACATATTTGGGCTGATTGTTCTCGTATTGTTTAGTACTGGTTTGATTTATTAAATATGCTTTGCTGTGTCATATTTTATGCATAAGCCATCTTGAGAGGCCTTTTGCACTAAAACACAGCCTAAAGCATTTTAAATAAACAAATAAAATAAAATTATTTTTTCAGGCATCATGCTGTGCCAGCAGCACAGTAGGGAGGGCATGCAATGATGTACTCTGTGCCCACATTGAAATAGACCTATGCCGCAATTGTGCTACAATTCATACGGCAAAAGGGTTGACTTTGAAATGGTATCCCTCACATTCTTGCTGCCCCATTCCTCCTATTGAAAGAACATAACCCAGCTTGCTATTTTAAAACATTTCCTGTTCTATCCCGTCCTTGCATGCAGGATAGATCAATATCCCAATGGTTTGCTCAGAAGTTAAGTCTTACTGCGTCAATGGAATTTGGTAAGAGCACATAGGGTTTTCAATGTTTGACAAAAACAGTTCAGCGGTCTAGAGCTGCAGTACTACAGCCGCATTTACCTGGGAGTAAAGTTCATTTTGGCCACATTCACACCATATACCTCAAGCACTAAGATACCACTTGAAACAGTCATGGCTTTCTCCCCCCTCCCCCCCCAATAGAAAAATTCAGAGCTGTAGTTTGTTAAGGGTGCTGAGAGTTTTTGGAGATCCATATTCCCCTCTTAGAGTTGCAATGACTAGAGTGGTTTAACAATCCATCTCTCTTCATTGGGAACTCTGGAAATTGTAACACTCTGAGGAGAATAGGGGTCTTCTTGCAACTCTCAGCATCTTTAACAAACAGATCCCAGAATTCTTTAGGGCAAGGTGCGACTACTTAAAGTGGTATAATAGCGTTTTAAATGTATGGTGCGAATGTTGCCTAAATGTAGTGGAACTTATTTCGGAGTAAACATGGCTGGAACTGAACTTTAGAATAAACATGGCTGGAACTGAGTTTGAATTTGATATCCCGCCTTTCACTCCCTTTAAGGAGTCTCAAAGCGGCTAACATTCTCCTTTCCCTTCCTCCCCCACAACAAATGCTCTGTGAGGTGAGTGGGGCTGAGAGACTTCAGAGAAGTGTGACTGGCCCAAGGTCACCCAGCAGCTGCATGTGGAGGAGCGGGGAATCGAACCCGTTTCACTGGATTATGAGTCCACTGCTCTTAACCACTACACCACACTGGCTCTTAAGCTACATCAACTTCCTCCTACATGTAATGAATATGATCTTGCAAATACAGATATGAGAAATGTTAAATCCTTGCAAAGACCCATTTGAGTCCATCCTCATGGCTGATATGAAGAACAGAACCTACGAGTCACCTTTCCCATGAGATATAGAGTGCAGTATATGTCTACTTGTAGGAAACTATTATTTTGATATTTCATCAGCTCATTTATCTTTCTGGACATTTTTCAATGCCCTTTTTTTCAAAGTATTTGCGATGATAAAGTAGTTCGCGTTATAAAAATTGATCTCATAAAAATCTATACTGCATTCCTCAGTTTAAAAATCAATTGAGATGGCAAACAAATTAAACTTAACTGGAATTCCTTATACCCTTTAAAGGATGTTTTCCTAAGTATTCTTTGTTAAAAAACAACTCAGTTTTAAATATAATGGTAGTATGTATAGCATATTCTGTATCATATTGGGTACAAATAACTTCAGGGTTGCTTTTTTGTTTGTTTATTGTTTAATGAAAACCTGTATCCAAAACAGATCACTATTCTGTACTCTGCTGAAATTATAAATGGTAACATTGTTTTTAATTTCAGTGTACACAGTGTTTTTTTTCATGGGGCACTCAAAAGTACGGCACCTCTTTTGTGTTTTTGTTAAAACGAATTACACTTACTGTAACAAGCTTATGGTGAACACTGGCACCTATTTTTCTAGAAAAAAAGCACTGAGTGTCTACTTGATAGTAGATCAATGGCTCAAACTTCAACCTCCTAAAAAAGGACTCCTTGCCACATGATGGAGTATAATGGTACTCCATTGAGCCCAGGACAACTGCACAAGAAAAAACATGCTACTCTCCTCATGTAACTGGGGCAAGCCTCAGACCACCTCATAATTGGTACTTATCTGTGTTTTGAAACCCTCAAACCATAATGATGGAATCTGTCAGACTGCAAATTCTGAAGAGGATCAGTCATCCCATCTTATCCGCCTGAATTGGGTAAGTTAGCAACTACCCTACTCTAAACCGCATTGGCTCACAAAGCAAGTGTCAAATGACGAATTTCAGGATCTCTATAACCCATACCCAGTACATTTCAGCAGTATGATTTTAAAACTTTAAACAAGAAAAATGCTAGAATAAAGCAAAGTAAGGATGGAATAACAATCTTCCAATCTTCTCAAAGTTTAACAGAAAACAAGAAATTAATTTAATACTGAATTTTAAGGGGAAATATAAAGACTCAGAAGTAATACAGATAGTGAATTTAAAATAGAAACCTTTATTTGCAAAGCTAATCTCATCTCAGCTGGGCAAAATGAGTACAAATTCAGATAAAGGTTTTTTTCCAGGAACCACAACATACAGATGAGCATTTTTTTTTAAAAAAAAAAGTATATAGCAGTCAAATAGAAGAATCCTCTTGTTCTTTCGCCCATTGTTCTGTATTTTTATCTATATTAATATCCTGTGTCTACAACTCTTTCTCCTGACAGACATAAGCCTGTAATTTCCTTCAAATTTCATTCCTATCTAAAAACCTCTTTCAGCTATAATTATCAATGAAGCTTCAGAGAATCTAATTTATACTAAATAAGTGATTTGGTTATGGGGTCTAGCTTGAACTTTTGGCTAATTTTAATTTGCTGGGTGGTCAAAAGCTCTGAAAGAGCAAAATGAAGTACAAAATACATCTGCAATAATTTTGTTACCAAACATTATATATTATCAGGATCATATATTTTAAAAAATATGACAAAAGTCTACTTTTACTTACAGCTTATGGTGATGCCAAGCTCTACGTTATGCTTCTTTGGTAGTTTTACATGAAAAGTGCCACTACTTGGTATAACAGATTCTGTAATTAAAAGGGTTTTTTTTTTTTTCATTTATACTACATGCTGGGCTGAATCACATTCATTGCATTTTCATCATTCACACATTACTCGTTTATTAAAAATAATAGATAATATTGAGTCAAGGAAGCAAAGTAATTGTGGCTCATTTTAACGTTCACAATTTAAAATTTCGCTGTGTATGCTGCACACTGCCACTTCTTAAAGTGAAGGACCTAAAAGCTGAAACAGGATCCTGAACATACAATAAAGCCGGTATCACAAATGAATGTGTGTGTGTGTGTGTGTGTGTGTGTGTGTGTGTGAGAGAGAGAGAGAGAGAGAGAGAGAGAGAGAGATCAATTATAAAACTATAACAATGACTTAAGGATGTCCTGTAGACATCTACCAGTAAATAGGGATAGGATTCCTCCCAGCGAAAGCACATTTGACCATGCACAGATCCCCGTAGGGTCAATGGAGCCTTCCTCCCTTCCTCTGTACGTGCATCTCAGAGCATTTCCTGTGATCTAGAACTGGAGGCTACTTCCTGCCTCCCCATCAGTTTTCCAACCCAGCCCTTCAAAGTAAATTCTGGGCCAGGCCCCAGGTTGAGGATTCAGAGCTTAATGGGGAAACAGGAAGTGTACCAGCTTCCTGTTTCAGCAACTAGAGCAGCCTTTCTCAACCTGTGGGTTCCCAGATGTTGTTGGACTACAACTCCCATCACCCCTAGCTAGCAAGGCCAGAGCTCAGGGATGATGGGAGTTGTAGTCCCACAACATCTGGGGACCCACAGGTTGAGAACAACTGAACTAGAGGCTGCACTGTGGTGTGCAAGTACAAAGAGGAAGGAGGGAGGGAAGAACAATTCAATTAATCCTATGACAATCCCTCCACACCCACATGTGTAACTCTGGGAGGGATTGTACCTAAGAACTCCAAGTCTCTTTTCAGTCAATGGGAGTTTCCTCATGAGAGCAGGTGTCATATGGGGATTAAGAGCAGGCCCCAAGCTTTGAAATGCACACCTTAGTTTAATCGTGTCAGTGTACAAAATTTGAATCTTTGTTTCCAAATTGCACATTATGTCCAAATCTTCAGCAACATACTGTGTCCCTAGAGCTTCTGTTTTGCACAACCGGCAGGTACCCATTTCCCCAAAGTCTGGTGCATTCTGTCTTTGAGCAATCAGTACAATAAAACTGGCATATACAAAAATATGTGAGAAAGAGAAGATTGATTTCACATCTTAAATAATAGAATACTTGTCATTTCTGCCTGAGTTTTGAAATATTCAGTATGAATTAAAGATTGCAGAAAGAGATGGAGGTTGTATATGCATGTGTGATAGCAGCTTCAGATTCAAAAGTGAAGGGTTGAGCTTGCATACAAGTTAGAGAAAATACTTGATTATTCGTACCTGCAACATCAAATTCTATTTCCAAAGTGACCTTGCTGGTGATAGATGAGTCTCTAAGAAGCTGATTAGCTTCATCAAATGTGCTGTCTTCTGTCGGGATCCCATTTATAGCTAGTACTCTGTCTCCTATTTGTAGGGTGCCACACCTTGACACAAAAGAGAACAAATGAGCATTCGGACACAGGGGAGATCAAAGCCAAAATAAATGCACTTCTCCATAGAAGGGTAATAGAACAAACCCAACTTTCTCAATATTGTACATCTAAATTTATTCTCATGATTTTATTATGAGCACATTTGAAATGTACCAGTTAAGAAATTAATAATCCAAAACTCTGGTGTTTTAAAGATTTGATCTCAGCTAAAACTAAGCAGAGATAGATGTACTTTCTGCCAATTTAGAATCAAAAATATCAAGGTCTTTGAACTAAGATTTAGAATTCCATTAGGAAAAAAAATCTCTAATTAACATAGCTCCCAGTTGCCTGTCGGAAGTAATCGTCTAGATAAAGGCACCTTTACTTTTTGTTCTTCTCATACCTTATCAAGATTTTTTTTTTTTTAATCCCTTATTGTCAGGACAGGAAATTCACTAGCTACCACCAATTTTCTATAATTTGCCTAAAACCTGAAAATAACTAGGCCAAAGCACCCAGAGATAAGTTCTCAGCAATAAAAGTTAGGAGCAATCATTTCAAAGCAGCTCACCTTTCTGCTGGACTGTCAGCCTCAATATAGGAGATCAGAGGTGGAGATGACAAGGTCTCAGTAGCAAACACACTGCCCTGGAGCTGTATTCCAAATCCGACAATGGGGTCAGCTGTCAGCACTACTTCTGTAGTTTCTGTGTGGACAACCTGTCCAGCGAGGCCAACGGTGCTAGAAGCTAGTGACACTATAAAACACATCAATGGCATTTAGAAAGACGCAACACAAATTAAAACAATTTCTGGCACAAAACCCATCAATATATCAAGTACATCTAAGAGCCAGCTGCACTGGCTCCCGGTGGAGTACAGGGTCAGATTCAAGGTGCTGGTTTTGACTTTTAAAGCCCTTCACGGCCTAGGACCCTCGTACCTACGGGACCCCCTCTCCCGGTATGCCCCACGGAGAGCCTCAAGGTCCATAAATAGCAACACCCTAGTGGTCCCGGGCCCTAAGGAAGTTAGATTAGCCTCAACCAGAGCCAGGGCCTTTTCAACACTGGCTCCGGCCTGGTGGAACGCTCTGCCTCATGAGACCAGGGCCCTGCAGGATCTGATTTCTTTCTGCAGGGTCTGTAAGACAGAGTTGTTCCACCTGGCTTTTGGCTTCGAGCCAATTTGATTCCCTCCCCCTCTTTCTTTTTTCTTTCTCCTTTCTCCTCATGTGATGAGGCTGCATTTTAAAATTTTAATGTTTCAATATTTTAATGTTGTATTTTAATCTTGTTTTTAAGTTGTATTCATTCAACTTGTTTTTATTATTGCTTGTTAGCCGCCCTGAGCCTGGCCTTGGCTGGGGAGGGCAGGGTATAAATAAAAATAATAATAATTATTATTATTAAATGATTTCTATCTCAAAAACTATTTATTAGGATCAACACAGTGAGCAATATTTAAATATATTTTTTTCATACTGTTTTTCCATATTGTTGACAATTGAATTTTAATCTAGTTATTCACTGAATGATACATTTCTTCTGTAATCAAAGAAATAACTGCTATGTAATGGACCATCTGGAACTATTGCCAAATGACGATATGGTTTATTTAAAAACCCTTTTACTTCATACACAGGCACAAAGAAAGCAGAAGGCACTTTGATCTAGCTAGGGCCTCTATCAGTGCAGTAAGAAGGAAGGTAATCCACAACAGACCTTGAGAAATGAGCATATATCAACTGAATTTTGAACATTCTCCAGTCATTATGCATAATCCCCATCAGACCTGGGGGAATCTTGACTGCATTTCGTACATTCTCTGGGCAATATGCACATTCTGTAGTCAGTATGCACAGTCTCCAATAAACACTTTTTTTCTATTTCCTTTACAAAAGTGTGCACAAACACACCCACCACCTAGGGCTGCACATAATCCATGAGGATTATGTGCACATTCTCCATGAGACCTGGTGAATGTGCACAGTGGCTGGTTGTTATGCACATTAACCACACAACTTACATTCCCCTAAATAGATAGACACTAATGCTTGCCCAAGGCCAGTAATAAGCTACAATACATGAGGTATGAAGAACATACTTTAAACATTAAAAACTAAGAGTTTTAAAAATAATAATTAAGGAAAACAAACCAAGCCAAAACAAGTTTAATAAACACAATGACAGTGTGGGGTATCTTTAAGTTTTATGGCTGTATGTTTGAAAAAAGCTGCATAAGTAATGCAGCCACTGCAAACTTCTGTTAATAAAATGTTTATGGTTCCCTACACCACCAGAGTTTATTGCCAGGCATTTGTGAAGATCACATTAGGTATGCAGACTTTTCTACACAAAGGGCAATGAAAACTTTATAGCATCCTTCAGTCATACATATTCTAGACTCTTCCAAGGCAGATACATTCATTAAAACTTGCATTTTAAAATGTCTTGTTAGTAACTTGTTAGTACATCAAACCTTGAAAGTGCTACAGAAAGAAAGAGGGTATGTGCAACAGATACTGTGTGTTTGCGTATAAGTAACTATTTGCCAAATAATACATTAGGTTCTATAACAAGCACTACCAGGCTTCCACACTTCTGCTAGATGATGAAAACGGCTGGCTATTTGTTTTGATATTTCCAGTTAAGAGGAGCTCATAGACAAGCTAAACTTGTTGCCTTGGGTTGAAGGAGATGAAGTGTTAAATGTAAGCAGAAAACAACTCTTCTTATGTGTGGATTTTTAAGTATGGAAAATCTTATTGTCGGGACTTTGCTAATTGGTGGCTTCCCCTCTCCTCACCCCCCAACATGTAATTGATACAATAATGGTACATTAGTGGCAGATTTATATCAGAGCATCCACACATCCGTCTGCTTTATTAGTGTTCTGCAATGCTCCTCCCATGTTAGCCACAAACCTTTGTCGTTTAGAGGAGCATTCTTGTGCTAACGCTCAAAAAAGTGAGAGGAAAACAAATCCCAGAATATTTGTGGTAGCAAACTGTTAGATCGGTTGGTTGCTCGAGAGCAATCAGGCAATATGCTTCAATAATCTGTTTTAAAGCTTTCTTATTGATGATAAAAACCTTTAGAATGCAGAGCGCCACTATTCCGTGTCTTGCTCATTCACTGGCAGAATCTGAGAGTGGGCGGTCCTTAAACCTTCCCCAGCAGAGTAGTTTCTTGACACCCAGTCTGCGCCTTCCCTCTCTGCGCGGAAGCCTACTGCACAAGGAAGGCGTGGGTAACGGGGAACCTCTCTCCTCCCCACTTTGCCCAGGCAAGGGGTCCTGCCACTGCCCCACCTCCTCCGAGCCCTGCATCTCCTCTACACTAGAGGCGTAGCTACCTTCCTCCACTGAGGAAGTGCTGCTTCCCACGATCTTTGGGGGCTCTCTGTAATCCATCCGGCTTTTCCCCTCTCCCCCCTGAGCCGATGGCAGTTCCTTGACACAAACATTACAGGATTTTTAGCAAGGAACTACAGAGCGTGCACCTATTGCAAACAAAGCAATACGACTGCCCCAGAACCCTTACAGGCACAAATGGTCCCGAAAGTGTGATCATGTATAACCACCCCGATAACACCATGAGCACAAATCATGATGAATGCTCAATAAAAAGGACATCTGGAAGGGCCCTAAGTGTTTTCTCAAGCATTTATTGCTTCCTTCCACAAACATATAAACAAATAAGAGAACTGGAGAAAGCTTTTAGGGAAAACTTGTTTTCGATGTTTTAATCAACTGCTCATTTTTACAGCAGACACAATTAATTCCTGTGTGACACATCAGTTTTCCGTGAAAGGAGGCAAACAATTTCTAACCATGCCTATTTAATATTAGCAATAATACAAAAAAAAGTGTTTTGCAATGACTGGTGCATTAATGTGCGTAAGAAATATGTGAAAAGGGCTGTTATTGTTAATTTGAGCAAAGTAACCCCTTTACAGCATGGATTTGAATCAAGGAGTTTCAGAAAATATTCCTTGTAGCCTGTTGACTGGTTCACCCTAACAGCAACAAAAGATCAATCCACTAACAAAATAACTAGGCATAGTCAGTTAGCTTGGACCATATCTTGAAAAGTAATATGAATAACTTACAAATTAAGTTGGGTCAGGATTCTGTTAAGGGCAAAATTCAGTGGAATATCCTACCACCTACAGCAAGTAAAAACATTATGCTGACACTGTGCTCAGACATCACAGTGCCTTTACTACCAACTCAACAGGGATCATTCTATCTATAGTCCTGACAGTCACCTGCCACATCTTATAGCTCAAGAAGAACGAAATTTGTTTCGTTAAAAGTTGGTCTACTTCAAAGAATACTGTGTGATAGGACTTCATTTTTAAATCCTAGATTTTGCATTCTGGTAAACACTGGGTTTTAAACCTTTTGCCACACTAAAACAATACCCAGATTATGACTTGTAGATGCAGAACACACAATTAGATCATAGAGGGCAGAAGAAACCAAACCTCTTTGATTTGGGATATGGCGATGGAAGTACAGCATGTGGTCAAACACTAACTTTTGTCCTGCTGTAAAGCATCCCCTCTCACGGTGGCTCCTAACAGATCTGAATTTCAATGTGCTTTCATGTCATTTGTCAGATGCATTTAACAGCCCTGGCTTCATTATACATTAAAAAAACCCCTTTATGGTCACCTACATGAGCTTTTGAAGTCCTTCTTTTTCATCCTTCTTCTCATCATGGTGCCCCGTGGACTGGTAGAGTAGAGACTGCGAGGCAAAGTCCCCATGTTCAGGGAACTCAGACTGTATGCGCTCATGGAGGCCGGAGAGAAGGACGAAGATACGAGTGCTGTTGAAAGAGAGGGAATCACTTGGCACCAGGTGCTCTGCAATAGGGAGCTGGGGAATTGCATGCCCGCTATTGGCTGTTAGAAATCTAGACCCTGGTATGGCTCACGAGAACGGTTTGTGTGCATACAATAACAAAATCACAAACTATATTAAAAAAAAAGAGGCTGTGTAGCACATTCAGGGTCAGGTGAACCATACAAAACACCTGTTTGTTATAACAAACACACCATGTGCAGTCCTATTATGATACTTCCATCCAAGTATACAAGCAGCTCTTAATGAATGCCACTAATGTCAACCATTTTGTAGTTCAAAGTCAGCTGAATTCATTGTAAGTTGATCAAATGCTTAGATAAAAGCACCACAACAGGGTTACAGACACAGCTATGTGAATTAACGCACATTTAACGCGGTGAGTCTAGCAATGCATTCTTTGGAAAAGGTGATTTCTGACATTGGCTTTGAATTGGAAAAGGTTGCATTCTCTTATAAGGTACCGAACTGAGTTTTGTAAACCTTTTGGGTTATCACGTATTTCCCCCTTCTTTCTAAAGACCGGTTAAGTTAAGGCAGGGGAGGAAAAAAATGATGTCAGAAATAACCTCACATGATTGTGAGAAATCATGAGATGTTGCAAATTAACGAAAGCTTTCAAAGAATGAAAATGCGGTGGGGAGTATGAGAGGAAGAGGGTGAGGTAGAGTAAATTATGATGATGACGACAATAAATAATAATAATAATAATAATAATAATAATAATAATAATAATAATGTCAGGAGGAAAAAAAGCATGGAACATTACGAAGGCTTTTTGGAGGTGATGTTTTCTGGCATTTCAAAGCTGGCATCCTGCAATGGTCAGGGTGGTAGGTATTATAATGGTGATAGGTGAGAGTGCTGCTGTGGCTGTTGGCATAGGGATTCCATGTGAGTTGCCTGTTGCTCCTTTGAACCTTCGCTGCCCACCATGAAGGGATGAGAAGAAATAAAAAACAAACAAACAAAAAGGACCAGAGAAGAGGGAGAGGTAACTGGATTACATAAATTTAAAAAGGAATAGAAATAAAAGCAACCTGAAAAGAAAAAGAACACTGTTGCCTCCCCCCCCCCATAGAGATAACGCTAGAATTTATCCCAGGGATGGTGACCACTCATAGACTCAGAACTAATGGGTTTTGTGCCTCTTTTTTTTTTTTTAAAGTGATCGGTATTCAATCAGTTATTAATCTGCCTCTGCCCTTAGCTGCTATGATTAAACACTTAAAAGAACCCATTTGAGTCAACATTACCAGGATGCATGATCTACAATTAGTAATTAAGTTCTGAAAATATCCACCCATTTAAAAGAACTTGTATATATATAAAAATTAAAAATAAAACAAGGGACCATATATCAAGGCACCATGCACTGTAATTCAGAGTGTTTTACATGTCAGTCATTTCAATTTACTGCTTTGACATTTTAATTTTACCGGCATTCATCAGTGGCACTATATTATCCTGGACAACGAACTCCCAAGCATCAGCACAAAAATTCCATTTAGGCGACTTTATTTAATAAAAACAAAGCAGAAATCTAAAGTCATCATTTATTGTTCTGATGCATGGTTTTCAGACTGTTTTTGCCCACTGCAATAAAGGCGCATGATTCCTGATCCTAGTTAGTTTTGTGTCAGCTACACCTTAAACAAAAATTAAAAGAAGGGGGGGGGGGAGAGAACCTGTCAATTTACTACAGTCAGAAAATGATAACTGGTCTTCTTATAACATTTCAAACGATATCAACTGAAACTTGCAGCATAGGATATTCAACTCTAAGCAAAATAAAAAACTTCATCAGTGAATTTATGACAAGGGTCAAGGGAATACTCTTTGCAGGCCTTTTGTTTTGCAAATTTCGTTCTTGGGGTATTGCACTAGGGATAAAGCTTTAATATTTGGGCACTAACAAAATATATATAATACATATAACCCTATATAAAGCTAATGAGAATTCTATTATGAAAAGAAATAGGTAAGAAAAGGGATAAAAATGAGGAAAATCTAGAGTTATAAACTAAAAATAAGTCAACTAATTAAAATGTCTTCTGCCGCAAATGTGAAATATTATGTTAGAGCCAAAGGTTCCCTTCCCTTCAGTGATTTTAAAAGCAGGGATCCACCTGCTTAATTCTTCCTGCTATTTTATACGGAGGGCTTTTACTACGGAGATCCACATTATTTGAAGTACACGTGGGATTTGCCATACAAGGTTAAAGCATGCAGTGCTCCAGTTCAGAATTTACATGCCCTATTTCAGGGTGTTATTACATTTCCACCACTACTTCTATTTTTGCCTGCCGGTGCACACATCCCCAAAGTCAGTCAGCATTCTGTGCTCACTTTGCACAACCAACCTTCAATATCCTGTTTTGGGGATTTCCTCCTCAATATTTTTTTTTGCAGCTTTGTAAATCTTGGGGTCCCCCCAAATCTGCTCATACCTTCTTCTTGGTGAGGATTGTGCCATTTTGGGCACATAAGAGTCCATGCTCTTAGCACATAGAAGGGGTGGAGAACTCTATGGTCCCCTGGATGTTATTGGGCTACAACTCCCAACACTGGCTGGAGCTGAAGGGAGTTGAATCTGACAACATCTGAAGGGCCACAGTTTCCCCAATTCCTGATATAGAGGATCGGCAAACTTTCCTGGAGATGTATTAGACTTTAAAACCATCAAGCTGAGACGTTACACTGGCAATTCTGCAACAGGGGAGTGGAGGAAACAATATGTTTCTACAGAGCACACATAGAATGAATGGCAAGGGAGCCCTTATACATCTTGCAGTGCAACATGACACTGTTGAAGTGCTGGGGCAGCCAAACATTCCAAATGGGGTGAGGTATGTTTTTCCCTGTGCAATGAAAGCATGGCTGCCTTGGCCTGCAGCCTTAATGGAGCATGAAGATATGTGAACCAAAGAATGCCATAAGAAGAAGAAGAAGAAGAGTTTGGATTTGATATCCTGCCTTTCACTCCCTTTAAGGAGTCTCAAAGCAGCTAACATTCTCCTTTCCCTTCCTCCCCCACAACAAACACTCTGTGAGGTGAGTGGGGCTGAGAGACTTCAAAGAAGTGTGACTAGCCCAAGGTCACCCAGCAGCTGCATGTGGAGGAGGAGCCATCACATGTAACATTTTTTTCTCCCATTGAACCATCTCTTTGTGGAGCACGCCTGTGCCTATTGAGAGTGGTTAGTTAGCCGTATTATGCTCTGCCCTCAAGCTCTCTCTTTATTAAGGTATTAACACATTATCACTGCCCTTGGCAATAAAATATGCCATTAATTCTTAATAGTCCATCATGGATAACCCATCACTGTGTTTGCTACTGATTTAGAAAAAATATATAATTTTCCTTGAGCAAATTTAATTCTGGCCTCTTCTAGTAAACCAAGTGCATAATAATCCAATCCTAAATAGGTGTATATCGTATGATGCTGAATTTGAAAAACAGGTGGCATTACACACTTAGAATATACAGTCAGACCTTGGAAGTCAAATAGAATCCGTTCTGGAAGTCCGTTCGACTTCCAAAATGTTCGAAAACCATAGCATGGCTTCTGATTGGCTGTAGGAAGCTCCTGCAGCCAATCAGAAGCCGTGGAAGCCTTGTTGGATGTTCAGCTTCCAAAAATAGTTCGCAAACTGGAACAGTCACTTTGGGAGCCAAAACGTTCGAGAACTAAGCTGTTCGAAAACCAAGGTACGACTGTACTGTTTATTAATCAATTCTCTTTATAGATGAAGGTAAACAATGGATTATGTATGTTGCAAAGCGCATCCCTTTTCTTTGTAGGCAACTATGAAGTTCAAGATAATGCAAAATAACACATACCCTTGGATTTTAGAATTGTAGGAGCATCGGAATATAGCAAGCGGTCTTATACTGAGTCATCATTTGGTCCATCTGGCCTAGGATTATCCACACTATCTGATAGCTGCCAAGAGTTTCAGTTGGGGAGCCTTTTCCAGCCCAACTAGAAATACCAGGGATTAAACCTAGGCCCTTTCGCATGGAAGGCAGATGTTCTTACCACTGAGCTATGGTTCTTTTTTCTCTTGTCTCACAGAAGTTAAGGGCAGATTCCCAACTGACTCCTAAAATGCATTTGATTTCAAATAAATCTGACTTAGATATCATCAAGTCTATCTTTAGCATTAAATTCAAAGAGTAGTTCTGAGTAAACCTGATCAGAATTTGGCTAAAGGACTTTAAAAGCACGCTTGAAATTGAGGTTTTAAGAGTAGAAGACCAAAGAAACAACAACAACAAACCCACTTAAAATTTCCGTAACATCAACTTTCAAGAGTTCTTCCACAGGAAGAAACATGGAGAAAAGGATGGTGTTAAATGTAGAACTTCAAGTCTTCCTACCATGTTCTGGTCCCTTAAGAGCCAGCCTTGTCTGATGATGAGGAAGGATCTCTAGCTTGACATTGTCAGAAGTATTAGCCAAGAACTGTGTCGCTTCTGCCAATGTACAGTATTCCATGCTGGTGCCATCAATGGAGAGAATATGATCTCCTACATGTAATGCGCCACATCTGTGGAAGAAAATGTAGCACACTGTGATCTTTCCTTGGAGAACAAGGATTCACTTATTTTCAAATGCATAAACAGCTTCTTCTTTCTATTCTGCTTTTTTTTTATTAGAGAAAACTATCTGTAAAAGACTCATCAAACCTTTAGTGCAAATCTTTAAAATGATTGGAAGATTAGATTGCATTATTAATTAGGTTATAGTTGCAATGTTCTGCCAAAAACCAATGCAGGGAAATAGCCAAGTCATCACTCACAGGGCTTGGAACAAGCAGTAGAATAAGTGGGAGCTGCTTAGCTGAAGGAGGCTACCCCTTTACACAAGTGCCAAAAAGTTCATAATTTAATGAGTTATTTGAGAGTTATATAGGGCAGCCATACATCCAGATTTTCCTGGATATGTTGTCTTTTTAAGAGGTAAAATCACCATCCGGGTGGATTTTTAAAATATTGCAAAATGTCCAGATGATGATGATGATTATTATTATTATTCTTCCTTTTTTTGTAGTGTCTCCTGGAGGCTGCCAGGCCCGACATGGCCTTCCTGGGATGCAAGCAGAACTCTACTCATGCAATGAAGTGTTCCTGCCCCTGCTTCCTCACTCCAGCCCCTAAAGGCAAGATGGCATAAGAAGTGGCAAGGAGGAAATGGGCATAAACTGGATGCAGAAGTGTCTTTCCGTTTACACGGGAGACCTTTGGATCCAAGCTACTGGGTTTCTTTGTCTTGCCTATTATTTTTGCTGTAATCCACAAGCTATGCAGGGCACTTCTAACTGCCCTAATTGCTTCTTCTCAGAGTAATAGACTCAGCTGCTTGATTATATTGTCAGATGGAAACCAGGTGGGTTACATACCATGGAGAACTCTCCTGCTGCACTCACCTGTCTGCAATACTTGCAGATTTTATTTTGTCTATGATGATCACTTGTTTGCTACAGCACATCGAGGTAGATAGTGCAACTCCCAGAGCGGAACCAGCAGTTTTGGCCACTTCGACAAGCAGCGGCCCAGAAGCTGTTGCTACCGAATCTGTAAAAAGCAAAGGTTATTGTGGGTGATCACACAGGGTCCTTGGATGTTTAACGGTCTATTGATCCCTGTGCCACCACTGTGACTGCTTCCCCGCTGCCACCAACCCGTTACCCTAGGGTAAAACACTGAGTATCTTAACTTTAGTTTCTTTACCGGCCTATACCTTCCTAATACCTTCTGACTGATTATCTCAACTGTTTGACTGACTCCTCTTAAATTCTCTCCCTCTCTCACACCAGACTAGCCCAACCCACAGACTTATCTTCCCTGTCTCTTCTAACTCCAGACTGTCTTCTCAACCACCCTAACTCCTTACTCCCCCCAAAACCCTCTGTGCTTAAACCTTATATACAATTCACTCCACTCCTTGGGTTCCCATTGGTTAGTCATTTTACAATTAGTTAACCCTTTCCTTATGAACCCAGTATGATGTCACACACCTAGGAGGGCAAACGCCACAGTTGTCCTTAAGACTGCATCTTTCTTTCATCTTAAAGTTATTGATTAACCAATTAATCAAAACGGGGTTTCCAAAACAAAATGTTTATGTGCATTTCCTCCCCCGCCAGAAGTTGCCAGGAAAATATTTTGGTACTCTGTGTCAGGCTGAATTTGACTTTGGAACTTGATGTCTTAAAAAATGTTGACTTCAGCACCAGGAATGAGGGCAGGGAAGCATGAATGATATTTGCTCCACTGAGGTTTGCATTTATAGTAGTCTCAGTCTTCTTGTGTAATGCTGCACTCAGATACCAGTCTCACTACATCTTACTGAGCAGTTAGTTAGTCTTGAAGCATTAAACCTGAGGAGGTAACAATCAGCACAATCTGTGCCATATCGCCTGTTTTGGTCTGTGCCGCTTCTTCTAATCATGTTACACCCCGGTGTGCTGTTTGGGCTAGCAGCAATAAGCATACAGAATAGCACAGGATCTGAGAAGCACAGGATGCTGAATTAGCACAACTGACGGTCACAATGCCATCTGTCTGGCATCCCTAGATAGGCAGCTGTTACAAACAATTCAACTTAAGGGAACCCTACATATTATGCTATTTACACTTCCCTGCCCTCTTTAAAGCACTTACTTAAATTAGCCAGAGACAGTTTCCTGATCAAAATTGTGCCCACTGGCTGCTATTTGTCCCTGCAGGTGTGCAGCTGTATCTCCCCCCCCCAATGTTCTCCTTGCCTGCCTTTCCCTACAGCTGCTCTTTATCACATAGTTCTGTAATTTAAGGTAGCCATATACTATATTTTTTGCTCTATAAGACTCACTTTTTCCCTCCTAAAAAGTAAGGGGAAATGTGTGTGCGTCTTATGGAGCGAATGCAGGCTGTGCAGCAATTCCAGAAGCCAGAACAGCAAGAGGGATTGCTGCTTTCACTGCGCAGCGATCCCTCTTGTTGTTCTGGCTTCTGAGATTCAGATTTTTTTTTCTTGTTTTCCTCCTCCAAAAACTAGGTGCACCTGATGGTCTGGTGCGTCTTGTAGAGCGAAAAATACGGGATTTCATGTAACATCTAGTTGGGACCTAAACAATGCTTGGAATTTGATTTTGAGAGTCATGGGCGCTACCCAAAAGTGTTCCCCAAGAGTGGCTGGGGAAACTCAGCCAGATGGGCGGGGTATGAATAATAAATTATTATTATTATTTCATTTCATTACTAACAACAAATGACATTCCTACCCACGCCATGTCCTTGTTTGGACCCATGAACCTAAATCTAGCACTAAGTTTGTATGGAGGAGACTTGCAAGAAAGCCAAACAAAGCGAGTCTTCAGATTTCAAGTGGAGGGAGGAGGAGGGTGAGAGGCCACACTTGGAATCTTTAATAACTCCAGAAACTGAGGGGGAAATGCTGGAAAAGGGGCTTGGGGACTGGCAGAATAAAGGCAGAGCAAGCCAACGAGGAAAAAACAGCAATGTAAGGTGCTGTGGGTTAAACCACAGAGCCTAGGACTTGCTGATCAGAAGGTTGGCGGTTCGAATCCCCGCGATGGGGTGAGCTCCCATTGCTCAGTCCCTGCTCCTGCCAACCTGGCAGTTCGAAAGCACGTCACACTGCAAGTAGATAAATAGGTACTGCTCCGGTGGGAAGGTAAACAGCGTTTCCGTGCGCTGCTCTGGTTCTCCAGAAGCGGCTTAGTCATGCTGGCCACATGACCCGGAAGCTGTACGCTGTCTCCCTTGACCAATAAAGCGAGATGAGCGCCGCAACCCCAGATTCGGCCACGACTGGACCTAATCGTCAGGGGTCCCTTTACCTTTAAAAAGGCACAATACAAGGTATTTAAAAGACCCGAGGAGAGAGAAAAGAATGGGAGCAAATGGTGATCTGTCTGCACTCAACTAAGGAAGGAGCAAACTGAATCCTGGAAGTCCTGTATTCCAAAATGTTGCTGCCTGTCTTTGACCTCAGGGCCATTCTGCTGAGTTTTCATTGTAGGCAGAGGCAGAGGGCAGCAGAGTACACTTGTCCTGGGCCTTGGAGAGCTAAGCAGGTAGGGGCCCCCCACCAGGGACCGGCTGCTTTTTTGTTTGAGTTTATAACTTTATTCTAACAAGGTTCCTGCCTCAGGCATCTGACAAGCTCTGCACAGGCCTAATTGCAGGAATGGGAAAACAAATAGGAACACGGATATCCTGCCACACAGCAAGGTTACCACTTCTGCAGGAAGGTCTCCCTCCATTTGTTACATCTAGACAATCTTTGAGTTAGGACTGACTACAGTGGTACCTCGGGTTACATACACTTCAGGTTACAGACTCTGCTAACCCAGAAATAGTGCTACAGGTTAAGAACTTTGCTTCAGGATGAGAACAGAAATTGTGCTCCGGTGGCGCAGCAGCAGCAGCAGGAGGCCTGATTAGCTAAAGTGGTGCTTCAGGTTAAGAACAGTTTCAGGTTAAGTACGGACCTCCGGAACGAATTAAGTACTTGACCTGAGGTACCACTGTATACAGATAAGTCCTATTATAATGGTGCACCAGGAACCCAAATCAAGCAGACCAGGTGAGCAAGCACTGCCACCAAATTAGAGAAAGCAGAAGTCAAATAATGGAGTACGGGTCAAGGAAGCAAAACTAAATACGAGAAAGAGAGATCAGAAGACGATAATCAAGTGTATCTCCCCCGACAGAGACAGATTAGTTTATCATATGCAAGTGAAAAAAGCATGAGTATGAAAAATGAACCATACAGATATGAATTATTCATGAGCAAAAGATGTTTCAGTCATTAAAGATATTTACACCATGACTAAAGCACTTACACACTATGTTGATTTATCGGTTATGTAATTACATAAGATATGCTGATGAATGTTTGCACGGAAAACACTCCTAGATTTTTATTTCGTTAATAAGTTCCCCCACTTTTGAACATTGCATCTCAATCAGGACACAAGACTTTGATTAAAGCCTCCCAGAGGTACTGAGATTACCTTTGGCATGCTAATAACAACCTTGCCTTATTCAGCTAAACAACAGGGCATTTCCTTCCTTATCACAAACATAAGAAGGGGGGGGGGAGATATTGTTAACATCTCACTCACACAGTGTGGCATACAGATTTGGTTTGTAAGAATCCAAACAAAATGAGGCACCTCCTAACCCTTTCAAATGCTCTCAGAATATTATGTTGGTTCTCTGTGTTTAAGAAGGAGGTGGCTGTCACAACACATTTATATAAGTGATCACAGTCGAATACAATAATCTATAAAACTCTATTTAATAGAGAGGATGGGGGCACAGGGAAGAGACACCAAAGCTCATTCAGAGAAGCTGTTACTATTGCCCATGGCAACTAGAGTTATTCTACCTGTTATTTAGAAAGCTGATGTATTTCCTATTGCTAGCATGAATAGCAGATGAGTCATTCTTGTTGAATATAATCCACCAAGTACAGGAATAAGAGTGTTTGCACAAAATGTGTACAAGATTATATGAGATTGTGGAACAATGTAGATCAGGAGTCGTCTTTCAGGGTGTGTTTTTTAATAATAAAAAACTACAATTCCCATCATTCTCTACTGTATGCCATGCTGGCTGGGGCTGATGGGAGTTGTAGTCCAAAACATATGGTTGGCTACCTCTGATCTAGATCACTTATCAGAAGGTTTGTAAAATCACCAACCACTTGATGGGAATATTGGTATTAATAGGGAATAGTCTAAGTGTGGGAAACCTTTATTACTTAGCAAAATGTTGCTGGAATACAATTCCCACCATCCCCATGCTAGCTGGGGCTGATGGGAGTTGGAGTCCATCAACATCTGGAGGATCATAGGTTTCCCACCCCTACTGTAGACCTTCCCACAATCCCATTTCTAGACTGGCTGTGGCTTCTCTGGATTACAACTACCGAAATATCTAAGATGGAAATCCAAGATGTGACTATTTCACCTGTTTAAAACTCATGTTTTCAAAGTTATTTGCTTTAGTTAATTGTAAAACAAAACATCTCTTGCCTTTTTAATGTTGACTTTTAAGAGCAAATAAAATAAGATACAAGTAGAAAGCACTACATTGTAACGTGACTAGTATAGATAAAGAAGACTGCTGTAAATGAATTATGCTTTCAACAGATAGGTTTCGAAAGGATGTGAATCGTGGATGGAGAACAAAGCCACAAAAACGAACATTCCTACAATCATTATCTGCTTTCAGGTGCAATCAATGGAAACTCAAAATTAAAGTGTTCTATATATATCATCCAGGAGCATGCTGAAATAATGGATTAAGAATGACAAAACTTTTGTCTGAGCCAAGTGTCTGAAGGACCACCATTAATAAATTATAATTCTAAAACCAATGCTTAATCATATGCCAATAAAATGATAAAATATACATTTTTAATGCAGTGCTGGAGCTCATGTTGGCCTGTAAATCATATAAGCAATTGATCTGGGTGCCTATATCCTTAATATAAGAACAGTGGTTAGGATAAGACATTCTGCACATGCTCAAAGGTCCCCTCCTTTCTACTAGCTTATCAGTGTTCCAACCATGGCAGCAAAACTCCTGCATTCATATTTACCCTGGTTCATATTCATTTTTGCCCAACAGGTACATTTTAGCTAGGAGTAAATGAAACAGATACAGTGGTACCTTGGGTTACAAAAGCTTCGGGTTACAAACACTTCAGGTTACTAACTCTGCTAACCCAGAAGTAGTTGCTCCAGGTTGCGAACTTTGTCCCAGGATGAGAACAGAAATCCTGCACCGGCAGTGCAGCAGCAGCGGGAGGCCCCATTAGCGAAAGCGCGCCTCAGGTTAAAAATGGTTTCGGGTTAAGAACGGACCTCTGGAATGAATTAAGTTTATAACCTGAGGTACCACTGTAGTTACATACATAGAAACCCTATGTACTTGTATATTTTCACCACAATCTTTGGCAAAATGAATCAATTCACTTTTCAGCTGAGGTGCAACCAAGTTGATAAGGATGCTGTGTAACTTCTGTATGGAACATGAGAAGTTTCGGCTGCTTCACAGCAGGAAACTGGACAAATTCCATGATTCTAAAATACAGTGGTACCTCGGTAATTCGTTCTGGAGGTCCGTTCTTAACCTGAAACTGTTCTTAACCTGAAGCACCACTTTAGCTAACGGGGTCTCCTGCTGCCGTCATGCTGCCAGAGCACGATTTCTGTGCTCATCCTGAAGAAAGTTCTTAACCCGAGCAACTACTTCTGGGTTAGCAGAGTCTGTAACCTGAAGTATATGTAACCCAAGGTACCACTGTAAACCTGTGAATGGGGTGGTGCCAAATGATATTGATGGACAGACTTACCTGCTAAACCATGAACCAACATATTTTGGATGTCTCTAAAGGCTCACTGCAGAAGGAATCTAAGAGTAGATACTTTCCCCCATTCTCTACTCCCCCAGTTTCCCCCCAACAGGCACACCTGCTCTTTCCTCAGCAACCTTTTGCTATACAAGACGCAAATTCCTTCCTAATCTGTCTTGCATTAGCGGTTTAACCTTTTGAGAGCGACAACTTGTGCTATGCCACAATATACCAACAAGAGCCTGAGCTTTCTGTGTTGCTAGGCTGCATTTGAGTGGTCCTTCATGCAAATGCACTTGCTTTAATCATCATATAATTTTACTAGCCTAGCCTGAATGCCAAGTAGATAAATCAGTGAAGCCTGGTTTTTCCTTATCTCTACAGAGACAACACCTTTTTAATGTAACAACGTCTACTATACAGTGAGGAGTATATTTTTTCTAATGCGAAAAACTGACAAGAAGTTTGCATGTCTCTGAATACTCTTTCCTTAACCATGCTACATCACTGCAGTGGAATATGGTTAATACACATTTACATATTTATTTTTAGGTAAAAGGGTAGAGATGCCCCCCTATTTAATTGCACATAGATTATACAGACTAATTTACCTTCAGTAAAGGTCATGATTACACCATATGCAGTATTCACGTAAGTGTTTGTTTTTACCAAAGTAACAGGGTTCATACCCTGGCTAAATTTATGTTTCATTAATCAGAGTAACCTTTTATGCATTTCAGGTGTTGTGGGAAAATCAGAAACACTATCAGTGACCAAGTCCTGATAGTGAAAGCTGAAAAGTCAAAGCAGTCACTAATTTCCCCCTCAACAGTTCGCATTATCTATGTTTAACAAGGTTAATCATGTGTGAAATCTAACGCCCAAAAATAACATTGGAAGGGAGTCAGCCAGTATATCGTGGCAGACAGAGTACAGGTGGTAAAGTAGGGCAGTTTCTAAATAATAAAACAACTATTTAAAAATTAAAATTATTCTTCAAAGGATTGGCTGCAAAGCCCTGAGTGTGGTCTGCACAGCAGCATATGTGTTTACTGCCCTCTTGATCCTAGAAAAAGCCAAGTGCTTTCAGGGCTGATTAGTGTTTCCTTCATTTGTATTCAGTACATCTGCATGGAGATGGAAAAGCCACTGGGAATAAGGGTGGGGGACACAATTTTCCTGCTTATTCTGAAAATCTGAATGGTTAGCTATGATAGTCCATGTTTGTACATCAGATAAATCTATTTGGGAAACTTGCAAAGAGTTAGAACACAATGGACTAATCTTTTTGGTTGTGCTGCACAACTGGTATTTTTCTGATCTTCACCTCTGCTATAAGAAATTGGAAGTTTTAAGTGTAAATTAAGTTTATTATCATGCATGCATCCACACATAATAAAAGATATACATTCAACACTGAGTGTGTTACGTGGCTAGGAGAAATTGCAATACTAGTACTAGTATCATTATGAGATTGGGAACTGGCAATGTTTGACTATTGTGAATCTAACCTGCCATTTCTACAAACTGAAATAGTTTAATTATGATCTTGTTGTGAAACTCCCAAATGCAGCCAGGTGGATAAAATGCTACTGTCTATAAACTGCACCCAATTACTTGTTTACAAAGAGAGCAGAAAGTAGTGCATAGCTAAAACGTGATTCTCCAGAACCAGTGGCGTAGCGTGGGTTCTCAGCACCCGGGGCAAGGCAAGTAATTTGCGCCCCCTAACCCGTGGATTTTAGCACTCGAGTCTCTTCCGCGCCCCCCCCAGATGTTGCGCCAGGTGCAGCAGGCCCCCCTGCACCCCCCACGCTACGCCACTGCTCCCACCACAAGTCTTCAGGACAGCCATCCGAAGGCTGGCGCGGGGAGAAGGTCTCTCCGCCCCACCGCCAGGCTTCGGAGCATCCTTCTGAAGGCTGGTGGCGGGAGGAGGTCTCTCTGCCCCACCGCCAGCCTTCGGAGGAGGTCCGAGGACAGTGGGGTTCCTGCTTCCTCGAGGAGGGCCGGCCAAACGCGCCCCCCCAAATGTTGCGCCCGGTACGGCCGGCACCCCTGGCACCCCCCACGCTACGCCACTGTCCAGAACCCTGATTTTTTAAAATTTTTACTGTCATTACAGTTATGATGAACTATTGTTCTGCAGTACAGCAGTAAAGGAAAACTTCTAGGAAGCGCAGAAGCACAAGGCACAATCCCATGATAGCAAACCATGGATTTTGTCAAGCTGAATGTAGTCAGAAGCAGCTGATGGGCCATCAAGGGCATGTTGCTATGTTCTAAGACAGGCACCCCCAACATGCGGCCCTCCAAATGTTTTGGCCTACAACTCCCATGATCCCTAACTAACAGGACCAGTGGTCAGGGATGGTGGGAATTGTAGTCCAAAACATCTGGAGGGCTGAAGGTTGGGGATACCTGTTCTAAGAGCTCGGATTGATAACTACTCTGATTCTGAACTGTTTCTCACTAAGTGGAATCCAATGGGTGTCACTCAGCTGACAATGGTCATCCACCAGCAGAATGGAAAAGGAAACACTTTTCAGTTATTCCTTCTTCTGCAGCCTCTGTCCTTCAAAAAACATTGTCCCAGGGGTCAGCAAACTTTTTCAGCAGGGGGCTGGTCCACTGTCCCTCAGACCTTGTGGGGAGCCAAACTATATGTTGGAAAAAAATATGAACAAATTTCTATGCCCCACAAATAACCCAGAGATGCATTTTAAATAAAAGAACACATTCTACTCATGTAAAAGCATGCTGATTCCCGGACCGTCCGTGGGCCGGATTTAGAAGGCGATTGGGTTGAATCCAGCCCCCGGGCCTTAGTTTGCCTACCCATGGTTCAGAAGGTTGGGGAGGAGATTCAAGGTGGAGACCTTTGAGGAACAGTTGTAGAGAAGCTAAATGGACAGAGCTCTACCTTCTGCTGGTCCCTGTTCATGGAGCTCTGGGTGGCACTGGGGACATGCATTGGTGGCTTCAGAGTCTAGTTCTGACCAGCTCTGATGGAAGTCCTATAATATCTCCCTTAACGGAGGCTTGTGTGTCTATGGTGCTTCAATGTTGAGGGGCAAGCCAAGCCGATAAACAGTGCAACTTTCAGGGCAAAATAGCCAAGTCATCTCTTAGTAGGGGAGTGACTCCACTGAGTAGTTAAACAAGAGTTTCAGGGCATCAGCCTCGTATTTGCACCAAAAGGTTGTTTCCGTTTTGGTAGCACAGTCTCCTGAAGGATGCTGCCTTCCCAGTGGGTTGAAGCAGAACATCTGGAGATGATCCAGAGTCTTTTAGCCCATACTTGATAATGTATATTTTAAAAATCAACACCCGGCATGTGGTGGTGGGTGGTGGTAGTGATGTGCAAAGTATCTTATATCATTATGCTCATCCCCTCTTGAGTTTCTGAAGAACATATATGTATCAATTTGGCAATATATTAAATGCAAGCACCAAGGTCATTATACTCCTATCCATACAATAGGATGACTCAACTAGGAAGAGTGAATCATAGAATCATAGAATCATAGAATCATAGAGTTGGAAGAGACCATAAGGGCCATCGAGTCCAACCCCCTGCCAAGCAGGAAACACCATCAGAGCACTCCTGACATATGGTTGTCAAGCCTCTGCTTAAAGACCTCCAAAGTAGGAGACTCCACCACACTCCTTGGCAGCAAATTCCACCGTCGAACAGCTCTTACTGTCAGGAAGTTCTTCCTAATGTTTAGGTGGAATCTTCTTTCTTGTAGTTTGGCTCCATTGCTCCGTGTCCGCTTCTCTGGAGCAGCAGAAAACAACCTTTCTCCCTCCTCTATGTGACATCCTTTTATATATTTGAACATGGCTATCATATCACCCCTTAACCTCCTCTTCTCCAGGCTAAACATGCCCAGCTCCCTTAGCCGTTCCTCATAAGGCATCGTTTCCAGGCCTTTGACCATTTTGGTTGCCCTCCTCTGGACACGTTCCAGTTTGTCAGTGTCCTTCTTGAATTGTGGTGCCCAGAACTGGACACAGTACTCCAGGTGTGGTCTGACCAGAGCAGAATACAGTGGCACTATTACTTCCCTTGATCTAGATGCTATACTCCTATTGATGCAGCCCAGAATTGCATTGGCTTTTTTAGCTGCCGCGTCACACTGTTGGCTCATGTCAAGTTTGTGGTCAACCAAGACTCCTAGATCCTTTTCACATGTACTGCTCTCAAGCCAGGTGTCACCCATCTTGTATTTGTGCCTCTCATTTTTTTTGCCCAAGTGCAATACTTTACATTTCTCCCTGTTAAAATTCATCTTGTTTATTTTTGCCCAGTTCTCTAATCTGTCAAGGTCATTTTGAAGTGTGATCCTGTCCTCTGGGGTGTTAGCCACCCCTCCCAGTTTGGTGTCATCTGCAAATTTGATCAGGATGCCCTTGAGTCCATCATCCAAGTCGTTGATAAAGATGTTGAATAGGACCGGGCCCAAGACAGAACCCTGTGGCACCCCACTAGTCACTCTTCTCCAGGATGAAGAGGAACCATTGATGAGCACCCTTTGGGTTCGGTCAGTCAGCCAGTTACAAATCCACTGAGTGGTAGCACAGTCAAGACCGCATTTTACCAGCTTCTTTACAAGAATATCATGGGGCACCTTGTCAAATGCCTTGCTGAAATCAAGGTAGGCTACATCCACTGCGTTCCCTTCATCTACCAGGCTTGTAATTCTGTCAAAAAACGAGATCAGGTTAGTCTGACATGACTTATTTTTCAGAAATCCATGCTGACTATTGGTGATCACAGCATTCCTTTGTAGGTGTTCACAGACTGTTTGCTTAATGATCTGCTCCAGAATCTTCCCTGCTATTGATGTCAGACTGACTGGGCGGTAATTATTTGGGTCCTCTCTTTTCCCCTTTTTGAAAATAGGGACAACATTTGCCCTCCTCCAGTCTGCCGGGACTTCGCCTGTTCTCCAGGAATTCTCAAAGATGACTGCCAGTGGTTCTGAGATCACATCTGCCAGTTCTTTTAATACTCTTGGATGCAGTTCATCTGGCCCTGGAGACTTGAATACATCTAAACTAGCCAAATATTCTTGTACTATCTCCTTAGTTATTCTGGGCTGTGTTTCCTTTGCTGAATCATTTGCTCCAAATTCTTCAGGTCGGGCATTGTTTTCTTTATCGGAGAAGACTGAGGCAAAGAAGGCATTGAGTAGTTCAGCCCTTTCTGTGTCCCCTGTTTGCATTTCACCATCTTCTCCTCTGAGTGACCCCATTGTTTCTTTGTTCTTCCTTTTGCTACGAACATACCCATAAAAGCCTTTTTTGTTGCTTTTAACCTCTCTAGCAAGCCTGAGTTCATTCTGTGCTTTAGCTTTTCTGACTTTGTGTCTACACGTGCTGGCTATTTGTTTGAATTCCTCTTTGGTGGTTTCCCCCCTTTTCCATTTTTTGTACACATCCTTTTTTAATCTTAATTCAGTTAAAAGTTCTTTAGATAGCCACCCTGGCTTCTTTAGGCACCTTCCATGTTTCCGTCTCATTGGTATTGCCTGACGTTGTGCTTTTAGTATCTCCCTCTTAACAAACTCCCAGCCATCATGAACTCCCTTTCCTTTTAGTATTGTTGTCCATGGGATCTCACCCAGCACTTCCCTAAGTTTTATGAAGTCGGCTTTCTTAAAGTCAAGAAATTGAGTCCTAGTATGCTTGGCTGCTCCTTTCCGCTGTATAGTAAACTTCAGAAGAGCATGATCACTCGCGCCTAATGATCCTTCCACTTCTACCCCACTAACCAGGTCATCAACATTGGTTAGGACCAGATCTAAAATGGCTGTTCCTCTTGTTGCTTCTCCCACTTTCTGGACAATGAAGTTGTCTGCAAGGCCAGTGAGGAATCTGTTTGACCTTATGCTCTTGGCTGAGTTTGACGTCCAACAAATATCCGGGTAATTGAAGTCCCCCATTACTACTATCTCCCTTCCTTTTGCATGCTTGGCCATCTGTTCCCGGAAGGCATCATCTATGTCCTCCGTTTGGCTTGGGGATCTATAGTAAACTCCCACAATGAGGTCTCTGTTATTCTTCTCTCCCTTAATTTTGACCCAAATACTCTCACTTTGGCTTTGAGGATCTAAATCTTGGATCTCTTCACAGGTATACACATCCCTGACATATAACGCCACTCCTCCTCCTTTCTTGTCTGGTCTGTTTCTCTGAAATAGATTGTATCCCCCCATTATTACATTCCAATCGTGGGACTTATCCCACCAGGTTTCAGTGATGCCTATTATGTCATATTTAGTTTGCTGTACCAAGAGCTCAAGCTCATCTTGTTTATTTCCCATGCTTTGCGCATTAGTGTACAGACATTGAAGTCCATTAATCATTCCCCCGTGTCTCTTATTTAAGGATTTTTTCCTCCCACCACTAGGTCCACGTGCTGTTTGCTCCATTTGGTCTATGACATTTGGATGATCATCTTCATTAATTGATAGACTCCTACCTTCAGGAGCACTGTCTCCCTCCCCCACATTAGTCAGTTTAAAGCCCTCCTGATGAGGTTTCTGAGATTTTTGGCAAAAACATTTCTCCCAACCGTTGTGAGGTGCAGCCCATCACTTGCCAGAAGTCCATCTTCAAGAAACTGCAGTCCGTGATCTAAGAATCCAAACCGTTCCTGTTTACACCATTTGCGAAGCCAGCTGTTCACTTCCACTATTTTCCCCTCTCTCCCTGGGCCACGTCGTTCAACTGGGAGGACAGATGAGATGACAATTTGTGCATTTAGTTGCTTCAATTTCCTGCCGAGAGCCTCGTAGTCTCTTTTGATCTTCTGGAGGCTATTGCTTGCAGTGTCATTGGTTCCCACATGAACCAAGAGGAAGGGGTATTTGTCATTGGGTTTTATGATTCCTTGCAGTCGTTCAGTTACATCTTGGATCTTAGCCCCGGGGAGACAGCACACTTCCCGAGACATCTTGTCAGGCCCACAGATCACTGCTTCTGTTCCCCTCAGTAGGGAATCCCCTATCACCACTACACGCCTCCTCTTGGGTTTGGTCGGGGTTCTTTCGTGAGCTGTCCGTTCCAAGGTCGCCTGCACATTCCCTGAGGACTGACTTTGCTGCTCGTCTTCATATACCTGATCGACTGTAATGAGGGAGAGATCCTCAAATGGAGTCTGCTCTTCGTCTTCCATGCTAGGGGAGAGGACCTCAAAGCGATTGTGTATTTCTAAGCAATCAGAGTGAACCCTGGGCCTCCCCTGTCTCCTCCTTGGTGGAGACGGTGTGCTCTGTTGCTTCCAAGAAGAGCTCCAGCTCTCTAATTCTTTGGAGCGTAGCTACACGTTCCTCCAGTTGCTGGACTTTGTCTTTTAAGAGGGCAATCAACATGCAATTGCTGCAGGTAAAGCTGCCTGCAACCTTTGGCAAGATGGCAAACATTGCGCAGGAATCGCAGGCGACTGCAGCTGTTCCCTCCCCTTCCATCTTGAGATCGTGTCGTTGGGGTTGGCTACAGAGGTCCTCCATCATAAAAAGCTTGAAGACAGGACAAATACACAAAAAAAACACCTAGATCTCCCCTAACAACGTTTGAGACTAGCTCCCCTAAATCTAAAAGATGGATTTAACTGCGCGCGCCGCTAGGCGCGCGCCGCTGCCCTGCAAACTCTGATAAGCTCCTCCCACAGCTAATCCCCTGTCTCAACAGAAACCCTGCCCCCTCTGACCTTTACACAGGGAAAACAGCTAATCAGCCACCAAGAAACACACACACACAAGAAAACCCTTTTTGCTCCTTCTTCAACTGCTTCCCTGCAAACTCTGATAAGCTCCTCCCACAGCTAATCCCCTGTCTCAACAGAAACCCTGCCCCCTCTGACCTTTACACAGGGAAAACAGCTAATCAGCCACCAAGAAACACACACACACAAGAAAACCCTTTTTGCTCCTTCTTCAACTGCTTCCCTGCAAACTCTGATAAGCTCCTCCCACAGCTAATCCCCTGCCTCAACAGAAACCCTGCCCCCTCTGACCTTTACACAGGGAAAACAGCTAATCAGCCACCAAGAAACACACACACACAAGAAAACCCTTTTTGCTCCTTCTTCAACTGCTTCCCTGCAAACTCTGATAAGCTCCTCCCACAGCTAATCCCCTGTCTCAACAGAAACCCTGCCCCCTCTGACCTTTACACAGGGAAAACAGCTAATCAGCCACCAAGAAACACACACACACAAGAAAACCCTTTTTGCTCCTTCTTCAACTGCTTCCCTGCAAACTCTGATAAGCTCCTCCCACAGCTAATCCCCTGCCTCAACAGAAACCCTGCCCCCTCTGACCTTTACACAGGGAAAACAGCTAATCAGCCACCAAGAAACACACACACACAAGAAAACCCTTTTTGCTCCTTCTTCAACTGCTTCCCTGCAAACTCTGATAAGCTCCTCCCACAGCTAATCCCCTGCCTCAACAGAAACCCTGCCCCCTCTGACCTTTACACAGGGAAAACAGCTAATCAGCCACCAAGAAACACACACACACAAGAAAACCCTTTTTGCTCCTTCTTCAACTGCTTCCCTGCAAACTCTGATAAGCTCCTCCCACAGCTAATCCCCTGCCAAGGGAGAGTGCTCAAGGGAGGAAAAATCCAGGTGTTAGTTCAATAGCTAAGGGATTATTCTGTTTTTGCCCATGATGGAATAAAATTAGTCTGACTTGTGCAACTCCACAGCAAAGACCTGATGTGCTTTCTTTCTGAAAGCGAACGGAAAATTTAAACATACAGAACTTTGAAGAAATCAGGGTTTTTCATCACCAATGGAAAAAAAAATAGCAGAGCAGAGAGACAGCATAATTTGTGCCTTTGGGTTAAAATACAGCTGGAATGTCAGATTTTATGTCTGCTGGCCCTGAAAGCATATCTTTAAGTACATACCACTATAAATAATATAAAGAGCTGCCATGCTCACAAATTAATTTAAATTGCTAGACTTGCCAGTTTTTTTTTTAATGGCAGCAACCACAAATAGAAAAAGGTTAGAAGAGGAAGAGCAACACACAGTGGGTAAGCGGTCAGAGCAGACAAATCCTAACTCTCACATAGGACTCTAAGTGATATATCCCCCTTTTTCTGACTGAACAGACTGCTTTGAGACTGAGGGTGTTTCCATACGGCAGTTACTGTGGACTTGCGCTGCTCAGGCATGCAAGTTTTGCGTGATGATGATGTCATCCTCATCAAAACACTGCCCCATATTATCTTCCCATTTAATCCAGATGCACCGTATCTGGGGAAAATCTTATCAGTAACAACAGCAACCTGGTGGGGAAAGAGTAAGTATGGATTAAATGAGAAAACAATACGAGAAAGCATTTTGATGGGGACGATGCCATAGAGATGCTGCAAAAAAGCAAGCAAACAAACAAAACCTTGGCATGCATGAGGAGCATGGAGTGCACAATGAACTGCCATGTGGAAGCACCCAGAAAGGTGTATCCGTTGTCTTGGACTTGAGTCCAAAATGCCTGCTGAAGCCAAATCTAGTTTGTAATGGGTTCTCTGCTAGTCAGCTAGTCTTTCCTGTGAACATCCCCTTCCAAGACTACAATGTACGCTGCTAACACATCCTTACCCCAAATTTTATTTTTGAAAAGAGTGGATAGCAACAGCAAGTGCCTAGTTGCTTGGAAATGCATTATGTATGCACTAGATCAGGGGTCAGCAAACTTTTTCAGCAGGGGGATGGTCCACTGTCCCTCAGACCATGTGGTGAGCTGGACTATATTTTGGAGAAAAAAATGAACAAATTGCTATGCCCCACAAATAACCCAGAGATGCATTTTAAATAAAAGGACACATTCTACTCATGCAAAAACACGCAGATTCCTGGACCGTCCGCAGGCCGGATTTAGAAGGCGATTGGGCCGGATCCAGCCCCTGTGCCTTAGTTTGCCTACTCATGCACTAGACATTCCTCTCTTTTTTTTGCTTTGATATTCTTTCTGTTTATTGTTGTCATTATTGTTTTTCGTGTATATAAAAAGTGAAAATAAAAACAATTACAGAAATAAAACCAATAACACCATGTGATAGAGACACACATTCACAGATTGCCTGGATCTGCCTCTGTCTTTACCAGATCCGCTGCCAGCACACAACATACTCAGGTAAATCATTTCCCGTAAACGTCAGGGTTTGGGAGTGCTGGAAAGGCCTACCATTTTTGTTTTGTTTTTTGGCCAGTGACAGGAATGCCAAGCAGCAAATCTTGCTGGGACCAGAGGCGAAGCAAGGTGGGTGTGGTCCGCCTCGGGTGTCACCTCCAAGGGGGGGGGGTGACAAAATGCTGTGCGGCACTCAACGCCTGTGAGAGATGCTGTGGCTTTGGCGCGCGCAGGCTTCCCACTGCCAAAATGGTCTGCCCGCTGTGGCGATCACACAGGGTCCCTGGACGTTTCACCGTCTATTGATCCCTGTGCCACCACTTTATTTCTCGCTGCCACCACCCAGGCCCTACCTGGTACAATACTGAGTCCAGTCAGGGTTAAATTGGAACATAAACTTCTGATTATTTATTGGAGTTTAACAAGCGTGTAGTTTCATAAACGGTATTGGTCAATTACAATCATGGAGTGCCTATCCAGACCAATAACTTCTGCTTCCTGCTCTCACTCACTAAACCACCTCTCAGATATTTACTTGTCTTCCTAGCTCCTAACTGTTCCTGACTCAGCTTATTTCACTACACTAACTCAACCTACCCATAGACTCTATCCCAATTCACTCCCACTCCAACCAACCACCCAACTCCCAACGAACTCCTCCCTTCACCCCTCCCAGAGCTGGTTTTATAGTCCCTCTGACTCCACCCCCCTGGGTTCTGATTGGGTAACCTGTTTAACTACTTCACCTCCAGCACTCTCATATGTTAACGTCACACCCGCCGGCTCCCCCTCAGCTGTAGGGTGGCAGGCAGACTCCTAAAGTCAAACCATTTTTGCAGGCAAAAAAATAAAATAAAAAAATTCAGTGGTGGGGCAGGGGGACAAGAAATTTTTCGCACCGGGTACCACCTGACCTTGCTACGCCACTGGCTGGGACAGCTACCATTTGTAATTTCCCCAGATGCAATACTAGTAACATGCATGTCATGGGCACTGCCCTGTGGTGGCTGCACCAGAGAATCCAGTAGCAAGCTCGGTACTTCTTTCAGCATCGCCACTAGACTGCCTGCAGCCACTCCCTGCTACGGTAGAAGTTAGGATTGGGGGGTGGGGAAGCAGCCAAGAGAGACATAGCTGCATAATTCAAGTACATGTTTTTATACTGAAAAACATCTGGAGCAGAAGTTCTTATTTTCCACATGCTGCAACTCACAGAATAGAGGTGGGGATGATGCCACCTTTGAGATGCCCCCGTTAAGTTAAACAATGATATTTTATTATCATCAGCCCTAGCCATTTAAAATGTGTGGAATTTTTAAAACCCATCTTTCTGCACAAGCCTACCAGCATCTCAAGGTGCCAATAAAACACCTGATGTCTTTAATTGGATTTTCTGATTATAGTTTTTGCCTACCAGTAAATTACATGTCTTTGCACAGGAGCCCCTCATTTCTATGAAAAGCTTAACAGCCTTCATGGGCAACACTGCAAGATTTTCACCTGAAATGTAAATGCATCATCCGCCATATTAAATTCCTCCATCCCTCAACATTCAGAAGGCCAGTAATACTATGTAATATACTTCTACCCCAATGATATTTTATTATTAAAGCTATTCATTCCTTTCCTATCTACATACATTTAGGATTTACATGCAGACAAGATCTTTTTTCAGTTATTTCCCCTCAACAAACTCTATATAGTCTCTCTTTAACTGGAGTACATGTTAAATGAAACAAGGAAATAAAACAAGCTTTCTTGCTCACAATCAGCTTAATGCAGACAGTTTCTAATCTTAAAAATGGCTGATCAACGTTATAATGACAGGGAAGGAAGCTGGTATATCTGCAATGCCTGGCTGGCAGCAAGTAATCCTGTTAATCTTGTTAGAAGTTTGGAAGCAGTTAATCTAAAACTCAGCTACACCAAAACCAAATAAATTGCAAATGTCCTTGTTTCTTCCCTGAAATCTGCATATAATAAATTAAATGCAAAGATCTCCGATACTTGCCTAGATTAAAGGATGTGGTTGATGCTCATATTTGCAAGCACTGTAGAGGTACTTAACCTGACCTATTTACCAACCTGCACTTTCCCCCTCTACTTGGAAATACTTAGTGCCAAACTACATAACATGTTATTGCATTTAACATAGCTGGGTTTTTAAACCAATCTCTCTCTCTCTCTCTCTCTCTCTCTCTCTCTCTCTCTCTCTGTGTGTGTGTGTGTGTGTGGAGCAACCAGGACTGGGAGTGCATGATTAAAATCCTCTCAAAACTGCTTTTTGCACTGGGAGAAAAATTCCCACTGGTGCCAGGGGGTGGGTCCGTGTATTCTGTAGTGTGTGTGTGTTTATGATTAAGGAAAAGAGCTTGAAGCCTGAAGTTGGAAGAAAGGAGACAGAGAGCTAGAAAAAGAAGTGATTAGCTGAAACTGGGGGTTCCTCTGAGGGTCTGAGGAGCCTGAGATCTGCTGCTTACTGAAGGAGAGACCGTTTGCTTACAGTATGTTCTGCTTGTGTATTGCAAGTGATACCTTTTTACAATATGTGCCTGTTTGGATTAACATATTTTGGCTTAATAAATTGATATATAAATGAGACTTTTGTCCATGAACGTAGCTCCTTCAATCAAACCTGGAAGCTCTCATTAATCATCAGAACCAGAGAGCTATGGTTATCAGTTTTGGAACAAACCAGGGTATTAAACCATGTTTTGAAGTTGATTTAATATCCTGACTTATTCCAAAACTGATAACCAAAGCTCTCCTGGTTTGGATGAAACATGACATCATGGTTAATTATCGACTTCCTAACTTTGTGCTGCAGAAGGAGAAATGAAAGAATGACTGCAAAAAAATTGTACATATCCAGACTGAGACATGATTCAGCTAATATATGATGGCCTGAATATGACCACAAAGTCTCCAACATTCCCTCATCCTAGGGAAACAAAGTTCTGTTCCAGCATTGTCCCTCAAACTTCTTACTGTTTAAGGAAATGGGGAGCGCTTAAATATATTATTGTAATGTAAGTGGGTTTAACAGTATGAACTGCTGTCCCCCCCTCTTGTTAATTCAGATAATGAAACTTTACTTGTACTTATTTGGCAATAATTAAATTTCATTTCACCTTTATAGTCCATTTCCTACAGGGAACAATGCTTATGCAACTGATTTTAATGAGGCCTATGTTTCAAAAGTGCTAGAGAAAAATGTTAATTGGGCCTGTTAGAGCCATTTGCAAGTTTGTAGTATGCAAACTAAACTCTTTTTACGTCTCTTTTGGGGAGGACTTGAAGTTTTAAAAAGATAAGACACAACGCGATGTTTGAATACCTATAGGTGAGTTAAAAGTACTCCCTTTCCCATAACCTTCTGTTTGCAGGTAACTAATTAGACCAAATAAGAATGCCCACTGAAAACAATATATTCAGTGGAGTATTAGGGAGCTTAATAATTTAGCTAGGTTGACTACCATTCTAACAACTGACTTCAATATGACTTCAGAAAGAAAGTGGCATATGGACTACAACTTGAACATAGCCAGGACCAAAGAGCAATAAGAACAGGGGTCAGCAAGGTTTATCTTGCCTAGGCCGGATTGGTCCCGCAGAGATCCCTCCGTGGGCTGGATCACGCATGCGCATGAGCACATGTACCCGTGATTTTTGGCACCACGAAAGTGAGTCCCCACGATGCGCTGGTTTAGCGCAGCACGCGAGCAAGCAGCTCAGTTCAGGGGGGGCTCGTGGGCCAGTCAAACGACCTCGGCAGGCCGCTTCCAGCCCATGGGCCTTAGGTTGCTGACCCCTGAATAAGAGGAATCTGTTTTTATCATTTTAACTTACAAAACCATGCAGTACAGCAGTTTGTGCCAAAATTTATATTGGGTCTTGCCTTTGTCTCAGTGATGGAGACAGTGACAAAGCTTGAAGGAGCACCTTTTCCCATATCAGTCTCCTCATTCTCCTGCTGACGCCCTTGGCTTAACAAGACTACATTAGTATGCATCCACTTTACTCCTCCTTAGTTACAGGGGAGAACAAACCTTGTTTATAGGTCATATGAGGACAGAGCTGAACCACAATATCCATTTTGGATGGATGACACCCTAATCCAAACCTTGGCCTACCTCAGCATGTCACAGCAGAAAAAGGGACCAGGAAGTATAGGGGAACAGTTAAACAAAGGTAGCTGAATAGAACAATGCTTTCTTCATTTCTCAGGCTAGTTGGCCAGATTGCAACTTTTCCTTCCTGGAACTGTGCCACTAGAGCAAGAGAAAAGTAACACATCTTTGGACATGTTGAATGCAAGGTTCTCACACCCCCCCCTTTTCCTGCCAAGAGTCCCAATAGTCCAAGACAGCAGCTTTCTGTTCATGCTCAGAGGAACTCATGGGCAGGACTCCTGAGGGAGGAGAAAGGAGGAGGGAGCTGGAAAGGGGTATATATGCTTGTGTACATGACTGTGAACTCGTGCACGCTTTTTGTGAACTATCACACTTGCTCCTTCTACCAGTTCATGGATGGTAGAAATAAAAGCCTTTTCTCCGAAACTATTCCTTGAGTGACTGTTGACTCCCACTTCCCTTTCCCGGGCGCATTATTTTTCCCACCCGAGGGCAAAGCCTCATAAGGCTACAGAAGAAGCAAAGCAGCTGTCAAGGTTTGACTTGAGATGCTGTCAGAAGCAGGCCTTCTGGGGACACTCAGTAGACACCAACCTTGCTTTCTTTTAGGCACCTGGTAAAATCTTTTCATTTATTAGCCTTTAAAAAGTACCTTTTACATAGTCTTAAGTACCACTCATCTTTTATTTGTGTTTTTCCCTGTGGAGGCTTTGCGCAGCCATCCCCAAGCTAGAACAGCGAGACGGAGAGCTCCGCAGCACTCCGACTCCCTGTTCTGGCTTTAGACTTAGCTGCGCAGCCTGCATTCGCTCTATAGGACACAAACACATTTCCCCTTAAGTTTTGGAGCGGAAAAAGTGCGTCCTATAGAGCGAAAAATACGATAGTTTGTTAAGATGTAATTGCCAACTTTCTCTGCAGATGAAGGGCAGTGTATGAATGCCTGTCAGTTCACAGTCTAGTGTGCAACTGGCCTACACATGCAATGAGGTGGCAAACTCTTAAAGTCTAATCACATTTTTGGTTGGATCAATTTCCCCTGTAAATAGACCTATGAGAAATGAAAGGTTCCATCTTGGTTCTGTGTTGAGGGGAAGAAACTCAGAACCTGAACAACTGACTGGATACTATGCAAACATTTCATATTTTTTTTTGCAAAAGTTGCTGAAGTTTCTTTGAACCCTGTGAGTATCTATCCAGACATGTTTATTCAGGCAAATCCCTTATAAAGGCTATAAGTTTGCTTTTGATTGGGGGAGTAAAACAAGTGCTCTTTGTTCTTGGTCACCTGCTTCATCTTTGTTAGGAGATTTGCTGAAATAGATGCTGTGAATGTATTGGTCCTGCTTACTATGGTATGGTATTTTATTGTAATATTGCATATGCTTTTAAGCTGATTTCATCAGACACTGGAAAGGCAGCTAACAAATTAAAAAAAAAACTAACACCTGAAACAGTCCTTTTCTTTACTGATCTAGTTTAAAACTCTATTCTCTGAATGGGGAAGACCAGACCATTTTTATTCTAAACTTGCATATTTAAGTTCTGTTGCATCCAGATGTTTCTTTTGAGTTTTTAGTGTTAAAAAGTTTTTCCTTAAATATAATTCATCTGGCCCTTGACACAACCCATTAAAAAAACCCTATGCTGTTAGGCTTCATACTAGCAAGTGCAACTACCTGACTAGCCATAGATCATAGAATTTCTAGTATGACCATTTTAGGAGGTTAGGAGTCTCAAGTAATAATTTTCCATACAAGGGCACATTCTCTACCTATACTCTTATCTAGTAACAGCTATACTCCCAAACAGAATAATTAGATTCAGTGAAGAATATCACAAGGAAAAGTGCCCCATGGGTATTATCTCACAAAGCCAATTGACTTGCCTCGTATTTTTCTTGTTCCTGAGGAGACTTTTAAATCCCTTATTGATAAGAAAATGCAGTTAATCTTCCATTCGATGGCCTTGTGTAAGGCCTACCATAAAAAATGAAAAAGCTATAAAGTCCATGCTGTTTTATGTAACTTCCATGGGCTACTAAATGAAGGATGAAATTTTTGTACCATCCTTTCTGAAGGCAAGTATAGTTTGCCATGTTATTTATCTTGTATACTTGGAAAGACATTTAGCCTTCCATAATCTTCTAAAGAGCATCTGCAAACCATAATTTGAAGTAGGTTTCTTAAGGAGAGAAAAAATGACACTTTTCTCTGTCTTGATTCCAGGATTTAGGGTTTCCCCCAGTTTTGTTGTTGTTTTGGCTTTGTCTGTCACTAAACACACATAAAAGTTAGTGTCACACTACGCAAGCATGTTTTTTATTTTAAAAAACTTGTTTTGAGAGAAATACCAATGCACCATAATCTCCTTTGTACAAGTAAACCTCACTTGAATAACTGAGAGTTACCGCCTTGCTAGGAACTATGATAAGCTCTCACTCTGCAAACCATGAAACAGCCAGACTCTAAATTACAATAAAATACTGTTCACCTCTCCACGAACCAAGAGAGATTAATGAGATGCTGCTGATGGGAATATCTGTGCTACTAGAGGCATAACGGGTCATAATCATTGTTCAAGTAGCCTCTAAAGGATGGACAGTAAAATGTCACAGATGGCTCCCAGAATGAAAGCTCAGCATTTCAACATACCCATAACCGAGACATCGTATTCTATCAGCAGAGTTGCTTCTTGCCCACATTGTTTGAGAATGCTCATGGCTTCGCTGTGTGATGTCCCGACCAGACGAATTCCATCAACGCTAAGCAACCTGTCACCAGGCTTTATTGTCCCCTCCCTGAAAGAAGATTAAAAGGACACTCATTATTAATTTGATATAATGCAATTTGGAGACAGTAGGCATATGCAAAGTGGTTCCCTAACACTCTCTTCTGACATTCAGTGCAGCTGCCTTTTCTCTTAATATCGATTACGACAGCAATACAGTTCAGGGATCACTAGCAAAAGGGGAATTGCTTTCATCCGAAAATCAGTGATGGAGAAATAGCAGCACATTGCTAAGTAACATGGACATTGTGAGGAAGTGCAACAAATATTCCCTCCCACCCTCAAATAAACATGTGCCTATTCCAGTTAGGGCTCCATAACAGCACAAAAAATATTTATCAGTATATAGGTTAGTAAAATATCACACTTGCCTGTGCATCTCTGACCATTAAATACCAGGCTAAGTATAAAAGTCTACCTTGGAATATCTGAGTTTTCAGTTTTGGCACCCCCCCAACAGGAAATGGGTTCCAGAATTGTGAATCGGTCTCAGGTCACCTTCAGGACGCAAATTAAACTGCCCAAGGCATCCACATTGCTTTATAACCAATATCTGGAGGCATCTCCTGTAGCAAAATCTAGGTGGCCACGGCAATTTCCCTGTTGCCATGTGCAGAGGGCCAGAATAATATGATTACAGGAACATTTAGTACTTCCTAATACTGTGAGAGATTTTACTTTCTTGGGCTCCATGATCACTGCAGATGGTGACAGCAGTCATGACATTAAAAGACGCCTGCTTCTTGGGAGAAAAGCAATGACAAACCTAGACAGCATCTTAAAAAGCAGAGACATCACCTTGCCGACAAAGGTCCATATAGTTAAAGCTATGGTTTTCCAAGTACAGTGGTGTCCTGCAAGACGAATGCCTCGCAAGACGAAAAACTCGCTAGACAAAAGGGTTTTGCAGTTTTTGAGCTGCTTCGCAAGACGAATTTCCCTATGGGCTTGCTTCGCAAGACAAAAACGTATTGCATTTTTTTGCAAGTTTGTTTCCTTTTTCTTAACACCGTTAATACAGTTGCGACTTGACTTCGAGGAGCAACTCATAGAACGTGGCGTGGTAGCCTTTTTTGAGGTTTTTGGCGATTTTTGAAGCTTTTCCAAAACTTTTCCGACACTGTGCTTCGCAAGACGAAAAATTTGCTAGACGAAAAAACTCGCAGAACGAATTAATTTCGTCTTGCAAGGCACCACTGTAGTGATGTATGGAAGTGAGAGCTGGACCATAAAGAAGGCTGATTGCCAAAGAATTGATGCTTTTGAATTATGGTGCTGGAGGAGACTCTTGAGAGTCCCATGGACTGCAAGAAGATCAAACCTCTCTATTCTTAAGGAAATCAGCCCTGAGTGCTCACTGGAAGAACAGATCATGAAGCTGAGGCTCCAATACTTTGGCCACCTCATGAGAAGAGAAGACTCCCTGGAAAAGACCCTGATGTTGGGAAAGATGGAGGGCACAAGGAGAAAGGGGACGACAGAGGACGAGATGGTTGGATAGTGTTCTCGAATCTATCAACTTGAGTCTGACCAAATTGCGGGAGGCAGTGGAAGACAGGAGTGCCTGGCGTGCTCTGGTCCAATGTGGTCACAAAGAGTCGGACATGACTAAACAACTAAACAACAACAACAACTACTGTATAAGCCAGCCGTCCTCAACCTGGTTGGCGCTTTCCGTATATTTTGCAGCACAATGTCAGACCCAGCCAACATGGCTAGTGGTCAGAGATGCTGGAAGCTGTAGACCTCTCCAAAGTATCTAAAGGACACCAGGTTAGGCAAGCTATGAAACACTTTGTCATCCCTTCTAACATGTTGAATTGGGAGCAGTGGGAAGTATAAGTTTGCCCTTGAATGTTTCATTGCCACACTACAGGAGTGCCCTTAGCCAATATCTGTGGCTGGTATGAAAGATAGCAATCTATAATATCAACCTGTCATAGTCAAAATTTTAAGAAGTGGTGAGGAACCTGGTGTCCTCCAGATATTATAGGACGACAGCATGCATGGGTCATGACTGTTGGGCATGGTGGTTAGGGGTTGGAAGTTGGAGTCCAACAACATCTGAAGGGCCACCGGTTCCCCATCCCTGTTTATCAGGGGGAAGTTGTAAACAGTGAAAGGCTCATTAACTTCACAGCCAATTTTTCAAGTTCTTGATTTCCTCCCTTGCGAGTTGAAAGGAAATTAACTAGTGTTTTTTTGTGGCCTTGGTATGGATCACAACATGCTCTCAGCTATAAAAGAAGATGCAAGAAAGAGATTTCCCAAACTACTTGTCTTTCATAGTATTTGCCCCATTCCAAATGTGATGTGCATGCAGGCATAAAAAACAGGGGGAGGGGAGAGACTCCTCATCAACATCTATGAAGGATATGCTCTTAGCAAACACAAAGGTGGCTTATGACTGAGCAGAATGGCAAGTGAGCTAGAGCAATCACAAAGAATCACTGAATCATCTTGGTTGACTGCAAAAAAACGTTCTTCACAAGAAAAATCAATGGCATTATTAAGAGATTTCAGATTTCTGCCCCCTCCAAAATGTTTACATGCACTAGAAGATCCTTAAGCTAAATTCCCACTCAACTACAAAGCCCACTGGGTGATGTTTGGTCTACATCTCAGCCTAGTATCACTCCCAGGATTCTTGTGAAAATAAGAAAGGGGGATGGGGATATGTGGTGCCTTGACCTCCCTAGAGAAAAGGCAGGATATAAATTATGTGATGACAATGACAACTACTACTATTAAATATGTATTAAGTAAAGTACCAACAAAACCTGCAAGGAGTTAGTGTTTGGACATTAAAAATTAATACAGAACCCTTCTTCCAAAAGTGAAAGAAAAAATCTTGAAATGATAGGAAAAAACACCTTAAAGCTTAACAATAGGAAAGTTACAAGATAAACTAAATTTGCATACTGCAAAGTGTGTTCTATCCCTCTTGAAGCATTCAGAAATGATTAAACCCTACTTAACAAAACAAGCTGAGTCTCTCAATTAAAATTCATTCCATGTAGTTTGTCCAATACCTATTATTACTAATACAATAAAATGTATAATTTATAAGGCACAATGGATAAGACACGAATGTGTCTATTGTGCTTTGCAGATATCTGTCTTAACTGGCACCTCCCACCAAACAATTTATCCTTTAGCTTTTTGTATATCCTTTTCTCTCGTATATGTATGTGTGTGTGTACATGTTCTGCAGAAGACGGATTGTACCTGTCAGCAGGTCCTCCAGGTCTAACACATGTTATTACAACAGGACGAGATTTATTTCTGTCATCATGTGCTCCACCTAGGAAAAGAGAATGAAATTGGTATCTTCTTGCTACTCCTTGTCACTTCCAAAGCAACCATCCTGAAAAATCTGCAGAAAACCCTCTTCCCGTCCCCAATAAACCGTCCAACTTCAAGGCCAGTGAAGTAACTCTGTGGTGTATTGTTAGTTCAGGGGGGCTGGCTGAACACAATCCAGCTCAGGTTAGCTGTGCCCAAGTCCCACTGAAAGCAAAGGAATGGTACTTAGTGATGGCTAAATTCTCATTATATTAATTTCAAGCTGAAAAATTGGAGCAGGACAGTAAATACTGAAATCAATATATGCAACCTATGTAGGTCGGAAGTAGTTACCATACAGACAGCCCTTTCCTTTATGAGCCTGTCTGAATTCTGAGATCTACAAAAAGAGATACTTCTCGTATTCCTGTCAACATCTGAGGCAGGGACATGGGAGAGGGTCTTTACATTGGGTGCATCCTGTTTTTAGAATTATAGGGGTGCGTGTCTTGATCTCTGTCCAGTATTATTCTTACTTAGGTGATCTCTCTCTGTTTATTTTGTTTTATTTATTTCTGGAATTTCAAAACTTGTTTTTCATCCATGTAGATCCCACAGTCGTTTACAAGCATTAAACACAATTAAAATGCTAAAACCTACAATGAAACAACCAAGATCTCTTAAAAAACCTGCACTTGGGAAAAAATAAAGCCAAAGAGTCAATAATAACCCGTACAGCCTTGCACAATCCAATTAAATTCTGCCGAAGTCCTGAGTAAACAGATGTGTCTGGACTGTCTTCAAGGGTCGTCCCACATATAGAGCATATTACAGTAATATAGACATGAAGTTACTTTCAATTTTTATTGTTTTATTATTTTTTGGTATGGTACTGACTGGTGCTTACTTCTTCTGTTTATATGTTGCTACATAGTATTTTATTGCTTGTTGTGTTTATATTCAGATTGTCAGACTGCCATGGGCAGAAAGGTGGAATAAAAATGTAAATAATAAACCTTTTTAAAAAACAAGGTTCAAGGAGTCAAATACTGGCAAATGCTCACTTTACTTGCCTTAATCTAGATATTAGAATACAACTAACAGTAAGAACTGTGATTCTTAAACTGTGTAGGACAAGGGACATATTTACCAGCTCTGCTGTGGGACAAACAGGTGGAGAGAAAGGGGAATGGTAGACAGAATAGGCTTATAAGGGACAGAAAGCTCGAGAAATGAAGTGTTTGGAAGAGCTTACCTCTTATTACAAACCCAAAAGTATTCCCTTCTTTATGTAAAGTAACCTCCACAGTTCTAAAAACGAGACCTGAACCCTGTACAGCTGAAAAATTAAAACAAGTTTTCCAATTATACTATGTACAATAATAAAAACATTTACAGTCATTGGTGAAGTACTTCTAATATAATAAATTCATTCATATTTAGATTTAGGAAAAAAACCCTAAAATACAGGAAGAATCAGCTTCTGAGAGGTTTTGACAGAGCCATGCTGCCTGACACAATTTGAGACAGGTTTCTGTGTTTAAACAATGGTTTTAATAATCTTACTCCTCTGCCCTATAAGTATAAGCTTATAGAATTGTAAATCTTGGAAGAACTAAGGCTGTATTTAGCTCTTCAGGTGTTTTCTGATTGATAGATTGATTGATCTTTGAAATCAGTCTTGCTAGATATCAGCATTAGAGTAATGAACAGCAATGCAGAATATATATATAACCTTCAGGATACTATTTATATCTTGTCAGCCTCAAAATATTCCTATAACCCAGAGTACTACATTTCCAATTCTACAGCCATGAAGCTGCAACTGAGATGTCTGCCAGTATTGCTGAGCTAGCAATTGAACACAAGAGTCTTCATTTCTAATACCCTCTTATTCATAGACAATACTGGTGTCTGTGGGTGTACCTGAGAGGAAAGGAGAAAGAGAATGGTAAAAAGAAGTATGGCATGACAAGGAATTGTGTCCTTTGTTGACAGTAATAGCTAGACACCGATCATTCAGTTTCATTATAAGATATACTTGTACAAGGTCAGAAATTCTGAAAACTTAAATGAACAGTTATGGTTGTAACTGTAATGCAGCGTGACAGACTCATTTTTCGATTCAGTGGACAAAAATCACACACATGCAACCTAACAGTGTAAACAGAGTTGTTACATTCGAAATATATGCGTTTAACCTATGAAGTTCACCGTATGCTCAGTTGATTAACTTAATCAGAACCCCTAATTCAGATCACAAAGCTTAATTATTGACACCAAAGAACATCATAAACAGAGCACTGAAGTTCAGAATTGTTAATAAAAACATCAAATTTAATTCAACGACCAGGACCTAAAAACTAAATATGTTCAATCAATTGAACACAATCCACCGCTGAGCAATAAGAACTGAACGTACCATTGATTTCAGAAATGGTGTGCTGGGTTGCACCTCTAATTTTTATGACTGGGATGCACTGAAATGACTATAAAGTCATTTTATTTCCCTCTCTGTATGTATGACTGCGCATTTGTTTTGTACATATGAACAAGAAACAGAAGCCAACAAAGGGCTGTATGGACAAAGGATAAGAATGCATTTCAAATAAGGTCTGCCTTGCTTCCCATCTGATCTGAGTGTGATGGGACAAAACAAACAGAAAATTAGTTTAGGGTGGTGTTGGGTTAATCTACCCCACATCCCACACAATGAAATCACAGGGTGCAGTATTAGCTTCTGGTGTGAGCGCTTTTTCTTATTTCCATGTAAGTAAATGGCCAACATTCATTAATACACAGAAGAGTAAAGTGCTGCTCTTTGAGGAGAATGTTGTGATGGGGCTAAACAACTTGAAGTTACCAACTCTTCCACAGCTTCTTTTATCCACACGTATCCTAACTCAGTCAGACAGATGGGCAATTTGCTAGCGACTGAGACGAGTGAAGCTAAACATATAGTGATGGTCATGTTAGTACAAAACAATGAGGCACCTGAAACTGGATCATGTGAAGAGAAAGAGTGGGAGCTGGGGGTGGGGAGAAAGCCAATTTCAGCACCTGAAGGTGTTAAGCGTTCCAAACCATGGCATGTGGTGGCACTGTGGTCTAAACCACTGAGCCTCTTGGGCTTGCCAATTGGAAGGTCGGCAGTTTGAATCCCCGCAACCGAGTGAGCTCCCATTGCTCCATCTCAGCTCTTGCCAACCTAGCAGTTCTAAAGCACACCAGTGCAAGTAGATAAATAGATACTGCTGTGGTGGGAAAGTAAATGGCATTTCCCTGTGCTCTGGTTTCTGTCATGGTGTTCTGTTGTGCCAGAAAGAGTTTAGCCATGCTGGCCACATGACCTGGAAAACTGTCTGTGGACAAACGCCGGCTCCCTTGGCCTGAAAGCGAGATGAGCGCCGCAACCCCAGTCGCCTTTGAATGGACTTAACCGTCCATAGGTCCTTTACCTTTTTTTTTTTTTTACTATTTCAGTTTTGAAAAACCAGTAACAGTTGAACATCCCCATTAACCTCACTCATGTAAGAGTATTTTGCACACATAATTACCACAGTTTAGAGCTCATTACTTACAGACTGGCGGTAGCTCATATTCCACTTCTAATACAACTCGCTCGCCAACGTTTTTAAGCAAACTGATGATCTCATCATGGCGGAACTTTGTCAGGTTGATTCCATTCACAGATTTGATGTAGTCTCCCACATCCAGTTGGTCACTCCTGCAACACACATGCAACCATCTTCTTCAGTGAAACTGTGTTATTGTTTTTTACTTTGTCTTAATAATTAAGTAACTTCATCCTGAGCTAATCTGAAAGAAACTGGAACACTGTTTTCTTATCCATGCTAACATATTAAAGGAAATGGATGAGTTAATACATTCATAGAAAGATGGTATTTTTAATCACATCTTAGAATAACGAATACTGGGGAGAATAAGTGCCCATATAATTTATTAGCATTGTTCTGTAAGCATACAACAAAATGTTACATGGGCAAGTTGAACATCTGCTTTATTTTATTTTTTACTGTATTATGCTGTAATTAGTAAACTAATTAAAAATAAATGTGGGAAATGAACAACAAAAAAGAGAGCAACATTACTTTGAAATGTGCTGGATAAGACCTGCAATGTTTACAAGTTAAAATATGACTGTATTTTGCTTTGAATCTGGTGACCAATATCCCTTCTCTTTTGTACTGATTCACATTATTCTTAATAAAAATTATATTAGTTAGAATATACCGGCCCTGAGTTCTATGGGTATAGGGCAGTATACAGATTTAATAAAATAATAAATAGAATTAGCTGAACACTAATTATCCAAATGGTAATATAGCATTATACTAGTCTATTCAGCATTTTTTTATTTATTTATGCAGTGCCATCACGGCGCAAGGAGATTTGCTGGCAAAGAACAGGCAGGCCACTGCCCCCAGAGACTAGGAGCATAGGAAAATGCCCCATACCAGATCTAACTATTTGTACACAGCCCACTGCTGACTACAGAAACTGGCAGCAGCTCTCGAGGGTCTTAGGCTGGCATTTTTCACATCACCTCCTCCATGAAAATGCTGTAGATACTAAGGACTGAAACAGGTTGCCCTTGCATAGAGTGGCTGTATTCTACCACAGAGCTAGGCAGGGGCCGCAGAAACCATTTTGCCACTTGAGGCGAAACAAAAAGGGCTAACCTGCCCTGCTGCCACTGCCTCCGAAGCTGGTGACGGGGGTGCCGATTTGGGGGCTTCTGAGCTGGTATCCCCCCAACCTGCTTAATGGCTGCATGGGTCCTGTAGCTATGGTTCCTCTCCTATTTAGTCAAGTTCATTGATTTAGTGAAGTTTGATTTGAAATATAGTGCAGGACTGTGTTATTAACTTGTTTCGGTCATATTTAGACCTTGCCAATTAGACAAGTTAGCTCGAATACAACCCACTTAACCAGTGGCGTAGCGTGGGTTGTCAGCACCCGGGGCAAGGCAAGTAATTTGCGCCCCCTAACCTGTGGATTTGCGCCCCCTAACCCGTGGATTTGCACCCCTAACCCTAACCCCCAGATGTTGCGCCCGGTGCGGCCGGCCCCCCCTGCACCCCCCACGCTACGCCACTTCACTTAACTCTTTGTTTTACTTTATAAACAGTTGCTATCCAGTTTCAGCCAGCTGATAGCAGGAGGTCTTCTGCACAAGTCACTAACAATGCAATGCTACACATTTCTGCTCAGAAGTAAGCAACATTGAATTAAATGGGGCCTACTCCCATTGCCTGCCAACCTAGCAGTTTGAAAGCACTCCCGGGTGCAAGTAGATAAATAGGGACCGCTTACTAGCGGGAAGGTAAATGGCATTTCCGTGTGATGCGCTGGCTCGCTAGATGCAGCTTGTCATGCTGGCCACGTGACCCGGAAGTGTCTCCGGACAGCGCTGGCCCCCAACCTCTTAAGCGAGATGGGTGCGCAACCCCAGAGTCCGACACGACTGGCCCGTTCGGGCAGGGGTACCTTTACCTTTACTCCCAGGAAGTTGTATGGGAGACTGCAACCTAAATATCCTGTGCATATTTTAAAACCACATTCTTAACTGTGAAATAGGTCTCGATGTTAATTATCAAATTCAAAGGAAATTAATTATCTTGAAACGATCTTTGATATTTCAAGCATAAGCCATTCAAGGGAAGCAGGGGAGAAGATGGTGCAAAAAAATTGTTTCATTCTGTGTGTCTGTTCTGATATGCCAGCCTTAAGTTATCAGTAGATCTTTCTTATTTGTTATTGGGTTTTTTTTTAAGGCTTTCATACAATGTTCTGCTTTTTGGTTTGAGAAGTATTTACCGAGCGGCAATTCCTCCTTGACGAAGGTTGGACACTCTTGGTTTACCATCCTTGTCAATTCCACCAGACACTGTAAGCCCCAAAGTTGTGCCTTCTTTCTTCATTAATTCAACTAGTGTTGAGCCCTTGAATTCCTCTGTTGAAAGAAAATGATTAGCATTTTAGAACTTTAAACAGTATAAAAGATTTTAGTGTTTAACTTTAATTTTTAGAAAAAGTTGTAATACCAGAAATGTTTGCTTTTTTTTGGATTACTATTGGTTCAGTAGCTGAGAACATATTTACTAACCCTTGGTAGTTACCAGTGGCGAAGTAGGCTATTGCCCATGAAAGCTCATGCTGTCATACATTTGTTCGTCTTCATATTGCCACAAGGCTCTTTGTTATGTTTGGCTTTGAATAATTTTTTTAAAAAATAAATAACACTTTGAGGTTTCTCCTACAATAAAGAGGCATATAAATAAGGCATATAAATTTTATGACATAAAAGAAAAGCTAAGGTTGAGCTTAAAATGATTTAGCACTCAGAACCAAATCAGGTATCAGGCATTTCCCCAAAGTTTGTGGTGAAGAAATTACCTTATACCTTAAGGTCACACGCCAACAAAGAGCTAAGTGTGCTTAAGTGCATAGCACTCTTGACATAAATGATAACCATCTCAGAAAGCTTATTTAGATAATGATTTGTTTCGCTAAGTTCTTGCATAATAAAATGACTGCGGCTGACTTTTGAACCTTAGCACTTAAATCTGAAAAACCCATTTATGCTTAATAACATATAAAGTTTGGAATACTAATTTGCCCCTCCTTCCCCTTTTCACATGTGCTAAATGAAGTATAGTGACATTTTGTGCCTTAAGGGAAGTACAATCCATAGATGTCTACTCAGATGCACATTCAATTGAGTCCACCAAACCTATCTCAGGTAAGTGTGAACAGCGTTGCAGCCAGGTATTGAGACAACAAACACTTTGGGTAAGTCCATTATGGATCAAGCTGGACACTGCATTTGGGGGCCAGGTAGGAATTTTCCATTTGGCATTGGCCATCTGCTTTTCACCTACCTCATAGCAATCATCACAACTTTGTGAGGTAGTTAGGCACTGGGTGAGTCTATATCTTGACTGAAGGGGAGGAGGGAAGGGTGTAGCCTCTGCCTTCTCCTAGTGGGAAAACAGTACAGTGGTACCTAGGGTTACATACGCTTCAGGTTACAGACTCCGCTAACCCAGAAATAGTGCTTCAGGTTAAGAACTTTGATTCAGGATGAGAACAGAAATCGTGCTCCGGCAGCACGGCAGCAGCAGGAGGCCCCATTAGCTAAAGTGGTGCTTCAGGTTAAGAACAGTTTCAGGTGAAGGACAGACCTCCGGAACGAATTAAGTACTTAACCCGAGATACCACTGTGTCTACACCTGGGCAAATTTGCATCACCTGTATGGAAACATTCCTTTGACCATATGCTGCTGCTGTAACATACGGAAGGCAAACTACTGAGGGCTAAGAAGCAGAGGAAGGGAAATCTGTAATCAATTTTTTTTTTATAAAAAGGAATTAGGACAGAATGTGATGGCATGGCTACAAATACAAAGGATAGCTCAGTTGGTTAGAGCGTGGTGCTGACAATGCGAAGGTTGCAGGTTTGATCCCCGTATGGGACAGATGCATATTCCTGCACTGCAGGGGGTTGGACTCGATGATCCTCAAGGTCCCTTCCAACTCTACAATTCTATGACTCTTCTATGACTCTATGACTCAAATCAGCACAAAAGGCAAGGGGAGAGGAATCTAGGTCTACAAGAAGCCTCAGAACCAAAGATGCTGAGAATGACACATTCAGGTATCGCAAACAGGTCACCGACAACAGAACTGTTAACTTTGACAGAGTTTCCTTGGAAAGAATAAGTCAGGATTAAGGGGCGTGGGGGACACAGGATGACATTTTGACGATGACATAATTGTGTGGTAGCTGCAAAAATTGTGCATACATGAGCAGAACTGATTCCATAATGAATACATCTCAGAGCACTGTAAAACAAGCAAATCCTGTCTTCAGCCCTGATTATCGTGAATGAGCCTTTCTTAATTTCAGATGCTGTGCCAACTCTGCTTTGCTCGGCTTAATTTACACAAAAAAACCCTATGGTTTTGCATAGCCTGGCACTTGATAAGACCCAAACAATAAGATGCTATTTTTCTTAGGGAGCTTGAGTTCTCTCTTCAGGGCTTTGACATATAATACACTTTAGCTAACTAGAGGGGAAAGGGAAAAGTTTTGTTGCATTTTTAATTTGGGGGCAGGGTGTGTGTGTGTGTGAGATTGTGTCACCTTAATAAGTTGAGCAAGTTTGTAAAAAAAACACTACAGCAAGTAGAGAGAAAGCACCTCAACTCACACCTGTCTCTTCTGCATTTTTCTGTTATAGAGAAACCTGCCCTTATTCTTGGGTTGCACCCAACTAAGCCATGGGAGAAAAGCAATGACAAACCTAGACAGCATCTTAAAAAGCAGAGACATCACCTTGCCAACAACGGTCCGTATAGTTAAAGCCATGGTTTTCCCAGTAGTGATGTATGGAAGTGAGAGCTGGACCATATAGAAGGCTAATCGCCAAAGAATTGATGCTTTTGAATTATGGTGCTGGAGGAGACTCTTGAGAGTCCCATGGACTGTAAGAAGATCAAACGTATCCATCCTGAAGGAAATCAGCCCTGAGTCCTCACTGGAAGGACAGATCCTGAAGCTGAGACCAGTACTTTGGCCACCTCATGAGAAGAGAAGACTCCCTGGAAAAGACCCTGATGTTGGGAAAGATGGAGGGCACAAGGAGAAGGGGACAACAGAGGACGAGATGGTTGGATAGTGTTCTCGAAGCTACCAGCATGAGTTTGACCAAACTGTGGGAGGCAGTGGAAGACAGGAGTGCCTGGCGTGCTCTGGTCCATGGAGTCACGAAGAGTCGGACACGACTAAATGACTAAACAACAACAAAGCCACACTCAGAGCAGATCCACTGGAATTAATAGACATGGCATACTTAGGGCCATTACTTTCAATTGATCTACTCTTAGTATGACTAATTTGAGTGCAACCCCCTTGCCTTGTTGTTTATAAATTCAGATGCTGTGGCAACAATTCTCTGTTCTGCTCATCGTTTACTTTCTGCACATCTTTGTTGACCCAAACCACTCTGAGAACTCTCATATGTAATCAATTGTAAGGCTTAGCATAAAGGTACGAGTCCTTGAAAATGTTTACACGTAACGTGGCTAAACTCCATTTGAACAGTGTGCAGCAACCTTCCGTTTATACCAGGTAATTCAATTTTCTGATTTTTTAAGAAGTTGTGGGCTTTAAAATCAGAGATAATGCCTTTGTTCCTATATTTTCCCTACCCCCTAGTAAATATCACTTGAGAGGACATATATACAAATGCTTGTTAGCTCAATTATCAGGTCACAATATACTCATTCATTTCAGACTCAGGTTGGAATCCTATGCACAGAACAAAGAGAGACTAATATCCAAGTAAATAATAATAATAATAATAATAGTTTTTGTTGTTCTGCATAAAAGGATAACCTTTTCTTGAAAAATGAGTGATACAATTCGTGCACAGAAAAGGGTTTGCAGCAAAACATTTCAAGAGACCTAGAACAGAACAAAGGAGCAAAAAAGAGCTTTAAAATAATTCATAAGGTGTTTTCTTGCAAGGCATACTCAATATAAACATATTCTAGTCTAGCGATAAAACAAGTGAAGAATGATTTCTAAACAAACAGCGATAACTTTATCTTTCCAATTAAAAAACAAAATAGAAAATATACAGACAATGGCTGGAAGCACTGGGAGAAGTCTTACATTTAGGATTTTTAAAGCACAGATAATATTCCATCAATTGAAGCTTGATATTTTCTCAAAGTCAATTGAGAACGGTGACTGGGATTTTTAATCTCCTCCACATTCAAAGATTTAAATAAGAAGTGCATCACATTTTGAATTGGAATCCACATCTAAGATCCCTACCATTAAAGGATTCAAATGAAGGTTGCTTCAAAACTAAAATAAGACACAAGAAACTTGAAAGCAAAATGGTAGTTCACATTAGAATGTGCTGCACCCCAGAAATGCTAAACATTTTTGGCCCTTTCTGTACTGTACATTTAAAGCAGTATAATATAACTTTAAGCAGTCATGGCTTCCTCTGAAGACCCCTATTCCCCTCATGAAGCTACAATTCCCAGAGTACATTAGGGAAGAGGAATTTATTGTAACACCACTCTGGGAATTGTTGCTCTGTGAGGGGAATAGGAAGCTCCTAACAACTCTCAGCAAAGGGACGCAGGTGGCGCTGTGGGTTAAACCACAGAGCCTAGGACTTGCCGATCAGAAGGTCGGCGGTTCAAATCCCCGCGACGGGGTGAGCTCCCGTTGCTCAGTCCCTGCTCCTGCCAACCTAGCAGTTCGAAAGCACGTCAAACTGCAAGTAGATAAATAGGTACCGCTCCGGTGGGAAGGTAAACAGCGTTTCCGTGCGCTGCTCTGGTTTGCCAGAAGCGGCTTAGTCATGCTGGCCATATGACCCGGAAGCTGTCTGTGCACAAACACCGGCTCCCTCGGCCTATAGAGCAAGATGAGCACGCAACCCCCAAGTTGGCCACGACTGGACCTAATGGTCAGGGGTCCCTTTACCTTTAACAACTCTCAGCATCCTTAACAAGCAACAGTTCTCAGGATTTGGTGGGGAGGGGAGTCATGGCTGAACAAGATGGCTTTAAATGTACCGGTATATTGCAGATGGGGCCCTAGTTGCTAACAGTATTTTGCACCCAGAAAGATTTCCCATTTAAATATGTTTAAATGCATTTGAGAAGAGGTGGAGAAATCTATAATTTAGGGATTCCTGCACGTCTAACTTATACTTTTACTTTCTAATCAGATTCTGTACTTGCTCCCTGAGGTTCTGCGTAAGCGTAATGAGCTAATGGCAAGGAAGACTGAAGATAGACGTAGTCTTTCCCTTGCGCGTCAGGGCCACAATCCACCCCCCTTGGGAAATAAAGACACAATGACACATGAGCATCGGGCTGCAGTTTAAATAGCCCCCACAGCTCTCCCAGCGCTCCCATTGGAGCATCTCCCTGGGGTGACTGTGGAGCCATACTCCATTGCGAAGCCAGACACCCCCCCGACCAGCCCTAAAGAGGGGGTGTCCTGCGGTCAGCCCACAATCCTCTGTTAAAAGGATCTGACATGTGCTAACTTCTTACACAGGACTGCTCATCACCAAATATTGCGTTTTCGATTTCATAAAATTAGCCAAGAAATTGTAATGGTTATCAGATTAGAACACACACACACAAAAAGGAATTCTGAGCAATAGAGGAATAAGGGATATTTGCATTAAAAATATATTAACTTCTAGGAAGAGCCATCTAAGAAAAAAAGGTAGGATAGTAATATTTTTGGTGCTGTTATACCCCATTAATTCTAACCATCTGTCTGTAAAATATCAACTCAAAAGTACCAAACGCTTGTCAAAATTTTGACAGGTCTCAGTTAGGGACCACTCTCCCCTATTATCTCCAATGGATCTCTTCCAGAACAGGATTTTAAAATTAATCGGAAGCATTAGCACTTGATTCTCTCTGAGCAGAGCTCTTGTTTGCATAATATATTGTTCTAACTGGTTGATTTTATCTGACAAAGAAAGGGAGGCACAGACTACTGTTGATAATAGCGTAACAGCAATGAAAATTGTGTAGTCCAGGTTGAACATGCTGTACAGTAACGGAAAACACAGCTAGTTTTGCTGTGGCTTTCACAAGTTTTGGAGCAGGGTTTGATAGTGCCAAAACCCAAATATTCAGCCTCAAATTCATTTCCCAAACTATCAGCAGTAATTCTGTCTGACCCTGCTTCTCTCATATACGGAACTTGTCTCTTCTCTTAAGATTGTAGAATCTAATATACAAATGAAAGGCAGCATCTACCTTCATAAAGGCATTCATCCGAGAATGGAAATATACTTCCATGCGTAAGAGACATTTTAGCAGAGAATAAATTGTAACAGTTCCTTCTTAGTCACTTGACAATCACTGCTGTACTTCTTTCCACTATCTTGCTGTATCTGCCATTGGAACCATTTTGAAACTTCTCTTGATTTTGATTTCCACTCTGCAGGAATAAGTCTTCTAATCCACTACTAGCTTGAGTATTGTGGGATAACCAGTCTCCTAATAACCAACATGCTTAGGTCTAATTAAAGCATGAAGGGGTTACATAGAGTAAGCTATTCTGCTAGAATTACCTAGGTCATTTCCTTTTACTTTGGGAGTAAATAGGTAATAAAGCCTATTGTTCACCCTAAGTCTACCTGAGAAACTCAACATGTGAAGAAGCTTGAACTGCTCACTCCAGCTCAGTTACATGGCTCTCTTGAGTTCCTATACCAATAATTTAGGAACTTTCACTGCTTTGTAACTAAACTAAGTTTTACTGCCTGTGCAGCTTTTCTGATTAATGTATGGAAAAGCACATGAACCAGACCTTGGAAGGGTTTATAAGTAAACCAATTTTTAATTTACCAAAGAGATTTAGGTGAGGATGGTATGTGAATGCTGTGAAGGATGCTTGAGCAGCACTGAGCCCACAATAACCTCCTGTGTGGAAGCCCCCCAAGAGACAAGTGAAGCAAGACTGCAAAAATAAAAATAAAAAATTCAATTTATAAAAAGCAGGGGCATTCAAATTTTATTACCATCTTTATTATAGCAATTTTCCTGTGGCACAGTTAAATGGAAGTGTATCCTGCCTGTTCACATCACTTTTAATATATTTGAGTGAACTTTGATTTATTTCAGCAACAGCTAAAATCTTTGATTCTTTTTTACACTGAAGGATATAATAATAAATGCAATTAAAATGGAAAATGAGCCGAACTCTACAGTTTTCAATACATTTCAGAAGGATCTTGTTTTCTGCCATTCCAAGTTTGTTTTTTTAAAAAATAAACTTGCCTACCTGTGCACTATATGATTATGAGATCTACTTTAAAAATGTTGCTAGGCAGCAAGTTCTCTCTTCCTACTGCGTTCACTGGGTGACAGACAGGAGGACAGAGATTCTGTATCTCTAATAGTTCTGTAAAAGAAGGGTTTCAGCTCTGTCACTAGCAATAATTTCAATTTCTACATCGCTATTAAGAATGCAGGAAACCTGTCCTTCTTTGGACCAGGACTTCAGAAGGACTACTTCCTTCTTGTAGCATGAAAAGATTCTGCACAGCCAAACGTCTCCATAGCCCATGAAAATATCACAGTCTCTTGCCCATGCCTACTTAGCAATTTCCTTGCAGTTAATTTGTGATGCAGCAGCTGAATGTGTAAACTAACAAAATCTATCTCGTGTAAGGGCAACTGAGGGCCAGATCACATGACCCTCTTGATGCCTTAGCCATCCAGTTATAAGCTTATCATGGCACAGCTTGCTTCCAATTGAAGGGAACTGCATTAGTGTGATAAGGTTCTATCTGTGATAAGCTATTGTACTAGTTATCACATGAGAAGCATGGTGTGCCAACTACAGTTTCATGTCATTAGATGGGATCAGTTTCTAATTCCTGCTGACTCATTCTGTAATGGAGGCAACCAGGGAAAATGCTGCTACTGATAAGCAATTTTGTAATGACCTTAATTTGTAAAGATTACAACAAATGTTAGCAGGATTCCGGGACGTGGGCGGGGGGACAGGGCGGGGAAAGACACAAGTCACACATTCCCAACACCCACCCACATGAAACCTTCCATTTCCCAGGATGCTGCAGTTTAATCATTCTTCCAGGTAAGAATGCCACTTTATTCTTTAGTCCTCCTCTAGGAAACACAGGAAGGTTTTCCCCAGTACAGCCTGCCATGCTAACTTCTCATATGCTCCATTTCCAGATACTACATGTCAAAGTGAAGTGGAGGAAGCCAAGATGTTCCAGCAGTGCTCTCTCCCCAACACCTGGCAGCCTGCATTACTCCTGCATAGTGCGCGGTTACCTGTATTTGCTTATTCAGCCAGCGAAAAACACAAGCAGTTGTGCCCTTTGTGAGGATCCAGTATGATGAAACAATATACCGGGGCCTGTAAGAATAACCATGTGGACATGATCTAAGGGTACTTCTTAAGGTTTGTTTACACACAGCAATTGCACCCATCATTTATAGGAGAGTTCTATGTGTAGTTAGGGACACGGGTGGCGCTGTGGTCCAAACCACAGAGCCTAGGGCTTGCTGATCAGAAGGTCAGCAGTTTGAATCCCCGCGATGGGGTGAGCTCCCATTGCTTGGTCCCTGCTTCTGCCAACCTAGCAGTTCGAAAGCACACCAGTGCAAGTAGATAAATAGCTACCACTCTGGTGGGAAAGTAAACGGCATTTCTGTGCACTGGTTTTGCCAAAAGCGGCTTAGTCATGCTGGTCACATGACCTGGAAAAACTGTCTGTGAACAAACGCCGGCTCCCTTGGCCTGTAAAGCGAGATGAGCGCTGCGACCCCAGAATCGTCCGTGACTGGACTTAACGGTCAGGGGTCCCTTTACCTTTCTATGTGTAGTTGCAGGTTGCTGAAGACATGTCAGCCCAGGACATTTTCCTGCTAGAAACAAAAGAAGAAATGTCATCCCCATGCCTCCTCCCCTGTGTGCCTGGCATCGTGGTGAGTGGAAGTGGGCACTTGGGTGGAGACATGGTATAGGAGGAGGCTAGGGGTGACATTCCTGTTTTGCTTCTAGTGGCAAAACACTAGAAAGCACAGAGCAGGCATGCAGCAAGAAGAGGAGGCAGCAGCCAACAAGTGCAGAAGGTGACAAGTAGTGTCCCCCCAGAGAGGCCAGATGGATCACTTTTCCCGGCTATTGGGAGTCTGCTGCCCTGAGGCAATTGCCTCACAGTGCTTCATGGGCTGGATGACCCTGCCTGTAAAGAGAAGGTGTAGCCTGAAGCTTGGCTACATCTAATGAAAATGGGAAATTACCAAAAGCTTCCTATTGCCTATAAACTTGTTTTGCATAATTAAGCACTGTAGTGTTGTGATGAAAAGGAATGTTCAAGGGTTTACCACGAGAGATTTGCCATTGATCTGGATGAATGAATGCACGATCAAGTTCTGAGTGTGGAGACAAGTGATTGCCTTAAAAGGGCATCATTTGATAACTACATGAAGGTTCACATTAACCTTTCATTGACTCGGCTGGTACAAGGTAGGGAAAGCCATAAATGCACAAATAAGCTACATCCTACTAGAAACAATTACTATTGACACAGAGACATGCACAGTACAAGCCCCTGAGTATTGAAAGGCAAGAAGACCTTGATCAGAAGGGAAGAGCTAGTGTTTGTCCTTTCCAATGGGAATCATGGTGAGAGAGTTTTAGTCATATATTTTTTAAAAAGAGCCAATGCATATAAAATTAATGAATAAATGTACTGAAGTGTGCTGTTGCTTCTGCTACAATTAGTATATTTATTCTGTTCTATAATCAGGTTTTACACATAAAGTATTTTTTGTTAAGGAATGTCCCTAGGGGCATTCCAGTCTATCACCAGCTTTAAAATGGCAAGTACGCAATGTCTTTCAAAGGCAAGTTAATTACAATTAAAATGGGAATTGAAAAAACAAACATGCAACTTCCTAAATAAATAGTGCATACTACTACTAGTAGTTTCCTTATGCAACGAGCCTCTAGGCAACATACAATACAACAGAAAACAAACACTAAAACTAGTGGAGTTCTTCCCCCGCTTACAGATCAAATTGAGACTTAAGATCTGCCAAGGAAACCTGGCTGGCCATCCCACAACCACCAGACTATCACTTGGAGACTCCATGGAAGTGGACGCTCTCAGTGGTAGCACCCACCTTTCGGAATGCACCCCCCTGGGTAGTTTGAGAGGCGGAGCCAATAACTAGCTTTAAATACCTTTTAAATAAACAGAAATTATTATTCCTTAATAACATATTATCCATGGTAGCCTTTGCCAACCTCGGGCCTTCCTGCTATTTTGCATTACAAATACCAACAGTTGCAGGACAGCATGGCTATACTTGCTGGGGCTGATGGAAGCTGAGGGCACCAGGTTGGGGAAGCCTGATCTATGGTATATAATTTACTTGATCTATGGTATATAATTATATTCTGTTTTTATTTAGCTCGTAAAAGAGTTCTATTGGACCATTGGTGCTCTATGAATTTATATTGATCCCCCCTTCCCAATTATATTTTATGTAAACCGCTTAGAGATTTCTTTTTATACTGCAGGACGTAAAGTTTATAAATAAATACATAAATCTGAAATGCGAACAATTCAAAATGATGCAACCAACCAACAACAACAACCAAAAAGCAAGTGTGAGCACATGGCACAATAATATAAAATCTGAAAACCCTAATAGAACCTAAAACATGTCCCCATAAGATTTAATAGTGACTAAAATTAGAGGAGTTAAAATGAAATTAAAATGTTATTAAAGGATCTGGAAGATTAAAAGGGACATTATAGCACGTGTTAAGTGAGTCTCCTTAGCATGGGCTCCTTTAAGCATAGGGGCTAAATACGGACCTCTACACTTCTTTTGTGGCCCCTGAGATTCTCGGTAGGCCACAATCCCCTCCCCAGGCCATGCACTCTCTCTTCTGGCTGCAACTCTCAGCAGCCCTGGTTTGCAACCTGCTTGAGTTTTTTTGTGTGTAACTGGAATGCATTCTCTTGTAATCCCAGATGGAGGAAAGAGAGGGGCATCTAGCCAAGGTGAAATTTGCATTCATTGCCCCACCCACTTTTGCCTCTGGCACCACCCACCACTGGCAAGTGGCCCTAAGTAGAAGGCTGCCCCAAAGTGAGATGTGGCCTTTGGGCTGAAAAGGTTCTGCACCCTTTCTCTTTGGGGAGAGCGTTCTACACATGTTGGAGTGGGAGGACCACGGAGAAGGATCTCTTTCCTTGGTTGTCACCCTCTTGGTTGTCACCCTCTGTCAAGAAGGCAGTTTCTGCATGTGCTGTAGAGGGAAGTGAGGGGCAGCTGGGGCTCGTCAACCTGACCTGGGAAGGTAGTCCATTCAGGACAGGCTTCCTCAACCTCGGCCCTCCAGATGTTTTTGGCCTACAACTCCCATGATCCCTAGCTAGCAGGACCAGTGGTCAGGGATGATGGGAATTGTAGTCTCAAAACATCTGGAGGGCCAAGGTTGAGGAAGCCTCAAGTCTAGGAGAAGGAAAACTCTTGATCCTAAACCTCTGCTGCCTTGTGAGAAAGGCTTTGAGAGTAAACCTTGAGTGGAAACCCATACCTACTGTCTTGAGGAAAAACTTTGGGAGAAGCAAAGACTAAGGACTGCACAAATCTGGATTCCCTAAATGGTTGGATGGCGCCTTGTACGCCTCCTTCCAGCAACTTCTTCAACCAAGCTGGTGCCAAACATATTGCTCTGCTTCTCTTTGGTTCACAGTGGTGAGGCTGAGAGGGAGGTCCTATTGTTTGGGCAGCCCAGGACCTCCTACCCAGGCTCTCATCCCAAGGTGGTGCTAACAGAGCAGTTTGACTTTTCCTCCATCATCTCTCAAGACAGACAGATGCCAACAACAGACACACATTTTAGGAAAGGCCCTGAAGACACTTCAGGAAATGCAAGCTTTCAATAACCACCTAAAAGCAAAATGTTAGGTGCTACCCTAATTTTAATCCAAAGCTAATTCTAGAGAGCTGGAACGTAACACTGAAAGCCCCATTTTTACTTGGTATCAAGTGTACCACTACAGCATACAATCCTTTTAGGAACATCCTAAGGAATGCAACAGCTGATCAGGGATATATATATATATATATATATATATATATATATATGACAGAGCACCTTGTTCATATGTTTAAATCAAGATATGGCAGTTGTTTCTGCATATTGGTTTTTTAGGGTGGCATAGTTCGCAAATGACGGATTAGAGTTTTCTGTGATGAATAACATATTTCACATAAAATGACCCTCCAGTGTGAGAAAAGGGTATGTAGGGAATGCGACTTTCCAAAATGTTGAAGATAAATGCAAAGTATTATTGGCTTTCTCTTTTCAGGGAAAAAAAAATCTTTTTCAATTATGATCTAAATAAATTTCCAATTTTCAGCACTGATAATAGTACAGACTTTTTCATTTATTCTGATCAGTCCTTTGGTTTTTATACATCAGGGGTTTATTGACAATAAACCCTTTCCATATAAAAAGTAAGTAAAATATTTTTTGCTAGCGCACTTTTCGAACAACAAAGGAAAGCAATTAATAGGGACATAACATTACATAAAAATGATTTATGGCCTTCGGCTATCAAATACGTAGAGATGAGGATGACTGCACCAAATAAACAAAACCAATGGAGTTAATGATCTTGTTTATCATGGAGCTTGAAGGAACCTTTTCTAATTTCCTGCAACAAGTTAACTTTTTTCCAGTGCTATTCTAAACAAATTTCCAATTTTCAGCACTGATACCAGTAAAAATGATTTGTTGAGGGAACTATTTCTTTTCATCTGCTCTTTGGTTTTTATATATGGGAAGTTCATTGGCAATGAACAGTTAGTGTAGAAAAATGAAGTAAAATAGTAAATAATATAATAAAAATGAATTTATATACTTGGGCTTGAAAAAAAACTATCTTGCCTTCCTGCCTTTTGTTTTTAGAGCTCTCTGGTGGAATCTGTATACTGTATAATAATTATAAATTATAAAATTCTTCTCCATTCAGGTCACTTCAAATGTAGTACCAGACTACAGCTGGAAGGCAAAATTATGTCTTTGTTTGATGATTGGGAAAAATTATTTGTCCCATTTGTGCTTCCAAACCTTCAGGATTGTCACTTTTAAGACAAAGCGTTCATGATAAACATGCAATGTACATTAAGTGATGGGAATTTCATGGAATATTTGTAGATAGTTGGCTACTTTGCAACATAGCAAAGTATCACCTATCCACCATTTTAAAAATGTTTTAAAATGTTTACCAGGAAATTACCAAACAAAATCAAATCTTCCGCAGGAAATAAATATTAAACTTTGAAAACTGAATCCATTTCCTTAGGGCAATACTTCTCACCCCCCAAAAAATCAAATAAACCTATTTTCTGCTAACGTATTAATAATTGTTAAACTTACTCAAAGTAGTGGTTTCCCGACTGTGGTTCAGAAAACCTGAGGGTTCCTTGGGAAAAGCTCACCAAGTGTTCCTCAATGGAAAAATGACTTATGGTGGATAAGTGTCCCAGAAATGCAGATTGCCCTGTACTATCAAACCTTTCCCTGTGTCACGGTCCGGTTCATGGGCGGTAGAAGTCGCAGCTGAGGACATCGGGGACGGGGGTAAGATGGCAGGGTGGGAGCAGGAATGGGAATCCAGAAGCCAAGAAGCCAAGAGTCTGAGGGTCAGAGATCTGAGAGTCAAGAAGCCAAGGGTCCAAGGATCAAGAAGCAAGGAGTCAAGGAGCCAAACACTGCAAGGCAGGGAATGTGTTGCTGTGGCAAAGAGCCGAGGGGAAATGCTGACCTTCTAACTCTTCCCAGCTCTTGCCACCAGGTGCTGTGAGTTACCAATCAGCCTCACCTGTGCGGCCGTGCCTTGCCTGTTCAGAACAAACTTAGGAAAGCCCCAGTCCTGCAAAATCCTATTGGTCACAGGGCTTGGCTCCTGCATGCACTCCTGACACCCTGCAATGCTCAACTGCAGGTGAGATCACTAGAGCATTTGCATTAAAGCAGGCTGTGAAAATGGGAGAGCAGTTTCAGCAAGGTGCTCAGGAAGCAGGTGACATTCTTCAAACCTTTGGCCTCAGGAGAGGGCATACCTTGATGAACAGTGACAGAGTTGACAGCAAATTTGTGTGTTGAGTGTGTGTGTGTTCTTGTTTTCCTTCCACCATCTGTGTTAACAGAGCTGCAAACCCACACATAGTATGCCACTATTTCCCCCCACAGTGCCTCTACTGTCACTCCAAGGGCACCGCGGGGATAAAAACTATTGTGGTCCTCACTGGCCAGAAATACCGGGTATGTCCTAGTATGTCTTCCATGTACATGGCCCCCATTTTTTTGGCTCAAGGGCCACACTGACAGCCATCCCTCTGAGGGACCCATGCCAGCAAGTGCACACACTGGCACACAGCCATATACTCATATAGCATGCATATACAGGGATGGACAAGCAACCTGCACACACCCAGTGGCATAGCGTGGGGGGTGCAGGGGGGGCCGGCCGCACCGGGCGCAACATCTGGGGGTTAGGGTTAGGGGGTGCAAATCCATGGGTTAGGGGGCGCAAATCCACGGGTTAGGGGGCGCAAATTACTTGCCTTGCCCCGGGTGCTGACAACCCACGCTACGCCACTGCACACACCTACATACTCAACTCAGCCATGTTTTTTGATCCCAGGGGAAGCAGTGGTGTAGGAGGGTCTCCTCCTGCTCCAGTCCTGAGGAGGAAAATCAGAGCTGCTTTTTTGCCTTTACAAAAGGCCCATTCTTCCTCTGGTGCAGCTCTATTCTTAGAAGAGCAGAGAAACTTAGGAAACTCTCAAAGCTCTTCTAATAACAACAGCATGTCAGAGGGGAAAGATCTTTTGCAAAGCTGAAAAAAGGTGACATAACCCAACCACACGCTTATAAGACCAGTGAAGAGGTTGAAACCTTTCCACTCTGACAAGCACAATAAAATTGTTGGAAGGGTGCTGGGGGGGGGCACGAGAAGTTGTTTGGGAGCAACCAATTGGCCATGGGTCATAGGTAAAGGTAAAGGGACCCCTGACCATTAGGTCCAGTCGTGGCTGACTCTGGGGTTGCAGTGCTCATCTCACTTTATTGGCCGAGGGAGTCGGCATACAGCTTCCGGGTCATGTGGCCAGCATGACTAAGCTGCTCTGGCGAACCAGAGCAGCGCACAGAAACACCGTTTACCTTCCCACCAGAGCAGTACCTATGTGTCTACTTGCACATTGATGTGCTTTCGAACTGCTAGGTTGGCAGGAGCAGGGACGGAGCAACGGGAGCTCACCCTGTCATGGGGATTCGAATCACCAACCTTCTGATCGGCAAGTCCTAGGCTCTGTGGTTTAACCCACAGTGCCACCCATGTCCCAGGGTCATAGGTTAGCAATCCCTGATATTTTAAACAAAGCAAGTTAGGTGTAATAAGCTTAGACTTAGTTTCCTTTTTTTCAGAATACCATGCTTTCAAAAAACTACTAACAATTCTCAATAATAGGTCAACATTCCCACTTTCTAGTTCATTAGCTATCTTTCTATTCTGCCTCACAAAACTACTTTACCTGTTAAAAGAAAAGTGCACCAGGACCTATTTAAGTTCTGACTCAGCAGCACAATCTTATGTGTGCTCAGAAGTAAAGATCACTGCATTCAATGGTTCTTTCTCCCAGGAAGATGGGTATTACATTGCTGCATAAATCTCAGTTTTTAGAAGATGATGATACATTGCCCAATATCAGAACAATTGTTTTCTAGAACATTTTTATGTGACTAAATAGACTCGGACTGATAAAGTTGATCATGTGATATACGAGTATAATTTTTCCTGCAATATTTTCAAGGCATTAGAGCCAATAGAGCACAACAGGAATTTAAATCTAAGCTGTGTGATTAATTGCACTCTGTGATTTGACATTAGTAGCCAATCTTGCGGCACAGTAGGATGCTAGATTAAAACTGAATTGTGAATGAATCCTATCTTCCTGACCTTTGCAAATTTCTCCCAAGGAAAGGTTTTTACACTTTGAGGTCACTACTGACACCATCCTCTGTTTTAGATGGATGCTTTCATAACAACTTTTCTATCTACTTGTGGAGCCCATGTTGTTAAATATTTACAACATTTATATATCTCACTGGGCTATCCCTGAAGAAGCACTGTTAAGTTGCTTGCCCAATTACTGGAGGGTCAAATCCATTGGCCACATCCATAAAAACTTGATAATCTGTTTGCTAACAATAGCAAATAGAAGATTACTAAGAAAGTAGCAATTTTCTTCTAGGTTGCTATAAAATGTCAACCAAGTTTCCTTGCTATAGCCATCATGTAAATTGATGTCCTTGTTACTCTTTGTTTTATATTGCATTGTCACCTTGCTTTATATGTTTCTTGTTTGCTTTTCATGAGTTATAACTTAAATAAATGTGACCTATCTATAAAAGTTGAGCCAATAAAGCCTCTGACCTATTTGATACAACTTTTCACACTTTCCTTACAACCACAGTGTCTGAGGCATCTTTGAGATCGTGTGGGGGAAATAATGAGGTCAAGCATGTAAGAAATGAATGACGTTGCATCAGTTACAGCCCCATGGAAATTATTGCCCATGGACACACCAGTTTTGTTGGAAATGACAGCGTCTAAAGATGGGCTCATAAATGCCTCTGTATCATTCAATATAAAATTCTGAAATTGCTGAGTGAGGGAGACTTGCATGCATGAAATAAGTAGTATGGTCCAGTGCGCAGAGAATTGTAACGAGATTGTGGTTCATCTGTGATCTGGAGAGAATAGCAAGGAATGGGGGCAATTGGGAAGAGACTGTATCCTGTTAAAGGTTGTAATAACTGGAATTAGGAAACAGGGATGGTCAGAGAAGAAGAAGAAGAAGAAGAAGAAGAGTTTGGATTTGATATCCCGCCTTTCACTCCCCTTCAGGAGTCTAAAAGCGGCTAACATTCTCCTTTCCCTTCCTCCCCCACAACAAACACTCTGTGAGGTGAGTGGGGCTGAGAGACTTCACAGAAGTGTGACTGGCCCAAGGTCACCCAGCAGCTGCATGTGGAGGAGCAGAGACGCGAACCCGGTTTCCCAGATTACGTGACTACCGCTCTTAACCACTACACCACACTGGCTCTCAGAGAAAGATACTTCAGACTTCTGGCCTAGAAGCGGGGCGATTGAGGCCTCCATGGCTCAGATCTTTATCCGTCACTGACCAAGTCACTGCTATAATGGGATCATGACCTTATCTGAGTGATGAAGAACATTAAATAGAGACCTTCAGCATAGCCACGTCTGAGGCTTTTCCTCCAGTTCCAGCTAGCTTCTGCTAGTGTGGACATCTGCACTAGGGCTCACATGCATTAAAGACAACTCTATGTTTCATCCTTCATTGATGAAGTCACAGGTGAAGATGGGCGTTTGCACAACTGAAAAGCACTGTATCTGAAGCGAAGCTCAGTGATGCGAATGCAGTGTTTCTATGTTGGTTGCTATATACTAGCAAGTCAAAATTTGAAGCTGTGGTAATCAAGTAGTGAACATGCATTTAGGGAGAAGCTCTGTATCTGAGCTTTCCCCACAGCAGCTAGAATATTCATGAACATTTTACCCACTCTAGCATAGAAACCCCTTTCCCATTAATATTTGCTCACTCTTCCTGTACGCCATTGAATCCGGTTCTGTATTTTAGCATTTTCCTCCAATAAGTAGGACAGTAGTAAGCTAAATGGGAGCAGATGGAGCTGCAGATAAATAGACCAGGCAGAGCAAAAGCTATTGCAGTTCCATTACTGTATGTCGCCCAGGGCAGGAGAGGTAGGCTAAAAAAGGTTTTCCTTTGGCAAGGTCCCCAGAGTGAAGCCAGATTACATGGGGTAGGTCCTGTGAACTGGATAAGACTCTTAGAGCAGCCAGCAGGAAAGTTATTTATCACCATCTTTACATCAATAATTTCCTCACCTATCAAAACAACCGTGTGCGTAAAGTGCCTTCTACCATTTTTCTTTCCATAATTTAAGCAATCAAACTTCAAATTATCATAAATCTGCCATGATAAATACATACATACATACATACATTATATATATGTATATATATTATATATATGTATATATTTATATATATGTATATATATGTGTATATATATATATATTTATATATATATATATATATATATATATATATATATATATATATACACATATATATACATTATATATATGTATATATATATTTGCAATGGCATGCCCTGTTTATTTATGGTGTCAGCAGTTTTCTCTGCTCAATTCAGACATAGAGGATTAGATTCAGAATGTACTTAGGCATTTCCCTAAATCTTTTCTAATTCAAGTACAGTAAGGCATTTTTAAGCATGCACCCCAGTACTAATCTGAACAGAAGTAAGCTGTTTTGAACACAGACCAAAATTTTCTGACCCAAATAATCTGCCACATGGTGCCAGGGTGCATTAATTACTATAATATTGACTATGACACACAACATACAGCAGGGAATTTCTCAGTTCTTGTTCTGTAGAGTATTCTCAAGGCATATACTTTAATCACAGAATTAATTTTGGCATTAAATTAAATGATAGGGCTAAACAGTAATTCAGTTTTACAATGATAAACGATGCTCAGAGAGGGGATAAGCCTGACAAAAGTTTAAACTGTAATTTGGGTATAACCAACCTGTACGTAATTTTAATTAACTGCCTTTACTTTCATTAAATCTGAATATCCCTATGAAAGAATCAATCATTTGTTGACTTTGCACAGCGAGATAACAGGATGAAAGTGACAGGTATCCTCATGGCATGAATCACACACTAGCTGTTTAAAACAATAAAAATAAAAAGAGCACTACAGGAGAGTCGATACCCCATTCTTTGCACTCCCCCTGCAAACTGACTAAAAGAAGAGTGGAATTAACACGTAGCCTGTGAAATGATTCAAGCACTGCTAGTGCTATCAATGCAGCTCCATTTCACTCTTCATTTCCCTGGTCCTATGTGGGAAGATGGTTTTATTTTATTTCTCAGCTGCCTTTTTCCATAAGGTCCCGGGGCAAGTTACAACAGTATAAAAATACAGTACTAAAATCAGTTTTTTTAAAAATTGCAATCAGAACAAAAGGGTAGGTCCATATACAGTGGTACCTCAGTTTACATACGCTTCAGGTTACAGACTCCGCTAACTCAGAAATAGTACCTCGGGTTAAGAACTTTGCTTCAGGATGAGAACAGAAATTGTGCTCCGGCGGCGCGGCTGCAGCAGGAGGCCCCATTAGCTAAGGTGGTGCTTCAGGTTAAGTGTTATGTACTGAAGTTCTCACCCTGGGCCAGCAGGGGGATACTGTAGATAGTTATGCAAATGAAGGATCGAAAGTGACGTTCAGTGATTGGATAGTTTGTATGCAAATGAAGGATCGAAAGTGACGTTCAGTGATTGGATAGTTTTAGAAAATGGCAACAGTTACATTGTTTTGGACCTTTATATAAGCAGGCTGACTGAGCTCCTCAGTTCACTCCTGTTCCAGCTTACAGTAAAGAGCTGCTTTGGAAGAATCGCTGTGTCGTCTGATATGTTCGCCCACAACTTAACATTAAGTACAGTTTCAGGTTAAGAACGGACCTCCGGAACGAATTAAGTACTTAACCCGAGGTACCACGGTATATAAATTCTCTCTCTCTCTCTCTCTCTCTCTCTCTCTCACACACACACACACACACACACACACACACACACACACTCCTGTTGTCATTATTGATCTATATCTATATCTATCTATCATCTATCTATCTATCTATCTATCTATCTATCTATCTATCTATCATCTATCTATCTATCGTCTATCTATCTATCATCTATCTATCATCTATCTATCATCTATCTATCATCTATCTATCATCTATCTATCGTCTATCTATCTGTCTGTCTGTCTGTTGGAAGCCACTCACAGTGACTGGGGCAAACCAGTCCAATGGGTGGGGTATAAGTAATAAATTGTTGTTGTTGTATCTCATGTGTTAAAGGCAAAAGCAAATGATTCTTCTCTTCAGCATATGATGAAACCTGTGCAATGAAGGTACTAGACACAATTCTGTGGCAATGAAATTCCAAAACTTAGGGGCTGCCACAGAGAATGCCTTCTCACGGGCTGCCACCCCCAGGACTCATGAGGTCGGTGGAACTACCAAGAAGGGTCCTGTGGTAATCTCCTACGACAGGGATGTCCAACAGGTTGATCACGATCGCGTTATCCTTAGTGATCAACCCCAAGAAACCAAAAGCTCAACAACTTTGACTCTTCCCCCCAAAGAAAGATCAACAACCTTGGGTCTTCCACCACCCCAAAAAGCTCAACAACTGCCAGTTTTGTTTTAGTGGGAGTAGATCGCAGTCTCTTGGAATCTGGACACCCCTGTCCTATGAGAACCCATGGCTTAAATTGTCAAAAGACCTATAACCTTTCTACAGAAGTCCTAGCCATTTCCCCTTGTTTCGTGAGAGGGAGGAATGCAGTACTCCTTTAACCTACTTCACAACGCTTGCCTTAACTTATAGAAGTAGTGCACAGTAAAGAAAAACCCAGAGAAATAGAAAGCTATTTCAAGGAAAAACTAGAGAGATCATCCACAGAACAATCTGTTTATAAATAATATTGAAAGAGGCACTCGTTTTCACACATAGCTGCGTTATAAAATTGTACCTAGTTGTTGCCATGATAATTTGTGTTCATCGTTTCAAAATTCAGTATACGAATCACTGAAATGGAAATCACTTTAAGGGTCACCTAGCCTGATCCCAAAGCGAACAGAGGAAATCTGCTGCTGCAGTGTCTCTGAAAGGTCCAGAAAAACTCTGCCTGTTCTACAGTTACAGTTTTTAAGTACACTAGACATCATTTTGCCAGGCAAAAAACTTACCACTGGCAAGAAGACTCCAGCAAGCTACACATTTAGTTTGGACTAGCAATTTGAACAATGAAAAATCCACTATATATGCAGGTTTTATTTCAGTTATCGTTTATAATAGTCACTGTCAGACTGATCCAACACCAACATATCATTTTATTCTTTTTAAAAAAGCTATAACGCATTACAACAGCTTATGGCAATTGTCAGGGAACTGCCATAGGCTCAGAGGCGAGAAATAGAAGGGCAGTTGTGTTACAGGGAGCTTCCGAAAATCTTGCGAAGCTGTTCCTCTTCCGGGGAAGAGGAAAGCCCCACCTCCAGTGGAGAAGAGGTGCAAGGACCAGAGGATGCTAGGAAGAGCCTTAACACCGGGCCTAAGCAAGCCGGAGAGGAGGGAAGCACGCCCTTGCCATCGCCCATCCTGTGCAGTAGTCTGAGGCGCAGAGAGGGGCGGAGACGGTTGGGGGTAACAAAACTTTTATGTTGGGGGAGGTACAAAAAAAGACCACTCCCAGATTCTGCTAGCGATTGAGCCAGACATGAACTTATGACACTCTTCACTGTAAATAGTTTGCACCAAAATAAAGCCTGTAAAAGATAGGTTGGAGTCCTGCCTGGTTACTCTCGAGCAACTGCAACAGCCATCTGCAATGAATTCCACAATTGGATGACATACTCTGTGAAGTTGTTTGTCTGTCCTGCAAACCATTCAGTTTCATGGGATGCCTGAAATTTTACTGGTTCCCCACTATTTTGGATAGTTTCCTATCTGTAGTGTTTCCCCCTCCAGGGCTGAGTGAATCCACTGTATAGCAGCCATCTCACCAGCATAGTGGTGGCTTGTCCCCTTGCCCTGTAGGATCATTGTACAGGATCACTCTTTGAATGTTGCAAAAGTTTCATGTACCCTGTAACCATTTCTTAAGTATTCTACTTACGGAAGATACACCATCTCCCTCATAATTTTGGATACACTTTTCCTCATCTTGTTTTTATTGGGCTGTATCCAATGCAGTTGTCTGATTAGCACAAGGATTTTTTTGCTTCCACAATGGAACTGTCCCTTGCTCCCCTGTGCCCTCCCCAAATCTTCTCCAGAGTGTTGGAAGGGAAAACCCAGAAAAGATTTATGAGATGCCCGGGGAAGAGAGTGGGTGAAGTTTCATTGTGCAAGCAGAAATCCTTGTGCTGACGGAAGGAGACACAACACGTTCTCTCTTTTACATGTGGTGACACATAATATTTGAAGTAAGGGTGGAAGCACTATACATGCTGAATTGCTAGGCTCTCTGGCATGTATTGGCTTTCTGTGCAACCTAATCAAATGATCTAGGCTTTGAGTGCTAATGTAATAGCATAGTAGCTAAAATCTTGCCTATGGTGGCCTTAGGGAAGCCTCCCTCCCACAACTGCAAAATGGGGTGGGGAGAAAATATTGACTTACCTTACATCATGGCTGTAAGAGCTGCAGCTAGTTAATGCATGTGAAGTGCTTCAAAAACTTGAAAGCACTATGAAATGTTAAATATCATTATTATTCATGTGTTAGGACTGTTCAGCCATAAAAAAGAAAATCCAGCCTGAACGCAGAGTTGGACTAGAGTTTTCATGTCTCTAATCTATAATTAGATCTTATAGTTCTTAGATAATTTGACATTTTTCAGCAGGAGACTATCAGTTTTGGAGGTAGTTTTTCCTCTCTTCAGTTTAAGATTTGTGCCCTCTAACAGTCCGATCAAACATTTGTCGCTTAGGTCCCAACTCTAGCCAGTTTTGCTGGTCCAATGCAAGGCATGTGGTTGGGCAATGGGTCCAGGGAGGTGTGATCTATATGGCAGGCATAGGCAACCTGGGCCCTCTAGATGTCTTGGGATTACAACTCCCATCATCCCTGACCACTGGTCCTGTTATCTAGGGATGATGGGAGTTGTAGTCCCAAAACATCTGGAGGGCCGAGTTTGCCTGTGCCTGCTATATGGCATGACCTATTCTTCAGTACTATGGCAGCTCAGTAGCTGTTGTGCCTATAAGCATACATGCACGTTTATACACACACATATGTATGCTGGTGTAGCATAGTGGCTACTGAACTGCAAATCAGGAATCCCCCAGTTTGAATCCCACCTCCACCATTAAGTGGCCAGGTATCCTTAGGCAAGCATACCTGCCTCATCTTGAATTCAACCCATTTGTAATATGCAGGACAGTTGCAAGAATTGCAACTGAACACATACGCAGCACTTTCAAACACATGCTAAGTTGCTGTTATTACTAATCAACATTAAAACTGATTATTGCTACAAGGCCCTAAGCATCTCTACTAAAATATTTCAGCTATTAATTCTGAAGGAAAAGCATGTCCCACCAATGCACACCCAGATTCAATCCCTGGCGACTCCAGAGCAGGCTGGGAAGTTCTTGGAGAGCCAATCACTGCAATTCTGAGCTCAGGCAATAGTGATCTTGATGAATCAATAATCTGACTTGGTGCAAGGCAGCTTCCTATGTTTGCAGGGAATATCCACTGAAGGATAATACCCATAGAAGTGGATGTCTCTTTCGGGGGAAATCAAAGCACATGTGGATAGGCTGCCAACAACCACTGACAGCAAGGGATGGTTGCTATGCACTATTCAGCCTCCTTGTCATCTCCAATTCATCTCTCCAAGTATCTGCAGATCTGGGTCAAATACAAAGGGATGTTGCTCTGTTTGGCTAAGGCTAGAATATCAGGATAAATATCTGCTTCTCTAAATACCTTCTGTTTTCTTAGGATGCTTCAGTGTTTATCAAAATCAGAGGTAATAATAAACTGATAAAGAAACACATGCTTTTGCAGAAAGCTTCCTGGAAGCGGGAAGAATTCGGCTAAAAATGTCACAACACTATAGAGTTATAAAATCACAGGCTTTCTTTACAGTGTAACATTTCTGGACAGCGTACATAAACAGCTTTATGGAAAGCAGCATTCGTTTTCTGCCTGCCTTAGTCACACAAGCATCACCTTCCCTCCCCTAAAAACCTCCAGCGGATCTGCAATAATACCCTCTCACATGTGTTTGATGCTGAAGGGGTGAATGCTCATTATTTTCGTTACTCTAGACCGAAGCTACATCAATGCTGTAACAGTGAGAGATGTGAACAGCAGTGACACTGTGAGTTGACAGAGGAGTCTCCGTGTTTTGGATCAAAGGTCTCTTATTCCTCATAAAAGAGCCCTGCACTTCAAAGCATAAGAGTGACAAGAGGTTAAGACAGTGATAAGATCATGTGTTGTATCTCTCAGTGGTGGGAGTTATCTACCGATGACAGTCACTCGAAAGACACTGAGTGAGCTACTAATGAAATGCTGAGCAATTTAGAAGCCGTGCTCCAAATATGCTGCTACCATATAACTTTACTTACAGGTGTCTGTCTGTCTGTCTTGATGGACCTGATGCCTATGCCTTCAACTCTCTAGAGCTGTGTAACACAGTCACTACCATTACCACTGACGTATGACAACTCTCAGTAGCATGATTTAAATGGCACAAATGCTGTGTCACCTGGAATACGCTAACAAGGACACATGAAGTGGCTGTCCTGAAGCATGACTACAAGGAAGATGGGAGTTTGCATGTTGTCTGGGTCATTTACCTGAATGTCTTGCCAAGCCTTGGTGATTATTCAGGAGGATAATAAGAAGTGAGCATAATCAACTGGAATTCATGCATTTATAGGCAAAGCACCATCTTCTAAATTTGCCCAGAATGAACATGAGAAGTTGTAAGGGTATCAACTACTAGACAATCAATTGAAGATAGCACCAACAAGGCTATAAAACATGTTTCCTGGTGAAAGTAAGATGGTGTGTAATACTTCAAACTATGGGACAATAATAATTGTGTGTGTGAGATATATAATTCCTGTGTAACATATAAAGTAGAGACTCACTCAACACCCCCTTGGTGATGTACGTGAGCTGCACACAGTCTCACATATCTCACTGCAGGGGATATTTGCTTAATACGTAACGCAGAAGAGAGAACACATGAATCATTTGTGCTTCCCTTGTCACTGCTTGTCAGTCCAAAGCCACCCTCAGAACAGTGCATAACCTAGGCAATTAGGAGCAGAAACTACACTTGTAACTAATTCAAAGTGCTCTTCACAAGAAGAGCAGAACACTTAATTAATTCAAAGAATTGCCTTCCCAAGAGTGATCTGAGAATTACTTGAAACTGGAAAATAGCAGTATACCTGGGATACTCTGCCTCCTTACAGCCAATGATCCTTCGGGTGGTTTTGTCTGGTTTGCAGATTTAGTGTATGGACTCTCATCTGAAACACAGAAAATAATGACAATTTCAGATTCAAGGTGTGCCATATATTTCATCTGATTCCCCCAAAGGATTATTCTGCTGCTTTGCAGTAAAAGAGAAAAAGACTTATTTTATTTAATGGGGCTAGAATTAGGAAACCACCCTATTTCCATCAAATGCTCACTTCAGTAGCATTTGACATGCTGTTAATCTTTCAAAATAATGAGTGTAAAGCAATAAATGTAAAGGTAGGAAGCCTTGTATTCCTTGTAGTAACCCAAACTGATCAACAATGGGATTTTCCCCATGATGACCTTGTTTGTATCTAATGTAAAACCAATCTGTGAGTTAATGCAAATGTCTGAGTTCTGGAGATGAGATGGTACTGATGTCCTGAACTGGCAGGACAGTGTGGAGGAGCAGAGGAGTATAGCCATGACTGGGACACACCAGGGCAAGCTGAGGCTGGAGAAGGAGAGGTTGGTGTAGAAAATACTCACAGGGTGACCAATGATGGTGAAAGGATGGGGGGGTCAGTGCACAGGAACCAGAGCAGCAGGACCCATCACCAGAGGAACCCCTGTCTCCCTGAACATGGCAGGCTCTGAGGCGTAAGGAGCAGCAGGAGGAACACTCTAGGAGGCTGAGGAAGACGGGCCCACAGCCCAGCTTCCTAGTTGGCCAGGTGGGGCTCGCTAGCTCTGGGAGGAGGTGTGTGATTCCTCAGCTGAAGTAGGCTGAGCACAGGTGAGGGCCACCTGCCTCATCAAGTCCAGATGCTGCAATCTGCATGCAAAGTACAAAAGGGAAACCGAGCTGAGGTGCTGGGTCTGCTCAACTTCCCATGTTGGTTGGACCATGGCTTGGATGGTCCAGGGAGCTCTTTGGAGATGTGGCTTGTGTGGGACTGATCTCTAGGTGCCCTGGATTCTAGATCAGTTGCTGAAGTGGGAACCTGGCCTGGCTGGACTTTGGACTTGTTAGCCCGCTGTTAACATTGGCTGTGGAATTGTGTATGCCAGTGGGACTTGCTGCCAGGGACCCGTGGTTCAGATCAGCTGGAAGCCCAGTAGCTGGGAAACAGTTTAGGGGAGGTTTTTTTTTAAAGGAAAACAGTGGGCAGGGCAAGGGTTAAAGATAATACATTCTTAAGTGCCCCATCCTTAAGTGGCTTTCTAGTTTTAAGTGGCCTCAGGTCCAGTGGCATGAGTAGTGTGCAGTTTGGCTTGCAGTCCTCAGAGATGTACGTGAAAAAGAAACATATATATTGCAGATTGTGTAAACTTTTATGTTACATTACTCGCAGGCCCCTGACCTTTCATTTTAAAATCTTGCTCTTTTATTCAGTTACTGAAGCAGGATAATATACTTGTACAGCAGCTATGTTTCAGTAACAATAAGGGAACTCTTCTTTAAATTTGGGTGTGTGTCTATGTCAGGATCTCCGCTCGGCCAAGCTGATAAAGCTCATATTCCGGAATCGCCCTTCCAACGAATAATTAACAACCTGAGCCTTTGATGAGGCTCCAAGGCACGTTTCCCCATTCAGCAGAGAATCCAAAACAGCATGCAGAAGTGATGAGATTTATGGCTACATCGCTATGCTTTATTTCTTACTACGCAGACAGCAAAGAAATATACATCCTCTCCCTGTGAGAGCAGAGAGCAACTGAACAACCAAGGAACAAAGGAATCAGGAAACCACTAACGTCACATCCTGTCTCCCGTGAGACTTCCAACAGTCTGGACTGTCTCTGGAATGTAAACAGAGCCTTGTGACTCTATGCAGCTGCTCAGTGGCAAAACAGAAACTAACAGTCTGCCCTGCGGATAGGACCATACAGTGGCAGAGGAAGAGGTAGGGTGCCATCGCGGCTGCCCCCCCGCCCGCGCTGGGCACCACACCCCCACAGGCGATGTGCTATGCCCCCAGGATGCCTGCCACACTCCCGGGACGTGTGTCAGCCCTGCCCCTTCCTGCTCTCCACCCCCCGTGCTGGAGCATGAAGCTCCGCCACTGGGACCACATCCCTTTAAATTCTGAAGGATCTATTTTTTAAAAGCTATTTAAGTCCAATCTCAGAATGGCTGGACAATGCTATACCGGGGAGGTAGCACTGAGGCACCCTAACGCTGCCACAGAATACCAAGGATCAATACATTGTCTGAGGAACTGAATAGTGTTTAGACCACTTCCTCAATAAGCAGTAAAAAGAACAGAAAATTAGATTCCATTCTGGTTCTCAAGTAGCTCTTAACATACCATCAAATAAAGATATTTGCATTTTTTTTCTTTGAACCTGAAGAACCAATTAGTTTTAACCATATGCATATTTACATGCTTTAAAAATAAGTGAATAAGGCTATCAAAGACCAAAGTTATCTTGGGTAACATCCCAAGATGCGGCAAAAAAAAAAAAAGCAGTAGTTTAATAATAATAAAAATTCTTTTGACTGGCCCACTTGAGGTTTCATTTCCATTTACTGATTTCAGTATTTATCACTTGTTACATATAGGCTTTGCTTTTGGAAATTACTTCAAAGTGGGAAGGCCATTCATTTTTATGCAAAACAGAAATGCGGCTTGGTGAGAATTATTTAAAATCACGCCCCAGATAAAAAGCTCCACGAAGGTTAATATAGCATTTCCCCCTTCTCATAACCATGCTTCCTATACCATATCCCACTCAGGCAGAGTGTGCACGGTCTCACGTCACCACCTTACAAACAACCCTTGGTATAAGAAGGACATTTCCCACGGGTTCCAACACTTGGGCTGGATGGTATTAGGGGAGGTGCTCCTTGGGCCCAAAGTCATTCAGAGATTAGTACACCAACAACACCATGAATTGGGATGCGGGTGGCACTGTGGGTTACTCCACAGAGCCTAGGGCTTGCCGATCAGAAGGTCGGCGGTTCAAATCCCCGCGAAGGGGTGAGCTCCCGTTGCTCGGTCCCTGCTCCTGCCAACTTAGCAGTTCGAAAGCACGTCAAAGTGCAAGTAGATAAATAGGTACCGCTCCGGCGAGAAGGTAAACGGCGTTTCCGTGCGCTGCTCTGGTTTGCCAGAAGCGGCTTAGTCATGCTGGCCACATGACCCGGAAGTTGTACGCCGGCTCCCTTGGCCAATAAAGCGAGATAAGCGCCGCAGCCCCAGAGTCGGTCATGACTGGACCTAATGGTCAGGGGTCCCTTTACCTTTACCTAACACCATGAATTGGTGCTGGAGGAGACTCTTGAGAGTCCCATGGACTGCAAGAAGATCAAACCTATCCATTCTTAAGGAAATCAGCCCTGAGTGCTCACTGGAAGGACAGATCCTGAAGCTGAGGCTCCAATACTTTGGCCACCTCATGAGAAGAGAAGACTCCCTGGAAAAGACCCTTATGTTGGGAAAGATGGAGGGCACAAGGAGAAGGAGACAACAGAGGACGAGATGGTTGGATAGTGTCTTTGAAGCTACAAACATGAGTCTGACCAAACTGCGGGAGGCAGTGGAAGACAGAAGTGCCTGGCGTGCTCTGGTCCATGGGGTCACGAAGAGTCGGACACGACTAAACGACTAAACAACAACAACATCATGAATTGGATCCATTAGCCTGCAGGCAAGCTAGAGCAGCATTTTGAAGACTGAAGTGAGATGATCTCCTCTTGCCATCCCATGCAGGAACTCAGCTGTTGCGTCCTGCACCAGCTGCATCTGCCTGCAAGGTTGCAGAGGGTCCTGGCTGGCAAATATTGGAAACAGAAGGCTGAATCAGACAGACTTTGGTCTGCTCCAGTTCATTATCCCTGCTACTACCACTACTACTTATTTATCACTTTTAAATCAACAGAAGTTAGATTCAGCCTTTCTCAACCTGTGGGTCCCCAGATGTTGTTGAACTACAACTCCCATCACCCCTAGCTAGCAAGGCCAGAGCTCAGGGATGATGGGAGTTGTAATCCAACAACATCTGGGGACCCACAGGTTACGAACCGCTGGATTAGATGGATCACTAATGCCCATTTTTAAAAGAATTAGTAACTGAATGAATTTTCCAAAGTTGCCACTGACTCTTTAAAATGGTGAAGTTTGAAACCAAGTATCTTAGATCTACACCCATCTAGTCACTAGAACACGGATGGGGAACCTGGGAACCCTCAGATGTTGATGGACTCTGACTTTCTTCTGTCCCAGCCAAAGGTGAGAAATGATGGAAGCCGTTGTTGTTGTTGGTATCTGTCAGTCTCGAGAGAGGATGGAGTGTGCCTCTGGAGGTTAGCAGCAGCTGGGGTACAAGCCTAGGTAGGGTGTATGGAGGTCCTGGCTGCCCATACAACAAGACCCCCCCTCTCAACCTCACAGATGTGGTCCAAAGGAAAGCAGAGCAATACCTGTGGCAGCAGCTTGGTTGCAGTAGTTGCCAGAAGGAGATGTGCAAGGTGCCGTCGGACCATCTTAGGGATTCGACTCTGGATTTGTGTAGAGGTTACTCCTTAGCCTTTTCTTCTCCTAAATATATCCCACAAGGCAGCGGAGGTTTAGGGCCAGAGTTTTCCTTCTCCTAGATGGGATACCTTCCTAGGTTGATGAGCCCTGTCTGCCCCTCGCTTCCCTATGTAGCTCGTGCAGAAACAGCCTTCTTGACTATTGGTCCCACTATTGGTCTCATCCACTCAATCTGCTGAAGTCTGTCTTTGCATGCAGGAGAATTCCCTAATTCATTGAGGGTTTGAGACCCATCGGCTACCCTGACCTGGTTTAGCTGGCCAGCCAAAGCCATTGCCAGGGTACGGTCACTGTTACATGCTGACAGCTTCTAGGAGCCACAGGTGACAGCTAAGTGCAGGATGGGAACCAAAGTTGGACCCCAGGGGGAGCACAATGTGTTCCCCACCAAAGGTACTACCCCTTCCCTAACAACATCTGGAGGGCCACAGGGTTTTCAACCCTGCACTAGAACATACTGATTAGTGACAGTAATTGCCTAAGCAAAATAAATGTCCAGTAATAATATTTATTTAGAGGAGCATACACACACACACACACACTATATATATATATATATATATATATATATATATATATATATATATGCAGGTTTTGGTGTCTTCGGGTGTCTTCCCGTGTAAGAGTCGGGGTGTCTGGGCGACGTTTCGACGAGGTCTCACTCGTCATCTTCATGAAGATGACGAGTGAGACCTCGTCGAAACGTCGCCCAGACACCCCGACTCTTACACGGGAAGACACCCGAAGACACCAAAACCTCCAAAACCTGCATTCCTGTACCCGTGAAAATCTACGAAAGCATATATATATATATATATATATATATATATATATATATATATATAGTTAGTTTACCTCTCTCACTTCCAGAGGGCTCATACAGCAGGTGTCTACATCTACTACTACAGTGGGAATAATGTTTATTATGTATATGCATTCCTTGAGCTGCATTCATTACACGAGTAGATTTCTTTTTTTTAATTTCCTTTGGCTGAGAGATTAGACAGCCTGTGATAAACAAACAATTTCCAGCAAGTCATTATGCTGTTCAGAGGCAACTGCTGTGCCAGCAATTCCCTTAACTCAGCGACTACAGAAAAAAGCTTTCTGTGCATCTACCTACAATTGCATTTTCCGCTGGTAGAAAGATATGAACAGAAGAATAACACTTCTGGATCCGGCTAGTAGTTGCCCATTTAGTCCAGCATCCTTTTCTCACAGTGGCCAAACAGATGCCCATAGGTAGTATGTGAGCAGGACTGGGCACAACAACACTATCGTCTCCTGCAGTTTCCAGCAACTAGAATTCAGAAGCATACTGGCTTTGACCATGGAGGCAGAGTACAGACATCACAGTTAATAGCCATTGACAGCCTCGTCTTCCATGAATTTATCTAATACTATTTTAAAGCCGGGATGCGGGTGGCACTGTGGGTTAAACCACAGAGCCTAGGACTTGCCGATCAGAAGGTCGGCGGTTCGAACCCCCACGACAGGGTGAGCTCCCATTGCTCGGTCCCAGCTTCTGCCAACCTAGCAGTTCGAAAGCACATCAAAGTGCAAGTAGATAAATAGGTACCACTCCAGCGGGAAGGTAAACGGTGTTTCTGTGTGCTGCTCTGGTTCACCAGAAGCAGCTTAGTCATGCTGGCCACATGACCCGGAAGCTGTACACCGGCTCCCTCGGCCAATAAAGTGAGATGAGCGCCGTAACCCCAGAGTCGGCCATGACTGGACCTAATGGTCAGGGGTCCCTTTACCTTTACTATTTCAAAGCCATACAAGTTGGTTGCCATCACTGCCTCAGTCATGGATGCTTTAGCTGAGATCCCTGAATTACAGGGGATGACCCCTGGGGATCTCTCCCAACTCTAGAATTCTACGATTCTAAGTGAATTCCATAATTTAACTATGCACTGTGTGAAGAAGCACTTTTCTTTCGTTCGCCCTGAATCTTCCAATATTCAGCTTCATTGATTCTACGAAATGTGATTCTATGAAACAGAAAAGATTTCAGCAGGCATTGGAAAAGAAGAAACCTCCTCCCTAGCATGGAAGTTGCTTCTCTCCCCCCCCCACCAGCTGCCTCATACTTGGGTTAACATCTTTATCAAGGCACCCACTGCAACCCCAAGGTCTTGCTCCTGGCCAGCCTCCACCAGTTCAGACTCCATGAGCCTATATGTGAAATTAATATATTTCACATGTTGCAGCTCTGGGATAGCTCAGTTGGTAAGAGCATGAGACTCTTAATCTGAGGGTTGTGGGTTCGGGCCCCACCCGGGGCAAAAAATATATATCCTGCATTGCAGGAGATTGGACTAGACCAAGATGATAATGGGTCTGGAAACCAAGCCTTGTGAGGAACAGACGAGGGAGTTGGGTATGTTTAGCCTGGGAAAGAGGAGACTGAGAGGAGATATGAGAGCCATCTTCAAATATCTTAAGGGCTGTCACACAGAAGGTAGAGCAAGCTTGTTTTCTCCTGCTCCAGAGGGTAGGACCTGAAGCAATAGGTTCAAGTTACAAGAAAGGAGATTCTGACTAAAAATTAGGAAGAACTTTCTTATGGTAAGAGCTGTTCAACAGGGGAACAGACTTCCGTAAGAGGTACCATGTTCTACCTTCCTTGGAGGTTTTTAAGCAGAGGTTGGCTCTGTCATGGATGCTTTAGTTGATATTCTTTCAATGCAGGGGGTTGGATTAGACAACCCTCAGGGACTGTTTTAACTCTACACTTCTAATGATTCGAAGTTAATTGACACAGAAGTATGTGTGCTGCTCTCTCCATATGAAACTAGAACTGTTGCAATGTGATCTGCTATGAACTGCTTAACTGAGATGGATTACCCTGGAGACCGTCATCAAATAAAACTGGTTTTATTCTAAGTACAGTACACTATAACTGTCCGCTGTGAAACAGTGTGGCCTTCTTATTCAGGCCTAGCTGGCAAAGGACTGGCTGGAATCATTTCTCCATGTGTTAAAATAAAAAACCCATTCTTTAAAGGGACAGCTTACTATTCCAACTACTCTCCTTTGAACAACTGACTTAACGGCCATTGCATCTAACTAGGAAAACTAAATTACGAAACAAATCGTATAATTATATATACGTGTCAATATCATTCGTTTAATAGCCTTTGTGGAGCTCTTTACAATCTCGTTCTCTTTGTAGCACTATCTCAGGCTAATGCTGCAAACTTTTCTGGAGGATTTGTCTATAGGGAGTGCTCAAAATTCTAATCCTGGTAGGTTTCTGGTGTACTTTTTTTCTCGAACAGATTTAACCCTTTGCCTCTGCTGTGATCTATTTCTGTATTAGACAACAGAACCTTTTCTTCCAATGTCAGTAGCAGATATGGTCCCTCAAAATCAGATTGGGGCTGTAGGTAACCCCCTACTTCCCACTTGAGTGTCCCCTCCCCACACTCCCTATTAACTTTGATAAAGCTACACATGTAATTTCTAGTTGCATGAATGGCATATTGTCTTGCTTGGCCTTAAGGCTGTAAGAAGTTAACCTCTGCCAGTTTCCTTGTTAGACAAGCTTGGGAGGTGGGGCTCAGGGTTGTTTCTTCCCCTTCCAAGGAAAAAGTCTGATGCACAGCCTTCTCAGCTTAAAGAGATGGTAGCTCTTTAAAGCTGGAAGGAAGAAGCAAGAGGCTTATCTCAGGCTTCCTCAATCTCGGCCCTCCAGATGTTTTGAGACTACAATTCCCATCATCCCTGACCACTGGTCCTGCTAGCTAGGGATCATGGGAGTTGTAAGCCAAAAACATCTGGAGGGCCAAAGTTGAGGAAGCCTGGCTTATCTGGTCACCATAGGTGACCAGGTTATTAATTATTTGCAAACATGCTCTTTTAAGTCACAACACAGGGCTACATTTTATTTTAGAACACACTCAAATCCTTTACCTCTCTTCCAGGTATATGCACGGATTTGAAAAGCCAGTTTCTTAATATTATATAGAATAATATCTTACCCAAAGACTTTTCAAGAACCAAATGTGATGCTCAACATTGCCAGCTATAGATCTCCAATGCCAAACACAATCTGATTTCTTATATTGGAATCCTTTAGCTGCCCAATATTGCAGCTCTGGTTCCTCTGCTTTTGGCTCATTAAAAATAACAAAAACCTTTCCTCAGAGTCCTCTTTTGAAATTGCCCTCTAGCAAATGTTTCACTTTTCTCTTCAAACTTGTGGTAAGCTACCGGTATATCATACCCTGCTCTCTCAGTGTGACACAGCTTCACGCCATTAAAAATCACCAACCGCTTCTACTCCTGCAATATTCAGGAACATAGTTACTTTACACTCATCTTTCCCATAACCTTTCAACCTTTTCAAAATGCAGTATATTTTCCAAAACTCTGCAGCATTTCCTGAAAGCTTTAGTTCTTTGGGGGATTTCAGGTACTCTATCTTTCAAGCGCTTTTTATTCTTCCTAATAATTGTTCTTTCGAGTTCAAAATTTGACACTTCACTCTCAATACCATCTTATATTCTGCTCAACTCAAGCTGATTAAACTGCAGAAATTCAAAGTTTCAGTTTTTGGCTGTAATAATGCTATGTCTGGATTGGTAATATTGATCTGATTTTTCTATGCGTGTGTCCATACATGAGCACATCAATGTTTCCCATCCACAGTAGCAGGCAGTGCTGGATGGGATGTTTGTGAATTATTCTATGTTGTCCCTTCTTCAGTTATTACTTCACTGCCCTCCATAACATATAATCAGGGATTTTTTTTCATTCGGAACTCAACAGAACTCAGTTCTGGCACCTTTCAGATGAGTGTCATTGCCATTCTAAGAGAACAAGAAAGTGTTCATGGTGAGTTCTGGCACCTCTTTTTTCTAGAAAAATAGCACTGAATACATTCTTTCCAACTGACCATGTATTCAGGTACTGTATGCATGCGATATACCATATTTTTCGCTCTACAAGACGCACCAGACCATAAGACGCACCTAGTTTTTGAAGGAGGAAAACAAGAAAAAAAATATTCTGAATCTCAGAAGCCAGAACAACAAGAGGGATCGCTGCGCAGTGAAAGCAGTGATCCCTCTTGCTGTTCTGGCTTCTGGGATAGCTGCGCAGCCTGCATTCACTCTGATAGGTGCTTCTTCAGCTTCTGCTTAAAAAGTTAATATTGAATATACAAAGCAGTCCACTACCTCCAGATGCAGTCTGTCCTATGGTTAAATGAAACATCTGTCCCTCAGACCTTGTGGGGGGCCGGACTATATATTTTTTTTGGGGGGGGAATGAACGAATTCCTATGTCCCACAAATAACCCAGAGATGCATTTTAAATAAAAGCAAACATTCTACTCATGTAAAAACACACTGATTCCCAGACCGTTCACAGGCTGGATTTAGAAGGCGATTGGGTTGGATCCGGCCCCCGGGCCTTAGTTTGTCTACCCATGTTCTAGTGCATGTTCTCATGCCTAGGATTGTGCTCAGTTATCTTGTGCCTACCCAAGACTGAGATTCCTGATAAAATGGGATAATGGATATTTGGCAAACAACCTATACTAAACTTACACAATCCATGATACTGAGTAGGTTAGTTTTGAGTCTAATGTCTGAACTGGCCCTTAAGAATGCTGTGGAAGTGGCCTTGAGATCTTTGAGAGACATTTATGTTAAGTGAGATGAAGATCAGCAATCTAATTAAGTGGTGCTAACTAGCTGCAAATAATCTTAATAAAGACAATGCCGGGCATTTTCTCCTTCTTAACTCATCAGTTTCTTCCACGAACTACCTAATTTTGCAGACAGTAATTTTGGAATATGTATTCAAGTGCCTGCTCAGTGCTAGCACTAATATTCATGGAAATATGCAAAGCCATGGTAGTAATATCACACTTTCCATAGAAAACTCTGCATGGTGTCTTGATCAAATAAAGAAAAACACACATTTAAAGAGGAAATTTCTTGCCCTTAATGTGTGCAAAGTGCTATGGAGATTAACCAAGTAGGATAAATCACTAAATATTATATGCTCATGAAGTGGATGAAATACCAAAGCAAAAATAATTTATGATGACATTTTCCTGAAATCTGCTGAAAAAGGGCCTGTGTGGGAAGAGTTTGAAACTGCAATGGAGCCAATTTTTTTCAGACAGATGTTAAAAAATATTGAGAACTGTGCTTTTGAATTTGTGAAAGCTCTAAAGCATTGCTAATAATTTGATCGCTGTTACCACAACATCTCGAGTACACCAGAGAAAGAAAGGAATGAATGTACAGCATAGCATTTCTTTCAAATGTGTAATATACATGGCCTGAATTATCTGCTTCATAAACCTGCAAAATGTCAACAATCTGTTATGCACATAAATTGCCCTTTTTCACTCAAGCTTGTCAGGGAGTCTGTGGGCAAATCATCAATGAAGTGATCAATCACATTCCATTCAGCCGCTCAAAGACTCCCATTTTAAACTGCTAGTGGCTCACAATGCATTTAAAACAGCTACTCTCAATAGCACATTTGCAAACCCGCTTCTATCGTGGTTCTTTGGTTGCCATTTCCAGTTTAATTTCAACGTTGCTGTAGTTTTAGATTGGAGCCAGCTCTGCTTACTAATTTCTTGCACCTAATGTGGAGATATCAACTTATTTTTTAAGGAAAAGTTTTGTTTTAAAAATGTATAATTTACACATTCTTGAATGTAAAGCACCAGCTGTCAGAAAGCGTGTGCAGACAGTATCAGCAGGCGGCGCTGTGAGGACCAAAGGTGGACAAGCATCCCCAGAAGAGCATGACGTATGTCCCCACCAGCACTTCTGTTCCTCCCCTAAGCTCCGTAAACCCTGGTAAACAAGTATGAAATCATATCCCATGATATCGGGCTACATGGTGAATAGTGGAAAAGGGAGGTCATGGTACCTTCAGGTAGAAAGTATACACACCACACCTTTGGGAAACAGCAGATATTTTTAACTCACAATTTTAACTGTTGCGTAAGTTAACTATATAGTGGTACCTTGGTTCTCAAATGCCTCGGTACTCAAACGCTTTGGTTCTCAAACGCTGAAAACTCGGAAGTAAATTTTCAGGTTTTTGAACATTTTCCCGAAGCCAGACATCCAATGAGATTGTCAGCTATTGTCTCTGGGGCACCTGCACCAATCAGAAGCTGTGCTTTGGTTTTCAAACATTTCGGATGTCAAACAGATTTCCGGAACGGATTAAGTTCGGCGCTTTTGTTTTTGCTATTTATTTTGCGTTTTTGTTTTTGAGGCTTTTTCGGTGAATTTGTTTTTGTGACTGTGTGGAACTCAGTTCAGCTACTAACTGACTGATTGTGTGACTGTGTAAATGGATAAAAGCCCCCCATCCAAACAATAACTATCAGCAGTGCAGGTAAGGGGAAAAAATAATTTTAATTTTTATCATCATTGATTATTGCTTTCATTTTATGGATCAATGGTCTTGTTAGATAGTAAAATCCATGTTAAATTGCTGTTTTATTAGGGGTTGTTTTTAAAAGTCTGGAACGGATTAATCCGTTTTGCATTACTTTCTATTGGAAAAGCACGCCTTGGTTTTGGAAGGCTTTGGTTTTGGAACGGACTTCCGGAACCGATTAAGTTTGAGAACCAAGGTACCACTGTATATTTTTAAAAGATTTTGATTTTTGTGATACTTTATCATTATTTCATCGCAAAAGGCTAGAAAAAGAAAAGTCTAAATTGATCGGTGACACAATAGCTAGGAGCCGGAAAAACGCTGAGTATTATCCCATTTACAGAACACAGCATTCCTGTCTCCTCCTTCCCACTGAGGTCTATTAAGCTCTCAAAATGGAGGTAAGGGGACCGTCAGGAAGGAGCTTAATGTGGCACAGTGGGCTGCAGGTGGGGTTGAAACCAGACATTCCATTGCCTGAATGGAAATGCCATCTGCTCACACCATCTGCTCATGCTAAGCCTCCATTGGATCTCATCCCATCTACTGTTGCCAGTCTTTCAAACGCTGCTGCTAACTGAGGTGAGGTGGAGGGAAGGGAGTCAGGGAACGGACATTTGTTGCAATGCCCTATCTCTGCAGTTAAGCCTCACCTGGCATCTCTGCTGCTAACTTTTTTTAGTGTCAGATAAAGACCTCTTTTTTTAACCCAAGGTTTTAAAAAAACAAAAACTCTTTGAAGGTTTTAGATGTGATTTATGCTGCTTCCACCTGCTGTTCTTGAAGTTTTGATTTGTATTCTTATACCGATACTTTAAAAATAATTTTATTTGCAAACCACTCTGAAAGCTGATGTTGCGTTGTGGTACAGGAATTCTTTAAGAAATACAGTTTCAAATTTGTCATATACAAATTTGTCATATAAATTATATTTGTCATATAAATTTGTCATTTGTACCTTGGGTTACAGATGCTTCAGGTTACAGACTCCGCTAACCCAGAAATAGTACCTCTGGTTAAGAACAGGATGAGAACAGAAATCACACAATGGCGGCGAGGCGGCAGTGAGAGGCCCCATTAGCTAAAGTGGTACCTCAGGTTAAGAACAGTTTCAGGTTAAGAACAGACCTCCAGAACAAATTAAGTTCTTAACCCGAGATACCACTGTAGTTCAAATAACCTTTATTTATTTGTTTGTTTTTTCCCTTTAGCACCGACTAACTGCAGAAATGCAGCTCGAACAACTGCTGCTGCTGAATGAAGCTCACTTCAGCAAATCATCCAATAAAAACGGTAAGTCTATTAAAATAATAATTTTACACCTACCAAGCTAAGGTGATTTCACATTCTATCAATATTTACCTTTTATTTGTTGAGGAAAGCTCCAATGTTCCCTAGATGATTTTATCGCAGAGTGATAAATACAAATTTTATAGGGCCATAGCTGACAACTCTGTGGGATTCAGTGTAGTGCTAAGACAATAATTCCACCAGGGTAAGCATTTTTTGCTTGCCTAACAGAACAACCCTCTCCCCTCCTCCCAGTTATGGGGATTCTCCAGGGAGTATTTGAAGAAGACATGGGTCATGCACGGGATGGGAGTATCTGGAGCAAACTTGGTTCCTTTGTGGGAGTCCTCTGTGGGAGTTCTTCTAGCACAGGGATGTCCAACTCCCAAGAGACTGCAATCTACTCCCACTATAAAAACACTGGCAATGATCTACCCATTGGATTGACCAAAGTTGTTGAGCTTTTTGGGGGGAGCCTTCACCAAAGTTGTTGACCCACTTGATCGGGATCAACCAGGAACACCCTGCGATCGACCAGTGGATCACAATCAACCGATTGGACATCCCTGCACTAGCAGAATGGGTTTGCTGAATCAGGGCCTGATATCAAAATTTGGAACTGAAGCAAAGTTCTAAAATGAGAAGTATTTTGAGGGTCTATGTATATTTGTAATAGCAGTACTAGACATTAAGGGAGTATAGGGGCACACTTTTTTCCTTTTTTCTTTTTTTTTACTTAAAGAGTCGGAAAATTAATACATCAAGAAACACAGTTGAAACCAACCACTATACGCCTGGATCTCTTGCTTGGTATTCCACCAGAGCAATGGCCAGAAGCTTCAGCTGACAGAATTGGAAGCTGAAAATGTATATATGCATTTGATTTTCCGCATTCAGTATGTCAGAATGTGACAAGGTATTTAATTCTGGTAATCATTATTTTGTAAAATACCTACTGTGAAGAAATCCATAAGTAATAGGCAGGCGTGCCAAATGTGAAAAAAGATTTTAAAATGTTCTTGTGTCAGGAATCAGGCGGGCAGGTGAAGCATTAGCTCTGCTGCATGAATGTTCTTTGTGAAGGAATGCAGTTTGGAGCTTCTGCAGGGGCTGTAAAGTGTTTCCAGGTTCTAGACCATTCTCATCCACCCAGGCTGGACACTACTGGTTTTCCCAGTAGTGATGTATGGAAGTGAGAGCTGGACCATAAAGAAGGCTGATCGCCGAAGAATTGATGCTTTTGAATTATGGTGCTGGAGGAGACTCTTGAGAGTCCCATGGACTGCAAGAAGATCAAACCTCTCCATTCTGAAGGAAATCAGCCCTGAGTGCTCACTGGAAGGACAGATCCTGAAGCTGAGACTCCAATACTTTGGCCACCTCATGAAAAGAGAAGACTCCCTGGAAAAGCCCCTGATGTTGGGAAAGATGGAGGGCACAAGGAGAAGGGGACGACAGAGGACGAAATGGTTGGATAGTGTTCTCGAAGCTACCAGCATGAGTTTGACCAAACTGCGAGAGGCAGTGGAAGACAGGAGTGCCTGGCGTGCTCTGGTCCATGGGGTCACGTAGAGTTGGACACGACTAAACGACTAAACAACAACAACAAAGCATGAAGACAACCTTTCTATTTATGCCAGAAGTTCACCAGGGCAACAACAGTGTTCCAGGCTCTGGTGTTCTACCACGAGACACAAACATACCTCACACACATACCGATCTGACCCCTGGTGTACTCTATCCTGGTGCTAGGCTTCACCCCAACAGGTGCCTACAGCTAAGCCCTGATACTTTGCCGAAGTAGCCACTACTGCCACACAGTATTTCATTACTGAGAGCAAATCTTCTAGGTGTTCAATTAGCTCCCAGCGATAATGCTTATTGTTTCCTTAACTGTAACAGAAATCCACTGAGACCTGGAAATAAAAAGTTAATTAAAAATTGAATGAACAGACTACAAGGATCAAGCAAGGCCTGTTTCCTTTACATACAGAGAACAGCAACAGTGATGCAGAATGCAATGCAAATGAGATGCGTGTATCGTTGTTTTTTCTTCAGTAAATGAAGGAGCAAAAATAGCTTTATTTTTAAGCACCTAATTAATCCAAAACTGGATACCATTTCAAATGTGATTAAATTGCCAGAACCTGGTATGCAAAGCAATAAAACAAGCCCTTCACTAATGAACCATATTGATGGTGAGTAGAATATAAAAGGAAGAAGATGGATCTTCCTCAGGAGAAGCCAAACCACTAGGAGGTGATTGCACGGTGCACTACTTTGAAAGTTTGGCAGGGTGGGGAAAGCATTTATGTTGCAGCCATGTATGAAAGGAGTTTGTCTCTTCCAGAACCATGTTGGAAGACATACTGCTGCTGCTGCTTCTGCTTCTCTCTAACAGTATCAGGTGAAAAAGGACAAAGGAAAAAGACTGGAAAAGCACAGGTACAAGGCTGGATATGAACGGTGGGTGTGCAAGTTTCAGCCCTCCACAAATCATAAGGAAGAAAAAATAATAAGCACAAGAGCAGGCAACTTATAAAACAAATACAGACCATTTCCCATTAAAATTAAGCACAGTCTCTACTTTTATTTGGAAGAACCAAAATGTACCAACATGTGATGAATTAGACTTGAGCCAATTGCCAGGCTTCAAAGAGCTACTTTATATACACCCAAGGACTTGGGTATTTCCTGGGATTGATTGATTGTTGACATTTTTTCTTGAATCTTGCTATAATCCAAACTTATGCTATCTAGTTCAAAAGCAGTTTATTCTGTGGTCTAAAGTCTCCTTGAGTGTGCAGAACTCATTTAGCAAGTATATTTGGATCCTGGGTACTGAAAGCTTAACGCCGCATTAAACACATACTATTCTATATTTTTGCTGATAGAACTAACTTTGCTACTCTTCTAGCATTAAATTTCCCTGCAGTTTAATTTTCTACATATGTTATTGTATTGCTATGAGTTTGGTGGGTTGTGGGCTGTATTCCTGAGCCCCCTTCTAATTCCTACACCCAGCAAGGATTCATTTCCTGGAATATCCAGGCTAGCTTCCTGGTGAGGTCATTGTCTTCTAAGTATGGGCCTTTAAGGTAACAAAGGAAGTGGCTCTGTGCCAGAGAGCAAATGGGTGCCCCCCCCTCAACTCACTGGCAGTTAGAAAGACAAAGGCCAGAGTTGAGAGGGTGCTAGAAGTGGCAGGCGGCAGGCTGGGCAGCTGAGAAAGACAGAACCATACTTGATTCCTGTTTGAATCTAAGGCTGTGGCTATGGGATAAGCAAGAACCTCATGGGGTATTGGGGCCCCTCCATCATAGGCTCAGGTTGTATCTATGTATAAATAAACCATACATCATAAAGACATCACAGTCTCTCATTCCAAAGGAAACCAAACTCTAGGTAACCCATGGAATCACATAGCACTTGGAGAATGGGGTGATGTGCAGCTGTGTGTGTATGTCAGAAAAGTTTCCCTAAATTTTCTTAACTTTTTCTCAAGTTCTTTTTTTAAAAAAAAGCTCCAAAAGTGGCAACTTTATTTTGGCAAATGTCACTTTTCATCTACCACATGAAAACATAGGAGTGCTAACCACCTAGAAAATACAATTGTGAACATTCTAGTAAATGGTATCATCATCATTATATTTTGCTTATGGTTATTATAGCATGAACTGTTAAGGACTTACTCAGCTCCATTTGGAAATCTTGGCTTAACCCACAAAGAAGTGCCATCACAGCTAAAAACTGACCCGTTTCAAGAATCCTGTTAAAGCTATGTTTCTCAGGGTGTATTTTAGCTTACAGTCCCTCGATCTGCGTTAAAGTCCAGATGTAATGATCCATGTGTTTTCAGCTCTTTGCAGGAATTTGTCTTGGATTCAGAAGTCCAAAGTGGTTCCTCCAGTCAGACAATGCCATAATCCTGCTACTCCCTAGGATTCACCCAAAGAGTTTAGCAGTAAAGCTAACAGAATCTGTGACTATAGAAAAGGTTTTACAATTCAGCTTATGTACTCAGCAGCTGGACATTTGGCAGCAAAAATTAAAAAAGGTTTCTATACCTCTTTTCTTATTCCAGGCACATATGCAATTTATTTATGTCAATGCACCAAAGTTATGGAGCAACACTGTACAGTTCAGTAGTCTCACAAATGATACTCTCAGCTTGTGAAATGTAACTCCATGAATGTAAATTTAGCTCCCAAATGTTATATCTGTTTGGCTATTTTAATAACCGCTCATTGTTAATTTTAAACATAGCAGCTGCTTTTATTATCTTCTACAGAATTTCGCTTCAGAACTGCATCGAGCCAGCAGTCTAAATTTAATAAGGTTATGAGCAAACAGAGCAATGCATAACAGATAGTCTGCTTTCAAGAACTCAGTAGAAATTGCTGGTTGGCCTGTTAAGAATGTATCACTAAAAATCAAACAGAATATTTAAGTGTAGGATTAAGCATATCCTGTTTAATACCCCAAATTCTTATAGGGGAAATCTATCGCTTTTACCTAAGACAGGCCTGTATTTAAGCAGTGCTGTAAAATGAAGAACAGTAACCTGAGAATGCTGCACTCTGTTTTCCCAGGGTCAGTTTCTTTAGTTCAAAATTGGTCCTGACCACACAGTGAGTTCAGTGCAGCTGGTTTCAAAGACTTGAGCCTTCTGTAGATCTGGAACTTAGGACTTGACAGACTTCAGCCAATAATAATTTATCCTGTGCACCATAACCAAGTCCCAAACAAAACTGGGGGAAGAAGGAAAATGACGGGGACAAACTACAGGAAAACTATATTAACAGCTATATCTTAGCCAACTATAGTGCATCACCTCTTTCCTGCCTTCATAAATATTTGATGTACACATACTGATTTTCTTTTATCTGTTTGGCTGGCATCCTTCTGTCCTGGGAGAGAATGAAAGAGTGTGTGTTCAGGGGCAAAGTCAAACCGTTGGAGAGTTATAGTGCCTGCTGTGGCTGTAGAGACTGATATGGGACAGACATGTTTTGTTGCAGCTGGAGTCTCATTATAAATTGGTTTGGTCTCATTATAATTTTAGGGTTGGGGGATAGACAGGAAGTGCAGTCTCTGTGCTGCAGGAAAGGGTTAATAGGACTTGTCTGGGGGTTTTGGTAGTGCTTTTAGGAAAACGCAAAAAGACCTAAAACCAATACATAAAGAAAATAAAACCCAACATTGGGGCAGAAAACAGGTGGTAGTTGTAAAAGCTTCAATATGAGTAAAGCTCACTGGTCCAAGAACCCCCCTGTTCCCTGTGATAGGCTGTCTTTCCAAGAGCTGAATCTGACACCTGGCTGTGATCATCTTTCAAAATGGGATGAAGTGGGCAGATTCTCTATTCACCTTGAATTATTTCAAAGGCTAAACTCATTCTGAAAACATTCTTAAATGCATATTAAAATGAAACATGCGTAAGATGACATATTTCAGAACAAATAAATAATTCCCTTCAATACCAAACTTTGGTGAAAGATCACCTATCACTTCGGAAGGCAAAATGCCCCCATCCCCAATAAGATAGCAACTTAAACCAATTAGACCCTCAGCTGAAATGCCATAAAATGTATTACTAGGGCCAAAACTGTTTTTTTTAAAAAAAGGCATTGTCTACATTTGACACACTTATAACTGTACACTTCAGGTAAAGAGAAGTTGGGAAAGACTCGTGTGTTTTCCTCATTCATATGCAGCACACAGCAGCAACATGGGATCAAGTTGCAGAAAAGCAGCTCTGACATGACGGTGTCTCAGGGGAATATGTATGAAGACACTGTGAAGGAAAAGAGGAAATGGCTGGTTATAGCCTAAGTCACGCATTTAATGCCCAAGAGAGCCTTCCTATTACTGAGAATCATTCTGAGATACCTAGGATGAAACTTAGCCCCAAGGGCCATTTTTCTTTCTTTTTTCAATTTTTTATTTGCAAGTGTAACAAAAATAGGGCATTGCCAGCTGAGATTAGCAATGAGACTATCCCATCAATTCTAATTTAAGCAGATGGATTGATATAAGCAGTCTACCCTGCTCTAGAGTCATTGGACGATGATGTTAAAGCCAGCACTTTGAATTGGGAATGGAAACTTATTATCAGTCAGTGCATCCAGACCAGAATCAGTGTAATAGGCTCAAACTTTTTTGTCCTGGTGAGCAACCTTGGTTGCCAAATTCTGTACCAGCTGAATTTTCCAAACCGTCTTCAGCGGAGACCCCATGTGTAACGCATTGCCGTAGTTTAACCTAGAGGTTAGCACAGTATAGACAACAGAAGTTAGGCTATCTCTGTGATAGGGGTGCAGTTGGGCCACTGGCCAAAGCTGGTGGAAATTCAGGTGGATGGGAAAGTAAAAGGATGTATTTATTTTACCTGTCCCGCTTCCTGAACCTCCCTCCCCCATTTTCTGAAGCCTGAACAGCACAACAAGGCTCTTGTTTTGGGCTGGCTTATGTATTGAACAGAAGCCATCCTGTCAGGGGTTGGTAACATACAGCAACATTTTGTTGTGAGTTCTCACTCGTTATCTACCATTTGCAGATTTTCCCAATGATGTTTTCTTTAAGAGCGAAGACTTTGCTTCCTGCTCTACTGTGCTAAACAGTTAAAATTCTAGCAGCTCACATTTTGTCAACATCTTTACTTGCAAATGAGCTGTATAATTTGAAGATGAATCTTATCGCTGGTGTAGAATCCATGTAGATGGCAGACAGTTCAATTAGATAATAGATTTTCTGTACAGCCCAACTAATATCGAACTTATCATGTAAATGGGAGTACCAAGTTCTGCAGTATTTGAAAAGCTAACAGAACCCAGGTACCAGGTATGTGCATCAGCTCTGTACGTACTCCAAATAACAAGGTGAACTGGTGCAGTTTAGGTCAAGATCTCATATTCATCAGTCAGTTCAGGCCATTAGCAAGGCATCTTGAGGTAACCAGGGACCCCCCATGCTACTGGGTTGCTCTGTGGCCTTATTTTTCCAGAAGTTAAATGCATGATCTTCCCATCCCTTCTCCTGACAACTTTTCTTTTCTGAGGTAAAAAAACATAGGCTGACTCATGAATTCCCAGAGCTTGACAGAAGAGGAGGTGGAGAATTTTAATTTTGACAGGCAGGTTTACCTCTTTATCTTAGGGAATTATTTTTTCAAAATAGCTCCAATCACAGTGACACTGCTGTGAAAGCAGGGTGCAAGCAGTGGATTTAAACTGCTGGGGTGGTCCACTTGTTTTCCTAACAAACAATTGAAAATCATATTCTCTGTTTTCTTCTGCATGAGGAAGGAAGGGGGGAAAGAAAAAATTCTGACTTTTCTGGTTTTCAAAAAACTAAGATAAAATCACCTAGTACGATAGCCCCTAGGCATACATGCCTAATTCTCACACCGATTTTCGCCCCCCACAAACAACAATTTCTATTTTTCTACTCTGAAATACTAAACTTTCTCTTTGAGGGAGAACTGCTATGCCCATTTTTCTGCTATTTGGAAAACTTCATCCAGTCATAAGGGTTGGTCATGTCTGTGATTTGCAATCCACTCTGACAAGAAATTAGAAACTTACAAAAAAACCCTAACATTTTAAATCTTCCATGAATGATCCATCCTGAAATTCTGCTACCTGAATGCACTCAGGATTCTTTGCCTGCAAATTTCATCCACTTATGTGACAAGAGAGGAAAATACAACTATTTTCAGATCCCTTATTCTAGTCAATGGGGTGAAAGAGTGTGTTGGATTTAAAAAAGCAGATTCAGACACAAATAAAAATTGAATCAGAATGTCAAAGAGCAGATTCAAAACAGAATGGGCTGCTTCCAAATGCTACAGCTACAAGGCGAAACTTGTGGTAGTTGCATATACCATCTGGTCTTTTGCATCATTTGATCACTCACTGAAGGACTGATTCACTTCATACACTCTCTAATCTTGTTCTCGCTGCTGTTTCTGAGACTCTAGGAAATATAATTAGAGTGCCCTTTGGGAATGTCTGTGTGTGTGTGTGTGAGAGAGAGAGAGAGAGAGAGAGACTGTGTATGAACAAACTGTTTATTGAAAAGAGCGAGTGTAAGAATATAGGCTTTGATTTGGACTCATTGCAACTAGTTTGTTGACCATTCACACACAAAAAGCTGCAATCTAGGTTCAGGGTCTTTGAAATGTCTGTCTTGTAAAGTTTCCTATTGACCAAATAAGCTTAGGAAGCTGCCATTGACCTGCATTCAATAAGGAACAAAGTGCAGATAGTATAGCCCAGGAGGTTTGTTGCCACAGCAACGTCTCTCAGAAGTCAATGACCTTTTGCATGAGAAGGTGTTTTTAATAGGAAGGTACTAAATTAATATAGCCCATAAGTAACAAATATCACACTGAGACCAAAAATTACTTCAGGGAAAAACTGCAAGGTATGAATAAAAAAAGATAGTAGAAACAAAGGTTTATCAGTTGTAAGAAGCAATAGTGTTTATCCAGCCATGGCCATCTGACTATCCACTGAGGCAAAAAATAAAAGAAAATACTTCCATTGATTGTGAGGCAAGCTGCCCTTTGTGGTCTAGGAAGCTGCAAAGAAAAATATTGTTCCATTGCAATAATTTTTGCTTTCATTTTTCTTATTGCACCTGTATTATTAGTCCACACTAGGCTTTAATCATGCTGCTTTTAATTCAGATTCAGATTTGGATCCTGAGAAGAGTGAATGGAATTCTGCTCACACAATGAGACTTTCTTAGCTCCTTAGCTACCACTCATGAGGGTTGAGGAACCCTCTATAATGACATTCATTTGTCAAAACCTTTATTGCATTAGCCATGTGGCCATAGCATGATATACATTGAGATAACAACATAAAATGGGGATGGGGAGGTAAAGGTAGATATCGTCCTGGGCGATTACTTAAACACTGCTGAGGCTGGAGGAGGGCCGTTAAAGGGTCCTTCAGCTCCTCAGATTTGTCCTAACTCCATTGTCCTTGTACAATAAGGCTACTTGGAACTTCGTTCGGTTGTGCGGCGTGTCGACTGCAGCTGTGGTGTTAGAGAATAAGTTGGTGCCGCTTTCCTCTTTATCACACTAAGCAGGAAGTTAGCTGTCATCTCGGTAATCCAACAATCAGAATCCTGCAGAAAGAGGCTGGATTGGGAGATGAAGCTTATTCACGAGGGGAGTTAAAAACCGAGATCTTTCATCTGTCCAGTTGGGACAGAAGAGCATTATATCTTCCATAGTCTCCAGGGCCATGTCATTACAAGAGCATGTTCTATTTGCAATGGGAACTCTGGAATAACGACCCGACAGAACTGCTGTAGGAAAACAGTTGAGACGGGCACAGGTAAAGGCCCTACGCTTAGCCTCCGACATTGGTGGCTGCAGAGAGGGGAAGAAATAATAAGAATTCAGGGAGGCTGCTTTGCTCGAGTAAAAATGCTTTTCTGTTGGTGCAATACACCTGTGGATTCAAGCTGGTATTTATTTGAATTTATAGCCCAACTGACTCAATAGATTCAGAGCACTTGGCAGCATTTTAATGTTAACAAAAGCAAAATATTGTATTTTAATGTATTTAACATATTTAAAACATTCGAGGTAGTAAATCAGCTAACAAAAACTTGCATATTGCTTCTAAATGATACTGCTGCACATTACAGTTTTAATTGATACATGTTATGGCTTTAATATGTATTTACTTGAGCTCTGTAAGATAGATACAGATCTTTATTTCACTCCATCTATCATAAAAAATGTACCGTGGTGAACTGTGACTAATAAAACGATTTCCATTTCACACACTGAGGGGTAAAATTGAATACCACTAATATAATGGATATCCACTATGAATGTCACGTGAATTCCTCCTCAGGCTTTGGTATACCAGCAACATTTTCTTAACTGTGAAGCAGTCACCAATAAAACCTTCCTGTGTGACCTTTTTCCATACTTGGCAGCACCAATGTGGCAGTAATTATGTTCACTCATTTTCCAGACATATAAATGGAATGTGCAGAGCAGGAAGAGGAAGGCATCAGTTGGTCCAAGACCCCAGAAGGAGCCCCTCTCATACTCTGCAGAATGAGCAAATAGCAGTCCCCGCCCCAGATGTCCCTGAACTACAACTCCCATCACCCCCAACTACTGGCCACCCTGGCTAGGAATGATGGGAGTTGTAGTCCAACAACATCCAGGGACCCAAGGCTGAGAAAAGCTGATGTATAAATACACTATGGGAGTTAAAGATTATAATCAGAAATAACTGAAGAGTGTCAGGGCTTGGTAGATATCTCAGCCGAGTCAGGAGCTGGGAACCAGAATCCATGGGACGAACCAGCGGTCAGGATCAACAACTAAGTCAAAACCAAATGAAAACACGAGCAAGCCTGAAATCATGACCCAAAGGCAAATTGGGATCAAATGGCAACTTGAAGACACAACTGAAGAACAAACCAGGAGACAGAATCAATGAACGAGACAGAACATGGCAGAATCAGCAGAGAGATAGGTAAAAAAAGTCCCAAGTAACGCCTAACCAAAAGCATATTCAGTATACAGTGGTACCTCGGGTCACATACACTTCAGGTTACAGACTCCGATAACCCAGAAATAGTACCTCGGGTTAAGATCTTTGCTTCAGGACTTCAGGATGAGAACAGAAATCGTGCTCCAGCAGCGCAGCGGCAGCAGGAGGCCCCATTAGCTAAAGTGGTGCTTCAGGTTAAGAACAGTTTCAGGTTAAGAACAGAGCTCCAGGATGAATTAAGTTCTTAACCTGAGGTACCACTGTACTGCGTAAAGCCACCCTGCAGGTGTAGTCTTGTCAATGCTGTTATGGGCCCTCCTTTTTACATGGTCCCCATATGCAGAGTTTTTATGAGCGCGGATGTGCGCGCACACACACGGTCTGTTCAAAGCCTATTCAACACATGCAGGTGAGGGAAAAATTAAAATTCTCTCTCCTTCATGTTACCCCCACCTGCCCCACCCAAGGCCCATTTACTCACCCTCCATGTGCTTTGTGCAAATGTGTTCTAGCAACATTTGTTGCTACGCTAAGCACTATGACTTGGGTCTGTAAAAAAGGGGCATTTATACCCCTGAAAACTTATTGACAGCAGTCAGCATTGTCAGCCTACTTGCTAAGCACAAATGCATATCCTGCTTTTCCTTGTCAGTGCAATCAAACACCTCCGTGAGTACAGTAATTGGGGGAAAAGCACACCGTACTGCAATAAAGAAGAACAAACTGCAAGCAAGTATTGCTATGAAGACATTTTCACGTTTTTCTCTTCCACAGGAGTCACCCTGATAATGGAAAGACACTTTAAGATGAAATCTAAAGAGTTTGTGTTACAAACTACGTACACACATGCATAATGGGGTACAGACAGGCGAATTCTCATTGTTTAGGCTCAATCAAGCAACAGCAGTATGAAACAATGGTGGAGGCATCTGGGAGTTGCATCTGACAGGAATGGAACAAGGGCAGCTGCTGGATATTCAACTCTCAGCCCAAGAGAGGCTTCCTCAGTTCCCTGCTTCAGTTTATTCCTGAATATTATACCTGCCCCTGCCCCACAATGGTGAGCAGCAGCAACTTTGGTTAGGTTTATTGAAGGAAATGTTGCAGGACACAGTCCCTCCCTTCAGCTTAAGCTGGTTTATAAATCATGCACACACACTATTTAAGGACCCTCAGATATCAAGGAAGGTTTTGGGATGTGTTAGCAATATACAATATCCCCTCCCCCCGCCCAACTATTTTTATGAAATGACAGAGGAAGTCTCCTACTGCTGCTCTGGTAGGATAATTTTTCTCTGCACGCTGACAGTTATAGATAATAACCCGAAATACAAGCAATGAAGGCAACTTAAGTGGAGGACTACTGAAGTCACCAACTGCAGACATCGGAGTTGTTCTAACAGAGGCAGGTTTGCAACCCATATTTCTGTTTCAGAAATTGAGGCCATCCAGAAAGGAGCAAAAGAATAGCATCCTTTCCTTCATTCAAACATAAAAGCCTCCATTATCTGCTAATTAATATCCACAAAAATAAAAAAACTGCCCTGAACATCTAGGGGTGTGTGTGTGTGTGTGTGAGAGAGAGAGAGAGAGAGAGAGAAGTTTTTAAATTATAAAGGAGATTAATAAGTGAGATAAATTGTCAGATAACAACTGTTATATAGCTGTGTGATTATAAGAAAAGGTGAGGTGCTTTGGCTTTTTATGACTTATTTCACTGAAAAATGGGAACATTTGTAGCACAGCTGATCTTTTCAGTGGCTCTGATTTGCTGAAAATAATTTAGCTGACACAAAATGTAGCCTTATGTAGCACTTCTATCTCCACCGTGCAGGAAAATTACAGAAAAATAGGCATTCTATCTCAGATAGGCATCTTAAAATGTGCCTCTACAGAGTTTCCAATGACTTCCCACTTTGGCCATGCAGCTTGAAGACATATGTGGTTGTAACCACAATTTAAGCCCACAGAAGGCATTATCTATTCCCAGATGAAGAGAATGAAGAAAATTAAAGTGGATTCAAATCACATAAATAAAATAATTTTGACTACTGTAATGGCTTGTTTGTATTATCTATCCTCTGATTTCTCAACTGTGAAATCCAAATGATAATGAAGACGGGGGGTGGGCATTGTTTGTTACTAACCTTTATGTTTCTTATTGACTTCTTCCTCTATCACTGTTTCAAGAATTGCTGATCCGTTGATGATTGGGATGGGGCAGAAAGGTGATATGCCCCCAACCAAAGAACATATGTTGTCCAAATTAATAATTCCAGTTTATGCCATTTTTTGCTAGCATTGATTCAACTGCAGTTGTTAACACACTTTCTAGGGATAAAGAACTCAAATAGGATTTGCTTCTGAGTATACATGCCTAGGACTGCGCACCTTCCAAAATGATTTTCTGCCTCAATTTGTCTAAAATGACTCCATGGAGGAAAGCATGCAAGAAAGTAAATCATGGCAAACAGCTTTTTTCACCATCAGATTCTCATCATGCATTATTTATTCTCTCATTTTTTTCCAGTGTCATATCTAAAGTATGAAATACATACAATTCAAAGCTTAAAGGTAAAGGTACCCCTGACTGTTAGGTCCAGTCGCGGATGACTCTGGGGTTGCGTGCTCATCTTGCTCTACAGTGGTACCTCGGGTTACATACGCTTCAGGTTACATACGCTTCAGGTTACAGACTTCGCTAACCCAGAAATAGTACCTCGGGTTAAGAACTTTGCTTCAGGATGAGAACAGAAATTGTGCTCTGGCGGCGTGGCAGCAGTGGGAGGCCCCATTAGCTAAAGTGGTGCTTCAGGTTAAGAACAGTTTCAGGTTAAGAACAAACCTCCGGAACAAATTAAGTACTTAACCCGAGGTACCACTGTATAGGCTGAGGGAGCCGGCGTTTGTCTGCAAACAGCTTCCGGGTCATGTGGCCAGCATGACTAAGCCGCTTCTGGTGAACCAGAGCAGCACATGGAAACGCCGTTTACCTTCCCGCCGGAAGGTATCTATCTACTTGCACTTTGACTGCTAGGTGGGCAGGAGCTGGGACCGAACAATGGGAGCTCACTCCGGTGCGGGGCTTCAAGCCGCCGACCTTCTGATTGGTAAGCCCTAGGCTCTGTGGTTTAGACCACAGCTAAATCCTAGATCATGCAACAGTAAAACATGGGGACTAAAGTATGTACATGAATTGAAGCATTGGTCTTTTATTACTCAAGGACTTCCTCAATAAGTCTATAAAGAGATGTAGAACCAGTTCAAAGGTGGGGAGGGAGAAGATTCTTGGCTCTTACAACCATTTCTGGATTTCAGCATCCGCAACATGGCCACTTCTGAGGGGAAATGTTTTAGTTCTTTTTGCTCTCTTGCTTCTACAAGCAGACATTGGATTAATGTATATATGTTCAGGACTGGAATGTAAATTTGGCCTGTTTCAATAAAGTGCAATCGAAGTCTGTTTAAAATATTACAACAACCACCTTCATTTTTCAATATGCAAATGCCTATTTCAGAATGCCCATGGGTATCCTTAATTTGGCAAGGACATAATTTATATTGTAGCTTGCTCTATTACAGCTGAATCTTTACATACAACACCAACACCCACCTACCCACCACCCTTAAATTCAAGCCTTTGGGAGCTTCAGCTTGCACCTGCCATCTATGAAGCCACATGCAACATGAAACAAAGGTTAATGAATCCTTAAACAGACAATTGCAATGTCTCCAATAAGTTGTTTTCACAAACCTTTTATTTATATGTTATTAGTGAAATGCAAGGTACATGACAGGGACCCCCAGTTGCCACTCAGTTACTCTACCACACAGTACAGGTTTGTAAGAAGTGTTCTAGAAACTAAGGAAACTCACTACCCGGAATTTTAACATTCATTGGTCTAATGATGAATATTTCCTTACTTCCTCTTCGTTTTTGTTAAAACATTGATTGCAGACAATCTTTTGCATTATACAAGTCTACAAGCACCCCCCCCCCAATACTACTTGTTAACTGGAAGATCCAACTTATGCATATTAATTTTCTCCACTTCTGGTTCATTTAGGGATAAATTACAGAACCTCCATTTGAGGAATAACTCTCATTTAAATCAACGTGAAACAAAAAAGGTCAGTCCCAGAGTTCTCAACCTTGATTCTAATGAATCAGGGGAATAAAGACCTCCAATATTATGATTCTACACAGGAGTAAGGGGGGCACTCTTCAGTATTCTCTTTCCTCTCCAGGAAGGAAATCAGGTTTCCACAGAGCACAAGTGCTTATCATCCTATAAATGATACCTTCATCTTAGTGGTCAGAAAGTTCGTGATACCTAGCTAATGGCTGGAGCTCTCAGGCCTTAGGATTCTGAAACAGTGAGTGGAGGAGCAGGAGGAATTCTAAAAGCTGTAGAGCAGTCAAAAATTACATTTAAAGAAGATATCAAAACCTAAGTTTTGTAAACATCTAATATGGTATCCAATGTAATTTATCAGTTCACTCCTTTGCTGATATCCATAAGGACAGAAGCTACATATTATCCAGTCATTTTTGGTTAGAAGATTAACGCTAATGCATATGGAAATATGACAAGTTTATTTTCATTAAAGGGTCTCACTCCTTTTAATTAATTTATGTATTCAAGGGATTTACAAGGCCTTGAGATTAGCAATTGAGATGTAAAATTGTTGTTTTCTTGAGAATTATTTTTTTTTAGAAGAGCAAAGATATGTACACGTACAAACACACGGATATGAGAATGCTAAGAAACTCAAAATTCAAAACGCAAAGAGAACTTTTATCAATTCTGTATATGAGAACTTAAGTGTACACAACATGATTACATTCTGTCTTATAAAACCCATAAAACTCTTTCTCATCACAAAGCATTTAGCTTCTTCATGACACTGTGAATTATTTAAATCATTATTAAGGCTTCATCTGAAAGTAATCTGCAACATTCCCTGTAGCAGCTCCACCGTGCCGATTGCCATGTGCAAAATTCTTAGATCATTTCTTTATGAAAAATATTTTAAAGGTTCACAGTTACTTGTTTTATAGTTTTAATTTAAACAGAAATGAAGGTAATATTTTGCTGTGTGTCTCAGAATGCAAGTTCTTAAGGCCTTGGGCAAATGCTAACTACAATTTTGGGTTTCCTTTTAAATCATAGAAGAAAATATATTGAAAAAGCTTGGTTTAATGTATTATTAGCTAGTCCTACACATGCAAGAATTGTCCATTAGAGTACAATGCATATGCTGTGTCTGAACCAATATTAAAATTAATGGACTTCTAACCATTTTAGTTGTGTCATTTACATTGAATTTTCCATACTACACCATGAAAGGTGAATTTTGGAATTCACTATACTGCTTATATTTCATTGTTATGTTTGTTTGCACATCTCCTTGATAATTTCTCTCTATAATTGGTTTTTATGTATTTCTGTCATTATAAGGAGGTTTCTATAGCATACAGTCACAAAGTCTTTCTATAGAATTCCTCCTGCCCTACATTTACATTATAATTGTCATGGACAATGGTACTGTGTACTTGTCATGGACTGGCTGGATGCAGACGAGTGGTGGGAGGCGCCAACTGAGGAATCCCAAAAGGAAGAAGGCTCAGAGCCAAGGGATTGGTGGTGGGATGACGATGAGGGGTGAAGAGGGAGCAGATGGGAGGAGGAGATGTCAGAAGCTGAAGAGATAACAGCATTTAGTGAGCAGGAAGTCTGTAGCAGAGGGCAGTCCAGAATCAGAGGCAGAAGCAGAGGCTGGAGAAGTCTCTGGTTGCACATCAGGGAAGGGGTGCGGCTTCACATGTTGCTGCAGCTGCACCAAAGGGCACCAACCTGGGAACAGCTGCCTAGATGCTATAGCATGTGTGCATGTGTGTATTTGGAGCCCCATAGGATCTACTGGAAATTCTTGCTTTGGCAACAAAGAATTAACTACCTGCTGTGTGCATTTGATGGCCAGGGGCGCACAGGACAGCGTGGCTGTGGTAGTGGGCTGGCTGCTCAGGTCTTCAGTCAGGTCTGCTTATTTCTTATTACGTAATTCAGGCTGTGCCTGGGGGTTCTTGCCTGTCTCATAGCAATTGTTAACAACTTATTGGTGGTTAAGGCACTGGGTTGGATCATTAGTCAATTGGGTACCCCACTAAAGGGGTCCAGGAGGTGGTGTCTCTGTCTGGAAGTCTACACAGGAGCTGATGAGCCATCAAATGGCAATCCTGATAGGATTGTCCTGATTTCATATATGTCACAGAGTGACCATTAATCCAGAGTCAACCCTGCAGGTGGACTAGTTCATAGAATCATAGAATCATAGAGTTGGAAGAGACCACAAGGGCCATCGAGTCCAACCCCCTGCCAAGCAGGAAACACCATCAGAGCACTCCTGACATATGGTTGTCAAGCCTCTGCTTAAAGACCTCCAAAGAAGGAGACTCCACCACACTCCTTGGCAGCAAATTCCACTGTCGAACAGCTCTTACTGTCAGGAAGTTTTTCCTAATGTTTAGGTGGAATCTTCTTTCTTGTAGTTGATTCTGCATACATACCTAATGCCTTTGCCCAAGCCTAATTTGTTCAATCTGTAATGGAAAAGAGTGACCTATTTTAACCCAATATTGATGTCCTATGTCTTTTGGGGGTGGGGCTGTCCCGTGCCTGGGCTCGAAATTATCCTTGCAGTCATGATTTAGACTAAATCACTCCTTTGTAGAGTGTTAAAGATCTACTGCATTCTGGATAGCTCTATGTAAGCTACTCACAGAAGTGCATGGTCAGCACATCATTGTGGTGTTGCTGTTTGTTTACTGTAAATGCAGCCCACCTAATTCCTGATTTGACATTCAGAGGATGATGGATAATTCAACCCTAGTTGATGTATCTAAGCTACTTGCCTTTTCAATCACTTCATAGCACAGATCAACATGTAGCTCTTTGACTGTGTTGAGTTCAGTTTTTCATTTTCATTTCATTTATTAGACTTATTAGTCGCTCATCACCCAAAGGTCTCTAAGCGACTCACAACGAAAAAGGTATACAATACATATCAGTTGGCACCCTTCAGCTCATTGCCAACTTTATAACAAGATATCCCTTTGTATTATATGGCCACATGAACCAAATACATCTTTGGAACACCATGTGTTTGAATCTTCACCCTCCTTTACTCATTTGTGTTTGAGATATGCAACTGTAGCTCTAAAGGGACGAGCAGCAAAAAGGTATAGGACCACACTATGCAAAAAACAAGACAAAACACAACAACCTAACAAATAAAACATGCAGAAGATCTCCTCTAGTTGAAAGCAGTGTCGATAACAGGTAGGAGAAATCTTTTGTCCAAGACCTTGGAGTAGACCAGGGATGGCGAATCAAAAGTCCAATTACATCTGGAGGACTCCAACTCCCATCAGTCCCAGTAAGCAAGGCCAGTGGTCAGGGATGATGGGAATGACACCCAGGTTCCCCATTCCTAGATCAGACGGTATAGCAGCTTCTATAGTGCTGAGGAAATGTTGGGACTTAGTGGCACCAAGGAAGTTTGCCTTCCATTATTGCAAATTATTAAACATCGGTTTATACTTATGTGTGTACTTGTGTGTGACCTTGCCTTATCCCATGGCCACGGGCAAATTCCACAATATTAAAAACCATTTGTAAGTATTTACTTCTATCTGAAATAAGGAAAGCTAGAATATTAGCAAATGAAAATCTGAGCAGCTTGAGAGTTTATGCTTCAAATAAACATATTCCAACATGGTGCCCTCCAGGTGTTGAACTGCAGCTCTCATCACCCCTGTCCATTAGCCATGCTGGCTGAGACTAATGAGAGTTAATGTTCAGCAACATCTAGTGGCACCACATTTTGGAAGACAGTCTTAAAGTATCACAAGATTATGAAACACACAGCAAAAATCCACAAAGTGAGTATGTTAGCTTTATATATCCAATAAATAAAAGCTGAAATCTCTGTTTCACTTGAGTTGCTTCCAGGCACTGTGTTTACTGTCCTTTAAGTGCAGCCCAGACTCTCCCCATCCTCTTTTTCACTAGACTAGGACTCTCACGGCAAACCTGTGTCTGAAGCTGTATACAACCCTGTTAAACCTGTTACATTACTAGCTCTTTTGTGGAGTCTGAAAGAAGGTTCAACAGGATGCACACTAGCAGAAATACAAAAGAACTAAACAATAGTTTCTTTTGGGAGCTTGAAAAGGTCACTGCAACCTTCAAACGAAATACAAATCACTTATCTGTATGCCATGGTTCAGACTTTCAACTATATATGAAATGATCTGATGTTTCATTTCACTTTGTTTTAAAAGGGGAACATCTGTGTTTCTCTCTGAGTTAAATTTTATTGTATTAGAAGACAAAGCTGTTTTCTGGTTATAGCTAGTGATTAATCTTGATCAACTGTCACACTTTATTTAACTTTAATTCTGTGAAAAGGTTTTCTGTACAATGTAAGATGAGAATTGACATTTAAATGTTCAGATTTGTTCAGATTACCATCTCATTCTATTAAAAAACACACCACTTTCTCGATTTTCCACTTCATACGTTTGATGAAGTAGGCTGTTGCCTATGAGAGCTCAATGCACAATAAAATAAGTTTGCCTCCAAGATACCAAATCATCATGAATATTCTTGTTGCTATAGACTACTAGAATTTTTCTGTATCTTTTAGAGTATTAAATTATATATATATATATATATATACTGATGAGGCTGTTTCCAAAGGTATATGGAATATATTAATATTATTCCGTAACAATTTATTGTTCTTTCTTTAGGGCCACTCATCCACAAGCAATATCATATTAATATGAAGCGCATTAGAGTTGCTCAGTGTTTAGTGCATATGACAATTCTGCCCATGTAGAATGTTAAGTAGATGAGCAATATTTATAGAAATTACATGGGCCACCTGGTAGGGACTACTCTCAGGAGCATATGCACAATGCTAAAGTTCAGAGCTAATAAAATGATTAATTCAGAAAGACAGTTAAAGGTCTTGCCTACACCAGTAATACCAGCCAGGCATAAAGGCCAAGTATGAACACACAAGTATGTGGCGTCTTAACATTTTTGGACGCCACAATGTGGGCTGTGTGAGAGAGAAATAATGCTGGGTCAGAAAATAATAAAGACCACTAGATCATTATAATAGGTGGCTCATTCCTCCAGCAGGTTACAAGACTATTCTAAACGTATGATTTGACAAAAAGCAAAATATCTCCCTAGCTACTTCCTGAAGAGGATCATTCTAAAATGCTTTTGTTTTGTGTGTGTGTGTGTACACACCCACCTGCAACCATGTTCTCATTAAACAGCAGAAATGCCACCTTCAAATATGACACCCTTTCAGATAAATTAAAGACTGGCATTAAAAACGAATAAAGCCACCATGAACCATTGCTCTAGATAGGAATGGACATTCCCTTTTATTCATGTCTGAACAGAGGAGTGTGAGCAAGTACAGAGGTGGTTGCTTTTATTTATACTCAGGGTAGGAGGCACACCCTTTCTCTTTTACATGGGATATGCAATTTGTGTTATGCGAGGCCCGCACAGCTGCAGTTTTGCGTTTTGTCACACCCCCACAGCTACCACTTTCTGACTAACATGGAAGGCACTTTCTCAAAAATTCCAAATGTGCTCATTGGCCCAGAAAAGGATGGTGACCCCTGATATGGGTAAATATACAACTTCAGAACTCAACATTTTGTCATTTAGAAGTAATAAATAACATTATCATGACAATTTCATTTCCCCCTCTATTCACTTGCCTCCGATGCAAATTGGATCTGCATAGTACCAATTTATACATAGTTCGTTATGTCAGCGTGTCATCAACAACTGAAACCTGTCAAGAGATGATTACTGACAATAGCCGTAACATTTTGGAGCTTGGAACGTTAAGTGGTAGCTTTGAAGCATATACATATCATGTTTTCTCAGCTTGGTTTATCTCCTCTCACATTTGACACCTCCAAATAAATGCTTTCAGGCACAAACCCTAGGATTGCCTTGCTTTCCTTTGCATACATGCATTTGGAATCCCTGGCTAATCTCAGCAGCAAACACACACGCAAGCAATCATCACACGTTGAGTTGCATATTATTTCCTATATGGAAGTTTTTTTCCATACAGAAAAAAGAACCTGGTATATACGAAGCAGCTAAATATGGTAAGTTCTTGTCCCTGCTCATATATAAACTATGTTATCTAGAGTTCTTACCACCAGCTTTATTAAGGCATGAAAGTCAATGTGTCTAGAGCACTGCTCCCCAAACTCACCCCCTCAACCACTTGAATGATTTCCCTGCCTGTTTTAGCAACTGTTAAGATGCTGTGATATATGTTGCCTAGTTTTAAATTGATGGTGGTGGTGCCAACGTTTAGCTTCAACTTTCTGTGCAACTTAGGGTAGACTGTCATCAGACTTAGAGTCTAAGAGATTGATCTCTTACTACCTCTTTGTGACAGTGTCTATCTCTGAATGAACTACCCCTGTAGGTGTACCTGGCATAAACACTGATCTCATTTTGGGGAGGCCGCTGAAGATACACCATTCCGCAAACGCATTTGGAAGGAGTAAATCTTGGTTGTGTTAATTTGCAAAATAACCGTTAGTTTATTGATATCCTGTCTCCTGACTTCCCTTGAGTGTGCTGGCAACACTTTCCAAGTATTTTATCTTTGCAACGTTTGACCCACTTAATCCTTCCTTTCCTGCTTTCTATGATATTATTTTCCACACCCCATTACTTTGTACTGTTTTTATTACTATTTACACATCCAAAGAAATTTTCTCATTCAACATGGTAACTCCTGTGATGGTAATTAACACCAGAGCATTTAATTTTGAAGTTGACATTTTGTGTGAAAGCATTACAGAAAGTTAGATTCACTTCACTATGCTTATGTTATACAAAGACAATTAGCGCAAGTAGTTAAAAACAACTCATCTGTTTGTGACCTTTAAGCACAAATTACAATTTCTTTTTTTTAAGCTGCAGCAGAAGGAAAAGAAAAAATACCTAGCACTTAATGCTGATGTGCAAAAATCCACCAGCCCTGCAACTTTTGAATAAAAATTCTGTGGGCTATAATAAGAAAACAAGACTCTGGTCCATTTTCTCCTTCAACTAGATTAAAGCCATCCATCATTTCTCCATGGCATCAACATCATAAATGCTTAAGTCACTGAAGTAAGAGACATGCCAGTGATATTCCTTCTTATTTCTAAAACATTTACCTCAATATTCTCCATCAACAAAGTAAATAAATAAAATAAAAATAAAAACGCAGCAAAGCAAGCAACAATTAAGCACTTTGACCTTGTTAATTCCTTGTTAATTCACCGTCTTTGGTTTCTTTCTGTCTATGTTTTCCAAATGAGCAGAACAAAAATTAGATCAAGAGATTCAACAACTGTCAACATGTCTAAAAGAAAGTCAGATGGTGGGGTACAAATAAGTAGTAGTAGTAGTTGTAGTAGTTGTTACCAGCTCTGAACGTTCTACCAACTTTGACTTTTAAACTTCTTTCCAATAAGTAATGTGAGATGTTATAATCAACAGGCTGTTTTGGGTCTTCATTGTTGTAGACAAGTAAAATGCCATCTATCATGACTTTGTTTTCCACTCTGTTGAGCCAGTTTGTGTCGTAGTGTGACTCCCATATGCTGCCAATATTTGGGTTTCTGTCAGGATACATAGCATCACAATGTTTTTATGTTGAAAACAACCATTCTTCAAAGGAATCCCTTGCTAAGGGATTCACCAAGGCGGTGTGTTTTCAAAGCCTTGGATATTTTGCTCACACCAGGATGTTCTTAAAGGCTTGGTCAAGTTCAAATGGAAATGGAAATGGATGCCCAATCTGGGGAAAGAATCAGATTGCTTTTCCAATGGCAAATGTTTATCACAGTCTGAATGTGAAGAAAAGGGGTGTGTGCAACAAGCGAGAAACAAACACATTCCACAAAATCTGATCCCAATAAAACTCTTTATTACTGAGCCATGCCTATTTGTAATTCTATCAGCCGTGGAAGGGGGGATTTCATATACAAGCTGAGGGTGTCCTCAAAAGGTTCCACTTGGGGATGAGTGGCCAAGATCTTCAGGAGGAGCTGTTCACATCCTGGGTGAAATCAGGTTCTGACATTGAGGCCGAATGGGTAAAGTCTGAGGGCCCATCTGGAGAAGTGCCTGAAATGGGGCAAGAAGACAACTGGAGTAAAGGTCTCCTTGAGATGAAGGCCCTCTTCTCAAGTAGACCTCTGGGAAGTCAGCTGAGGTGGGAGTGTAGTTCCAGCAGCTCCTACTCAAAAGGCCAAGTGATGGGCTGGAAGAGCTGCTAGCACCATGTCTATGTACCAATTCCGTGCCCTGTCTGCTACTGGATTGCCTGCCTATGACAAACCTGGTCATGGACTGCTGTGACCTTGCCTCTCCCCTCACCCGTGCTGTGAATTCTGCTTGTCTGGACACTGGAAGGGCCCTGGACATTGCTCCAGTTGCTTCCCTATTGGTGCTGCTGCTTGCAAGTCTTCTGTTTATTCATGAGTCCAGTGAGGATAGGACAAAGAAACCAGAAACTTTCTCTTAGAAACAGAAAAATGCAATAAATTCTTCTGATGTGTGCATATGCACAGGGAAGATTTCACAACCCATACAAAAGTTCATTGTGGATTTTCAAAATGTTAATGAGCTCATTATAATAATAAAGGAGTAATGTGATAAAAAGAAGCAAAGTGAAATTCCTTGAGATAGAAAGTCCCCAGGACAAGAGTTCAGAGAGATCAAAGACCAGAGTTCAAAGACTTCTGCTGAGCTTATTGTTTGTATTCAGCGCTGAAGCTATGCGCAACACCCCGCAGAAAATCTTTGGTTTAAATAATGAAAAAGTAGCTGCTTGTAGTTTGTTAGAAATGTTAGTCACAGATTCTGAAGCAAAACTTAAGAATTCTTGCTTTTATCATCAGAAAAGATCAGTATGTATTTTAAAGTGTGTATGTCATGTATTTCATGACTGGCATTTTAAATATTTAAGTATGTTGACCACTTGCAATCAAATACCTTTAACTTCAAGAAATTGTAGTATCAAAGCTTTAAAACCAGCAGTCTGACAGCTGTATGAACACAAAGAGACTAATTTTCTTAGGAGAGTTTTTCTGTTGCAATTGTTATTTAGGATTTTCTGTGAACAATAGAAGACACAGATTTAGTATGCTTAATCAGTCTTAGTCATTTCCAACACAGCCTTTTTTTTTTTTTAAAGGAATACTTTGATCACATTTAGGAAAAAATGCTTCTCTGTACGATAGCTCAGTTGGTAGAGCATGAGACTCTTAACTTCAGTCATGGGTTCAAGCCATGGGTTCAAAAGATTCCTGCACTGCAGGGAGTTGGAGTAGATTACCTTTCTGGTCCCTTCCAATTCTACAGTTCTAAGATTCTAAGATACTATTCATGAAAGGGAACCTTGCAGCCTGAGTTCTGTCAGTTGCTTCCTCTGTCTTTTACAAGCCACATCCTCACATCATGCTTTCCTCTATATAGTATGGAATCACAGAATCATAGAATTATAGACTTGGAAGGGACTTTAAGGGTCATCCAGTCCAACTTCCTGCAATATCAAAAAACATCCCTGACAGATCTCTACTTAAAAACTTTGAAAGAAGGAGAGTCCTCCACCATTCATGGGAGTCTATTCCACTGTCAAACATCTCTACTGTCAGAAAGTTCTTCCTGATGTTTAGTAGGAATCTCCTTTCTTGTAATTTGGATCCATTGGTTCAGGTTCTAGCCTCCAGAACAGGAGAAAACAAGCTTACTCTACTCTCCATGTGGCAGCCCTTTATATATTTGAAGCTGACTATCATATCTCATCTCGGTCTCCTCTTTACCAGGCTATACAAACCAAATTCACAATTCCAACTATCTTGCAAATGTTTAATGTAATCCTTAACAAAATATGTAACAGCTTGCAGACTTGTGCTGTGAACAGAGCATTTCTGACTCTATACAAACTTTCGCTTCTGCACTTTGACAGTATGACATTGTCATCTCATATTATCAGGCACCGTCACATTTGTATGTAATCATAAGTGAACACCATGCAAACATAACAAAGTTGTTGGGTGATATGCATTGCGTTCAGTATTAGACACTGAGATATGAAAGCCAGGAGCTAAATGGCACCTTAATCCTAGGTTATGGGCGCAACAATGGAATGTCTAGGTGCGCTTTTTCATAACAAAGCTGAAAATGAATGAACTGCAGCTAAAAGATTATGTTCATTTTTCACATGGTCTAGTCCTTCCCCTGCCCACCCCCTAATATTCTTAAGAGGGTCTCTTCTCTAGTTTTCATAGAGTCGCTGGAAGCGGGGAGGCAGGAAAAGGTCCTCCTTTCTTTCCACTCTGCAGTTTTAATCTGAAATCTTAGGCACAGTACTGCGCCCAGAGCTCAGAAATTGCTCACACTAATGAAATCCCCTGTCGCAAAATGGGAGTTTTGAACACTGATTGTGTTGCGTGCTACATATAAGTTTAATATTTAATGTGTATTGTTAGTTTAGCAACTATTGTGTGGGTGCTTATATTTATTATATTACTCATTAGGATCTTAATATTATCAACAAGTATGAATAAAATCATATTTATTATTAACATAAAAATGAGATCACACATTTATATACCATGTAAACATTTTTAGTTGGTCTGCCTGGGCTAGGCAGCCCTTGTCTTCCACTGGGGCCTAAACCTGCTGCCAACAGCCCTGCAGCCAACCCTCCTCATACTTGGAGGACAAGTCCTCAGCACCGCCTTGATTTCTTCAAGCTCATAGGTGACAAACGATGAAAAGTGTGCAGAGGCCCTTTAAGGAAAACTGCCAGCTCCTTTAAGGAGACACGCCTAGTGAAGAATAGGCCTTGTCTGCCTTTCAGCTCCCTATCAATGTCTCCCTAAAACTTTCAATGAAGGAAAAGTGCCAGCCAATGGGAGCTGTCCAGAGTTCTGATCTGGCCTGCCTGAGCTTCTTTGCTACAGTCTCCTAACATGCCTCTACTTACTGTGATGTTACTGGAAGTGATTTTGTCTGCTGTGATTTAACCGGATGATACTCTGCTACTGCAGTTTGCCTAAAAGGACTCGCCTGCAAAGATTCTACCAAACGAGTTTTCCTAAAAGGAACTCTGGCTCTGCTCCTCATTGCAGAACAGGATATGGAAGAAAGAGAGCCTGAGGCTTGAACAGACTCGTTCCTGTAGCACTAACCTATGGATTAGCATGACACCTGAACAGGGCTACTATTTGAAGACAGCAGTTAAAGAATGCTGCTGTTGTACATTCTGCCTGAAGGTATAACATGTTCTAAATGTAGGTTGGCATATTATGACAACATGGGGGAAAGGTGTATATGCAGAATAAAGATGTTGCTATGTGCCCAGTGCATAAGATTTAGCTCTAGATGCCTTCAATATGCTTTATAATATTTTTCATGTCCAAGGAAAATGGCTGTATAATTCCCCTATTCTACCCTTTTTATGACAGTTTTGGCCCACACCTATTTTATTAGAGAAAAGCAAAAGCCCTTCATAGGTCAACATAGATGATCTTATGCTATGTTTAGACTCATGAACCAATAGTCTCTGCTTGCTGTCAATAGGCTTATATCCATGCATGAAATTAGAACGAGTTGATTCAGAATAAACTGACAGACATTCTATGATTTTACACAGAACTATGAAAATGAATTTCATTTTCTAAAAGGCACAATTTCATATGGCCACATATACTTCTGACACTAATTAGAATGTCTCAATTTCAATCCACATCATCGTTTGGGTGCAGAACAGAAGACAGCCAGGCAGAGAGCGTCTTTACAGATCCAGCTTCAAAAATGAAAAAATGGGGGGGGACACTACATCTGCATTTACATCAAAACCAAAACTCTGGACAATTTCAGACAATGTTGGTCTGTTGGAGAAGGACCACAGCTCAATAGTAGAGCATCTGTTTACATGAAGAATGTCTCAGGTTCAATTTGTGGCTTCTCCAGGTAGGGCTGGGCATGTACCGTATTTTTCGCTCTATAACACGCACCCGACCATAACACGCACGTACTTTTTAGAGGAGGAAAATCCGTAGGCATGCCACCTGTAGGCATTCCCTCCATAACACGCACAGACATTTTCCCTTACTTTTTAGGAGGAAAAAAGTGAGTGCTATGGTGCAAAAAATACGGTACTTTGTCTGAAACTCTGGAGAGCCACTGCCAAACAGTGTAGACAGTAATGAGTAGATATCCCAATGATCTGACTTGGTATAAGGCAGCCTCCTAGATTCCTGTCTAGTGTAGCAGCTCATTTACTAACATTGCAATAATATTGTACTTGTTGGTCAAAATGAGTCAGCAATAACAAGCTGGTTCAACTTTCACTTGGTACTTCTCTCGAAAATTTAATAAAGCTTAGCATTTTATACCTAGACTACTTATTTGCTTTCTGCAACACATTTATTTTGCTTGGCACCTTTCAGCACAAAGGTAGCACACAACCACATTGTAGACATTATTCTGGTCCTCTCTTGTTTTACATGATTTTGAATACACAAAATTTTGAAAAACACCAGTATGGGAGAAAGAGAGCTTAACCCCTTCCCCCTCAGTCCATTTTTCAAATTTAAATCCACTCCTGCAAGTTGCTCTGCTTTCCACGGGGCAAACATTAAGGGACCTAGCAAAAAGCAGGTGGGTGGGGGTTTAAGAGAAAAATGGCCCAAGAAAAAAGATTAAGCACCTTACCAAGCTGTGCACAGTGCACTGCTGCTATGAGGAATATTCTGTGGCCACAGCGAGCTTTTTCTTGGGAACACTGGTAGATACTCAATACATCATTCACTGTATGCATACTTTGCGTTTTCAGATGGGAAAGAAAATCCAGCAATATCAAATCTTCAGTAAACTTGGAGACTCAGCCACCTGTATTTTGTCAGTCACAGATCAGCAGTAAACAACTGTGCACTCCAGTCACCTTAGTAATATGAGGGATAGCAGCCTTTGTTTACATGATCACCTATCCCAAAATGAAAGGAAAGTGCGTCAAGAGCCCTTCACAGTTTTACCAACAGCTGTTGACTTGCTTCCACCACTGACTTGTTCCTTGCACAATCTGTGAACAAATCAGAAATGGAATCAAGTGGTATTTACTCCAGCAAAACAAATAATTTAAGCAACCGCTAGGTTGCAATATCAAATCCCATTCTCCACAAGGAAGAAACCACCAACCGCACAAGTTGTGGCTGAAAAAACATTTATTGTTCTTCATCAGCACTTGTAGCATTCTTAGGCAAGTAGTTTGAAACGGTAAATATTTCATCTACTCTTTTTGCTGTTCTATCATTTTCCCAAGACATCTGGGTTAAGTATCTATGATGTTTTATCATTATCAAGCAGACCAAAAACTATTACTAAGTAATTTTATCAGCTGAAACAACCTACACACCATCCCACCTTCCCTTCGTCTTCCAAAGTATAAATGCAACAATCCACCTACTCAGGGCTCCCCCCCCCTTTTCATACAGAACTCACCAGAACTGAGTTCCAGCACCTCTCAGGTGGGTGCCATTGCCATTATAATAGAACAAGGGAGGCCTTCATGTTGAGTTCTGGCACCTCTCTAGAAAGTTAGCCCAACACCTCACCTTTTAGGAGAATCATGTTCTCAAACATATTTCAATGCACTGAGCACCTTCTTGGACACACTGAACATTGCAGGGTAGGGGAGATGGGGACATAGATGACCGCATCCTTTACTCTGAAGTATGTTCTTTTTAAACAAATCTGCTGCCATAAGGGAAAGAACAACATTTATCCTTTAAATTAATGCCTCTTCTAGTATATTGTTCAAATCAAGAAATCAAGGCAAACATAATTAAGGTAATTCAGACATATTGCTTATAAAGAATCAGCAGTCGCCTCTGTGGCATTAATCATTGTTGTGATCTGCTTATTTGGGATTTTTATACCTTGATCTCGTGGAAAGAACTCAACAGGCTAAGAAGCTTAAGGCAGTTTATGTGAGATGGTTTATGAGCTCATATTGAGTATACAGAAATATGTAATGGGCATGAGCATGCCAACCATGCACAAAAAAGCTGTGGGATCCAGAAAGGACATTTAAAAATTAATCATTAATTTTTTAAATTGGAGTCAAATAAGCCCATCATTTCTAGCAGAGTCAAATGGGTGCTACTACCCCTGCTTTACTCATTTTCAAGATGATATGAAAACAAATATGCTGCTACCATCTGTTTAACCCCAAGTAAAGTCCAGGGGTGGAATCCAACTAAATCATATTCAGGCTAGACACAATTGAAAACCAAGTTACTCAAGTCCATTGATTTCAGTGACTCAGGGGGAAAGTGTTTTCAGCACACATGAAAGCAGGTTTGAATATAATATATATATATATATATATATATATATATATATATATATATATATATATATATATATTGCTTTCGTAGATTTTCACGGGTACAGGAATGCAGGTTTTGGTGTCTTCGGGTGTCTTCCCGTGTAAGAGTCGGGGTGTCTGTGCGACGTTTCGACGAGGTCTCACTCGTCATCTTCAGGCTGGTGCTTTCGGCTTCTTGTTACTGGAACAGAGCAGAGTCTGGTGTTTGAGTTCCTATAAATACTGTTGAGGGGTGTGGTGTATAGCCTCCAACGTTCTGGGCAGAGAGGAAGTTCCTAGATTAGTGTGCCTTTTCTTCTTTTGTTCTTTAATTACTTGAGGGATATCTTGGGTGATTTCATGAGTGATATTCTGAATATCACTGGGTGGGTCATTAAGTGTAGATTAGTTGCTAAAGCTTTCGTGTCTTGACCTCTTGAGCTTGTGAAGAGTTTTTCTGAGAAGATGGCTGTGCTGCATTTAGTTGTGCTCTGGCTTGGCTTCGTGTATAGGGGCGAGCTATGGTTTTGTGTCTTGTACCAGCCAGATCTGTGTAGGGATTGCAGGGGGGTGCAGCATCCGGAGGTGCCACTATAGTTTGGCTACTGGATGGAGTCTGTAATATGTCTGTGGAGAGGGTCTGGGTTTGGGTCTGGTGTGGTTGATTGGTGACGGCGTTCTGTGTGCCTCTGGTTATATATGCAGGTTTTGGTGTCTTCGGGTGTCTTCCCGTGTAAGAGTCGGGGTGTCTGGGCGACGTTTCGACGAGGTCTCACTCGTCATCTTCAGGCTGGTGCTTTCGGCTTCTTGTTACTGGAACAAGCTCTGTTCCAGTAACAAGCTCTGTTCCAGTAACAAGAAGCCGAAAGCACCAGCCTGAAGATGACGAGTGAGACCTCGTCGAAACGTCGCCCAGACACCCCGACTCTTACACGGGAAGACACCCGAAGACACCAAAACCTGCATTCCTGTACCCGTGAAAATCTACGAAAGCAAATATATATATATATATATATATATATAATCAATACAATGCTGAAAGATCAGAAACAAAGAGCCATGCACCGAAACCTTGCTTTTATTTATTTTCAGTTTTCGGAAAGTCTAAGTGCGCATCTTAGCATTCTTCAGTTGTCAGCCATCCTTAATAAGGGAAACATTGAGCAACAGTGTGGGGATAGCTGGTGCCTTTTGCCACTTGACCCTGTTTCTCACTCCATGTGTCCATTGAAGTGTTTGAGATGTATTATTGCAAACTTGTATTATACATTAAATCTGCACATAATGATAGTAAAATTACTTGCAGCCCATAAGCTCATTGTGTGTTTCTGATGTGATGGAATCCTCATTGTTAAACTCTATTTATCTACCTTTACTATAGTAAGTTTTCATCTTTTACAGATATTCTTTTTATTTTATGGATGAATTGCTTCCTACAAAGAATTCCAAAGCGATTTAACAATAAAAGCATCAACAATAAAAATATATAAAAGTAAGAATTTTCTATGACTTATCCATCATTTGAGTTAAATAATACTGTCTTTGAATTAACACAGGCAATGAGCTTTTATTGATATTGTCTTTAGAGGAAACATAAAAAGGTCAATATAACATTATTTAAATTTTGTATTGAAAATATGAGGTCTTTCTCTTACAACTTGAAAAAGAGACAGCAATCAAAACTCAAGCATACTGTTTATTGACTAGTTCAGGAATCAGAATAATTAAACCTACAAATGTAATTAAGTATGTACATTAAGAAAGTAGGATTGCAGCCTGGCATATTGGCAAATAGCAAGGAGGAATGCCAATATCACCATTTTCAGATAGAGATTGTTAACAGCAGCAATAATCAACAAGAATGAACAACAGTGTGCTCAAGACAGTTGATCAGTGGTTCCATGAAAGCCTTACTAGGAGGTGAAGATAATTTAATATTATTGTGCCCTGATAAGTTACAGAAATAATAGGAAAAACCAATAGTTCCTGAAGAACTTGTACTTAAGCCACACAACATTAACAGGCAAGTTGACCCAAACTTTTCTCATACAAAAGCCAAGTTCACTTAAGTAAAATAATTTGTCTTGAGTAAACATGTTTAGAATTTGGCTGCACATATTTGGTTAAATCATTTCCACAAGAAGGTATTTACTGTACTGTAATAAATTAGTTTACATGTAGTAGAAACCAAACACAACAAATTTGAAGAGATTCATGAACTTAATATGTGCACCCAAATAAGAAACCCAAGGCCCAGGAAATTCAATAGATCTTATTTTCTAATAAGTGTGTTTCTAGGATTGCATGCTTAATCTGTTGTTTTCAGTGCAATCCTATGCATGTTTACTCAAAAGTCTCCCTGTATTCAACAGTGTTTACTGCCAGGTACCTGGAAGTAATCCCCATTGAATTCAGTGGAACATATTTTTAAGTAGACATGTATAGGATTGACCCGTTCAATTAATAGCTACTCCACTTATATTATCAAGTAGTTGAACTACAGCAGTCCTCTATAACAAGCTATTTTCTTTCTTTCTTTCTTTCTTTCTTTCTTTCTTTCTTTCTTTCTTTCTTTCTTCTATCATGGCAAGAGTCTCTCTAAAACCACCTACATATCTGATGAGCCAACATTAAATACTAATTATAAACTGTATAACTGATTAATGAAAGAAAACCAATTTTCCAAACCAAGACATTCCTGACAAGTTCATTAGCACTTTTGCAAGTCTACTGCTATTGAGCATGGTAGTAGTAATTTTATGTTTCACAAAGCTTTCATATATCAATTGTATAACTTACATGCCTTCATTTGCTTCCAGGCACAATAAGCTAAGGTGTTACTATCTCTCTCACCAACACTCCCCAAAGTGGCAATACTGTTTTTAAACAGAAATTGTGCAAACATTTATAATAATGAGATTAAAACAGCAACAGAATGAGAGACAATGTGTTATATGGTGGAATGTGTAAGGGCAACTGTTTTTGAAATTCCACTACTAAGGTTTAATAGCATTTTAAAGTTATGTAGCAAAAAACGCAGGATTTTGTCTCAAGTTTAAGAAATACAACTAATAAGTATAACATTATCAATCAAACAAAACCCTCCAGTGAATCTATACTCCAATTTAGCAATAACAATATTCTTTTTATTTATGTCAACATAATCTTTGGTTCCGAAGCTGTCAGACAATTTAGCACAGGGGGGTGAAAAAACCCCTTCATCATCTTTCAGAGAGAACATGCTAGGATGCCAACACGGCAACAATGTGAATAACATCACCTTTAGTTCAGGTCCAGAATTTTCTTATCAGCAGCTTTTCCTAATATACAGCACAGAGTGACAGGGGCAATACTTCTGCCGACCAATTAACAGGAATGCAAACCAATAATATCCCATAATAACTTTAGCACTTTGCCTGAAAACAAATTATCTCCTTTTCAGGAGATCATCCAAATCATCCAAAAATCACAAAGCAGCATCATGGTGTAATGTGAGCGCGGCAGGGGGGCATTCAAGCCTTTTAGCTATACGTGTGTGTGTGTGTGTGTGTGTGTGTGTGTTATTCAGAGAGTTCTTCTTTGTTGTCTGCCAATAAATTACAAAAAGAGGCAGTCATATTTGAAAGTAAAACCATTAGGCTGTGTTGTACGGAATGCTGCAATACAGGCACGGAAGGAACAATAAGAAAAACACAATACCTTTAGTAAGTCTCCTCAGAATTTGACAACGGCATTTAAAAGAGACAGCTATCATTCTTGCTTACTGCCTTCCGTGGCAAAGTATACTCAAGGCTCTGCTTTGGTGGCTGCAGCAGAAGCATATGAATTCCTCACGCGCATACCAGAAGAAAGATAGTCCCAGCGGGGAGTGACAAAGCTTAATTCTTCTTGGCTGATGCAGAGATCAGCTCCATGTCATCTAGCAAAGCTGTGTCATTCAGTACTAGTACTACTACCGCCACTGCTTGCAGCACCAGATCAATGGCTTAAAAAGAAGAAGAAGAAGAAGAAGAAGAAGAAGCAATATTTCTCTTAACAGCTGCAAAGCATCAAATAGTGTAAGATCCCGGCGAATATAACTGAACGCAGCTAGGTTACCAGCCTTCCAGAGTCCTGTGCTGTGCTAGTGAGCTTCAGTTTCTGTTCCAGGCAAAGGACCATGCATTTCAGCACAATCAGGGGATTTTTCCCTCCTCCCGCTCTCGCTCCCCCTCCTCAAATCCTTCAGATATTTTAACTCTCTCCCAGCATTGCTCACTGAACAATAACAAGGGGAAATGCACAATCATCAGCATCCTTTATTACAAATGGCAAAATTTTAAATAGCCACGGTTCCCCCTCCCCAATTTAAAAAATGATTTCGGTGTGAAAGGATGCCCTGCTGAGAATGAGGGGGAGGAAGGATAAGAGAGAGAGAGAGACCCACAAGCCATACAGCAGCAGGAGCACAGGCAGTTTTCCAAGTAGGTACAATCGTGAAGCATAATGATGCTACACAGACAACACACTGTGAGTCAGGATGCCTCTGGAAGGAGAATGAAGCATAAGCTCTCACTAGGTGGACACATTTATCCTTAGCCTTTCATAAATAATCCACCATAATCTTACCAAATACAACACATGGCTCTATATTACTCAATTTATCAAAGTATTTTACAGCCTCTTATCAAAGCTAAGCAAATTAACTTGCCCATTTATACTTCATTCACAAAATAATGAGGTGGAACGGTGGTAATGACAGCTTTTCTAACCCTTGCAGACCAACCTAACACTCTTCTTGTGGTTAAAAAAGAAGAAGAAGTCTAGAAAGATCTGGATATAAAACTTCAAAGACTGACTTGAGATCTCCTTTATGATGTTCGGGGGATTGCTTGGGTACAGTAATGCTTTTTAGCCTTCTTATCTATTTTTTAAAAACAAGATGGGGAAATTTAAAAGACTCCAGGTCATGGCGGATTACTATTTAAAATGTGTATTATTATGGATAAACCTTTAAATGGTCAAACATGCCAGGAAAGAGACAATCCCAACTAAAAAAATACTGGTTTTCTTTTGAAATAGGTTTGGACTTTGAAGAATTTCTAGGGGCAAAGTAGATCAATAGTGGGAGATCACCACCAAATAACTCCAGTCTACAAGTTGTTGAAATTTGGCGGAGCATCAGAATAGCCAAGGCAGCTTTTTCAGATTATCTCAGAGACAGTGATGATTGAAGAATTCAGTCTTAACTTATTCCCATTCAAATAGATCTGAACTGCACCTTCTAGAGCAATGAGTAAATTGGATCAGAGCTACCTTTTGATTTCCCACCTGCTTTGTGATGCAGTTCCCAACTCTCATTAACGTACCAAACTGTATTTACAAATGCTTATAGTTGGACAAAATATGTACTGGTGCTTATATTAGGACAAAATGTTTACTTTGAGATAAAATGTGTTAAAAATATGTATTCAAATACAACAAAATTTTCATTTTTTAAATTGATGCAGAAATAGGACAGAATAAAGGTACGAATGAGTACATACAATGAGCACACACAAGGGTAGACTGATCCATCCATCCCTATTCAGAGATGATAGATCTCAGCTGTTTAGGACTTTCCAGCTAAAGCACAACTCAATGGGGAGCTAGTGCAGATGTTGGAGCACAAATATAATAGTTCCCACTGACTCTTCTAAACTGTTTGTCAACATCTGGAATCCATGAATGTCCTGCAAGAGTACTGTGAAATTTTATGAACTCAGGTCCTTTACCCTATGTAATTACTTATTACCAGCTTTTACACACATCCTCTCTCTCTACTTTGAGTAAAGGGGTTTGGGATTCCATGGAATGACGTTGCATTTCATTTCTCAATGAAAAAAAATGGTTAAAAACAACAGTTCTGAACAAACTTCAATAGCATGCATTTTAGCAGTTAAGCTTTTGAGGGTATGAAGGCATGCCTGACAATTGTCAGAAACAGATGAAAAAGAAAGGGGTGTTGCCTTTCCATACTGCATTATGCTTGGAATGACTCCTCATCCTACATCTGGTCCAACAATGGCTATAGAATGCGGGTGGCGCTGTGGTATAAACCACTGAGCCTCTTGGGCTTGACAATCAGAAGTTTGGCGGTTCGAATCCACACAATGGGGTGAGCTCCTGTTGCTCTGTCTCAGCTCCTGCCTACCTAGCAGTTTGAAAGCATGTCAGTGCAAGTAGATAAATAGGTATCACTGTGGTGGGAAGGTAAACGGCGTTTCCATGAGCTCTGGTTTCCGTCATGGTGTTCCATTGTGCCAGAAGCAATTTAGTTATGCTGGCCACATAACCTGGTGGACAAACGGCGGCTCCCTCAGCCTGAAAGCAAGATGAGCACCGCAACCCCATAGTCACCTTTGACTGGACTTAACTGTCCAGGGGTCCCTTACCTTTACCATAGGAGCATCAAGTTTGCAAAGTCTACTCTAAGCAGCAAGAGCAGGATGAACACCAGAATACATTCCACTGACAACATAAGTATGCCCCCCTGCTAAACACTTCTGCAGTCCACAGTACCTGCCACCCACCATTATTTAAGTCTTCTTTTGAACCCTTCTGTTTCAGGTCAGCTACATTCATTTTCCAGTCACATTTAAATGATGTCCATTGATTTCAATTGAGTATATCTAATGTTGAATATCACTGTACATATTAGATTTAATCAGTGACTATCCCTCTATATTGCAGTTGACCTTGAGGTTTCAAAGAATTTTAATCAAACTAGGTTAAACGTCTTGAGTATATCAGTGCATTCAGTGCCACTCATTAGTTATTGCCGATAGCAATATGTCTTTCGCCTATGTTTCAGATCTCGTTGATTACATTTTTGTTTGCAAGTATGGAAGCTTTGCCCATCTAATCTCTGCACAAATAGCTGGTATGTATCCAAAAGTAGGTGATGCACTACAGAGGACAGTTTGTAGAAAGTTTAATGCAAGCCCATGTGACATCAACCATTCCAAATATCGGATTCTTTGAAAGTTCTAAATACCTTCTACACTACTTGGTACAAAAAGCTACTTGTAAGAGTCCCGCTGTTGTTGTTGAAATTAGGTGCCATATGATTATATTTGCTATACTTAAGTCTTCAATTCAGAACGTAATATTCATACTAAATATCATTCAATTTTTTTCACCTAAGTGAAATATTTTTTTGAAAAGAGATAAAAAGTACATTTACTAATATGTCATTTTGCTAAGTGTTCGTTTTGCTAAGTGTTCAGAACAGCAGTCAACAGCACAGCTTCCTCTTCTTGTGGTTGGAATAATATTGTTTCTGGGATAACAATTTCATTTTTAAAATATGCAATGGGATTTATACATAGTTGAGGGTAAAGGGTTAACTGCCTGTAAACTGTTGAGTTTTGCCAAGAGCTGTGGAAATAACAGTGTTAACAGCAGGGGGTACCTGAATAACAGTTAAACTGTCGTTGTTTACAATTGGTCAAACCAGGGTTAGTTCTGTGAGTGAAGTTTCTGTCAATCTATATACAGGGTATACAGGGGCTTAACAACAACAACAACAACAACAACAGATTTGATTCAATCCTAGTTATAGGCCAATGAAGGGGACAGACTTCCACCCAAATGATGGGAATAGGAGCTCCTTCTTGGATATTGATAACAAAAAGACCAAGTTCTGGTCAATGGATGAGAGTTCCTGAGAGAGTAAAGAGTGGCTGGTGGTCTGCTGAAGAAAGAGCAGTAACATGGGCATAGAGGCACACAGAGAGGCTGAGCTGCCGGGAGCAGAGGAAGGTCTGTGGGGAAGAGCATGTGCCTCTGAAGGCAGCCTTCAAGAGAAGTTCTACAGCCAAGTGTAAGAGGCATGGCTGAGAACCTGAGGCAACATCAGCTGGTGGACCAGAAGGAAGACTGCAGTAGTCTTTAAACAGACCCGATTAAAGACTGTGAGTAGACCTCTCAGTTTTGTTGATACGTAACTATTACCTGGGGAGGAGTGGTATAAGATTTGAAGGGGGGGAAACTGACATCTATCCTTGCAAAGTAACAGGAACCTAGTATTGCATTTGCTGTATCATTTAGAGTGAGAGTAACCATAGAGTGGAAATGATTTTTATTTACAACAACCGCAGCAAAGTGAAGTAACCCAAGTGGTTTATTAGGTAAGTATACATACAAATTCCTGCCAACCTAGCAGTTCGAAAGCATATCAAAGTGCAAGGAGATAAATAGGTACCGCTCCGGCGGGAAGGTAAACGGCATTTCCATGCATTGCTCTGGTTCGCCAGAAGCGGCTTAGTCATGCTGGCCACATGACCTGGAAGCTGTACGCCGGCTCCCTCGGCCTATGAAGTGAGATGAGCAACCCCAGAGTCGTCCGCGACTGGACCTAATGGTCAGGGGGTACTTTTACCTTACATACAAATATCACCATCAGTTTATACTGATAACTATTTTGATTTGTTTTCATATTTGGATCTCTGTTCTGTTCTATGCTTAGCTACAGCTACTAGTAAGTAAACTGATGAAGAAAATAAACGGTATTGATATATATGGTAGCAGCGGTAATAAAGGGGTTAGGAAAAAGAAGAAATAGGTCACAGCTAAGGGGGGGGAACTAATGTGTGAGGCACCTCTCCATAATACTATATAATAAAGTAATAGAAGGGTTCTCATAGCTCTTACTACTACTCATAGTTCCATCATATTTTGGCTTTCCCCATGGCTTTACTTATGTTAGGTAAAGGTAAAGGTACCCCTGCCCGAACGGGCCAGTCTTGACAGACTCTGGGGTTTGTGCGCCCATCTCACATCTATTGGCCGGGGGCCAGCGCTGTCCGAAGACACTTCCAGGTCACGTGGCCAGCGTGACAACGCTGCTCTGGCGAGCCAGAGCCGCACACGGAACGCCGTTTACCTTCCCGCTGGTAAGCGGTACCTATTTATCTACTTGCCCCCGGGGGTGCTTTCGAACTGCTAGGTGGGCAGGCGCTGGGACCGAGCAGCGGGAGCGCACCCCGCCGCGGGGATTCGAACCGCCGACCTCTCGATCGGCAAGCCCTAGGCGCTGAGGCTTTAGCCCACAGCGCCACCCGCGTTATTTATGTTAGAGGGCAATAATTTACAGTATTGCTTCTCTTGATTTTTGTTTTAAAGGATCTAGTTTGGGCAAGCAGTAAATCATATTTAGCTGATGCTTAAGTATGCTCCTTAAGTACTTTCCTTCATGTGGATATTTTTCTTTACTCAGGTCTTTTATGACAGTTACTACATATTTGTTGTTTAACTCGTCTAATAAATTCCCACTTCTTCACATTTTGCTGAGCTGCATCATCATTCAAATGTCATGGTGGTTTAAATGTATTATCCAGGAAAAAGTTCAGAGTGCCTGAGAAGCTGTTCACATAAAACTAAACCTGCACATAATACTATTGCACGTAATTGCAATTACTTCCTCTAGCATACTAAAAAAAATTCAGTACTTCCCAGCTGCCCATAACGTAGAAAAAATATGTTGCTTCCTGAAGGATGCGAGTTGACTCTTTATCCTATATGCATTGACAACATTTAGGTAAAGGTAAAGGGACCCCTGCCCATTGGTTCCAGTCATGGCCGACTCTGGGGTTGCGGTGCTCATCTCACTTTATTGGCCGAGGTAGCCAGCTTCCGGGTCATGTGGCCAGCCGCTTCTGACGAACCAAAGGAGCACACGGAAACACCGTTTACCTTCCCACCGGAGCGGTACCTATTTATCTACTTGCACTTTGACGTGCTTTCGAACTGCTGGGTTGGCAGGAGCAGGGATCGAGCAACGGGAGCTCACCCCATCGCGGGGTTTTCAACCGCCGACCTTCTGATCGGCAAGTCCTAGGCTCTGTAGCCAGTTAGAAATAAGGAGTAAGTATGGGTGAGTTTCAGACTCACATTCTCCCCTCTCCTCCTTGGGTGGAAGTTTTTGCTTCCATTTTTAAATAACTGTAGTTACTAATCTTGTTCAAACTGTAGCTAGTGTTAAATACGGTTAAGGAAAAGTCTGTCACGAGCCCTGTGGAAATGTCTTGGTAGGGCTAGTCAGATGAGGAAGGGGGGATGGAATGGGAACACAGAATTGGATCCTGAGGAAGCCCTTAGGACTTTGGGAAGTGCTGATCTACATGCTGAAGAGGGGCCCAGTGAGTTGCTATCGGATATGACATCAGCTGGCTCAACTACTGTGCTTGAGCCACTTGGCTTGTCTCCAGCATCACTTCCTGCCAGTGAAGTGCTCACTTCCTCCAGAGAGGTGCCTGCAGATAGTGAGCTAGTGATGTCAACCCTGCTTCCTGCAAAAAGGAAATGGCAATGGCACCAGAAGACCAAGCCTACTTGTAGGAGTGCCCATCGTTTCCCCAGTTCTGTGGTTTGAGAAGTTGGCTATGTAAATGGCTGTGCCCACCCTGCTCTTCAAAGTGGGAGCCAAGGGGGCATGTCAAGTATTGGGGAAATGACTTAGCTTATGCCTATGTATCCTGGAGCTCTGCTGTGATTTCTGAATGATGTAACCTGATCCATGTTCAGACACTGTGGTGAATCATGGAATAATGCTTTTAATAATGATGACCCAGTTGAGAGTGTGAGTAGCAAGTTCACAAGTGGGAGTCAGGATAATGCCAGGACCATAAACATGTGGGAGATTAGCAGCCAAACCTAACAAATGCAAATTCTTACTAGTTAGCATGAGAAGAGGCTAAGTTCACAGAGCTGTATTACTGATATCTATCAGTAATAGATACTGTATTGCTGATAAATAGATAGATAGGTAGATCATAGATTCCCATTCCCATGCATAAATGCAAGAACACTGGACATAAATGCAATGAGACTGGAAGGTTTCACTTCAGTTTTCAAATAGCAGTGGTTACACATATTATACGCATACACATTGGTCTCAGCTGGGCCAGGGCCTTTTCAGTACTGGCCCCGACTTGGTGGGAATCTTAGTCCTCAGTAATATCTTCCTACCATGTAGTTCTTACAAGAAGAGGCATTGCTTATAGGAACAGAGCAGAGCATCCTTCTCCGTGAAAGTTTTAATTTCAAGAAGAAATTAAAGTACAGGAAACTTAAAACGAACACAGGAAACTTAAAATGAACACCTCTTTGGTCCACCTTGCTCAGTACACTGATTGGCAGCAGCTCCCTAGAGTTTAAAGCAGAAAGTGCTCCTAAGCCAATATGGAAATTCCAGGGATTGAACCCGGAATCTTCTGCATGCAACTCTACCACTGAGCTATAGTCCTTCCCCAAGGGCAGTAAGCACAATTCACTTGTGCTTCTCCTCCACTGCTTTGTTACAAGCCATGTGAAGATGCTCTAAATTACGAGTTATGTAAGGAGAATCAAATCACATTTTGTTTCATAGCTTATTTATAAGCCCTAGGGAGAATATCAAGGTTTGATGAGTTAAGAGATCTGTTTTAGTGAGAGTGTTTTAATATAGTGCCGTCTGTGTACCTTCATATAACATTGTTACTACTGTATACTGGCATTGGCTGCTTGTTTTATTGGGACATTGAATGTTATTAGCTGCAAAATATTTTTAAACCATCTTTGCTAAAAATTAAATAACCTTTTAAAAATAGATTTTGCTACAGAACAGGAGACATAGTGAACTGCTGTTATGAAGCAATGTTCCTGGCTCTAAAACAACATGAGCTTGCTACTGCACACCTCTGCTCAAGCATTGGTTAAACACTGCCTGGAAAGCACCACTTATGCAAAAAAATTGTGGGATGGTACCCCTTAAAGGTGGTATAGTTTCTCACCCACCGTGTGTTAGAAGTAGAATAGTAGCTGTCAACCTTTTCAGTTGACTCATCTTTTATTTTAACAACAAAACTGCACCTGTAATATGTCTATGTTTCTCCTGCTGCTCTCTTCTCTAAAAGGCTAAAAAAGAAAATGGTGGTGGTGGTGGTCATGGCACTGGTGTACCCTAGTTCTCGATATGACCACTTCTAGGTTCTCATCCTCCCATTAAAAAACAATATGTTAGCACAGTGCTTTTACAACTTCCTGCCTTTTCATCATGACTTGTTTGCCCAAGGCATGCTCCTGTTGGAGTCTGTGCTCTCTGCAAAGGATTTTGGGACCATATTCTAGGGCACAGGTATCCAACAAGGTGCTTTGTAGATGATGTGGCATGTGGAACATCCATCATTGCTGACCATTGGCTCTAGGGGCTGGAGCTGATGGGAAATCTAGTCCAACGGCATGTGGAGGATACTTTGTTGGCTACCCCTATTCTAGGGTGTTCACACAGTTCCCCCAGAATGCTGACAATGCCTGCTGAGCCTCACCATTGGAGCTAAGCTTATAGCTATCCAGAACAGGGATGCAGTTGAATACAGTCCTCCAGCCTGTCCACCTGGCCATGCCTCCTTCCCATACATACCTTATCTCTAGGCCACACCTCTCAAAAGTCCTCCTTAGCACCCTTCTTGAGTATATTGGCTGACTAGAATGTGTCCTTGAATTCTGACGATGCTTCTTTGTTTCCCAGAGAGGGGATAAAGAAGGATGTTCAAATGTGTGCAGAAAGAAATCTACCGTACAAAGGGGAAATCAACATTTATTTTATTTTTCCTCTGCACCACTGGCATGTGGCCCCAGGAAGGTTGCTTAGAAAGGAATGCAGACCTTGGTATGAAACAGACTCCCCACCTAGATCAGGATCTAGGGCATACATGCTGCTCCTCCACAAACTGAACTTAGGTAGTCTTGCAGGGAGGAATCTGTGAAGGTTAACAAGGTCCTGCAATAATTGATGAACCCCTGCTAAGCTACAAAGAAACCCTGTGGGTTCCCCTGGACATACCGTATTTTTCACTCTATAGGAAGCACTTTTTCCCCTCCAAAAATGAAGGGGAAATGTGTGTGCGTCCTATGGGGCGAATGCAGGCTTTCGCTGAAGCCTGGAGAGTGAGAGGGGTTGGTGCGCACCGACCCCTCTCGCTCTCCAGGCTTCAGGAAGCTATCTGCAAGCCTTTGGAGCACGGCGGGAGTGCCCGCCGGGCTCCCAAGGCTTGCGGATAGCAGCCTGCTTCCCGAAGCCCAGGGAGCGCTTCGCAGCACACCCTGGGCTTCGGGCAGATATCCGCAAGCCTTGGGAGCCCGGCAGGAACTCCCGCTGGGCTCCGAAGGCTTGCAGATAGCAGCCTGTTCTGGGGGCTGGGGTCAGGGGAAGCTCGGGCTTCCCCCACGCCAGCCCCGTGCCTGGGGGGGGGAAAAATAATTTTTTTATTCCCCCCCCCAAAAAAAATAGGTGCGCCCTATGGGCCGGTGCGCCCTATAGAGCGAAAAATACGGTATCTTTGAAAACCACTGTGTTAGGACAATAAAGGGCTTCCATTTAATAGCTTTTATGTGTGATGGAAAAGATACTCACAGCTACCAAAGAACTGAATTTGAAGAGGCATAAAACTTCTACATAAAGCATAAAATGTGCAGTATTGGTGCATATACTATTCCACATTGTTTCAGCAGGGTCTGCATGGTCCCACTCAAATAAATATTATATTTCACAGAATTTATGCACTGATTGCAAAAAAAGACTCAAAGTGGTTTACAAATAGTGCTTATAGAGCAGCAATGCTAGGTGGCACATGCTCAGTGTTTTAGAAAAGTCCACCTATTCTCATAGTAATAATTTGCTAACATTTGTAGCAGCTGCCTTCCTGGTTTAGCTTCCTGAAGCCCCCTTAAGAGGCATAAAAGGCAGACTTTCAGAATACTACTGAGAATTCTTCTAAGTATCTTCTGTCAGCGAGATTCATAAAGGACTTGCAGCGTTTGAAAATACTGTATAATGAAATAAGGCACAACCAGGCTAGTTTTTCACCAGTGTTGAAAAGCTCAACAACAGAGCGAAAATACAACTGAAAGCAAAGGCATCATGTGCCAACACATTTCAAAGGCAAAAATAAAAGGAACTGCAACACTAAAAAATAAAATAAATGAGCCAGACAGGCAAAACTACTGTTAGTTTCTGCTAGCAACATGCAAGTAATTAAAAGCTGTGGGGTTTAATGTAATCTCAAAGTAAGTGATCTCTCTGTAATCTTAAAAGCAGGGAATCTGTCTATCCCAAAAAAACAGCTTCCATTTGCTACTGCATATGGTTAAAGATATGTAATTCCATTCAGGCTTTGTACTTTTCCGATTAGTCATAGCGATGATCTTCCTGCTGTCAGGGTTTGACAATTAAAAAGCATTGACTGCAACCTCTTATTTGCAGGAAAGCAAATGGGGAAAGAACTGCTATGAGCAAGACTATGGGGCAGTCAGGAAAATTAAATTGGGGGATTAAAGACGGGGAGGGGTCATACCCCAGTGGCAGACCATGAAGGCTGTTGGGGCCAGTGTTAGCACCAGGCATCTTTGGCCCCTCCCAGCTGCTCAATCTGGCCACCATTGTCCTGGAGCATTGTGAGAGAAATTACAAGGTGGCTAGACGCAACTGTCCAGAGCATCTCTTGGAGCGATGTAGTACGGTGGACACTCTGGTTGTGAACGTGATCCGTGCAGGAAGCACGTTTGCAACCCACAGCATCCGCAACCCGTCGCGTCGCGTCTGTGCACGCACATGTCATGATTTGGTCTTCTGCGCATGCACAAAGCGCAATTTAGCACTTCTGTGCATGCGCAAAACCTCAGAAGTAAGCCGTTCCGGTACTTCCAGGTTTGGTGCGGCGCGCAACCCGAAGTCGCGCAACCCAAAGCGCCTGTAACCCGAGGTATGACTGTAACAGAAACAGGGCACCAAGACCCACTGAGAGAGGAGGAGGCCCATGAGAAGACCTAGCCCAAGACCCCCTTCAAACCTAGAGTCAGCTGTGCAAAAGGCGCCATGTTTAATCTCTGACATCGCCTATTAAAAGGACTGGGAAAGACTCCAGAAAGCAAAGCCGAACTGAGTAGAGACTACTGGACTAGGTGGGCCTACACACTGTCTCAGTGCTCCCTGATGAAATATGCCCTATCTGTGTTGCCCTTCTTCCAGGCTTCTGCAGACAAACCTGTTTATACAGACATTGCTTTGCTCTCTCAACCTGGGTTTCCTCTTTCCATTGTTGTATTGTTTTAATGAGATTGCATTTTATTTTTTTGCTTATTTTAATTATGTAACTTTATGTTTTAACATTTTAAACTATCTTTAATCAGGTTTTGCACACTAGTAGAAATTCATGTGTGTGTGTGTGTGTGTGTGTGTGTGTGTGTGTGTATGAACATCTAAGTTAATGATGTTACTTGGGAAATAAGGGACAAATCTGCAGCAGGAAGCTGCATAATAAGAAAATGTAGAAGCATATCTGCAACATTAAAGTAAAAAAGCAGTCTGTGCTTTTAAAATGCTAATTATGAGAAGAGAAGATTCACTGAAAAGCCGTTTCACTGATACAATGATATTAATCTCTGTATGAAAACTGCAAGACAATATTCCATTTCCTTTGTTGAAAGTTAACCTAAGTACAGGAATTGCAACTGCCAGGTGAGGCATGGATGTGATTTGTGCAGCAGCAACCCAGCTACAAATTACAGATGCTTCAGGTTACAGACTCCACTAACCCAGAAATAGTACCTCAGGTTAAGAACTTTGCTTCAGGATGAGAACAGAAATCACGCAGTGGTGGTGGTGGTGCAGCGGCAGCCGCAGGAGGCCCCATGAGCTAAAGTGGTACCTCAGGTTAAGAACAGTTTCAGGTTAAGAACAGACCTCCAGAATGAATTAAGTTCTTAACCTGAGGTACCACTGTACTGTACTGTACAGCAGTCCGTAAGTGAAGAAGAACCCATGAAGGGTATGAGGAATTATATACCTTTTATCAGCAGATATTAGGGAAATAAAACAAAAATACTTGGACTCGGTCCTGAAGAGTTGACAGCAGACTCTGGTACAAATAGGTTTTGTTCTTTAAAAAGGCCTAGTGGAATGACGTAAAAGGTCAACATGATACACATCCTTCTATAGGTCTATCTTATTAAAATCACTGGAAGAAATCCAGATTTTTACTTCCAAGCTCATAAATCTCAGTGACTTAAAAGGAATTTGTAAGCTTGTAAGTAGCTTCAGAATAGTGCCCTTTGCTGTGCACACTTAAATTAGCTTTGGATTTTCAATTCATCACTATGCTGTTCCCACTTTACCTGCATGGCAATTTAAATTGACAAAATGAGTATTAAAGTCTCTATGCACTAGTGATAAGATGACTGTTCATTTGAAAGTTAACTTTTTAAAAATAAATAAATCATGAACTGGACTCATTTTAGGAATGAAACAGAAAATGGCTAGCCTAATGAGCAGCCCCTAGGCATGGATGTTAAAACCTCAGAGCCTTTTTCAGGCACAGAAGACAAGAGTCAGCAGTACCGACTCTTACAGACAGCGCCCTGGTTTGCACATTAACAATAAGCCATACTTAGACATAAACTGTTGCTTATTGTAAAACAGTAGTGCTTTGGTGCATGCAGCTCAAACACTCCTGCTTCACCCCGCTTGCCCTTAGGAGAAACAAACCACAAAGCCTGGCCTAGTGTTACATGTGAACCAGTGCCTATGGGTTGCTTCTATCCAAGCAAACTGCACGTAGAAGCCAAGGTTTGTTTTTGACTTACTGCTCATGGTTTGTTTGGGAGAAACAAACAAGTACTGGGTTGCACAGAATGCTAAGCTAAGCATCACCCTTTGTTTCTTTGGGAGGCAGGCAGAGAAGGGCAGGGCCTGAGTGACTGAGCAGTCACTCATTTGTGGCAAGTCATGGCTTATTTATGACCATGGATAAATGAATGAGGCCAGTATTAAGCCTCTGGATTGGCTGGGCCTCCAGCAGCTGATCTCAGGAACCACGGCTTGCAGGGCATACACAACCATTTAAAATGTTCCATTCCACTTTCCACTATAATATGTCTCACATTGAAACAGATTTCCACTTCCTCTCCTTTCCCTTAGCCCACAAAAACTGCTCCAGAGGATCCCCCAACCTTCTGAAGGACCTGGTAAGGGTGTCTGGGTAGCTTGAGAGGAGTGGGTAGTTTCACTGTGCAGGTGGAAGTCTTCTGCCTGAGCAGAACGTAAGTATTGGATACAACCCAATGTTAAGATAACAGCAACAACTAACAAAAAGAAATTAAATAATATGGATAAACATTAGCAGCCAGAGAGAAACCCCAGGTGTAGATTCCATTTGAAAGGCACATATTCTCTCTCTCTCTCTCTCTCTCTCTCTCTCTCTCTCTCTCTCTCACACACACACACACACACACACACACACATTTTCACCAAAGAAGATTTAGAGAATAGGACTTTCTAATCTTAAATAAATAAAAATGACCCAAAAGGCTGTTAGGATAGAATCAATGCAACAACTGAGGCTCCAAACAAAAGAACTGCCGAATTTGCAAAGTACATCTCCTCAAATAATTGATAGTTTAACCTTACACCAATCACTTCCAACACTGGTCACTAATACTTCAGCAAGATCTCACTTCTATTCATCACTTCTGTTTAATGGCTTCTCTAATAAAGCTTTAAAATCCACCAGAGCTAAAGCTACTTAATAGCCACATTTGGTTATAACACTGGCCATTAACAATGGTTAGTCAAATTAGTTTGTGTACAAGCTGCATGTTAATGCATGCAGTCCAAACACTCCCACTCTTGTTCTTGCCTTCCTCCCAGTTGGGAAACAAACCATGAAGCAACCTGCTTAACATTACACCCCATGGTTTGCTTCCCTCAAACAAAATACAATCATATACATACAATCAAAACTCTACGGTTTGTTTTCCCTTTGAGAGATGAGCAGGAGTGCTCAGGCTGGGTGCACTAGCAAGCAAACAAATTTGACTAACCATAGGCAACAGCCAGAATTATATCCAAACATGGCCATATAATTCTTTGCTTCTTCTCACAGGTAGCATAAAATATGTCCAGGGAAACATGGTTTTATGGGGAACATTATTAATAAATGCACCAACGGCAAGCAGATATAAAAATGAAGCAAATATTAAGAAAAACAACAACTTAAAGCCCACTTATCATAATAAATGTCTATCATAACCCTAGGACATTGAAGGACCCATCAAAACCCAACAGTCATGAAATCTATCTATAAAAGACAATTTCCAACTACATCATGTTATTTTTTATGGGCAAATCACTGCTTTAATTACCTTTCCCAAAAAATAATTAAAAGCTCATTCACTGATTTCATATTGCAGCACATTAGAGCTGTATGACCGCTTCATGCAAGTTACTATGGAGCTGAGGAACAACACTGTAACATGCGTGAGGCTGAGGTCATAGAACTGTAAAGTTGGAAGGGACCCCAAGGATCATCTAGTGACTAGTCCAACCCCCTGCAATAAAGGAGTCAAAAGTCAGGATGACACTGAACCCAAGTTGGGATGCAAAGAACCACATCACCATTTCTGTACGCTGTATGTATGTTTATTTTGATTTGTGTTTGTCAAACAACATTGCTCCATACCACGTGACAAACTGCTGTTGAAACAGATAGAAGCTTCAATGGTGATTTGAGGTTGAATCCTGACAAGACAGAAGTTCTGTTTTGGGGGGACAGGAGGCGGGCAGGTGTGGAGGACTCCCTGGTCCTGAATGGGGTAACTGTGCCCCTGAAGGACCAGGTGCGCAGCCTGGGAGTCATTCTGGACTCACAGCTGTCCATGGAGGCGCAGGTCAATTCTGTGTCCAGGGCAGCTGTTTACCAGCTCCATCTGGTACGCAGGCTGAGACCCTATCTGTCCGTGGACTGTCTTGTCAGAGTGGTGCATACTCTAGTCATCTCCTGCTTGGACTACTGCAATGCGCTCTATATGGGGCTACCTTTGAAGGTGACCCGGAAACTACAACTAATCCAGAATGCGGCAACTAGACTGGTGACTGGGAGTGGCCGCCGAGACCACATAACACCAGTCTTGAAAAACCTACACTGGCTCCCAGTACGTTTCCGAGCACAATTCCACGTGTTGGTGGTGACCTTTAAAGCCCTAAATGGCCTCAGTCCAGTATACCTGGACTGTATATCTCCATCGTTCTGCCCGGACACTGAGGTCCAGTGCCGAGGGCCTTCTGGCGGTTCCCTCGCTGTGAGAAGCAAAGCTACAGGGAACCAGGCAGAGGGCCTTCTTGGTAGTGGCACCCACCCTGTGAAACACCCTCCCACCAGATGTCAAAGAGAAAAATAACTACCAAACTTTTAGAAGACATCTGAAGGCAGCCCTGTTTAGGGAAGCTTTTAATGTTTGATAGGTTATTGTATTTTAGTGTTTTGATGGAAGCCCCCCAGATGGGCGGGGTATAAATAAAAAATTATTATTATTATTATTATTATTATTATTATTATTATTATTAGTGAAATGAGAGAGGGCTCCACTGCAAAATCCAACTGGGCACACTCAGGACCTTGGACACACCTAAAGCAGCATTGTCCACACCTCCATGTACCTATGTTTGTGTACAGATGCATATATTTTAAACACAAAGTTAGCAAGGAATCTATCAATTTAAATCATTAGTTGATGTCACAACCTTTATGAAATCTAATTCTCTCCTTTAAAAAAAGTCACACAGTGCATACTTTAATGTCATGCCAGCTGTTGTATTTCTAGAACGAACATATAAAGCTGGAAGAATAAAACCGGTCATCTTCTATGAAGATCAAATCTTCCTCTACGAGGATGTTTGAGAAAACCTGCATACACATAATTGATCAAAAGGGAGTCACAAAAGGATGAAATATTTTGCAGAAGCATATGCTAATTCACTGCACCAAGCTCTAAGACCCACTGCTTTCAGCAAAGTACCATAAAACTGTTGAAATGAAAGAGATGCTCTTGGGTTGCTGTTTGCTCAAAGCAGAAATGCAGAACAGCATGTTATACACAGGGGGGTTGGGAGAAGAAGAGCAGGAAGTTCTTGAACAGGAAATTAGGCATTTAATTGCTGTAAACCTGAATGCATCTTGAACCTTCAAAGGGCGAGATTTCCCCTCCTCTTTCTATTGCACATTTACTCAGCTGTATTTTAATGGAGGGTGTGCTATTGGTGGATAAAAATGGGAACAGGCACTAACCACAAACACCCTGCCCTATCTTTGCACCAGCTCCTCCATTCATCAAACAGATTGTCATCTTGCTACTACAGATTAGAATCAATGTCCTGCCTCTTCGTTATTACCATTATTTCTCTTTCTTCAAAAGTATCCTTTGCTAGAATATATTCTGCATGATCATCTTTTATTAGAGCACATTTTTTAAAAAACAGGCTTTGAGTGTATTCCGGTGCATGTTCATACACGATGCATCTGGATGTCATTTCGGTCAGGATGCAGAAACATAATAGCATCGCTGAGGACATGAGACAATAGCCCTATCTATCCATCAATGGGGAAGCGGGGGAAACAAAGTATTTATTTTCAGCTTATTTCACACATAAGTAAATCTAAATAGAGATTGAAAACAGCATTTTCTGTAATGCATGAAAATGAGATGCACTTCCATCGGAAGGCATTAAAGATTCACCCTCAATTTGGCAAGAACATTGGCTCAAGATGCTTATGTCAATAGAGTTGTTTGCATTTTAGACCCAAGTTTAAATCACTGTGGGAAAGGTGCGTTGCAAAGCTTTGCTATAGGGAATATAGAGAACTGGGTTTTATTTGGGCAGAAGGGGCACGCAGAGGTCCATATGAGAAAGCACAAGCAGATCAAGCAATAGCATACACTGGCTGAATTCCGGGACAGTAAAACTTCTACTGGCATTGCAACCTATCACCCAGGATTGTGCTTGAAATATAAAAAAATTATGTACTAGAAGAAACCACAGAGCCTAGGACTTGCCGATCAGAAGGTCGGCAGTTCGAATCCCTGCGATGGGGTGAGCTCCCATTGCTCGATCCCTGCTCCTGCTAACCTAGCAGTTCGAAAGCACGTCAAAGTGCAAGTAGATAAATAGGTACCGCTCCGGCGGGAAGGTAAACTGCGTTTCTGTGCACTGCTCTGGTTTGCCAGAAGCAGCTTAGTCATGCTGGCCACATGACCCGGAAGCTGTACGCCGGCTCCCTCGGCCAATAAAGCGAGATGAGTGCCGCAACCCCAGAGTCGGCCACGACTGGACCTAATGGTCAAGGGTCCCTTTACCTTTACCTTCACTAGAAGAAACAAAATGTCTTCTTTTGCACCAAGGAACTTCTTTTGGTTCAATAGATTTGGGATAGAACCAGGGCTGTTTTTCAGCCGGAACTCAGGTCTGGCACCTCTTCAGGTGGGCGCCATTGCCATTATAAGAGAACAAGGGAAGTATTCATTGTAAGCACTGGGTAGAACTATCTGTGATACTCAACACAGGGATGTCAGAAAACCTAGCAGCCTTATACTATGGGTAGGCAAACTAAGGCCCGGTGGCCGGATCCAGCCCAATCACCTTCTAAATCCAGCCCGCGGATGGTCCGGGAATCAGCATGTTTTTACATGAGTATGTGTCCTTTTATTTAAAATGCATCTCTGGGTTATTTGTGGGGTCTGCCTGGTGTTTTTACATGAGTAGAATGTGCACTTTTATTTAAAATACATCTCTGTGTTATTTGTGGGGCATAGAAATTTGTTCATTCCCCCCCCAAAAAAATATATAGTCTGGGCCCCCACA